>NC_142099.1:4445000-5080000 GCF_054644295.1 Miniopterus natalensis
CTGTCAAAGGGACTCGCAGGCCCAGCCTTCAACAGCAGCCAGCGGCTAGCAGACCACGGCTGAAGGTCGAGCTCCCGAGCTCCCGTGGGGCTTGAAAGGGAGACTAATTAGGGCCCTGTGGACCACAAACGCCCCAGAGACTCATGAATAATTTAGGATGGAAAAATACTTCCAAGGAGAAACATCAAACTTCTAATACAAGTTCAAACAAATAACTGTAAAAAGAGATTTGCACGTCAAAACGCTTCATCCTGGGTATGAAGGGATACATAAAAAGTGTTTCTAGTTGCTGATCAATGGGCGTGAACTAGCCAATAAGGAGCTTTCGAGCCATGCCAAGGGAAGGTCTCTGGGGCCACCTGCACCCAAGACAAGTAGAGGAGCCTTTGGTTGGGAGAGTTTTCTTGTGACCAGGAAAGCCAAGCGGAGTCCCAGGGAGATACACAAGTAGCAGGAAACCACCCAGGTTCTCCCGCGTCGTGTCGGGATGTGCATGGTGCTTTGGAGGGAGAGCTTCCCGGCTCACAGGGGGGCTGGAGGCAGGGGGTGGGGACATGGAGATTCACATCCTCCAAGGACAAAGCTGAGAGGCCGGCCTGGGGTAACTGCACAGGTTGGCAGGAAGAGGTGATTGTACCCTACACACACACCCCGAGGTGGACAAGTCTGGCTTGGGAGGGTAGATAAGTGAAAACACACAAACTACAGGACGCAGCCTGAGCAAAACTCTCATAGGACATGTGCTGAGGAATGACAGACGGGCCAGGAATCCGGGCTCACAGTGTAGACAGCTCCACAGCAGCAGGTCTCCGCCAATGGCGACGTGGGGGAAAACAACACGCTAAAGCCTCTTAACGGAGACAGATAGATAGTTGTGACTTCCGTTACACAAACAGTGTTAAAGCCTTTCCTCATTAAGTTAACATGTAGCCCTGGGCGAGCTTGCATTGGTTTTAAATGGAAACGGGTCCAAAGTGCTAAAGAATCAAATCACCTCCTGTCCTGGATCTGATGTAGCTGCTAATTTGGTTTCTATCCTGGGGGTGGGGAAACATTTGATGAGTGTTAAGACATCAGCTGCCTTCAGTGAAAATTTCATTAGAGATCCCTTAACTCTCTATGTACACACACATAAAACACACACATTGTTACTACAAAAGCCCTGGAAAACATATGGTATAAACAACCACATGCGTGTTTACACACATACAACGTGTGCTTACATGCATACACGTGTGTATTATAATTTCCTTAATACTCTGAGCCAGAAAGAATCAACCTAAATAAACTGAATTTCAAGAAAATGCCACTAGCCCTGGCCCAGTGGCTCAGTTAGTTGGAGTGTTGTCCCATCTATCAAAAGGTTGCGGGTTCGAGCCCCAGTCAGGGTGCATACGGGAGGCAGTTGCCAATAGATATTTTTCTCCCTTCCCCTCTCTCTCTCCAAAAAAAAAAAAAAAAAAAAGCTCAATAAAAAACGAGAATGCCACTGGAATCATCTTTCTGGCTTTGCACATGTCCACATTCAGAACTCTGTGTAATCTCTATCTACCCAAACCATTAGTTGCAGACTGAATCTAAATTCGTCCACTTGGTTTGCCAGGCATTTTACACCAATGAACCCATTTTCACAACAATTTTACATGGTAGAAATGATCATCTCACTTACAAATGAGAAAACAGGACTAGAGGGGTTCAGTGACAACTCAGTCACACGGAATCCTGCAGGGTTTTCTTCTGACTCCTTGGACCCTTTGATTTAAATCCATAAATATCCCTACGCCCTACTCATTCCCAGGTGATGGGGGTTTAGAGGCATCTTTAAGTCCTTCCGACGCTGACATTTTCCGGTCATCTTCAAATCATTCCGCATGGTCCAGAAATATCGACAGGGCTGGGACTCTCAGGGGGAGGAGGGCCCCCGGTCTGCAGAGGCGCGCACGCCCCGATTAACCTTGTGATGCACAGACACGTGGGGAGGACGCCTGATGACTCAGAGTCTCTCCCAAAGACCCACGACGTGCCTCGAGTCGACGGTGAGGGAGAGAAGGCATGTGCCGTGAAGCTGGGCCTGCAGCTCTACTGAATCCCTTCCATGCTGCGCCACGGAGCTGTCCCGGGACAGCTGTCTTCCCGCCTCCCCTTCTCCTGTGAATGGTCTCCAAGTGGCGTGGACCTTTGGTAACCGGAGAAAGGTTCCCAGAGCGACACAGCTCAAGTCATCTGACAAAACGAGGCGATTCCCTGTGATTTCTCTCACTTTGGGTCGAGAGAATGAAAGAATCTGGCTTGAGGAAGACAGGAGGGGAGACTGCATTGGCTCAGGTCGTGCGACAATCCACAGAGGTACATATGCGTCTGGCTGTGGGCACAGCTGGACTCCAGCTCGCCAAGATGCCAGGCGGATCCCTGTCCACTGTGCTCCCTCTGAACTGGGTCTGTCTGGAAGCTCCATGCGGTGCCTAGGCGGCTTTAGCTCCCGCAAGCCTCACATCCACAGCCTCCACAGCAGGAGAGCAAACCAAAAACGCCCATGCAAGTGTCTCCGCACATCATGTTGGACCTACTGAGAACGTGCCTCTTCCTCGAACCCAGCGCCACGGCAGAAGGGCTGGCATATTGTAACCGATTAAAGCAGCCAAACACAGGATTCCCCAGTCTCTGTCAATACCATTTCTTACCAACTTGAGTGAAATATGAAGAGCTCTTTGGAAAACTCTACAAAGTCTAGGCCCTTTTTCCCCCCCATTTTTCATTTCCCCAATTCATTTCTATTTTTCATTTCCCCAAAAGAGAGGGTGAAAAGAAAGGAAAATGGAAGATTAAAGAAATAAAACTAGGGGAAAGGGGGAAAGGCTAGAGCAAGAAATCTCTTTTCAAGCTGTCAGGGCGTTTTTCAGGTCCAACGGCTTCGAGAACTACCTACCTCATCTGGGCTCTATGTGACTCCTCTTGGCTTCGTGGCTTCAGTTCATGGCCCTAGACAATACGCTACCAACTGCTTCCTAGGAGGCTTGGTTTTCAGTTCCTTGTTCTTGTCATCATATGTTACCTTCCAGCACGTTCTCTGGACGCCAAAACAGTTAAATCACAGCTTGCCTGAGAAAGGGGAAACCTCAGCAACCATGTGCCTACACCCATTGCTTTTTTGTACAGGCTTCCAGGCCAGCGGGTGGTCTGATGGTCGAGAAGATCGAAAACTTCCAAAAGATCATCAAGTGACTCTGGGTCAAGAACCTAAGCCTTCTCTCCCCCAAGCAGTGCGGCTTCCCCATCTGGCTGCATTTCATCATCAACTTTCTCTGTTTGTTTCAAGTTTGTGTTATTTATTGCCATGCAAATCAATCCATGGCTTGGTTTTTATTTTATAACCAAAATATTCCATCTTAGAAATCAAAGTGTCACTCTCAAAGAGCCTTTTTTTTTTTTTTTTTTTTTGAGATTCAAGCACCTGAATTACGAGAGTAAGGGCAAATTCCTCAGTATTGGTTAGTTCCCCCCACTTTCCTATGTGCTTAGTTTCATAAAGCAATTGTATGAACCAAAAAGAAGTCACCTCAAGTACCTTAAGCAGGGACCAAAAAGAAGTCACCTTAAGTACCTGTCTCTTTTATGGCTTCTTCATGGAAGAAGTTTAACTTTATGCCCAATGGCCACACAATAAATGACCATGACTTTTGAAAGGGCGATTTCAGTCACCTATTATACCCAACTGTTTGCTGCACACATGATAACCATAAACACTAAAACATTTCCACGTAACAAATGTCACTGAAATCCAAGTGGAGTTATTTAACAATCTCAAACATTTCAGTGATTCCCCAAGTCACTTGCCCAAGTCAAATAAAGACAGGGGAGACAGAATATTCCCAACTTCCAAAAATTCAGTCTTTTGGGTATAGTGAAGACTGGAGGGAAAGAACACTGGGCCTCAGACGTGAGGGCCCAACCAACTAACCAAAGGATGAAAAACAGCAATCCTACTCTCCTATGTAACCAGCAGAAAAGGTAGCTCTGGATAAAAGGCTCCTCTTATATATAATGCTTTAAATAAGACATAATTCTAATCTCATTGAGACCACTGCTACTGTTACTTGCTTTTTTGTGTTTTTTTGGCTAAGCCACCAATATGAAATTTAACTACATAATTCAGATATATAGACGACTTAAGTCACATGTCCTATTTCAACAAGATAAGAAACAATAAGTATCTGATTAAAGGTTTTCCAATTTAAAAAAAATTAATTAAAAAGTAAAATGTATCAATCATTACCTTTCCAAAGTCCCGGACATCAAACAGGTCAAAGGCCTCGAAGAGTTCACTCTTTCTCATGCCAAACGTCTCGCAACAGGCCAAGAGGAAGGTCCGTATATTCTTCAGACAGAGAAACTGAGGGATGGAAACAGCTGTTAGCACATCATGTGTCACTCTGAACTCTGTCCATCCTCTGTCACACCCAGGATGCCATAAAAAAGGACCAGGGAGACCCCATCAGCTCTGGGGTTGCTTTTCAACACCCTCTTTGGCAGGATCTATCAAGTGCCCGCTCTCTCTCGGGCTCAGGGGACCCGGCTGCATACAAGGTAGACAAGATGTCTGTCCTCGGCAACACAAATGTAAATATTTTTGTTTCATGTGGTGATAAGCACCATAGGGAAAAACAAAGCCTGGAGAAAGGCTCGGGCATGGTGGGGAGGCAGGCGCTTACACGGGAGGCTTACAGGAGGAAGATGTCCCTGAGAAGAGGACAGGTAAGCAGAGACCTTCTGAAGGTGGAGAAGAGCAAGCCCCAAAGAACCTCAGGACGGAGCCCTCCGGCCTAAGGCAGCCTCCCACACCAGGGCCCTGCAATAAGTGTCTGGGGACTTCTGAGGAAAGGACCAACAGGGCTAGGGCGGCGGGCATGACCAGAAGAGGGTGAGGGGTGGGCGGTAAGAGGAAAGGTAAAGGGGTCAGATGATGAAGGACCCTACTGGACAGACTTCTACCCAGACTGAGACAGGAAGTCACTGGAGGCCTTGGGGCAGGGGAGGGATGCGATCTGATATTTTTTAAGGGTCATTTGGGCTGTTCTGAATACGGATGGAAAGGGGCTTGAGCTAGGGTGAAGATGGGTGAGCCAGATAGGAGGCTGTTGCACTGATCGAGGTAAGAGAAACCCGTGGGGAACAGGTGTCACATCTGGCTGTGCTGGAGTTGAGATGCGCACTCGTCATCCAGTGGGATGCGGGCAGTGGGTGACTGGATATACCAGTCTGGAGTCCAGGGTACAGGTGTGTACTCCAGACACACATCTGGAAGTCTTCGGAGTATACACAACGTATTAACTACAATGTTGTCTGACGTGACTTTGGAAGAAGGCAGGGGACAGAGGAGGACCTAGGGCCAGGTAAGCTTAGGAGGTCAGGAGAAGAGGAGGGACCCACAAAGAGGCTGAGAAGAGTGACCGGTGAGAAAGCAGAACAACCAGGAGAACGGGTTTGCCCTGAAGCCAAGTAAAGAAGGTGTTTCCAGGAAGGAGGAGGGATGAACTGGGTCAGCGGCTGCTGATGGTCAACTAAGATTTCCACCAAGCGCTGTCCATGGATCTGGCAGTGTGAAGGTCATGGGTACACCTGGACAAAAGCAGGTGCCATGGGCAGGGAGATGAACGGCTGATTGGAGCAGGCTCAAGGGACAATGGAAAGAGAAAAAGTGAAGATAAAAATCTCAACTCTTGAATTTTGCTGCAAAGGGGAATGGGATTGAGGAGGCAGTGAGAGAGAGAGGACCGGCAAGGGCTTTTCAAAAACAATGGAAGCTGTTCCAACATGTTCCTATTTTGACGGGAATAACTTTGTAGAGAGGGGAAAGTTAGTCATGCGAGAGAGTGGGACAGTAACCCAGATGAAGTCCTTGAATTGTCAAGAGGAAAAGTTGACCTTGGTGAAGAGCCTGCTCAACCCATCAACACTCAACAGGGGGCCGAGACGGCACATACCACGGACAACTTCAAAAACCAACAGAATCTACTGCATTGTCGAAAAGACTCAGACACCTAAGCAAAGTACACACACACCCTCGAAGCGAATCCATCCTTTTTGGAAATACCACCTGCAACGGCACATACAAAAATAAGATTATTCATCTCCAGTGTGTAAGAGAGACCCAGGAGCTAACAACTGCATCTCTGGTTTCTTTTCTTTAAACATTGCCAATGTTTTATTTTATTGTTTTCTTTCTCATCTTGGTTTGTCCTTGAATTGGCAGGAGGCGCATTTTACTTCCTCTCCACTTGAAACATGCAGATTTTTCCATGGGCTGAACTCAGATACAGTTTTTCATCCTTTGCAGGAACCCTTCTCCGATGGATGCTGAGAGATGGCAGCAGGGGTTAAAGCTGCAGGGGGGCATCAGAGGCCCTTTGAAGCCCAGGAGGTGGCAGGTGATGGGCAGATGCAGCTACTGCCCTCACTCTGAAACATTCAGGGGGAGACCTTTGTGGCAGAGAATCTCTCTGCATGTAGCTCTTCCCCATAGAATCACTTATTTACAGATTAAAAGCCTTGCATTCGGCCCAGACAGACAATAATTACTCTCCTGGGGCTTCTGCAACTGCTCTCTTGCCATATTTTTTACATAATTAAGTGTCCGATTCATCACTCACCGAGGAACAAACATAATTGCACCTGCCCCCTCTAAAGAGTCCTCACTGGAATCAAATGTCCTCCGTGTGGGAAAACTACAGTGGACTCTGCCCAAGGGCCCTGGTCCTTCATTCAGAAAAGCAAGTATAGTCACTGAAAGGAATGTATGTGCATATATGAAATGCAGCCATTAAGGCATACACACAAGAGAGGGTTTAAAAACAGGCCTCCCCTTCTGTTTAGAACCAATCTCGACCTTCCTTGCCCCTTAATTAGTTCAATTCTATTCCATTCCACTCCACAAATACTTACTGGATTTGGAAAAAGGGTCACTGGCACACTCTCGCTTTTCCAGACAACCCTCAAATTTGGTCACCCCCTAATTGACATGTTTTCCAGTCAACAGTGTCTGAATGCCTACAATGTTCCACACCCAAATGCTAAAAATGAGGAAGGTGAGGTTCTACCCCAAGCTTCTCTATTAATCTTATCTAGAGATTTTCACAGTTCTCCAAAATTTGGCCAATAACACCAGGATCACACATCACTGGATGCTCATGGGTGTCCGGCGCTGGGAGTTGGAGGAAACGGGCCCTAACGCCATCGCCAAAGCCCTGCATGGGGGTGCGCCTCACAGCCTGCCCACCCATCCCCAGCGCTTCTGCTTTGTTTTCATCTTCTATTTCCAAAAGAAAAGTGGAAAGGATTCAATGAACACTCCATCTACTCAACAACTTGACACGCTGCCATATGTGCTTTTGTGTGCCAGCTCTTTATTCATAAAACTTATCTTGCACACTTCCCTTCTAAATAACTCCACACACATCTCCGAGGAATAAAGGTACCTCCCTCCACACCCACAATACCGTTATCACAGCCGCGAAAATTAACAAGTCCAGGTGCACCAGGTAAACAGCACGGTGCCCGCGTGAGCACCAGCGAGCCAAGCAGGGACCACTGTGGGCCGAGGGTGTGGTTCCCACGGACCCAGCACTGGAGGGGCGGGGCTTACGGCAACCGAGGGGGAGGGGCTCACGGAGAGGCCTGGCGAAGAGACGGTTCTAACGGGAGAGCAGAATACTCGGGGCTGCCTTTCCTAAGGGCCGCTGCAGGTAGCGTTTGAGTGCTTACTACGGGCCCTGCTCCGTGCTGCTGCTCACGTCATTTAATCCCAACTCCATCAGGAACGTTTTCTTTTCTTTCCTTTCTCTAAACTGGGGCTTAGATGTTTACCCAAGTTTACAGAACTGCATTTGCCAAAGTCATGGAGTCGGGATTTCCATCCAGACACCCTGGCTACACGGTCCATGGCCTTAACTACCACGTTATACCAGCTCCATTGTGCAGTGTGCAGAATTCAATTTCTTAATTTTTTTCCCCTCTATTGGGGACATTATGTTGGGTGGGTAGGAAGGCAGGGCGAGGAACGTGAGGATGCTGTCATATTGACTGAGAAAATTACAGTGATTTGGACTAGGATGGAGGAGGACTGGAAAGAGCTCTAGGAAATTCCTGGAAATTGACTGATTGTGTGTCAGGAAGGGGGAGTGGGAGAAAAAAAAAGAAAAATTAATGGTTATACTCACAGACCTGTCTTGGGCACTGCATGGACAGTGGGGACAGTCACTAAACATGGTCATTTAACAAGTAGAAGGACAAGGAGTGTGAAAAGGGCCCATGGATGGAGTCAATTAATTCTTGCCTTCATGATGGAAAGGCCCAGTAATGAGATGGTACCTGGCCTTTCTCCCAGGTACCTCCAGTGACAAGTGACATAGTCTAATAATATGCCTGCCACCACCATGCTCGTCCTTCTCTGCCCCTTCAGAAATGCATGAACAGCTTGCTTAGTTATTGCAAGTTGAAGAATTAAAATGGTAGAAGCACCCAACATAGATGCAGACAAGCTTCAGGGAAGAAAGCTGAATACCATTAAGAACTAGAACACCCTAAAATGATACACTGCCGGAGCTCTCTAATTAGAAATGTTTCAGGACAAGATACATGTCACATCAGACGGGGGCTCAGTGGCTTTGCAAGGTGCGGGGACCCCTCCAATGCTGGTGGTACTGATGCTGCAGAGAGGAGACACCAGAAGGCCCGACTACTGGAGTTCACAATAAACTCTGAAAGAACCTGGCCTTTTCTGCTTTTACAAAGGGTATGGTTTCCCTTTTCTGTGAGTGTGTAAGAGCCATCTTGACCTTTCTCCATGATATGAATGCAAACAGGACGACTTCCCTTTTTTTATCTGAAAGAAGAAAAAATACCTACTTCTCTAAAATTGTTAGCAATAATGGACTAGTTGTGTAAACTTGAGGCTCCATAACCGGAAAAACCTCCACAGCTTCTGACAAAATGAGCGATTTTGATCCCCCAGTGGAGAAATGACACCCTGTGGCAAGGCCCACAGTCTCTGATGCATCTTCACCGCCAGGGAGACTTGCTGGCTTATGGCAATTCTCCCAAGACCACGGACAGCCAGGCTGTTGGATGAAGAAAGCAGTTCTCAAGGTCTCATTCTTTGTGTTTTTTAATATGTTTTTATTGATTTCAGAGAGAGAAAGGGAAAAGGGAAGAGAGAAAGAAACATCAGTCGGCCGCCTCCTGCACACCCGCTACTGGGGATCGAGTCGCAACCTGGGCATGTTCCCTGACCAGGAATCGAACTGGTGACCTCTTGGTGCATGGGTGGAGCTCAACCACTGAACCACACTGGCCAGGCAGGGCCTCATTTCTTAGTGGAACACTCATTACTACTCCATTCAAAGTAGAGACTCTGAATTCGAGTGTTTGGCATAATTCAAATTGTGAGTGGCCTTTAATAGGCCGCCTGACAGTTTTGACAGGTACAGAAGAGACCACGATAATGCCATTTATAAATATTAAGATACAAAAAGAGTTTCCTGCCATTCAGATCAGCAGAATAAGTAGCTCTAGACTAAGCTACTCACCTGCCCTTCCTCCCTCCCTCACCTACAAAGGAGAAATCCCCTCCTTGACTTTTTTATATATATATATATATATATATATATATATATATATATATATATATATCTTTATTGATTTCAGAGAGAGGAAAGGAGAGGGAGAGAGAGAGACAGAAACATCAATGATGAGAGAGTCACTGATCAAGCCCACAACCCGGGCATGTGCCCTGACCAGGAATCAAACCCTGATCGCCTGGATCCTAGGTCGATGTCAACCGCTGAGCCACGCCCGGGCTCTCCTTGACTTCTTAACGCTTTCATGGGCTTCTTGCACACACTGAATCACTATGGAACCAACTCGTTCCCATTCAGGTCAGCCACTGTCTTTTTGTGCCAACTACATTCTACTTCCTGCCCACACTTCTAACCTCTCTAATCGTTATTCCATCTGCACCCACATTCTTCCCAGTTTAGCATCATCCCCAAACTGTATGCAAAATGATACCTACCGCTTGCGTTTTATTATCTGGCAGACTTCTTTATGATTTACGCTCCAGGTCTTAGCTCTGCCCCTATTTCACAATTTATTTTATTAAAGTAAAGCTGCAGTTTTTTCTAAGTTAAACAGAAGTGCATAGAGTTTGCATGAAAATAACCATAAGGACAAGGTCAGGTTGTTTTCTGACCTATATCATATATGTATCAGGAGCTATATCATATACGCATCATGTGTTATTTGTATGTTTATACATACACAAGCATATATGTGATTTTTTTCTTTTTAATAAATACCACTACTTCTATATAATATTTCCTTCTGGAAATATTAAACAAGTAGAATGCTTAGCCAGGTAGAAATACATCCTAATTAAGTATAAAAATTGTTCCTTGGTCTTGTCTTTTCCCAGCTTTTTCTTAGCCTTCCAATAACTCTGCCATTTCTAAATCTAGGAGAGCTGTACTCTGTTTAGAAAACCTGTTAATCAGCCCTAGCCAGAGTGGCTCAGTGGGTTGGGCGTCGTCCTGTGTCCGGAGGGGTTGCCGGTTAGATTCCCGGTCAGGGCACATGCCAGTAGGGGGTGTGCAGGAGGCAGTCGATGGATGTTTCTCTCTCACTTTCTCTCTCTCTTTCCTTCCCTCCCTCTCTAAAAACAAAATCAATCTAAAAACAAAGGTAACAGTCTTGTTACAGAATGACCACAGCCTCTGGACCCCATTGAAGTTTGCTAAAATAAGCGCTGTGATTGATGCTGTGTTTTTCTACATGGCTCTATAAATGACCTTCTAAAGCTGCTATTTTCGCCATGACGTGAAGATGACAACCTCGGAGAACTGAGGTTACCACATCACGGAAGGAACTCTGATCTCTGTGGACTGACCGGACCTGTCTCTTCCACTACTGTTTATGCTGTTGTGTGACTGAACTCCCGGGAGAACAGTCCCCAAGTCCTTTACTCACTCGGTCATGTTGCCCGAGCACTCCTTGGCCTTGTGTGCTCTATGCAAATACGGTTTTTATGAAGCCATCTGCTTTATAGCGGAGACTGGGTAATAACTGGGTCACCCACTTCACACAAAATCGAACAATTGGCTATAAAATAGATGATGCTGGACTCAGCCAAGATGACTAGGCTGTAAATATCAGTGAGACCACCAGGGGAAACTGTAGCTATAAAAACTGGTATGGTGACAAGATAATTTATATGGGCTGGGAACCCGGGTGTGGTAGATGACAATTTACCTGTGTTATTACCTACCCAGCACCAGGAGGCAAGTAATCTCCAGTCTCTCACCCATGATCTACTAGCTGTAAGATTACACATCTGTGGTTCCCAAATTATGCACCAAGATGCCCTGGATCACCAGAGCAAACTCACAGGGATGCTGCAGGATATTTCAGATTTTTTTAAAAATCACAGAAACACTCAGCATCTGTCCAGAAAGGCCAGGAAGGGACCTTCCAGCAATCCCTGCCCTTCGCAGCCACTTCCAGAAATGCACAGGGCTTCTTAATGTGGCCAGAAGCCATGACTGAGCAGAGGCTTCTCAACCACAGGCTGAGGAAAGGGCCAGCGGCACATGTCACATGTCACAGTGAGCTCGACAACTGGGAAGTCTTGTCAATGACTGAGGTCATGTCTACATGCTGAGCACCTGGCTCAGGACCCTCAGTGACTTTCTTTCGTTAGTTTGTTTTTAATGACCCTAGAAGGAAGGGAGGGAGAGAGGGAAGGAGGGAGACAGAGAGACCCAAGTATGTGGCATGGTGTCTACAGTCTATGGGAATTGCTTACAAGTACTTCTCATTACATTCCTAAGGCGAGTCTTGGTGATTATTATAGTAGGAATTATTATAATTAAATTTTAAAACTGCTATTTAAATGACAAACATCCTATATATCACTTTAACAACACACATAAGACACACATCTTGGGTTTCTTATTTGTGCAAAATCTAATATCTAGCAAAGCCCACATGACAAAACAGAGGCCCCATTCCCTCTAAATACACCTAAAAAAAAAAAAAAAAAAAAAAAAAAAAAAAAAAAAGACCTGAAAAACTAAAGGAAACTATAAACATTGCCATCTTCCCCTGGGCAAGCCTATCAAGCTATTCAAAACTAACCAGTGCTGATCCTTTGGTTAATGCTGTTTAAACAAAAATCTATCTGAAATATCTGAGCTCCCTCCTAACTCAATCAGCTTTAGCAATTTCCTAATTTAAAGTCTAAATCAATTTTTACACAGTTAAAAAATGTCTCTTATTCTATTAATGTAACAGAGAGGCGCTGTTCATTTTTGGATAGTAACTAAGCTTTATATTCTGTCTTTACTGATTTCAGAGAGAGGAAGGGAGGGGAGGGAGAGAGAGAAACATCAATGATGAGAATCACTGATTGGCTTTCTCCTGCACGCTCCCCACTGGGGATCGAGCCCGAAACCCGGGCAGGTGGGCTGACCGGGAATCGAACCACAACCCCCTGGATCATACATAGGTAGACCCTCAACCGCTGAGCCACACGGGTCCGGCAAGCTTTCATATTCTTAAAGAATATTATCACGTGAATTTTCCCCTTAGCTAAAGTATCTCCCCCTCCGTAGCTTAAACAATACTTTCGTCCTTTCCCAGCACTCAGACTAGCAAATAACAGGCCGAGTGGGTACCGCCGCCCTCCCGGCACACACGGGAACTCAGGGCCGCATCGTCCGCCCCGACTCGGGAGGGAAAAACACCCATGGAGCTCTCAGGGAGCCCAGGAAATTCACGGTTAGAAAGCACTGCTTTCACCCTCTGCAATTAACACATTCGGGAGACACTTTTGTGAATTCAGACTTCAAATGCAATTCAGAGAACAGAAAGCGGTCATTATGGCCCTCGCCAGACGGAGGCTCCCACGCCAGGGCCGCAACTCTGCGCGCGTCTGTCTGTCCAGCTCCACCTCTCGGGGCCGGGAGGGAGCCGCCCGGGCCCACTTCCCAGGCCTGGCACCAGGCAGGGCGCGACGCCCCCAGCGAGTGCGGTGGGCTCCGAGATAAACCAGAAATCACTGACTACTCAGCTGGCATTTGCTGAGTGAGCGTTACCACGTGCTTTAAGTCTGGTTCCCTAAGTAGATACTCACCAGAGAGAAGATAGTATCTTCCTCATTTTACAGATAAGGGAACAAAAGTTCCAAAAAGGAAGCTTCTGGCCCCAGGTCACGCTGCTTTAAGAAGGATGCTGAGATTCAAAACTACAATCTGATTTCAGTGACAATTTCATTTTTGCTATTGCTTTAAACATAGTATGGAGACTATAAAATTACAGGCATAATCTTTAATCTCACAGCATGCTCCCATTTAATTTCACTCTTAACCACCACACCACACTCCCCATCTCTACTCTTGAAATACGCAGAGGGCCACGCTGTTAGGAGCCTCAGACACGATGCCCCGAGCCGATGAGCTGTTCACAGGCCTACAGAAGATACCCGAGGCTTGAAAAAATAAAGTGCCATGCCTCAAAATCATTTTTTTTTAAATTTCCAAACTGAAGTTAATACATATTTATCTTAAATGTCATAGGGTCACCGGATGTAACAACAGTTGGTCAATTTAGCATTCATGAAAGTTTAATTCTATTTCCAAACAATCTAAGTTAAACTCTTACTCAAAAAGAATCCCCAGATATCCCTAATTATTGTAGAAAGCTTTAACCACTTATAAATTAAACGTGCTACTCACAGCCAAATAATTTCACAAGCAAAACTATTTAAAATCCTTGATACTACTTGATTTGGGGTGGTGAACACACCATACAGTGTACGGATGATGTGTTGTGGAATTGTGCACCTGAAACCTGCATAATTTTGTAACTAGTGTCACCCCAATAAATTCAATAAAATGGAAAAACAAATTTTTAATTTCAATAAATATAAATAAAATCCTTGATATTTTATAAGGAAATGATATCGAACGTGAGCATTGGTGAATGTTAGCGTGTATTATATGATTCGGGGTTCCAAAAGCAAAAGGGCTTGGCTCTAACCCCTGGATGCTCCTGTCTCCATAGCAACTTCCTGGCCGAGTCATCACCATCACACCCACCTCTCCTTCCAGCTCTTCCCAGGGGCTGGAAGCCTGGGAACTACATTTCCCAGATTCTGTGACAGTAGGGTTTTGGTGCGGGCTGTGTTGACGAGAAACACTCAACGTGAAGGGAAAGGCTGGAGAGAAGATGTGGTGTTCTCCCCCAACAGTGGCAGATAGAAGGGGGGACATATGTCAGACTGATATTTGCACGGCTGCAGTGACAGGCGTGGCAATCATCCACTTTGGGGCTGCAGGCCCCTGAGCTCAGAGGGGCGGCTTCCTGTGATCCCAGCTCTTCCTGGCTTCCTAACAGTCATGTATCAGGTATTTCCAATATGCACTCCCTGTGTCATTCCCTACTTAACCTCTTCCTGCTGGAATACTGACAGTCGTTTCTGATTTCCTGTTTTACCCAGAAAGGAAGCAAGGGTGATCTCTAGCAGGCAAGATTGTAAACAACCTTTCCCTTCTTGTTTGCATTTTCTGGCTTTTTAAAATAAACATACCGGTGCCAGTGAGTACTTGAAATATCAGGGGGACCACTTTGTAAAGTATATGGTTGTCTAACCACTATGCTGTAGACCTAAAACTAATACAATATAATATTAAATGTCAATTGTAATTGAAAAAAATTTTAAATAAAATAAATATCCTGCATTTGTAATGGGGTTCAACTGGGAGGAGTTTGGGGTATTTTTTAACAGTTATATTTTAACTTTTCACTTTATTCCCTCTTCAGGCCTTGGTAATTAAATTATGCATATTTTTTTTACACAATGTTATAACCTCAGTTACCTATTCCCATGTCAAAAAGGAAAAGATACAAGAGAAAAAATAATAAGAGCAGTGAGATGTGATACCTGATAGATGAAGAGTCAGAAAAATGTGGGGGTTTTTCTTAATTTGCACAATCCTCCCTCTCCACTCCCCCAAAAAATACTTTGGAAGTATTTCATGTAGGGAGAAATTTCCTACATACCTCAGCAAAATAAAAACTTGCTGCACACAAGCATATTTGTATAAATACTCCAGTCCACAATGGCCTCAGAAATCCTTGCCTACTTTTAATGTTTAAAAAGTTTAATCATTTTTAAAATGCTTTCGCATCTACTTGTACAAACCAAAAACAAAGGAAATGTTTGAGGTGAATATCACACCCGCTATCCCCCCAGAGATTTAAATGTCAGAGGCCACGGCTATAACACCCTGATATGGAAGGCGTGGTCAGCCTGGGGGTGGACGGCCCGGTTTAATGGTCCCTTGGCATTTCCTTGTGCTGGGGCTGCAAAAAACTGCACAAAAAACCAAGACTATAAAAATGAAATCACACCGCTAATCACTAGGACAAATAGCAATAAAGAAATTTAAATACTACGAATTATAATCACATAACTAGAGAAAGGTTTTCCTATCCTGCAGCAAAAACTCTATTCATGGGACCAAAGAAAGGACATGCATTTGACCTCAGAAGCATTCATAAATCTCCAAGGCTAGACCCCAAACATGACCGGGGCCTTCTATCGTTCAGGAAAGATATGAATGCACACAAGGACCTTTCTCAAAATACTGTTATGGGAATTTACTAGCCCAGTGCTATCAACCTGGGTATCCACCGACCTACACACAATAACCCTCAGCCCTGGCAGAGCGCAGAGTTAAGGGAGCACCAACAAAAAGCTTATACCCATCACAACTATTATAAAAATGACTTCTAAGACTTCAGTGTTTTATACATAACTACAAGTGTCTATACACATACACACAGAGTTGCTGATGGGGGGAGGGAGGGAAGAAGGAAAGAAATAAAGGAGAGAAAAACGCAGCCATCAGTAGCTACGGGGCAGTGGAATTCCAGCAGGAGGCAAACCCAAATGCGCCGCAGAGCCCGGCAGGTCGAAGTGCACGCGTGATGCCTGGAGGATTCGAAGGGCAGCAGGCACAAGAAGCTCAAGTTCATCTCGCAACAGCGATGTGCAGTCTGTATTCCTGGGCCCCGCCCTCTGGAGCTGGCAGCCTGGTCGCACCTGTCCCCCATGTGTCACAGGCACTGGTTTCAGATCAGTAAGCTGTGGCTCCTGGAAAACGGCGGCAGGATACCAGAGATCTTAAAAACTACTGGCTACGTTGAAATGCAAGTGACTCGGAGGAAGATGACAGCATCCGTACAGAGATCACAAGAAAGACACTGAGGTTCGGACGTGGCATGTTTGGGGTTACAGAGCACAGCCAAGGAGAGCTGTCCAGCGGGCACCGGGAACGAAGGACTCCCAAGCTCAGAGGCGAAACAATGTCGTAGGGCTGGGACGTACAGCCCTGAGGAAGTGGCTGCTCTCGTGGCCTTTGCAGACGCGCTGAAAGGACAGGCGTCCAGGCACCTGAGTGTACAGCGTGCAGATCTCCTGCCTGCACTCTTCTGTGTCTGGCATCTTTTGCCCAATTTCTGTTTTGAGATTTATCCACATGGTTTGCTTGCAACACTGTTTTTCATCTTGTGAATACACTGCAATTTACCCATTTTACTGTTTCCAGTTTTTGGTGTTGCAAATAAATAATGCTGCTTCGAACATCCTGGCCGTATACTTTGGTGGACATGTGTACACACTTCTGCTGGGTGTAGAATCACGAGTACCTTTGTCCTCTAATGCCAGACCCTACACAGCCTTCGCCAGAGTTTCTCCAATTATTTTTCCCGGTTTCCTGGCTTTCTTCAACACTATTTAATGTTTCATCAGACAAGTGTTCTCAAGGAACATGGGGTCCTATTTCCCTCCTGTCCCAAATGGAAACTATAAAGAAACAGGATGGACAGTGTCACCATAGCCTCACCTTTCCAAATAGGTATGAAGTCACCACTGTAGCTGCTGTCCATAAAATGAATGTGGCCATATGGACCTCCTTACAGCTTCTTAAATTGTCCTCGTTTCTATTGTACTTACAAGAGCGGAAATTCAAATGCCGTAGATATTTTTTGGTGATGATATGCCAAGAAGTTGGCAAAAGCTGAAAGAGAGCCAGGAGATAATATTTTCTTTTTTGCTGATAAGGCAAATTTTATGCCACTAGAAGGCTGTTAGCCATCCAGAGAATCACAAAGGATTTTAAAAAACAATTCTGTAGGTTAATATTTTTTGTCATAATACTGAGCTGAAGGTGTTCCGGGCAAATGACACTGTAGAGGGGGTGGCTGAAGAGATAGCTTGGGGTGAGCTATGACAGTCACGGAGGTGCCGCAAAGGTCCCCCGCCTATGCAGACACGTGCCTGCCTTGAGGTGACTTAAAGGGAACAGAGCAGTGACCATAAAGCACAATTTGGGGAACCCAGCTCCACAGGGACTACGCTGTGGAGACCTCATAGAGCACTCTGCATCCTAGTCCCCGGAACCTGTGGATGTGACCTACAGCAAAAGGGACCTTGCAGGTGAGGTTAGGTTAAGGACCTTGAGATGGAAAAAGTGTCCTGGATTATCTGGGTGGACCCTAAAAGCAATCACAAGTGATATTTGACCACAGGAGAGGACAAGGCGGTGTGAGGATGGAAGCAGAGGCTGAAGAGATGTGCTTTAAAGATGGTGGGAGGGGCCACAGGGCAAAGAATACAGGCGACCACTTGGGTCTGCAAAAGGCAAGGACTGGATTCAGCCCTTGGAGCCTCTGGAAGGAACTAGCCCTGTGGACCTCTTCTCATTACCCCAGTGAACCTGATTTTGGACTTCTGCCCTCCCAGACCATAGGAGAATAATTTTGGGTTGTTTTAAAAGACGCTAAATTTGCAAGTAGTTTGTTACAGCAGCAACAGGAAACTAATACATACTCCAATGTTGAGGAACACATCTCCATAGTAAATTGATATGCCCATATAAAAGAAATTTATAACAAGATAATGAAAAGTACATTAATATGTTTAAGACCTCTTACTATATTTTGAGGCTTAATGAAAATTGTATCAACAGGTTTTTCCCCCCCAGATTGTTTAGTTTGGAAAGGAGGGGTTCTTTTCTGTTGTTGTTGACTTGTCTTTGTCTGTTTCTAATATTATTTGAGAGTGTGTGTTAAGAGGTTTCATTTTGCTGACTGTGGTTTGATCTTTAAAATCTGCTCATGTCAAATGCTGGATACAAAAGTCCTCAGAATCGAGTCACGTTATTAGCTCACTTCCAAGTTCAGAGATTAGTAGGAAGGGGGGGAGAAGTTATGGTTCCTCTACCAGTTTCCTGCCATTGTACTTGCAAACGCTTTAAATTTTAATTGAAACATAAAATTTGAAGCTTGAAAAATGTGGAAACAAAGCCCACTGTCTGTGGATAAAGCAATGTTCCCACAGTCCTAAGTAAGGGGAACATGCGTTCCATGTTCTCCTTCGGCGCTGAGCCGAGCTTGGCTCACGAGAATGATCACATTAAAATACGAGAGCGCTGCGCAGGTCGCAGGGGGGCCTTGTGTGCACAGCTAGTACGAAATGGTTTCTGACATTATCATGACGACCATCCTCAGAAGGCTCTATCTCTTCATCCCAATCCAAGAAAAACTTGGATGTACTCAAGGAAATTTTCAAAGGGCCTTACATGCTTATCTTGGAACTATAAGACCTCTATGGCTTATTTCATTTAAAAAATATTCATCTTTTAAAACGTGTAAGGATAAACGCTCTTAAGTTACACGTGAAACGGCTACATAAAAATATTGCGCAACTCCAGGCTTTCTTAGATGTCACCTCAAGGACAAAAAACAGACACACCTCTACTGAGCTCAGAATCATAAATTCTTCAGCTGCTAAGAAATAATCATGAAAACTATGAATCTGTACCAAAACCCTTAGAACAGATTGGAATATTTTACCATTCTCCTCCATATAAAACACAAACTAAACAGACTGTGCATGTGTCTCTCATACGTGGAATGAGTTTTTGAGCCATTACTACTGAATCGTATTAATGATTACTTAGGAACTTCTCATTCATTCAGGTAGACATGTCCCCAGGAGGAATGGCTCCCAAGAAAACTATAGTTCTAACCAAAAAGTCAAAAACAGCTCCATTAAAAACTGTACCCCATCTTAGACATCAAAAAGGTCTCTGAAAAAAAAATCTGTGTCCCCCAAACAAGTTGTGATGAGACCTTACCCACTTTGGTTTTAATTGCATGCCGTATTTAGCATTTCCGAATATCACATTCAGAAAATTCCAGAGTGAATGCATACTCTTTGGGGAATTCTGTAAATCACTGGGTTGTTATTAAAAGAAAAGCATGTGGCTAACCAGAATGTCACTGTGCACTGGGCCAGATGAGAGGAGAAATTCTGCAAGAAAAAAACTCCTAATACTAACTACAGAGATATCCATAGCTTTGACTAGAACACAGGAAGGCACAACCTTCCCAGGGCACTCAGTTGGTCTAAGAACCCAACACACACTAATAATAATAGCCTCTAAATTTCCTCTATCACTTTTCCCCATAAAATATGTTCACCCCTCACAATTATTAAGCAAATTGATGAAACCAGGCTACAGCTGGCAAACATCTGGATCAGCCGCTCTGCCAATGAGAACAGTGGTTTTCTCCTTGGGCAATACCATCTCCAGGCTCCCACTGTTCCCCAAGCAAAGCTCTCACTTACATTCATCCATTCATTTCAAAGCAATTATGTCAAACCTGGTTTGATTCCACTAAGTAAGTAAACACTGAGCTCCTCCTAAAATAAAAACCTTAGAAAAACAAAGAATTTCCACTTCCAGCCAGCAACTAAAATGCAGCATGATGCGGTTTATAAAAGAGGTAAACAGACTTTTGTTTCTTTACTATGTGAGAGGCGAGGGCACATTTATGTGCCTTTTGAAAACCAGACCATAATTCTATGATTTGGGGGGTTGGTTATTGAAGGACATAATTAAAATTACTGGATTTGAAGAAAAAATTTAAGCGTGAATTGCTAGATAAGCTCTCCTAAAAGTACAGCCATAACAAAATTTTTAAAAAACTTGGAAAATAATTTGAATCATCAACTGATGCCTTAATGCAACTTAGAACACTTTAAATGGTGCTCGAGAACCTCTGTGACTTAAAATTTGAGAAAGCTGCATTTGGCCACTGAAAATTCCATTTTTAATGTACGAGTTAGTTGTGCCTAGGATCAGAAGTAGGGTAAGATTAGACTAGAACCAAAAAGGTAAATCAGGTTCCAAATCTGATTTTTAGATGACACACCAGCGACCTAAATTCTTAACACTAACAAAATATTTTTCCAGATTTTTTTTTTTAAATAGGGCAGTCTCGAGACACAGCAGGGCGGACACACACACACAAACCACTATCCTTTTCTGAAGCTTTCCCCAGCATCTCCGGCTTTTGATTCTTTCATTCATTTGCTTAATTAGCAGGGAGGAAACCAGAGCTGGCCAGGTGAGTCATGCATGAGTCACAGCTCACCTCCTGGAGTAGCCACAAGCCTGCCTGTGTCTTACTGCACTGAGCCTGAATTTCAGGTTGAACAGAACGCTGCGTAGAAGAGAGCCAAGGGCTGCTGAGGGAGCCGGAGAAATGGGAGAACAGGGACATCTTGGGAGCAGCTTCCCTGCACTTCCTTGCCAGGATGGAATCTCCAGGCTGGCACCTCCTCCCTGACCACAGAATAGATGCACCTCTTCCCAGTGCGCTTCTTCAGCAACTATCTTGCAACTTCATATACAGTCATTCGTTAAAAGGGACACCGAGAAGGCATACCTCTCCCTGCCTTGACAGAGGGCAAAGGGTGCCATGTGAGGGTAATACAGTCTATATACACACCCTCCCTTTGTTACCATTCCCCCCCCCTCTTTTTTTGGCCAGAAATAAAACTTTCTGAAACTTCGTATTTAATTTTTCTCTGCTGACCCCATTTTCTTTTGAAAAAGACTCGGATGCTCCTCTCGTCCCTTCTCTCCCATTTTAGAGCCATCGTTGTCCGTGGAAATGAACAGCTAAGTTCCTGAGTCAGACACTCCCTGCTGCGAGGCTACTCACATTGGGCCACATCTAGCCCAGCCTGAGCTGGCTCCCCTAGAATGTGCCTCATCTTCTCATGAACTTCCTTTGGGACCCTAACTCCCTAAGGAACCTGGGCACAAGCCTTCAGGACACAGGTGATTAGACACCTGTTTGCCCAATTACAGTAACTGCGTCACCTTGAAAATAAACTTCACTACTGTGTGGTGACATCCCAAGGCCTTCCCTGTCAAATGCCAATTTTCCGTAACCAGCTGGAATTGCTACCCCAGGGCCACCACAGCAGCCCAGTGGGACAGAAGAATGCTTATACATGTTAGAAGAAGGAGCCTCCACCCTGCCAGGTTCCACAGTGAAAATAAGTCAGTTGTGTTCAGGCTGTACTAACAAAAACCTCTCTGTGGGGGACAAAAAGCAAAACCACACTCAGCGCTGAGCTATGCAAATCCAGTTTCCAGCTGTTCCTACTTCAAACTCCGGCTGAATCTTTCAGGGGGCACTTGGCAGTATTTTCTGGATTCCTGTGGAAACCTTTCAGACCTTGTCACACTCCCCTTCTAATTAGCACTGCTGGAGGGAATCGTCTTTCCTCTTTGTATCCGTCTATTCCGCCTTCATTCCTCTCATCAGATGTGTCGACCTTGGTCCTAGCTCACCTGGTCTTTTCAGTCTGACCCTAACCCTTTTCTGATAAGACCAAAGCCTATCTTCCAGCCACTGTAGACTGTCCTTAATGTGAGGGTTTCAGGCCTTTGTAACCATCATCTTCATGTTTGGTTTTGCTATAATTTCACTGCCTCGTTTGTCTATCCACACCCAGGCATGCGGTGTGTACTTCTTAAGATGAGGATGGTCGCATTCCTTATTATTTGCTTATTAAGAAAATCTATAGCTCTTTGCCTAAAACAAATATAAAATAATATTGAGTGTAAACTGTCATTGAAAACTGAAGAATACCTTTTTTTCATCTACAACTCTTCTGTAGGTAAAGTCATGGTTCTGTGATCCAATGGGCAGAACTTATATAATCAACAAATCCAGAGCAAACATCCCTTGCGTTCAGTTGGAGAAAACTCAGTGAATGAGAGTGATGCTCCCCACCCCCCAGGCACTGTGTAGCTCGGCTCCGGCCAGGGCTTGTCTGAGACTCCCCCCACCTGCACAGAGGGTGCTTTCTTGGCCTCCTCAGAGTGGGTCAATTGATGTGGGTCCTGTGATGGGTGGTCTATTAAAATCTTAGATAAACTACAAAATTACATAAGGTTAGTTCCCCCAGGGCCACCCTTTGGCCTGAATTGAAATTCACTGAATGTGCTGAAGGCAATGCAGCGCTTCCTCCGTGGCCTTCTTCTCACAGCTTAAAGGAAGAGCATTACACAACACCCCTAAACCTTTGTCACTTCTGCAGCTTTGAAGTCCTGGCCTGCAGCTTCAGCTGAAACACAGTCAAGGCAGCAAATGCTTTTCTACCCCAAAGACTAAGACAAGCCAACCCCTTCCTCGGTCTAGGTGTCACCTACAGCACCAGTCCAGGCTGACCTCACAAACCCCGAAACACCAGCACCTCAGCCCACCCATGAAGCCCAGCTAAGGCCGGCAGGTCCTGCACTGGCTCTGGCCTGGAGAACGGCACAAACGCCAGTGCCTGGTTAAGCCACTTGCCTGGGGCTATGCCACATGCCCTTCACAGTCCCCCAAGGTCAAGCTTCAGCTCCCCAAGGTCAAAGTAATAAACGCTCCCCTTTCCTACGGAGCGAGAAACCCAATGAGCAGTAGGTACAACAGACACAGGAACCAGATGAAAATGGGAACTTTTCATTGATAAAAGCTCATGTATATTGGAAAATGTAGCATAGGAGGTGCGGGCTCTCCTCTCGGTCACCCCAGCCAAACAAACAACCTTGAAGACAGAGCCTGCTCTGCTGAGCCTGCCTTATTAATGAGAGGAGACCAGAAAACCACCCCTCGCTGGGCAGGAAAGCAGGTCTCACAGAGAAGCCCCAGAGAAGCCGAGTCACATGTACTCAGATAGACTCCAGTACCTTCAGCAGGGACACACGAGGAAGTTCAGGGAGTTCATACTCCACAACACGCCGCTCTTACAACCCGAGTTCTGCATTTATCTGAGCGCCTAACCAGAGCTCTGGATGTGGTATTGCAATAAATGTTGGTTGGCTCAACTGGTGTAACTCAGTGGTTGAACTTGCAGAAGTTGACCGTGTGAGACAAAGGAGCTTGCCCGGTGGGAAATGCACACCAGAAGGGCTGGAGGTCTCACGTGCATAATCTCACCTCTTAGGGATGCTCGGCACCGTCCAGTCCTTCCAATGCCTGACTCAGGGGGCTCAGGTAATGTGATTCAGGGTCTTGGACGAGGAAAGCTGGGGAAGGGCTGTCGGATGCTGAACGCTGCTTGCTACCAGTGCTTGCCCTCTTCACACTTGCCCTCGTTAACATGAAAGAGTATGTGAGGAAAAAAACAGGCAAGGTCTCAATTACAAGACACATTTGGGATTTTTAAAAAGGCCCTTGGAAAACAGCTATATATTTAATTTCACAGAGCAATTTTAAGTCAAAAAGGCTTCTAACAAATTACACCTAAAATTCTCTTCTGTGTTTACTGCAATAACAACAGTGGTGTGTGTTAGTTATTTACACGTTCCTGAAGACTTATTGAGCGCTATGTGCTGAGCGTGGTGCCGGTGCCCAGGAAGTCAGCAATGAGTAAAACCTAAGAGGGACCCGCCATCACCAGGCTGAGGTCCAGCAGGAAAAATCAGTGCTGAAACATATATTCCTCAGGATGTATAAAAGGGGAATTTTAAAGCTAAGAAATAAGACAAGATGGCAAGTTCTGTGGCTAGAGGGAAAAGATGGGGCGAGAGATTTTGGAAATGGAAAAATACCCAACATGACTGAGAGAGAGGAGACGAGGCTGGAGGGCACGGCAAGGTCAGCTCTCAAAGGGCTCCTTCAGGATTGCGGACGCCACCCTCAAAGCATGGGAAGCATTCTGGGGGCTATCAGAGGGTTTGCAGGATCCGATGTGTGTGTGTGTTAAGATTACTGAAGACACAGTTGGGAGACTGCACTGGCGTGAGACAGAACACACGCAGGGAGAGCAATCAGGAGGCGGTGGTCCAAGAGGAAGACCTGGGGTGGGGGGGAGCCCCGGCGGACTGAGCACAAGCACTGAGCGCTGAGCACGGAACACCTCCCGCCGACCACGCGTGTGCGTGGCAGGTATCGTGAGGTAGCTGCTTGTACCCCGTTTAACAGATGGAAAAAAAGTTCAGCGAGGCTAAGGAATTCGCTCAACGCCATCCGGCAAACAAGTGGATGAGATACAAATCACATCTAAATGACAGTAAAGTCCTTGTTTTTAACCAAAACTTTGGAAACTGGCCCATCTTTTGTCCATGAGAAATGGTTTTTTGCAAACTATCTGGCAGTATGTTTACAAGGGCTGCAAAAATAAAAAAGTTTATAACCTTGGACCTAGAAATTTCACTTTGGAAAATAAAACTGAAAGAAATAATCCAACAAGTTGGGGGGGAGGGGTGATCTGTACAAGGACACGTATAATCGTGGTATCTACAAAAGAGAAACACTGGAAGTAACCCAAGTGACTGATGAAATACACAGGGAGAGATCAAGAAGGACTATGCATTATTTTCACAGCTGCATACTACTCCACTATCACTTCCTACGTGGTCCTGAAAAAATTCCTGTCTTTTTCCAGCTGTAAGAATTACATTCTCTTACTGAATCTCGAAGCTATCTAGGGAAATGGGCACTAATAACACTAAGCATAATTGTACACAGTGTCGTTGCCACTCTCTGAGGCTCTGAAGCAGGCACTTGTCACACATCATCTCATCGAATCCTCAATACAACCCACAGCACAGTATTGCTCCCAGGAGGCAGCTGAAACCGGAGAGAGAGGGTGCAAGGGCCCGCCTAGATTTGCACAGCTAGTAGGGCATCCAACACGTGAACTCCAAAGCCCACTTTTTTTCACTATTCAGTGCCACTCCCTGGTTATCCCAGAGAGAAAAGGGGGTTCTCAGAGAGATGGAGCAAACAGAGACTCAGAGGTCACGAAGCTATTGAGTGACAGAACCAGAACTTGACTGCAAGTCTCCCAATTTCAGGTCAAGCATCGTCCTACTCTTTTGTTATATCCCAGCTGTCACATGTGAAACACTAATGCATAGACAAAACTATGTCAATTCAATCACATTTCAAGCCACAGTATCCAGAGGCTTGGATTCAATTAGTCTAAATAAAGCATCTGCAGAAAGAATTCAACAGGACAGAAAAATGCGCCAGAGACCAACAAGATGCTATCATTCCCAAGAGCTGTGGGTGAAGCCCTGTAACGATGGAAAGATTAGACTACGGGGAGGGGGAAGGATCTCACGTTATTACTAAGTGCCTGCTAGGTCCCAGTGCTGCGCTATGTGTTCTGCCCATCGGCCTTCATGTGCTAAACCATCTGCACAAAGAATTCTCTCTATTACACTCGCAAGACAACTAAGATGCTGAGAGGTGAAGGGATCTGCCTACAGTCACTCAGCTAATGGGTCCGATGCTCAAGTCCGTACTCTTTCCATAAACCACGCTGCCTCTGCCTGCAAGACAACTGGCGGAATATTACTTCTATTTTTGCGTCCTGTGATTAAGATGAAGGACAGTAAAATCTGGCACTCTTGCCCAGGCTAATTAATGTTAGAGATTCATGAAATAGTCACTCAAAAGCCATTCACGGGAGCTCACTCTGTACTGAGCTAGGAACATAAAGTTGAAGAACAAATGGTCCCCAGTTTCACGGAACCCACATGTAGGAGAAATAACCGATGTTTGGGGATCACCGTGAGATTATGAGGCACACTGTGTTATCTGGCTTGGAAGAGTGAAACCTCAGCTCTCTCAGCAGCCGAGCAAATCTGGCTGGCCAAGTCTCCCCATAGCTGAGAATTTACTGCTGTAAGCATCAGAGCTTTGGCTTCACGATTATCCTTATTTAATCATTTTTTAATTCTTTGTCAACTTTCCCAGGATATTCTGAGCTCAAAAGTCTAAAAGTTGTATCTCCATTTCCACTGGTTCCCCTGCACTACTGGATGGATGGATGGATGGATGGATGGATGGATGGATGGATGGATGGACAGGCGGACAGACAGACGGGAGATAATAAGGTCTTTAAAGCACTTCACATGAGAATTTCTGAACTTAAGAACTTTCCAATCTTTCTTAAATAGTTTTTTTCTTAAAGGAATAACATGATTTAAACTTCTTTTGAGGACCTGGGTCCTTAGCACTCTGTTATGAGAAAAGTAACGTGCTACGATTCAGGAAACCAAGTGACCTAGGGCAAATCATTGCACACATCAGAAGCCTTGGGCTGCTCCTTTTTAAAGCCAAGGAGCTGAGCTACAACAATCTCTAAGAAGTTCTCCAGCTCCATAATTATACAGCCCATTGAACAATAAAATTAGTTACTATAATGGTCCATTCAAACAGGACCATCCTTCCCCAGACAGAGTCCTGTGCAGTATGTGAGTTAGTCTGGCTGAATTCTCCACAGTCCGCAACTAATACGGTTTTCGAGTTCTTGAGTCCATGATTTCCAGTTTGTACTGCCACCTTAACGTTCAGCTCTCCCTCCCTCTTCTTTTAACCTGCAACCTGTAATCTCCTTGAACTTGAAAAAAAAACAACAAAAAAACAGGCTTGATGAAGAGGAATGGAACCTACGCTGAGTACCTTCCAAGTGCCAAATACTAAATATGCCTTACTTTGGTTCATTTAATCCTTACACCACTGTAAACAAGTGTCATTTTCTCTGTTTAATAAATGTAGAAACCCAAGATCAGAACTGTTAGGTTGCCCAAGATTATAAGTGGCATAGCCAGGATTCAGCGCCGGGTTGATGAACTCAGGCCCATGTGCTTTCTACCACACAGCGCTGCTCATTAGAATAGTGTGTGAATTAAGTCCTCAGGCTTGAAGTCAGAATCCAGGCGCTCTCTCACGGTCAGCATAAATTAAGTTCAGTGTATTGCATTTGCATGGAATTTTTAAAATCTAAAATCTTTCTCTCTTCTTCTGTAAAGAAGTGAGAGCTTTGTCACTATTTCACTTTTTTTTTACTCAGCTTATTTTATATAAAACCCAAGAGGACTTCAAGTAGTTACCAAACAACAAGGATGCAAAATGGCCTGGTGCTCTAGCTACATAGGTAAGAAATAAATGTATATGCACCATTGAAACTGGTGAACCATTTATTAACCACTGAGGAGAGGAAATTAGATCCTTCACAAAACATCTCATTATTTTCCCCTAAGGTCATTAAATGACTACATATTCAAGAAGGTTGAGAATTCAATAAGAATTTAACTCGCAGAACCGCTGTATAATCTCAAGGCTCCAGCTTCACATTTTAGAATCTACAGAAATGAAACTAATATTAACAGCAGGCATGTCTCATTCTCTCCTTAACCACTACCTCTGGAAGCCCCCAGACCTTTCATGCCCATCCTGAGCTCCAGAGACCTCAATTCCTGCCTTTCCTGCTTCCCCTTCTCTGAGGGTCAGTTGCTCTACTCTCCTGAATCCCTACGTTTAGTTGATCGGCAAAAGCAAGACTATTTCCAAGTTCTCTGTCATTGTAAAGAATCTCAAGTCAAGCGTGTCTTGGGTGGCTGACTATGACCTGAGCTTACTAACTTCCTTAGCCAAAGAACGCTTTCTTCTGTGTGCCAGTCTAATGCCAAGGAATTTAGCAGCCTTCTGCTGAATCTACACTTTGGACTATCAATAAGCCATAGGATTATGCTCGATTCACTTTCCCTATCAGGCACTGCGTAAATGATTAAGTGAAAGTTGCACTAATTGAATGATAACATTACCAAAACAAACAAACAAACAAACAAACAAAAAAGAGCCCTTGCCAACATGAGCAGATACTGTGAGCTGGCTGCCAGAGGGACCGGGCAGCCCCGGAACTGCTGGGACCTTGCAAGAGGAGAGTCAAGAGCTTCTGGTTTCTTGGTGGATGTTCACGCAAATGCACCAGCGGGCTCTGGAGACCACAAACCAGAAACACCGCTGCCAGTATGTAGCATCCAACTCCTCGGAGGCAAAGTTTTCATTGCCCCTGGCCCTCCCTGGGACTCAAATGGATTAGATATTCCCTTCATGACCCAAAACTCTCTTGGGAATCAGAAAGCAAAAAATGTGACTTGTAACAAAAAAAATGTACAAGTGTAACCTGTAAAGTGTGCAACCGCTGCTTCTTCTAGTCACAGTAATAATGGTCACCACCATGGGGAGTGAAGGGGACAGGCTGAGGACAAGTGAGAACTCAGGAGGACTGGGTGGGAGCAATGAGGACTGGGCGAACTGCAGGGACTACGGGAGAGTTAGGGACACAGAGCGGCCAGGATTTAGAGGGTGGGAGTATGACCCGGGGGCCACAGCATCACAGAGGCGAATAAAAGCAGAGGTGAGGAATTTAGGGTGTGAGTAGAAGGCTGATCGCGGAATCGGAAAGGACTTGGGGACACGCAACCAAGAAGCAATAGACCAGGGAAGGAAGAGATACCAGTCAACCGAAGAGCACGGGGGGAGGGGGCGATAATGGATGCTCCAGTAGGCGAGAGGGACTGAGAGGCGGCAAGTCAGGGGTCAGAGGGACAGAGAGAGGGCAGCTCCACCTCCGGACACTCTCCCGCAGATGCCTGTTAAGCAGTCGGGACTTTCATTACAGTCCCTGTTCCCGCAACTTTTAAGATATTCTAGAGAACAGGCCATCATCTGATGCTCCAGGCCACCCGCCGAGGACATGGGCTCTAACATCCTCACTGCCAAAGGCAAATGGTACGGCCATATTCCGGTAGCCGTGCTATTGAGGAAATTTCATCACCGCTCAGAATGACTGGTTGGGGACATCCCTGAGGCCTGAAGGTCTCTGCACGTTGGTCTCACGCACACCCACACCCAGTGATCTTTCTCAAACCTTCTTCCTCTCCAGTGACCACGCTGTCCTACTCCTGGTCTCACAGGTCCCGCTCAGCTGCCTGCACTTTTGCACCAGCCTCGCAGCAACCAGTGACCGACTTCCGCTCTGCACTCTTGCAGAAGCCTGACTCCACGGTCAAGTCTGGGTCCCAGCCCCCAAAAAGCAGAAACTTCATATGATTTCTCTTTGTGCCTTCAGCACGCTGCACATAGGAGGCACTAGACAAATGTCCGTGGGAAGGAGAGAAACGCCTTGAGCCGCGCGTGCACACACACACACAATCCATTTTGTGTCGTTGGCACCATACCCAGCACGTAGGAAATGCATCGAAAAAAGCATTTCCTACGTACTGAACTCTAACTCGACTCTTCCTTCCCATCCATCTCCCTGGCAGGAGGGCAGGTGAGAGGTAAAACCCATGCCATGTAGACACGGGGTCAGAGACTGAGTTTTAATCACCCTGAATCCTTACCATCCATTATAAAACCTAATACCCAGCAGACAAACTGATGATTTAATTCATCGATCAAATCATATGCACCAACTCCCGTGAAGAAAGAACCCAACAGAAAGCAGATCAGCTATGAAATTACCCAGAAGCAAATCGTCCACGAACTTGACAATCAGACTAGATAATAAATGAAAGCAGGTTTCATTATTTCAGATGTTTCTATTTTAAATTCAGTGCATTTTAGTGCAGAACAATGCAACCTCATTTGACATGCGCTGAACAGGCCTAGCTTTTTTTCCTACCTTTTCCCAGCCATTTGCTCGTGCAACTCACCACCCATCTATCCACCGAGCTTGGTAGCAGGAACGAGGAACCTCGCTGAATTTGGAATTAGGACAACTGGACTCAAGTCCTGTCCTTGCCACATCCTGTCTGTGTGACCTTGAGAACAGTCCAGCCAGTGCGCATCTCAATTTCCTCTCTGGAAAGCGCTGATAAGATCTTGCTTTTCCTGCCTCTGAGACTTACGGGGCTCGAGGAAGTGAGGGAGGGAGGAGAAAACTAAGTCCTGTGCAATTCCTACTATGCCCCTGGCATTTCACATTTATTCTTTAATTCCCCCCACGATCCTGCGAAGGTTTGACTATTTCCTGCCCATTTATATGAGCACACTGAGACTCCACAAGTAAAATAACTTCCCCAAGGTCGCAGCTGTGAAGCGCCAGAGCTGGGATTCCAACATCGCTGCCTTGGCCCAGAGCTCTCTGCATGGAACCACAGTGCCTCCCAAGTGAGATCTAATTATGTGTAAAAAAAAACAACGTAGCTGCTCTTTAGCGTATAGGTACGTATCTGCTGTCACCGCTGTAAGTGATGAAGGCAGACACAAAGAGAAGCGGGTATTGGCTCAGTCACATGTTAGAGACCCAGCTGGACCAGAGCCTAGGTCTCCTGACTCCCGGTGCCTTTTCGTGAAATAAACCAGGCTGCCCCACTCCCCCAGGGAAAGGCTCCTGCCACTCACCGGCCTAGAGGCAGGATGCGTGTCTATTCAGACCAGCTGCTGCGGGTCTATTTTAAGACAAGCACTTTGAAAATCATGGGAGGTGGGTATCGAGTGTTTCATTAGATATTCTATATTAATTGACCCTTTAGCAAACTCCCATGTGAGCAGCATGTGCTCTGACTTCCTGTTAAGCAAGCAACTCGAGAGCTGACTACACTTCTTGCAACACGGATTTTGAAAGCGCCCTCAGACAGCAGCGTGCAGTACAATTCTAAAATAACTTTCCATAAAAATCAAAAGTAGCTGCTCATTTAGCCGCTCAATGTTCTGTTCACTAAATGCTCAGGACTGCGGAGAGGCAGGAGGTGAACTTGGGACTGGTCTTAACACCATGCGGGGTCTGTGCTAACAGGGGAGAATGGGGTGCTAATAATACCGCAGGTCCTCGAATAACACTGAGGAGATGCTGTGGGCACGGGACTCGTTTATATCAACCAGCCTATGGTAGAACTGGTTTCCTTATAGGTCTCTCCGCGTAAGGTCACAGAGCGGATCAACAACATTAAGTGAGGACCTGCTGTATCCTAAACAACAGCTAATAACACCATGTGTCCCAGCAATCCCTCTGCTGGACACCTACTGGGAAAATTCTAAGACAATGGTTCATAAAGATGTGTGTACCCCTGCGTTCACTGGAGCGTTCTTCACAGTGGTCAAGACATGGAAACGACCTAAGCGACAGGTGATTGGACAAAGAGGGTGAGATACAATATATACAACGGGTACTACTCGGCCGTAAGAAAAGATGAAATACTGCCATTTGTGACAACATGGATGGACCCTGAGAACATCATGCTAAGTGAAATAAGTCTGACGGAAAAAAGACAAGAGCCATATGAGGTCACTCGTGTGTGGCATATAAAACTGAAAGCAACAAAGGAACAGAGGAAAACAGAGAAAAAACTCAGGAACAACAGTATGGTGATCACCAGAGGGAAACAGGCCCCGGGGGGAGCGGGGGCAGTAGAATAGGGTAAAGAGAGTCCCATATATGGTGGCAGAAGGAGACTAGACTTGGGGTGTGAGGACACAATGCAACACACAGAGAATATACAGAGCTGTACACTTGAAATTTACATAATCTTATTAACCAATGTCACCCCAATTAAGTTAATAAAAAACTTAAAATATATAAATAAATAACAGCTAGTAATAAGTGCCTGTGCATTTATAAGAATGGTTATGATACAGAAAAAGAAAAATGACCACTGTCTGAAAAGCGTATCATTTAAAACACCAGTGTTCCTGCTGCCCAGGGAAAGGCAGCCACTCCTGACCCGGCCCGAGGAGAGCACTAACCCACATGCTCAAGGTCAGCTGTCACGGTGCTATTACAAAAGCCAAGAAATGGAAGCAACCCAAGTGCCCATCAATAGACGAGTGGATAAAAAAGGCTGTGGTGCATTTATACAATGGAATATTGGTCAGCCATAAAAAAAATAATAATAATGAAATCTTACCATTTGCAACAACACGAATGGACCTAGAGGGTATTACGCTAAGTGAAATAAGTCAGACAAAGGAAGATAAATACCATCTGATTTCACGTATCTGTGGAATCTAAGGAGCAAAATTAATGAACAAACAACAGAAACATGCTCACAGATACAGAGAACAGACTGATAGTTGCCAGAGGGGATGGGGGATGAGAAACTGGATGAAAGAAGAAGGGATTGACAAGTACAGGTTGGTAATAACAAAAGAATCACAAGGATGGAAAGTACAGCACAGGGAATATAGTCAAGAATATTGTCATAACTATGTATGGGGCAGGTGGGGACTGGAAATATCAGGGGGACAACTTTGTAAAGTATATGATTGTCTAACCACTATGCTGTACACTTAAAACAAATAATTGAAAAATAAAAATTTAAATTTAAAAAAAAAAAAAAAGGGATCCAGTTGTCCCAGGACACAGTATTAAAAGGCCAGAAAGTACGACCTACACCAGTTTTGCTCTTCCCTCTCATTGGCTCTCCTCAATTTTTCTATTTGATTTTATTTCCTGTCCCCATTGCATGCGGGTCAATGGTCTACCTCCCATTTTACACTGAACAGTATGTGTTTAAAATCACACAGTTGATACATTCAATACCCTGAACCAAAATTATTACCCAATATCCGACCAGCATGGAGGTGCTGTCATCAACAGCCAAAGAACCAACCAGAACCAACCAGAACATTCTCCAAGGTAACGTGGCAAGAGAGCGACACGGTGGAAAAAGAAGACTTCCGTTGCAGTGCCAGCCACCTCTCGGACAGGAACGCAGTTCACTTCCAATGTTCTGATTCTAATCTTGGCTCCACCCAGAACTACGTGCTGGTACAAGTCACAGCCTCCTCTTAGCCCGGGAGAGTATCTAACATGTGGGGATCAATAACAAAGTGCCTGTCTCGCAGTGCATGACAATCAGATCAGGAGCGGTCCTTGTGAACACAGGACCTTGTCTGTTTCTGCACCAGCAGTTGTCATAATTATAGTAAAAATAGTTAACCTGCATTGAGCATCTGCATGTGCCGGTCACAAGGCTCATTCATTCATTCGGTCCTTGCAAGCGCCCTCGGAGGCAGGCTCTTTCTTGCGCCTATTTCCGAGACGAGGGCGCTGAGGCCCAGACAGGTTCGGTCACTTTATGAAAGTCACCTGGTGTCAGGTGGTGTAGTAATATTATTATTAGTAATGTCACTTAGTGAACAGGTGTTTGTGTGTGTGTGTGTGTTTTTAACGACACAGTGCTTAACACATCTTAATAAAATTTATATAGACATGTTTGAAAAAGTAGCAGAGTCGTCATTTGCAACCCATTATCAATGAATGAATGGATGCCTAGTTACGTCTGGGTATTTGGATGAGTCCCCGTGCCAGTGTCCAGAGATGTGTATAAAGGAGGAAGCCTAGGGCAGCCTCAGGCAGGTCACAGCCTGGAAGGGAGACAGAGAAGGAAAAGACTGCCAAACCGGACGAGGGATGCTGGGCCCCACCCATGTTTACCAAAGCAGCAGGTGACCAGCCACACCTTGGGGAGGAGTAGGGAAGCCCTGCAAGGGTGACCCTTGAACCAAATCTTCAATCAGACCAATAAGAACGGGTGTTTCAAGCAGAGAAATGGGCATGTGCAATGGTACAGAGACATATAAACAGCACAGAGAAGCCACAGAAAGGTCAGGGGCAGAGTGGAGCAGAGCTCCGAGAGATGAACAGGCCCAGACCATGGGCCCCTGCATGCTTACGAAGGAGTCTGGACTTTATCCCGTGGTCCACGGGGATCCATTAAACAGTTTAAGGAGGCTTCCTGACACCTGCCCCAGAAGTTCTGGTGAACCCTAGGAGTCCCTCTCCATCACACCCAATGCTCGGCAAGTCTCTGTGGCTCTACCTTGAAAACATTTCCAGAATCAAATGAGGGGACTAATGATGTATGTAAATGCACACGGGCAGATCCAGGGGAGACCTGAGGATGCAGGAAGCAGGGGAGAGAGTGGAGGAGCTCTGAGCTCTGATCATTCACCCGCAGAACAGGAGAGAGGGCACCATCCGTGGGCACGGACGCAGGAAGGTGGGAGCCCTCCTCCGACCGTCTGCTTTCTCAGTGGAATAGGAAGCAGGTGACCAGTCGAGAGGAAGAGTGGAGATGGGGGTGAAGGAGGTTTGAAGAGAAAAGGTACTAGTCATCCAGGGAAGCCTGGAAGTGCAAGGTCTAGGGCAGTTCTCAAACATTTTGGTCTCAGGGCCCCACTCTACTCTTTAAAAAAAATTACTGAGAATCTTCAGCAACTTTTGTCGATGGGGGTTATATCCATCAACGTTTAACATATGAACAGAGAAATCTAAGATACACAGGAGCACGTAATCCATCGTCAATCACAGCAATGAAACAGCAGCGGCATGGTGCAGCCTCGGGAAAACTCCACCACACACTGTGAGAAAACCTGAGTGTGAATCTTCATATTATAAAAAGGAGTTTTGACCTCGTGGAACTCCTCAAGGCATCCCGGGCACTGCCCGGAGTCCCCAGCCCATACTACGAGCACGACTGGTCTAGAGAAATGTTCTAATCGGGTGGCTGGTCGCCTGGGCTGCCCACTCGAGGTCAGGTGTCACGAAGGTAAAGTAAGAAGAGCTGGCGTGGTGTGGGCTTTCCTCCATCGGGTCAGCGGCCAAATTCAGGGCGTCAGGAGAGAGCTGGACAGGGCAGGAGAGGCTACGGGAACTGCAGGGGCTACGGTATTTAAGCTGAGTAGGGGGCGATGAAGGCGTGCGGGCATTGAAGAGGGGGTAGGACCAGGACTTGCAACGCCCGCTGGGTTCGTAGGATAAGCTAGAAAGGAAGCAGCAGGAAGGGATGCTTGAAACTGAGAATACAAAGGCCACTGCTACTCACTGCAAACTCCGCATCCAAACTGCTGTGTTCCTTTCCCTCTGAACCCCGAACCTCCTCTCTAGGCCTCGCCCTGCCTCCCAAAGCACCCGAGCCTGCAGCCTGAGACTCAGCCTGGATGTGCCTCCCACGCCCACTGCTCTAAGGGTCCCAAAGCCCTGTCCCCGCAGCCGGCAACCTTTCTGCGTTGGGGATGATGCCCGAGTGACAGAGCCACACCGGCCAGCCAGGGCCCAAGCGGCTCTTCACTCTCCTTAACCTGTCCTGTTCCTCTCTATCCGGCCTCTCCACCCTGCCCCTGGCCTCACCCTCCCGACTGAAGTTCAGCTGCCGTCTTCCTTGGACCCAGTTCTCTCCCACCCAGTTCACCCTCCACCTGGTGTGGGCGAGCTGTCCCCAGCGAAGTCTGCCACACGACCCTCACCCCTCCACCCAGGCAGTGACTGTAACAGTGGAGGTGGAGCAGCACACTTGCTGGGTATCTAGTTAATCTCTCACACACACACACAACGCTGGCAGATTATCCAAGAGAACAAACTAACAAATGGCAAAGAGCTAACTGACTTCTGAGAAGAAAGGCAATACCGACATTACTCTGAACTGACTACAAGTGTGACCAGCGCACCACTCATTTTGGACAATCGCATCCTTTACGCCTCGCCTCAGTGTCCCCCAGTCGGCCTCACAGAGCACCACCTTGTCTGAGGGGCAGGGGGTACAGCCATGTATTTGGAATGTACCCCTTAATGCTGAAATTAATAGAACCATAATTTTTTAAAACTATGTGCAGTTATGTAGAGCAGAATACAGTTCTTTTGAACATTTTTTGTAAAAAGCAGTAACAGCATCATAAACCCAACCCCAGCTTGGAAAGAAATCTTGGCGACAACAGTAGTGTATTCTCTTAGAAATGCTGCATCACCAACCTTTGGTACTCAGAATAAAAGATTATGTGAAAGAAAATTAATCAATGGAAATCAATGACTGAGAGGAAATGGTACTGAGAAGAGTAGCAGTCTGAGTGAAGAGAAGTTCAGGAACACAGTAAGTTTATGTCACTTCTATTTTCTTATATATATACGTATTTCTTTTTCCCACATATACACATGTAGACAGGAGTGCCCCCATGGTAAAATTTGTCTCAATCTAAAAGAGCTCTTTGGATAGGTGTAAAATAAGAATTCTATGTGATAAGAAAATAATCCTTTCTTAACCCCTTTCCCCCACTAGCCACGACCCAATTTTTCCGCTCTATTTACAGCCAAATTACTCTCGGAGAGATATCTATGCTCACTGTCTCCTCTCTCTTCCTGTGCTCTCTTCTCCAATCGGGTGTCTGACCAGCACACACCAAATCTGTCTCTGTCAAGATTACCAAAGAACTGTATTTTGCTTAATACAATATCCTATCCTCAATTCCTGTTTTACTTGATTTTTTGGCAGCATCTGACACGTCTGATCACCCCTCCTAGAGACACTTCCTTCCCTTGGATTCCCGGAACCATATTTTATTGGTTTCCCTTCTATCTCCTGGCCTTTCCCTCTCAACTGCTTTCCAGGTTCTCATCTCTCTACCCTTGACGCACGGGCGGGCCCCACAGCTCAAGCAAAACATCAATAAACTAAAATTTCATTTGCCAACACCTGCTCGTAGCAGTCTCAAATACCACAAACCTAGAAAGTGAGAGCTTCCATGTAGTCCCTGGCTTAGAAGCTCATGTGCTCTAAGGCCAATTCAAATTAATATCTTCAGTAGAACCTAAATCAGTTGAACAGAATGGCTCTTAGACACAGCAAAAGCCACAATTACTACTAACAACATCTCTAAATTCAGAAGGGTAGGTCTGCTGGGACATGTGTCAGGATTTCTACGTTATTCATGACTGAGTGTGAATAGAGCTGATGGAGTAAGAAACGACAGAAGCATCTAGAAAGATATATGAGTTAAAGGCAGAAATATTTAGAGAGCGATGTCATCCCCAAAAGAATTTGTAGGCCTTGCAAGTGTTTTAAAATGTCCATTGTAACCTATGACAATAGCAGGGGAAAAAATGTCTCAATTTTGCTAACAGAGAATATCTATGAAGTTACACAATATGTGCTGGACATCTGCAGGTATGTTAAATGTCTTGTTTCATGAAACCATGTAATAAGTCTCATTTAAGGATTTAATAACAACTTGTATGATACAAGCTCACAGGTCCAGCACTCCACTGTTTAGCAATCTTATCTGTCTCTACAATATGGACAAGAACCAAGAAGAAAACAGACCACCGTGTGCAGGTACCAACCTTCTGGGGGTCACTTTAGGGGGAAGCCCTCATTCACAGGACATTCGAAAGGAAACTGCACTGAAGTTGGGACCAGGAAGCTCAAGGTTGGTCAGACTGAAGAACCCAAAACCACAACAGCCTAAGGAAGGTCACTCAGTGTTTAGCTCATTACAACCTGGTGGCTTATCTGACAGCACAGTCATGATTCCTTTAGGGCGAGGATCCAGCTCAGTTTCCATTAATGATGCTCATAACGACAGTCCTTAGTCATCAAAAGGATTCAATTATATCTAATATGTGCTACAAAGAGAAGAGCAAAAACACACTTGGAATAAGGGTTAGAAGGTTTTGAGAGAGAGAGAGAGAGATCCTCTGCAGTCCAGAAAATCTGATTGTTGACAACGTAGTGAACAGCTCCGGAGGGCCCCAGGACACCAGAGTTTCAGGAAACACACACAGCCCTGCTCTTCCTGCTGGCTGGCCGGGGCATCCTGACCCGAGCTGCCTCCAGAGGCCGGAGGCCAGGTGGACAATGGGCATCTGTGGGCTCCCAGCCTCATGGAAATGCTTGCTGACGCCCTGGACAGAACAGCCAGAATGGGGGCAGTTCAAAAGGGGTCCGAGGAGTCAGCAGTCACCACCAGGGATTATGAGAGAGTAGAAAACAACTGATCCCACTTCTAAAAAACACAGGGCTCTCGCCGCTGCCAAGCTCGTCCTTCATTGCGGGCGGGATAACCAGCAGGTTGAAGGCAGACAGGCAAGGGGCCCCGAATTTGAGGGGCGGGGGGGCCCTGATAAACACACTGGCCTCAAGAAGAGGTGAGTGCCTGTTTGGTAAAGCACATCGAGTCAGTTCCAGGTTAAAAGGCACTGCTCTGGCTGCTAAGCAGCTGAGGTTCCCTGCCATTCAGGGTTCGTGCCCCAGTGTGCCAGGGAGGGAGCTCTTTCCCCTCCTTTCAAGTTGAAAGTGGGGATGTTTTACATTGTGAAAGAGAAAAACCGATGTGCTGGGTCGGGTCTACCAACTTTCTGTGCAGAAAGTTTCTGACAGCACCCAGAAAACACTCTTCCACTGAGCTGGGACTTTTGAGTTGACTCAAAGGTGCACGCAGCCCTGCAGACCTGCCTCCCCCCCCCAGACACCCCCAGGCCGGCTCCGGCCCGCGGGGCCAGGCGCGCCCCAGGCCCGCAGAGCGCCCGGAGCAAGGGAAAGCGGATCTCGAGCGAAACCTCCGGCTTCCTGCGGCTGCGAGGGGCGGCCCGCTCGTCTCCCACGCCCGCAGCCGCTGCACACGGCAGCTCGCCCGCCCGCCGGCCCGGGGGCTCTCGGGGCGCCCCTGTGCGGTGCCCCTTCCCCTCCCCTCGCCCAGGGCCACCCCGGCGCAGCTAACGGCGCCGTTCGCCCTCCACTTCCTAGAGCCCTCGTCGGAGCCGTGGTTCCTCTTTCAAGAAAACATGGGGACGAAGCGCGCAGCCGACGACCGGTCCAGAGGAGGATCGCCCCGCCGTCCCGGCGCGCCCACCCCTCCGTCACGATAGAGGGCCGGGCCCGAGTCCTTTTGTTGCTCGCGGGCGCCCTGAGGCAGGACCGTGTCCCGCCGGGCAAAGCCTTTCCGCGACCCTCCCGCCCCCCCGGGCGCGGGGCCGTGGCGCTCGGCTCCAAGCTGACCCGTGCCCGGCCCAGGGACGAAAAGCCGAGGCGGTCCCCCGAGCAGAAGGCCGGGGGGCGGGGGGCAGGGCCGGGCACGCCGGGCGCACCTAGACGTTCGCATCCGCACAAAGAAACGAGCCGGGCGGGTAATGGGAGACGCCTGCTGGAGGCGGGGGCGCCCCGCCGGCCCCTCACCTGGGACATCTGCGGCCTCAGGTTGATCTCCTTCAGGTTGATGGAGCGCGCCCGGAGGTTGTTGAGCAGCTGGCACAGGAGGACTCCATCGCGGAGGGTCTGCGCCAGGTCGAACACCTGCGCCGAGTCCCAGGTCACCCGGTGGTTGGCGGGCAGCACCTTGCAGTGGATGAGCCACTGCGCGCACTGCCGCCACGGCTCCATGCCCGACGGCTCGGGGACGCGGCCCGGCCGGGGCCGGCGGCGAGGATGCGGCCGCCGCTGCGGTCCCTGCGCGCCCCGCCGACGCCAGCCGGCCCGGCCCCTTCCCGGCGAGGGCGCGAGGGGGGCGGCGCCGCGGCCCGGGGGTCGGGGGCCCCGCGCGGGGTTCGGCTGGCTCCCCGCCCCGCGCCCGCCGCCGCTGCAGCGAGTCCCGCGCGCTCTGCGTGCGCCCCGGCCGGCTCGGCGGCGGCGACCGCGCACAGGCTTCCGACTCGCGAGCCCGGCGCCCCGCCACTGAGCATGCCCAGCGCGCAGCCCGTCTCGCCGCCCGCGAGTCCCCGGAGGCGCGGGTGGGAGCGCGCGCCGCTCTGGCCCGGGGTCGGCGGCGGGGCGGGGGCGGGGCGGCCCGGGGCGTCCGCGCCTCCGCCCACCCGCGGCCCCGCGGCGCGGAGCTCCGGGCCCCGGCGGCCGGCGGTGGTCTCGCGGGGCGGCTCCCCGGCTCGGGGGCGGGGCGGCTGAGCACTTGGGCACCGGCGCGCTTCCTACTGGGGACCCCCGAGCGGCCGGCGAGGCTTTGTAAAGGGTCTGCGAGGAGCGAAAGAGGCACCGGGGCCCCGGGACTCCCCAGAGGAAACGCAAACGGGGCGCAGGGCACCTGGAAGACGCGGCGCTGAAAGTTTGGGAGACCGGCGCCTCTTACCCCTCCCCCTCCCCCTCCCGGCCCCTAAATTCTCTCCCAGCCCGTAATCGCTCTTCTTCCAAGTTAGGAGGAGGTTTGGGGCACCGTGTGCGTGTGCGCGTGTGTGTGCCTGTGTTACACGCCTGCAGAACCCGCCCCCAGCCCCCGGGCCTGTTGGCAGCAGGCTGATTTTCCCTTAGAGACGCTTGTCCGTGTCCCTGCTGGGGCTCAGGACCTCTCGGGGCCGCGGCTCCCACCCCGGTGCTGACCGCACAGAGCCTGCGGGGCAGAGCCGGGCCTGCGGGGGCCGGGGCGCCGGCGGCCACACTGCGCACGCGCGCACGCGGCCCGGGCGGGAGCGCAGGTGGCGCGGTCCCCGGCTGCGGGCTCTGTCCAAGCCCCGGGACCCCTGGCGAAAGCTGGACAAGCCTCCCGAGCTCTTGCGCCGGCTGGAGCCGCGCGATTGCATTTCTTAAATCTTTGTGGGGGAGGGAAGGGGTTCCAACGCTGCCCCCTTTACTCCCACTGCCCCTCAAAACCAAATACAGTGTTTACATTATTTAGAGCGAGATATTGCCACATTGAACTCTTGCTGTTCTGTGTAAATGTGGCCCTCCGTCTTTTAAATTTATATGTGAGGCCTTTTAAAATGTGAAAATAGAAGTAAAATGGGAAATCCTGTTGGCTGGATTTCAGATCATTTTTTATCACATTTCTGCAGCTCACATTTTTATTATAAAACATATGAACTTTAATAAGCAGGTCAAATGTGTGTGTTTTTTTAAGCATATCTGATCTGTTAAGGACAGGGACTGCGCGTCTTTCTCCATTGGGCTGTGTACACTGAGTGTTAAACTGTAAATCAGCCCGAGGATTTCCTCTGCTCACACATCCTTCCCCAGCAATTTCCTCTCGTGTCCAGTCCAGACAGCTTCAGTGACACCATATTTTCTAAACTAGAATTCTGGCAAACAAATCACACTAAACTTTACATCTCATCTTGAGAAACAAGATCCAACACATGGGAATCCCCAGGTAGCACAAGGTCCTGCATAAAGAGGAAATAAACAGGAAAAGAAGTTTCATCAAAAAGAAACAGTTAACACATCAGTTCTGTTTCAGGTAGCCTCAGGTCACCCTTGGGTGGTGTAGACATTTCCAAAACCCAGATAACACTCACTATCCCAGGAGGCAGACCTAGGTTAAAGTCCAATCTCTGCCGGTTTCTGGCAACGTGACCTTGGGAAAATCATCTAATTCCTCTAACCTTTAGTTCCCATGTATGCAAAATGGAAAAAATAATACTTACCTCATAGTGCTGTCGCCAGGATCAAATGATACAATGCCTCGCTGTTCAAAACGCGGTCTGCGGACCAGCAGCATCGCCAGGAGCCTGTTGGAAACAGAGCTCTTGAGATCCTGCCCCAGAGCAAAGGAATCAGCACCTACCTTTTAGCAGGAACCCCAGATGACATATATTTGCATTAAAGTCAGAGAAGCACTGACATAATGCATAAAACGTGGGGTGCCTAACACTTAGCAAGACTAGGCCTCTTTCCATGTTCAAAACTACACCACTGTCAGAAAAGTAAGGGCCAGAAGACTCACTCGGTCGCACACCCATCCTAATGTACCAAAGGACTTAAGCGAAGGAGGTAGGAGCCCCGTAAATTCGACACTCTGTGTCGTCGCTCAGTTCTTACCAGTTGTTTTCCTTCTTATGCACTAAAGATCTATCTAGCACCAAAGAAATTCAGAAACCCAAATTTATTTCTTATTTTATGTCACAGAAGTAAATCATTGATGGCATATAGCATATTAAAGATAGATCGTCCTGTGAAAAACATTTTAAATGCAAAAACAAGGGATATATGTAATACTTTGAAAAATAAAGATAAGTTGAAAGTAATAAAGTATTTAAAATAACAAATATTGTAGACTACACACTGAAACCCAGGCTTTCTCTCTGTTAGGTTGACTTTCTTCAAAGATAATCAATTGTTTGGTTTCACATAAACATTGGGGATGCAGGCTTCAAGTCTGTAGGAATTTGATACTGTTTTATTCTTTTAATATGTTTTTATTGATTTTAGAGAGAGAGAAACATTGATGTGGGAAAGATGGATATGCTGCCTCCTATATACCCCCTTCTGGGGATCGAGTCCACAACCCTCAGCATGTGCCCTGACAGGACAAGTCTCAACCAACTAAGCCACTCCGGCCAGACTATAATGTAGAATTTTATCTTCTCAGCTCCTCTGCAATTTGGGGGAGATAGAGACACAAGTGCCGTTTCTTCTGTCTCCCACCTGGGAGGGACCGTCCTGAGCACGCTCTGTGGGATGTCAGTACATTATAGCAAGAGCAATCATTTCAAAAAAGAGGAAATTATTGTCCATTCCAAAACAATAAATAAATAAATCCTGCCGGTATTTCAAATCTAAGCTCCCTACCTCATTTAACAAATAGTTTGCACCTTCTAAGGGCAAAAACACTCTTCTAAATTTCACGTGGGGTTACAGAGTAAAAGTAACAGGATTTCACACTAAATCTCGGCACAAGTTTAGTGAACACTACAGAACAAGAATGCGGAAGGTGGATGGCAGAGACCACAGCTCGCCCTGTGTGGAGGCGTTTTTTACTGAATGTTAACTGCCCGCAGCGGCTGACGCGGGAGTGACCGTATGAACAGGCGCTGAGCCGGAGGGAAGCTGGACACAGGGTCCTTTCTCTTAGGTCTGCCCGGGCCTAGCGGAGCAGCAGCTCAACGAGGTCTGTTACCTTCTAGGATTCTGGTAGCTCCACATTCCTGTCCCCTTCCCTCTGTCCACGTAATCACTGAGTGCCAGGAACCAGGAATAACTTCTGGAGTGTCCCCAAGGCCCCCAAAAGTGGACACTGATACAATTTGGTGAGGCAAAAAAAGGTGAAGGCATTCATTAGAAACTCCAAAATGTTGACAGTCCTGACTCATCTAGATAATTCACAGTGAAAGCCCCCACCCTACCAGGATCAGCACTAATCTCCCAAGCTCCTCTGCTCCTGCTTAAGTGGTTCGACTTTCTCACAATACAATGGGCTAGGGGCTGCCACCCCGGCTGGGGAAGACAGGTGATCGATACCAGCCCCTGGCCGAGGGCCCCCAGCCCATCTCCACACTGGGGAATCGAGTTACTTGAATCAAAGTGAATGAGTTTTGCTGCTGGCTGTCTATCAGTGCCTTTTATTCTGATCTGCCGCTTATTTGAAAATGCCTGGGAAGATGTGGCTCCCGGCTAGAATTTCTCTTTGCGGCTGCTGGGTGTGACCTGCGCGTGGAGGGTGGATAACTGCAGCCCCACGCCTCCAGTGGAGCTGCAGTTTAATGTTCAGTAACAGTGAAAAGGGGACAGATGCTGCTGACCTGCAGCCAGTAGTCCCTGGCCCTGGAATGAGAATGATCAGAGAGGTCTCTGCTTCGGGGCCACATCCAGTTGGGACATATGATGGCAGGAATCTGCCTAATAATAGTTTTTCTCATCATGCTCATTACATTTCTCATTTTCAGAGATTAAAACTTAACCATTCTTTCATAATGTCTTATAGATCATCAAAGAACTTATATGTTTATATGCATAACCTATGGACACAGACATTGTTATGGGGAAGGCCTGGGTGTGGGGTGAATGGGGGGTGGAGGGGGTAAATGGAGGAAAAAAGGAGACATCTGTAATACTTACAACGATAAAGATTTTTTCTAAAAGATTTTTTAAAATGGAGGTGGCAATGGCTTCATTATAGATTAAAAAGTGTTTTTCATCTCTAAAGAGCCAGAGCTGGCATCAGGGAAGAAAAGACTCTATCTTTCAAAAATCTATTTTTAAGTCAGCAATAACTACCCTTTTCCACTTCTCTGTATTTAAAAACATAAGTCATATTTTGCTGTTTGGGAAAACTGATCCAAAGAAAATCTGGGTTTAAAGAATTGTGGGGTTTTTTCTCAAATACCATACAATTTCACTTATATGTGGAATCTAAAGAACAAAATAAAACAAACAAAAATGAAACAGACTCATAGACACAGAGAACAGACTGATGGCTGCCACAGGGGGTGGGTGCTGGGGGACTGGGTCAAAAAGCTGAAGGGATTGGGAAGTACAGATTGGTAGTAACAAAACAGTCACAGGGATGTAAGGCACAGCACAGGGAATATAGTCAATGACAATGGAATAACTGCGGACAGTGCCAGGTGGGTACTTGGATTATCAGAGGGATCACTTTGTAAACTACATAATTGTATAACCACTATGCTGTACACCTGAAACTACTATAAAATAATATAAAATAATGTTGAATGTAAAGTGTAATTTAAAAATAAAATTTAAACTTTTTTAAAAAATTAAAAAATACATATTGTCTTTTTTCTGACCTGTCTTTTCTTCCAGATTTCCTACCCAAAAGTTCTCCACGATATTTTGGGACTCTGCAGATAAATAAACAGAAGAGCATCTGGCCAGACAACTTTTGGGAGCTTTTGGGAACCACAGCTTTTATGTCCATGGAAAATCCAAGGTGTGGGAAATTCTTTAGGAAATAAAGCGCAATGGCTGAAAATGTCACCAACTTATAAAACCACATGAACTCTGATAGGGACTGACGGAGACAATTAGTCAGGACATTTAAAATCCAAGCACTTTAATCCCCTGAACAAGAACACACAAAAACTGGTGACCAATCTGTTTATAATAACAGCCCACGGAAGGCCAGGGGTCTATGAACCACAGAACCATCTCAGTACATCAAAGCTTTATAACCTTGGCCCAAGTTCCAGGAAAATCTGTGTAACAATTACAGAAATTGCCCGTCTGAAAATGTTTCACTATGTTGTTCAATGACCTCAGAATAAATAAGATTTGATGGAAATCTTGATATTCTCATGACACATGAAATTCTATCTGAGTCTACTAACGTCTCTACATTTAAAAGCAATAGGCAAACATCTCAATACAGAAGGTCCAGATTAAATGAAAAGCTTCCTTTATTCCATCAATGAGTGTTGACTTGATCCTCTGACCTCCCTGAAAATTGAATTAAATTAAACATGCAGAGTATAAACTCAGCGGAAACCTCCCAGGCCTTACAGGCCTGACTGTGTTAAAAGATTCTCTTTGAGTGGAACATAGAACAAAATATAACCATTTTATTGCCATACAATCAATAGTGAAAAGAAACCCAACAATGTCTTTTACTACTGTGACTCTCAAGTAGTTTTCTCCTATATAACTGTTTTCATCTTATTTTACAAAAGTACTACAGAAACAATGCAGAAGAGTTAATATATATGTGTGTGTGTATGTGTATATATATATATATATATGTATATATGCATATGTATATAATATAAAATAATCAGGAATTCCATCTCCAAAAGACCGCTGACATTTGGTATGTGTTCTTTCCATTTTTTTCTTATGATATATATTTTTAAAACCAAAAGTGTCATTTTACTGTATACACTATTTTATAACATTTTTTCACTTAATGCTCCATTAAAAGCTTTTTCTCATATTTATAAAATTTTTATCATTCATTTTATAAACTCTCTTGATTCATTTAATAATATATATGCCAATAATTGTAATTTATATTTTTGATGAAGCTTATATGTGATCACAATAAGTTGTTTAGAAACACAATTAGCTTCCCAGCATCTAGAAACCCTGTTATTTACGACCACCCCATCTTGCCCTTAGACCCAGGGGTATCCTGCTTTAAACAAATCTACATATCATGGGGGGTGGAAACTGTTATAGTCTAGAAGGAAAATACTTTGTAGGTGGAGCAGGCCAGCCTGGGGCAAAAATTCAAATGGAAGGCATGCATCATATATCTCAATATTTAAAAGTTATAAATGAAACTAACAGTTGAAGGAAATAGGTTCAACACGTCTACCTTGCTACGTGACAATCTGAGAGTTGGGTTAGAATTAAGAACTCTCAGACAACTTGGGGTTCCTTGGGGGATCCAGCCCAAGCCCCATCCGTGGCCCAGAGCCGTCTCCCAGTCCTCCCCTCCCTGGCTCTGTCCTGCACCACAGGAGCCCCACTCACAGGCACGTGGGCACCTCAGCTCTGCCCACACTCTGCCCCTTGGCCATCCATGGGCCTGGGATGTGCAGCCCAGCTGTCCATCAGTTCTGGAGAAAGGGGGGGACGGGAGGAAGGGACGTGTGCAGGCCTTTGCGAGCAAGCTGGAGGGAGCTTGGGCAGGGAACTGAGGATCTTAGATACCAGAAGCACAAAGTGAAAAAAAGAGATGCAGATACCAAGTGGGCACGTGCCCTGGCCCTGGGACTTTTTGCCCTTCAAGTGCATGTGTTGGGGGTGGGGCAGGAGAGCAGCTGTAGAAGGGCCAGGGCAGGTCTTCTGAGCGCAGGCCTAAGGCCCTCTTCTGCCTGGGTCCGAGGGCAGCCTCGAGGCAAGCCCAGCTCTTTGAGAAGATCTTTTGACAAGCCCTGAAGTAGAAGCCAAGGCCCTGAAGGACAAAGTTTGGGGAGGGAACAACTAAAACAGAGAGAATGATTAAAGGTCGGAGAGCGAGTCAATCAGACCCCATGATAAATAACAAAACCTGTCACTCGGGGCATACTTGCTGGAAATGGGAACTTTGGCACCCAAATGTGAAACCCATGGAAGAGTTTGAACCTATTTGACTGGGGCTTATCTCAGATTGACTTAGACAGAAGGGGCCAGGAGGAAATAAGCTCCCTGGAACTTTCAAACATCCCAAGGAAATCTCTGGGCTCTCAAAGACGGTGAAACAGTGGGATGAGGGAAGGAGAAAGCTGAGCTGATATTATCTGACTTAACGAGCGATATAGACGTGACAGCTGACATCTTGGTGATATCTACACAAAAACCTGAATTTAAGTAAAGAAACTGAGTGCTACCCAGCCGGTGTGGCCCAGTGGTTGAGCACCAACCCATGAGATCACCAAGAGATCACCAGTTCGATCCCCGGTGAGGGCACATGCCCGGGTTGCAGGCTTGATCCCCAGTCAGGGGCATGTGGGAGGCAGATGATCGATGTTTCTATCTTTCTCCCTTCCTCTCTGTCTAAAAGTCAATAAAAACATATTTTAAAAAACTACTCTGAAAGTTATAAGAAAAAGGAGGAAAGAAACTGAGTGCTTCTTTACTTTGCAAATATAATCATCCTGGGATGATTTTTTAATGGCATAGTTTAGTGCTTTTAAAGTGATTGCATTCTAAAATGAGGGCGACAAAACAGGCATATTTCTAAAAGGCTCTCTGTGGAAATGCCGGAAGCAGAGACAAAAGGCAGGACCCTGAATTCTTTGGGGCTGTGCTCAATCCCTCAACTCGCTCCCTTTTCCCCATCGAGGATCCGACCATTTTGCCAGCTGAAGCCGAGGGTTTCCAATAAACCTCAAAAAGCAGTTTTCTAGACTCAACTCTAAAATTAAAACCATCTGCATTTTGCACGCAATGAGCCATCTCCATCTAACAAGTTTTTAGGGGCGCTCACTCCTTTCACAGAGGAGAGAAGTAAACCACAGAGTGAGCGGTGAGCTCCGGCAGTGCAGTGGGAGGCACATGCATTGCCGACTCTTTAATAATTCATTGTGATTTTAGCCGCAACAGACTCGACTTTTATAGCGCCGATCGCTGCGGCCCATCTCCATCAGTGTCTTGGCCTATGAGCATAGCTCCTACAAGAGAAATCTTACGAAATGCTAGTTATTAGCAAAAGGGAAAGAAAATCCAAGAAACATCAAACTCTCCATAGTAAAGACATCTTCATGTTCAAGAACTATTGTCGGTTGCTCTAGGTTCTGACAGTTATCTTAGATCTTTCGTGAACTCTACAAATTTATGTTGACTGTATTTTGCCTAAACTACTTGTCCTTATGATCATTCCTATTTGCTGAACAAGCCTTCAATCCAGAATCCATTCACATGTTTTGCTTTCAGAGCAAACTGTTTATTTTTACTACCCAAGTTGAACTCTAGGCTCTGAAGAACCTAAAGCAGAGAGAAGGTCTCGCAGTAACGTCAGATGCTTCAGACAGTGGCAAAGGTACCTCCACTTTCCTGTTGTTTGTGCCTGAGCAGCGCTGGCCCCCCTCTCGGTGTCCTCCTCCCGGCAGCATGCAGCCTCGGTCAGCACAGGTGTCCTACCAAAGCTGCACGGCGTAGCTGGAGTCTCTCTCTCTCCCCACTGTGTGAAGTTAGCCAGGCTTTTTGCTTACAACCAAAGACCCATAAATAAGACACCGCAGTTCATTCATCTCTGAAATCTTGTGATTGTAGTTAAATGATCAGAAGGGCAGCCACAAGCAAAAGACAGACAAAGGGACTTGGACAGAGACACCAAGTGTCCAGCTTTGCACACAGTTCCCCAGGATTTCCAACTTGCTTCAGAATGGTGTGCAAGGAGGAGGCCGGTGGTGAAGCCAGGGTGTGGAGTGGAAAATTCTGCAAGCATGTGCTAGCAGAAGCTGTCTCAGGTGCTAATCCAGGGTACGGGAGCATTCTGGGCAGGGGTGGCGGTGATCGAGGGCAGTCCCTCGGGCCAGCTGAGTCACCACCCATACCAGGTGAGGGTAACAGCGACAAGGTGGGGCCCGCCCACCAAATGCACTCACCTCCGGAGTTACTCAGGGTGGCAAGTGGGTGAGGCAGAGGACCCTGGAGCAGTAGCCACCACGGCCGCTGCCAGAAGGAGCAGCGCGGCGTTGGCTGCATATGGGCCAGGAGCAGTGGGCGACTTGCTCTGCACGGCAGGGGCCTTCTGTCATTTCAGACTCAGTATCCCCATGGGCAGTCTTCCCAGAGAATGGAGGACTCCTGCAGGAACTCACACCAGGTGCCCCTGAGCCTGTCTCTACCATCACAGCTAGGGAGAGACCCCAACCTGAGACACTTTCGGTTCCCCTGCAGCCTGCAGTCTCTGACCTACAAGAGCGGGGTCCCCAGTCCCTCCCATTCTAGAGTCTTTGTCTATGCAGGAGAGTATACACTGGACCTGGATTGAAACCCAGCTCCTCTGCCACAGCAGTAATGCCCAGAGCACAGCTGGCATCCTCGATGGTGACCGAGCAGAGATGAGATGGCATGGGTCCTGCATTCGGCATATAAACCCACACACAGTAAGTACGCAACCTGGTAGAGAAAGGGCAGCCACGGTGCTCACTGGCGTGGCCCGGGAGCAAGTCCAGTCCCTTCACTGTCACCATCAGCGTCCTGTGCACATTCTGCAGCAGAGAGGAGAGCACAGCTGTGTGGTCATCAAGCAGCCCCAGAAGAACGTGGGCTGCAGATGGGGGAGCCGGGAAGGGGTTGGCTCTCACGTCAAGAGGGGGGAAGGGGAGCATCTGGCAGCAAAGTCCCTTGAGGCCAACTGGCAGCTGATTCACACAAATGGTATTTGGATGGAGGTGGAAGGGATAAGAAGGGAGCCTGGCCCTGCCTCCCGGAAACCGGCTGCTCACCCATCGTCGCAGCTGCCACCTTTCATCACCCAGACTCCCCCAGATGTGGCACCCGGGGTGCCCTCACGGAGCCCCGCCCAGGCCGGGAATGCTCCGGGCCTTGCTGCCCACCCTGCCGGCACGCCTGGGAGCTGTGCTCTCAAGAGGCTGACAGCACCAGCAGGAAAAAATGGGGCTGAGGGGACTGTTCTTTTAATGCAGCTGGCGGGGAAAAGACACATTTGACATTTAGGTGTTTTGACTACAGTGACAAGAGAAAATGCCCAAGTTTAGAGGAGACTAGGGCGATGTGCACGGAGAAAACCCAAAAGTTGCATCAGCTAACAATGCAGGAAGGCATAACCCCTCCCCTGCACGAGTGTGTCCCATGAGTCACAGCTGGGGCAGCACCCGCTCCAGCATCAGTCACACAGGGTGTTGGGCTGGACACCGTGGAGATGAACTGGTTTCATTCAAAGTCACAGTACAACCATGGGGGGGGAATAAACTTCATGTGGGTATTGGTACTACATGCTTTAAAACACACAAACTTCCAAAGAGTTTTTCCTACGTTCACTGTCCAGTTGCTTCTACACCAATAAAATCCAACCTGGAAACTGTTCTGCCACTGCGCTGCCCCCGGGGAACGATCCGTGGGAAGGTGGCGGTGCCGAATTCCCACCTCGCTCTGAAACGTTCCCGGAGGAACCTCAGCGCTCGTTCCCAGTGACTTCATCCCTGAGCTCCGCTCGGGGCACGGATTAGAAAGGCAGTGCTGTTGCGTCCTAGGAGCCCCGGAACCGAGGCCAAGCAGGGCCTAACGTTGCAAATTACACACACGAGGCCCAGCAGGGAGACGATGCAGAGCTGGCAAAGGGAGACTTGGCCTCATTTTTGCAACTGCTGTGTGACCTTGACAGAAGCTCATGATTTCACAGCCCCCGTGTTTATATCACGCTCTCTCTGTCCTCAGTATCTCGCATGTATTAGGTGCTCAATAAATGTTTAGTCCCGGTCACTGGTTTTAGTTCTTTAGGTAGGATGCACCTGAACCTCCCCCCTCCCAGCGTGCTCCATCTAAGCTAACCAAAGTAAAGATGTCCCAGCGTCCCGTCCAGAATTCTAGAAACAAGATTAGAGTATAAAATGAGAGTTGTACAAAAACATAAAATTGGTTACTGAGAGAGGCGGCAAAACCTGTTTTGACCTCACTCCTCTATTTGGCCGTCAGAGGTTTCCTCAGGGCTTTTCCGTGCTCCCAGGCTCCAGGAGGGCGACGGATGAAGGGAGGGAAACTGAGTCACTAAGGATGCAGCTCCATAGGGAGACCCCAAGGGTCCAGGCGGTGGCTGGCTGCAGATGCCAACCCGGGCATCAGGGATTCTTCCCATTCCCCCCACACACACACCACAGGTAACCCCGTGAGGGTGGAAATATCGTCCCCACTTTACTGGTGAGACGACTGGCTCATAGGAGTCCCACGGTTTGCCCAGCATCGCAGAGCCTCTGAGCGGCGAGCAGGATGACAACCAGTTCCCTCCGAGCTCTAGGCTGCCAATTAACATTCTGCTTCCAGGAAAACCTTCGCCCGCCACCAGAGTCACCTCGCAGGAACCTTCCCACTGCGGCGGGTGGAGACCTGCAGGAGCTGCGCGTCTGGCCCTAGTCACACCTAGAATGAAGGAGACCAAGCACGGGCCAAGGCCGCAACTCGCTGCCGACCTTGCGAAAGGTGACAGGAATTCTAGGTCAGAGTCTAATGAACAATGTGCACACAGCAATTAGCGCTGCCGGGCACCCCGCTGGCAGTCTTGGCAGAGGGCCGCGGATCGTCATAGAAACTGGACTCCTCTCTCTCCCGCAGGGGAATCCGCTCGGCTGGTGTAGGACTCCCCCTTCTCCTGCCCAGGGCTCCCCTTCCTCCCCACGCTGGAATCCTGCCCCTTGCCCATCTGCCCAAAGAGAAGCGACTCGCAGACAGAGGGTCACAGCACGGTGGGATCGCTGTGCCCCTTAGTAAATGTATACCTCGCCCTTCATTGCATGTAGGTGCTTTCAAACTTCTGCTGGCGGCTGACACGCGACCCCAAGGGTGGCTTCTCAAATTTGCTAAAGAAAACTTAAGTGGAATCAGCTTTATTCAGTATCTCCCATTCTGTAAGATTCATCATTTGTAGTCAAGAATGACAACATTAATAGAACCAAAGAAGGTATCCCATTAACATGTCTTATCTCTACAAATGTCTGAGTCTTCCTAATTCCCTTAAAAGATTTTTTACCAAGCCATATTAATCTAATTAGCACTCTAGTCAGCCATCAGTTACATATAAAACCCATGTTATATGTTTTTACCCTTATTTTTAGTGTATGGCATTACGTCATAAATCTACCTTCTCTTTTGCTGGGAGGGTGAGGGGTGGAGGATTTTGGGAAGGAACCTACACAAGTCTATGAGATACTTTTTTGTATCTCCATCTTATGTGAAAGAAAACGAGATCCAGGGAAGTGAAATAAACAGCCCTATAGCTCAGAGATAATATGTAGAGCTGGGATTCAAAGCCAGGGCTGTCTGACCCCAAAACCTCTATTCTTTCTACTACCAAATTCCACTTATGTTTATTTTACATCACATGCATCTGTACCTGGTACTACTCAGCCATACGTAAATCACTGAAGCATCCAAAATTGAGACTAGTCGGAACCCAGTTCACTAGAATTTTGAGTTACATGGTTCCTTCTCTCCCATCCATCACTTTCTCAATGTGCAGGAACAACAAACAAACAGTGACCAAACAACCAGGGTGCCTGGGATTGTCTTTATCTTCAGGTCTGCTGTGAGGTAGATATTTAACCCAACTCCCTAAACCTATTCGGTTACACTGCTGAGCAGGGCTTGCTGACGTGAGCTGATGGCATTGCCTGATTCCGAATTACTGGAGAGCCCTCCCTGGGTGGTTTGGCTCAGGGGTTAGAGCGTCGGACTGCCGACCAAAGGATCCTGGTTCGACTCCGACCAAGGGGCACACACCTCGGTGGCAGGCTCCATCCCTGGCCCTGGTCAGGGCGAGTGCGGGAGGCAACCAAAGCTCAAGTGAGGATTTTAAAAAAGAATAAAAGTATATAAATACATAAATAAATAACTGGAAAAAGATTAAGTTAAGGTCAGAATATAGTGCTTAGGCAGGGAAATGGACTGATGATTTTCCCAAAGTTTTTTGGGAGCAAGCTAAAAGAAAAATAATTTGGGGGGCATGGGGGCAGGGGTCCTATCTAGAAAACTCCATTATATAATTCATTGTCTGTATAGGTTAGTCTGTGTAATTAAATACATTTTTAAAGAAACCCTCATTTCCTTCCAAAGGCCCAAATTTTACCATGTAGATGAGACCAAGTGCAATGGGAGATGAAGGAAAATGCCTGGGTTGAAATCCCTGCTCCGTTGGACCACTGACAAGGCCTTAACTCTTGGGATATCAGATCCCCAACAGTGAAACTGTGGGTCAGTCAGAATGAGATCATCTCAGTCCCCACCTAGGGGGAGGCACACATTCGTTCATTCCTTCAATAAATATAAGTATTTTTATGAACACGGTGTTCCAGTGTTTGATGATACCATCTGGACACCATCACTACCATCAACATTACACATTTCTATTTTGAGCACCTGATATATTCGGCACAACGAACACAAAGGAATGTCCTTTCCAAGGCATTCACAAGGGGAAATATGACATATACACAACTACAGATGGTAACCAGAGGAAAGCAGCAAGGAATGGCACAGCCAGAAGCACTATAGGATTTCCCAAGAGTTCTTTAAGTTTCTTTCATTTCTTCAGCAGTTAAGCTAAGACCAAGGCGACGATCTATGGAGTGCTCCTCAGCCGCCATGTTAGACATGAGATTACCTTGGCTAACTCCTCTGCATTTCAAACTTCATTGTGAAAAACACATACACACCCAGAACAGTAATTAAACACAATCAGAGACAAGTGGCTCCTTGCACACAGAGAGTCTACACAGGAAATGTGTTATAGCAGATGCCTACTATGTACGTGGTGCTGAGTGGCCTACAGAGGTAGGAAAGAAAAGACCCTGTCCCCTAGGATCTCACCATTGACCGAGCTTACTCAGGAAGACGGAAATGTAAACAATTCGCATAGGTGCAATGACCGCAGTCCCAGCAATGCTTCTGGACAGTCGAAAGGAGAAACTTAACAGTGCTTAAGAATCGAGGAAGACTTCTCAGAAGAGAGGGGACTTGATCTTCACTCTCAAGAAAGATCAGGGCTGTGACAGAGTCACGTGCTTGCAGGCAGGTAAACAGAAGTGAGAAGTCCCATCCTTCCCAGTTACAGCACGTCCCCAACTCTGCGCCAAGATCTGCTTGGGCCCTATAAGCACATCTGTATGACTCCAGCACCAGGCACTCGAGGGCTCTAGTAGAAGTCAGGATTAGAAAAAAAACCAGATCCACAGAGCTTCACCCCAATATTGAGTAGCAATGAAGAACAAGACTTCCTGAGTGTGAATCCTGGCTCCATGTGACTTCAGGCCAGTTACCTCTCTGTTCTGTTGTAAGTTTTAAATGAGTAACCATGTGGAAACACTCAAAACAGTGCTTAGCTCTTAGAGCCATGTAAATGCCTGCCGTTCAACATACGATGGGGAGCTACTGATGGTAATGAGGTTGGCATGTGAGCTGGTCCATTATGTTCGTTATTTTTAGTGTGCGATGGCTACATGGCAGCTTAAAAAAGAGCACGGTCATATTGTGTTGCAAGATTTAGAGGAATAGATATACAGGGTGTCCCCAAAAAATGTATACACGCACTTTGAATAATTATAAAGGCAATGTTTATTAAAATACATTTCATTTTCAAAATGTAATAGAACCTACAGACATTGTGTATATGCATTTTGGGGGGGACACCCTGTATATTCCTCTATATATTCCATATAATTAGGGACAATAGTCCTTCAGCCCTGGGAGCCCTTAGTTTGTCCAGAGACACACGGTGCGAGATGGTTCACACACCCAGGACCTCTTGGGTTCTCAGGGGACATTTCCCATCATCAAAACAGTCAGATAGGGGCATATTTTCAAATGAAATGCTTGTCCTACACCTATTCACTCTTGTGTGATTTTTATTAGGCTTGCTTAGAAAACACTGGTGTTTTGGAAAACAGACATTATGGCCCATAGACAAGAACATAGGAGGCCCAGCCAGACGGGCACGCAAGATTCCTTTAAGAGATGCCAAGGACATTCTCCACTCAGGAGAACCAGGAGCAGCAGGCTCAGGCGGGTTCTAGGGACTGTTTGTATTAATTCTAAGAATTCTTTGTTCCCTCTCCTGTTACTCACAGGGGACCTTCATTATGGAGAAAGGTCATTGTTACGAACAGCAAGAAAACAGAAGTTAACATTAGAATTGTCTTGGAAGGCTCCAGAAATACAATTACCTTTCCTTTGAGGGATGGTAATTACAGGTAGTATAACTCCTAAGGGTGATTCCTTTAGAAAATTCGCATCAATGCCTCATCACCTTCATCCCTGCGTTTTCAGCAGGAACTGAATTTCGGTTTACGTTTAAGTTTTAACCACGGACTCTGAGCAAAGATCTGCAGGGTGGAGAAAAGTAGGGCAGCATTTCTATTCCACACTCTGAAGGAGGCCTGGAAAAGGAAACCAAAAAAAGCCTGGATGCCCCAGGAACTGTGGCAAGACAGGGTGACCTCGTTGTGGACACCTGGCATTCTCTGAGGGTTTTGCTGCTATCTGGGCCACATGGTTAACTTGCTAACTTCCCTGGGCCCCAATCTCTCTCTCTCTGTCTCTGCTATTTTGCTTGATAAAAAAAAGGAGATGTTAGATCTTATGTATAAATTTATGAATATGCATGTATACATTTATACGATGAAGGTATATTATATAATAGTCATAGATATCACTATCATATCATATATAACCATTTTGCAGATGTTTAGAAATCACGCTTCCTCCATGCGATGTAATTGCCCAAATGTTGAGAAAAGATCATTTTACCCCAGGGGGATATTGATGAAATTATAGGATCCAGCCTCACCAATCCCTCTGTACTGTTGTTTCCATGCTGATACCAGGCAACTTCACTTAACCCCCCAGTCACTGTGGAAACAGAGTCTTACCTGGGTCCCGAGTCTACCTCAAATTTTGGGTTTCCTGTGTTTCACCCTAGTTACAAACCCCTGTGGAAAAGCTGCTCTTTCCCGGGTACTCGGGTCTCAGGGAAGGCCCTCCTCTCTCCCGTGTCACTGCTGCTTCTCCCGGTGCCCTCCTTCGCTCACCCTCCACTTCACCGCCCCTCCACGCACGTCAGAGTTTCTCCCTGCGTGATTCCTTCTCTCCAGAGCCATCGTTTGGAAGCATCTTTCTCCCACCCTCCCGACAATACAAATCTGCAGACTCCACGGTCTTAGCCCAAGGGAGAGTGCAGAACTTTAACTTGCTCAAAACCCAATTTTCTCTTTTCCTTACCCTGCCTCAGCCCTGAAGGGGCACCTCTTAAACCACACCTGTTTTAGGAGGCCAAGTTTAAATCTGCACATAGAGAGCATTAGCAGAAGATGGGCAGCTTAGCGTTAACACCAGAGCAGCCTCCTTCGAGGTGGGCACAAGAGGTGGGCACCAAAGCCAGCCAGCTGGGCGCTCGCCTGGGCACAGCCACTGAAACTCAGAGCCTCGGGGTCTGCGCATTTCTGGATGGAGCCTCCTCCCGGGCATCCTCCCGCCAGGCATTCTGCACTTTGTACCGCCCGGCCTTTCTTTATTACTATTACTGCTGCTGCTGCAGGAAGGAAATTAATCACAGCATCCTGGCCTCTTCTCCATCTACAATTTCTGTTCATTTTTGCCCGCGAAGAACGGGCCGGCCCGCGACACTTCAGTTGAATAATAATTAAGTGATCTTAACCATTCTTTAAGGGCCTGGTTAAAACCATTCCCCTAGATCTAGTCCAGCTGGGAATCAATAGAGCAGCCATGCTGAGGGCCCCCAAGTGGCCTGGAAAACAGATCCACATCTGAGAAGCCGGGGCCTCCAAACCAGATCTTTCCCTGCCAGCCCTCCAACTCCAAGAGCCAGAGTCACCCATTCCTCCTAATCGGTTGTGTGTGTGTTTTCTGTTGCTTGGACACAAGCCAAGAGAAACGAACACTCAGGCGGTGGAGTTGGCAGCGGCCCCGCCAGACTGTGTTTTCCACCGGGTGCAAGACGCTTTGAAGCCGCCTCCCTCCCTCGACTGTGCCCCAAGCCGGGGAAGCCCCTGGAGGAGCGGAGAGCAGCCAGCTCTGAGTCACCCTGCCCTTCAGGTCAGGCGACACTCAGGAAGGGCCTGGCCTATTGACTTCGTGACTAAGCAGGCAGACTCCGCCTACAACCTTGGCTTCCCAAGGGGTCCATCAGGCGAGGGCCTTTTCGCAGCATCTCTGGGGTAAAGCGGTCAGCGTTTTTTATTCATGCTTTAACATAAGAGTGTCTGTCCTCTGGCTGGTACGCGTTGAGTCAGAAGGGTGCCCCACTGCACGGCCTTAAAAATGTTTTGCAAAGTGACCCTCAGTTTACCAATAGTTAATTACAGGATATGGAGACATGCTCAGGATTCCACACAAAGAGCACGGGAGAGAAGGGGGGGGGGACAACAGATGAAGCTAGAACTTTGAGCTAGGGAAGGGAATGAATGAATGGAGACTGAACCCATGTCAGGGAAGCTGGGCTTGGGTCCTGGCTCTGTCCCTTCCCAGCCTCTCATCAAACCACTAGGACATCAGCAACCCCATCTAGGAAATAAAAGGCTTCGGGCGAGGTGCCACCCTGCATTTACATAAACCACCCCCTGCCTGCAAATACACCCAGGCGCCATCTATTTGCTCTTAACTCACCTTCAAAGAGGATGTCCAAGTGGAAACATGACTGAGTGAGCAATTATTCCAAAGAGAGACTGAAAAATACCTAAAGGGCTGCTTCCATGATTGAGGCTAAATTGAAAACCATCAAAAAGTAAAAGTTAGTTGGAGTTTTTAATCCTGCTGCACAGTGAGTGGGGATCACCAGGAAGACCAGATCGCTTGCAGATAACAGAAAGAAAAGATATTTACTTTGCAGTTGTAGAGTGAGTGAATCTGAAACTTTGCTAGACTGTTTATGAAATTGGAGAGATGACTCCACCCTGAGGGGCAGCTTCGAAGCCTTCGCTTCCCCCCATATCTCCTCTCTCAGCCTGCTACAGGGCGAGCAAGCTCCTCACCCTGGCCTGAAACTACAGACTTTTCAGGAGGTAGCAAAGGTAGATGCGTAAAATCCAGTTGTCGATGTTGAACCTTGGAGGATGGGGGGACACAGCCCGATTAGTTCATCTGAAATTAATTCAAGAGAACCATTACCCTGCCAGCCTCTATGAACCATGCCCTTGGGAATAACATAGAAGGCAAGGGCAATGAATAAACATCGTTGAGTGCCTATTATGTACCCAATGCTGCCCAACAGAACTTTCATGACAATAGGGATCATCTCTAGCTTCGTTGTCCGCTATGGCAGTTACCAGGCATGTGTGGCTTTTAAGCACTTGAAATGTGACTATCATGACCAAAAAAATAAATCTTTTTTGTTGTTTTTTAAAAATATATCTTTATTGATTTCAGAGGAAAGGAGGGGGAGAGAGAGAGACACACACACAACAATGATGAGAGAGTTGCCACTAATCGGCTGCCTCCTGCACACCCCCTATTAGGGATCAAGCCCGCAAACCCGGGCGTGTGCCCTGATTGGGAATCAAACCACGACCTCCTGGTTCATGGGTCAACGCTCAATCACTGAGCCACTCCGGCCAGACTTAGGAGCTTTTGAGGGGGTTTGTGGTGTCATGCTCTCAGGAATTTGATATCTATAGCAATGTCCCTGGTTGCTCTTCTGGAATCCTATCAGGTAGTGATTTCCCTTTTATAGGATCACTCACAGCATTCCTTTCTCCCCACTGTGGAATAACTTTTTAAATTTCTTACACCCAGAAAGTAACAGACATTCTTGGTGAAATGCCAGGAAAAATCCTGGCCTTGGATTTCCAGGGCTGCAGAGAGAGCTGAGCCAGAACAACAGACTCCTTGGGGTCGTACCACCCAGCAGAGGTACAGCCACCCCCACGCCCACCCCAGCACCCAGAAACCTGCTTTTAGAAGAAGTGATTGACTTTAACCTCATAGATGACTGACTCAGAAAAGCAGAATATATGGTTACACCTAATATTAAGAACTGTGTAGGCAGTGGCGAAAACTAAAACATAAAGCTTCAAAGTAAAATTACCCCGAGACTTACTGAGGGCACATTGTACCTGTGGAAGCAGAATGGGAGGGGCCTCAAATAACCACACTCGTCACTTTCTGTGCCCAAGGAGAATCGAAACCGAAATTAAATAAATGTAGCCATCTAATATTTCATAGGGAGCTCTGCCAAGAATCGAAGTTAGGACGCCGAGAAGCCTTCCCTGAAGGGAATAATTCTTTAACTAGAAGGCTTCGGTGTCCGTAACACCCAATACTAGGTCCATAGTCTTCTATGAAATATCAGCAGTGCTCCCAAAATGAGCACTCAAAACATGCCACCTGTGTTCTCCCTGCCCATTTGTCAGCACCTGCACAGGAGCCCCTGGGTCCCTCCTCTCTCCCGGGGGAGACTGTGGGGACATTAGAGAGGATGCTGATGAAACCCGTGGGGACACAGTAGGTGCTGGACAAGCAGCAGTGCTTCCTTTCCTGATAGAGGCCCTAATCTTCCAGGGGCGTTGGGGTCTCCTCTCACTCAGTCTTTCCTAATGGCAGTACAGTTTAATCCAAAGCTAGCTGGTTTCGAGCTCCTCATTTTCATCTGTTTCCATGGAAACTAGGGAGATGCTTTAAACATCACGTGGAGCAGTTCAGTCAGCCCAGACTCAGCCGGTCACATCCACACGTGAGCACACTTAGGTCCAACACACGAACACGCAAATGGAAAGAGAAAGCTACCATTTGTGAAGCAAGTTTCGTGGCTTCCTTAACTTGACTGCTGATCAGAAAGGGGAGCTGGTTTGACGTGTAGAAAGAACAGAGATGTGAGGGTGGTTGACCGGGGTTTCGGGAGGCAGCCCAGAGCTCTGAATCAGGCCCTACTCCTATCTGCTCTCACCTCTGCCAAACCCACTGGCTTCTCATCCAGCAAGGACCTTTCCTGCGACCGCAGTGCTCCCAAGTTGGGGCACAGAGACGCTCACTTTACTGTGTCAAAATAAATGAGTCCTATGACCAGTCCCCTTAGGACCCCTCAGCGCATGGAAATGAGGGTGGGCTGATCTGAGAAATGGAGCACGAGGCCAAACAGCATTCCAAGGGCTTCTCTGCCTAGCCTGGTTAAGAAAATTCCTTAGGTGCTACCCATGCCAAAATTACTTTCATTTTAAAAAGATCCTCTACAACTCAGAGTTATTAAAGAATATCAGCTGCTGTGCAGGACGAGGTGAGAAAGGTTTGCAGGTAGAGAGGCTCTCAGATCAGTCCTTCAAAACCAGTGCTTAATCTACAAATAGGCTCCATCCCAGCTCTCACTCTAAGGGGGGGTAAAAAAAAAAATCATATACAACCACTCACGCAGGGAAAACGGCTACAAATATAAACTCTACATGTACAATGCAACCTGTAGTTTATATACAAAAGATTCTACACTTGCATGTCAATATTTGCAATCCAGTTGTGAAAAACAGTTGATTAGCTTCAGGTATCCATCACCAAGAGAGGGAACTGAGAAGATTTAAGAGAAAATTCAAAAAGAAGGTGGCATGTGAAGGATCCAAGCAACTCGGCAAAGTCCCTGGTCTCTACTTTTTCAGGCAGAAACACTTCACGTCCTTGAGGCCCTGCACTCTCGAAGTTGAGAAGCAACCCCCAAAATAAATAGCACCTTGAGCCAAAAAAATCATTCTTACTCTGCTGAATGTAGTGGGGTCATTCCCAATAGAAAATGGTTCTCCACACTGTGACCAAGGTCAAGGTGGTGGCCAACTATTAATAACCAACATGGCTGTTGGCTTCGCTGTCCCAGCACAGATAGAGGAGGAAACAGAGAAGGAAAGTCAACGACAACCAATGATAAAAACTCACCGGACCATCAGATGGGCTCACACACCCCTGAAGATCATCTGAGCCCAGCTGTTTAGCCTCTTGCTGGGGGAAAGGGGGCTATCTCTCCCACCCACTATTGTCCCAGCTATCAGTTAAGGCCAGTGAGTCACCACTGCAGAGAGATAAGTGTCCTGCTACAGAGCCAAAGCTCAGTGCCATCCTGGGAAAGCTTATCACTGTTTTCTCACACCACCAATGTTTTACTTGGCTTCCTCTGTCTGGAATATGGGCACCTGAGAAGTTTCAAACTGGGGGTGCAAGTCACATCTAGCTTCTGTGAGCTTTGAGTTCCTTTGGAGGAGTCTACATCTTATAGTGCTGCAGAGAAATTATCATGAAGACTAGTGATCACTGAACACTAGCCCATCAGAGCCCACATAATTTTATACAGAGGACACCAGGAACCTGGATCCCACATGACGTGGAAATCCAGGGCCAATTCCTGGGAAAAGCGTAGAGTATGAGAAGCCAGTCTCGGGGTGCACTCACATCCCCTTTCTGAGGGGCCTCTCTTACTCGCCAGGAAAGTAAGTTCCAAGAAGCCCAGTGATAACCTGAAATGTTCAGCTTCATCCAAAGCTACTTCCATTGACAAAAAAATCAAAGCAATGGGAGGCTTCAAAGGGATTTACACACAGTCAAGACATGGTCATATTTATGTTTTCCAAAGATGACTCTGGCTCTAGTGTGAAGGAATTTGGGGATCAGGAAGAGGTGGAGAAACGGCCTTCATCATTCAGACATGTGGAAGTTCAGTTCTATGTGCTTTGGGAGCAAGTATAGGATGATACTTACAAAGTGGTGGCAAAACAAGACAAAGCCATGGGACGCATGAATTTTCTATCATTCAGATTACATCTGCATGAACAGATACGATGCCCTGTTTGTCTGTGAACCACAGGCGCCTCTGACCTGTAGTAGCTGCTGAGAGATGTTTGTGAAATTGAATTGAACACATGGAATGACGGGTATACGGTAAAAAAGTAAAACTCAAGGTGGTGTGTCTGCAAGTGTCCCTGTGATGCACTGCTATGTTTGCTCTTTTCTGACAGTGATAGTTATTGCTCATGGAGTTTCCCCTTTTGCCTTGGCTGCCGGGGAGCTTAGCGTCAACTCATTATTTTAGGCTTCAGGTTCAATATATCCGCTTCCTTCTGCTTTTGAAGGCTCTCAAGAGTTCTTTCTATCTTATTAACCTTATAAAGTAGTTTTATGTAATTTTGGAAAGGAGGCAGTGTACAAATGAATTCAGTCACATCTCTGCCTATGTTCTTTGCTCTAGAATGAGAGTGAACATCAAAGTCTGATTAATGGCCAAGTCCTGGAATTGAGTGGTGGCTTTAAGATGAGGAGGAGTGGGGACAGGGGGCAGGGGAGGAAGAGGAGGAGTTGTTGACCAAATGCCAAGAGGCCAAAGAACTGGACTAAAACACAGCCTTCTTACCCTTGGCCATTAATCAGTTACCAGCTCCCCAGGGGAGGCGGAGTTGGTGAAAGCTCAGCTTACATTTATGTGATCTGTTTATGGTAATATAAGAATATAATGAGCTACATCTGTTTGTTTTGATGGCTTAGTGAATCTGCTTATGCTTTTGTCCACGTTGTGTAAATTGAATTACTGCGAAGTAATCTGGTTTGTGAAAACTCTAAAGTTTGAATCTCTCACTAGGCATTGAAATTAGAAGCCACCGATTCCAATCATCCAGTGGCTACATCCTAGGCAAGTATGGACTGTCCTAAGGGCTGCCCCCTGTCACTACCTGGTGGATAGAAAAGCAGGTAGCGGGGAGGTCACGTCTGCACCTGAATCGTAAGAGTTGCATTTATATAGGACGTTCTAGGTGCCAGGCAGGGGGCAACCTCCGCCTCATTCATGATCCCCTTGAAGCCGCAGGTCGCTCCTGTGAGATCTGTTATTACCCCATTTTATTGAGGGGAAAGCGAGGCTGTGCATAAGCAAATTTCCTGGAGCCAGGGAGCCGTGAGGGTCAGAGCTACGGTGCCCAGTCTTCTCACCGCAACGCCTGTGCTTTGCAGCCCTCATTAGCTGCGCTCTCCCGCCTCCCTGGGACCAGGCAGTGGTCTCTGTCACACAGGCAGAGAGGCCTGGCTTAGAGACACAGAAAGCCTGACGCCACGACATACTGATGCGACCCAATGACTGCCTTAGCGGAGTCACCTGAGGGGAAAGGATTGTTTGGCCTGGCAACTAACTCCCTCGCTGTTCATGCGCCCATACGTCCCTACCCAGAGGCATTCTCCCCGAGGCCGCTGCAGTCCGCCTGCCTGTCTCCTTAAGGAACCCGAGCTTCCCGGGGAGATGCTGCCCCTTCGTGCCCCAGGCCCAGCTCCCCGACGCGGCACATGCCACCCGCAGCCGCCTGCAGGGCGATGAAATGAGCGAGCTGCACAAACACCAAGGCGGTGGCTCGGCCCGGGCCTGGGCCGCGGGAGGAGAGCGAGCACCTGCCAGCGGTGCACACAGGATGTGAGCTCGACTTCCTCTGCTTGGAAAGCGGTGCCGCCTGCGAGGCGAGTCGCGGGAGCAAAGGGGGAGGACGGAAGAGGCAGCGGAAGGACAGACGGACGCAGCGCTTTTCCTGTTTGCGGCTCCCGCCGGTGGCCGGGCCCTGCCTGCTGTGGCCAGATTCACGCTTCCACCTGGGGACACAGCTGCCACTTGGGGCTTGCAGTCACCCTCTCGGCGTGAAGTAGCAAATGTAGCTCCTGGAAACAAAAACCACACACACACACACACACACACACACACACACACACACACACACACACACACACACACACGAGTGCCCGCGCACGAAATGCAAACCAGATGCTGCACAACTCCAGTTACAAGCCAACTCATTGTCTCCCCGTCTCCTGTTTTCTCTGTAAGCAGCTCACAGACGGACAGACAGCACAGCCATCCTGGGGGGCTGATGTCTTTCCAGGGCCACACCTCATGCCATTTGGAAAAATCACAGTCACCTAACATGGCGAACTCTTCAATGAGTCATGGCCTCCTTTTAAAGGAGGGGGAGAGGCCTGGGCCCGGGCCTCCTGGGGGCCTCCCTGGCGAGCCCTAGGAAGCCCGCCCGGCACAGCGCCTGGCACAGAGGCCGTGCGCTCAACCTGTTCGTTAGGACCACGGTCTTCAGCCTCACAGATGAAACTGGAGAGAAAACGTGAAGGCTAAGCGCCTGCTGTCAGCTCTGAGCTCAGAGCTGGGAATGCGTCTCTCCCACAAGAAATAGAAATAAAAACAAATCGCTCAGCCACTGTTGGCTTTTATATGAACTGTGAAATAGCCTCTCTCCCCCTGCCCTCTCTCTCACATGCAACACACACACACACACCACGATCCCTACGTGGAGCAGGTTCACAGTGAGAAGTCACCTTGAAAATCTAATCAAAGCTGCAAATAGCGCATCCCTGTCTCTAGGATTTTGCCATACCTCGTGGAACTTTTATTTCTTGTGCTTCCATCCATCAAGGAGCCCAAATACACACACAGTGCCATGAACAGCAGCATTTTTGAAGACTTCTCCTTCCAATTAATGAGGAAACAGGACCAAGATATTTTTAAAAAATAAGTTAAATCAGCTAGTTATCACCTCATGTAGCAACTGTTCAGTCTTTTGGGGTCTTTGCTGCATTGACCAATAAAAATATAATTTTTTCAGGAAAGGGTAGTGCCTGGCACAGAGCAGACATTCAGTAAATGTTACCAGCGATGAGATTTTAGGAAATTCACCCAACCTCACCAAGCCTCAGCTTTCTCATGTGAAAGAGGAAAGATGTTAATACCTAACTTGCAAAGTTATTTTGAAGATTGAGTGAAATAACAATACAGTGTCCCCAACACGAGACCCATTCCTGGGGTTCACGTTTCTTTTAAAACATTATTGAATGTAGGCGTTCAGAGGAAATAAGTAATAAAGCTACACTATTCAGAGAAAGTTCTTGGAGAAAGTAAAATGTTAACTGAGCCTTAAAGGAACATAAGGATCTACAGAGCGCAAGAGAATGTGCCAATTTATGGGCAAGTCAGAGAATATAATTCTCATGCTTTTCACCCTTCAGGCCTCAGTTTCGATGTCATTATCTCAGGGAAACCTCCCCCGCCCCAGGCCTGGTTAGTTCCTTACCCTGCACTGTTACAGAATTCGGTACCTGCGTCATAATCAGGTGACCAGGCTCCCGCACCAGACTCTCAGGTCCATCACCTGGGACTGCTTCAGCTTTGCTCACTGTGTATCCCTCCACTTAGCTCAGTACTCAGGTACACATCAGCCATTCTGTTCATTTTCTTGTATAATGTAATGAAGTGGTAAGCTTTCAAAATATATTTAAAATGAGACCTGGGGGCGAGGAGAGATTAACCAAAGAACTTATATGCATATATGCATAACCCATGGACACAGACAAGAGTGTGGTGAAGCCCTGGGGAGGGGCAGGAGCAGAGAGGAGAGAGTCCACGGGGGACAAAGGGAGAACATCTATAATACTTTCAACAATAAAGATAAACTGAAAAACAAATGAATAAAAATAAAGAAATGAGATACAATGACCTTCTAAAAATTATACATAAAATGTCATCACTTCCCCTGGCTCCACTCAACAGCAGGAATTACCGAAGCTCATGAGCCCGCCAGACCTGGCAGGAGACGGAAGGCCGCAGGCCCTGGCACGCTCGGACTGGCGGGACGTCTGCATCACGGTGGTAATTAAGCGTTATCATCGGGGCGTTTATGAGGTGCCCCTGGGGCCCAGACAAAGCAGCCACTGCTTCTGCAGCGGAAGGGAGCAGGGAGGGGGCACAGAGCACAGCCAGGCTGCAGGCGGAAGGGTGCGCAGGCGGCGCCGAGTGGACCTCTGGCTGGACCGCTTCTCTCGCCCTGACGGTGCTGCAGGAGCAGACTGAAGCTCTGCACTTGATCAGATGTGAAACCTGAGGCAAGTCACCCTCTCTGTGCTTCAGTTTCCTCACCTTAACATGGGGTTGACAATAGAATATACTTTTTTGGAGCTTTCGTAAGAATTAAACAAATTGATACGTGTCAAGTGCTTTGTTAGCCTGGCGCCTAGTGAGGGTTGTGTAACGCTGCTGGTTGTTGATGCTGTTGCTATGGTTACACTTAGTGGGAGCCAATTTTTCTTACTTGCTAATCAAAACTTTATATCAACCTAAGTGCCCATCAATAGAAAATTGGATAAAAAAGACGTGTGTGTGTATGTGTGTGTAATGGGATATTATATATATAATGGAATATTATGTGGCAATAAAAAAGAATGAAATCTTGCCATATGTGACAACATGGATGAACTTAGAGGGCATTATGCTCAGTGAAATAAGTCAGGCAGAGATAGATGAGTGCCATATGATTTCACTTATTGTGGAATCTAAAAAACAAAATAAATGAACAAACAAAATAGAAGCAAACTCATAGATACAGAAAACAAACTGATGGTTGCCAGGTTTGGGGGGGCGGGGGGGGTTGGGAAGGTGGGTGAACAAAAGGAAGGGGTTAAGATGCACAATGCCACTTATAAAAATTCAAAATGTTCAATAAAGTTATAAACTCTTTAAAAAATAAAATTTACAATTGCTTCAAAAAGTATACAGGGTGGGCCAAAAGCGGGTGTAGCGTTGTGAGTACACAAGTTTATTCTTGTATTATTATTTATTAAGTATTGTATTATTTTCCATACGAACAACGGTAAACCTACTTCTGCCCCACCCTTACAAGAAAAAACTTGGCTTTCTACCTGGAATGTGTTCAAGTCCACCTTCGTGTCTGAAGACACCAGTTGAAAACAATTGATCTAAAGAGAATGGAGTAGAGACAAGGGCAACCAGAGGCAGACACAATAGGTATCAGCTTTATCCAGTCAGTCCTCACGTCTTCTCACCACTCGACTGCAGACAGAGCAGCCAGCCACACCAGGGCTTTGGGGTGTTACACCGGGGCGGGGGTGGTGCTGGGTTAGTGCTACTTAGGAGAACAGAGGCCTGCAGTCCATCCTGCATATTTAAGCGTGGGTGCCAATCAAGCGAGCAGCCCTTCTAAGAATGGTTTCTTGTAATAGCTATCTTTTGCCTCCCGATCTTTAAGGCAGGCAAAAGATCACATCAAACACATCAAAGAAGCATCATTCATTCTGTATGCTAAGCTCTAGAGTAACCTTCTCTATCAATATTTCATGAGGCAGACTCCCCAGGAAGAGAGTGCAGACGGACGGTCGGAGGGGGGTGGTTGCAGCAGACGCTGGAAGGCTCGTCTAAAACCCACCGATGTCACAGTCAGAAGCTGTCCGTATCGCGACAATGGATACTATATCCTAGAGCAGAGGTTTAAAGAAAGGATTCTAGAGAGGCATCTTTTTTACGAACAAACAAAAAGCCCTACAGCTTCTTCCGTTCATTCCATCATCCAGTTTCCCACTCCAACGGTGCTCCTGTTATTACTCAGCTCCTGGCTTTTCCTCTCTACTTCCACCCAATTAATTGTCAGATGACTCTTAGTCATAAGACAATTTTGTCCCATGATAAGATGGTACATACTTCCTCCCTCCACCCTAAAATTTCGCCCATGTTACAGAATAATTTTGGTGACAACCTCAGAACTTATGACCACTTCTATCTCAGCTACAGATCTGTTTCCTAAGTCTTTTCTGGAATAGAAACAGACGGCCCACTAGCAATAAGCTGAAGAGTGGTCAGTTCTCTGTCACTCCTTCCCCAAGGCGTCCTACTAGACTCCCAAGAGCCATGATTCCATGTCTTTTTGTTCACATATCCCTAAGAGTATCTCTTATTTTGTAACTTACCCTCCCGTGGTCACATCTCCTGGGACAAATACTGAGTAATTTAAGAGCAAAGGCTGCATCTCCTGGTCTTTACAGTCCCGGAGCCCTGCCCAGCACCTGACCCCCATCATATGTTCCACATGTTTGTTGAATGACCGCTCGATGCCAGTGTCACAGTCACAGAGAGAAAATCCAAACATTAATCTATTCTACACTCAGACAAATGCACCTAAGGTCAAGGAAAGGGTTCATATGGTTAAATCTTGTTACATGGGACTGAGAGCCTGAGCGGACAGAGATTGACCAAGAGGAAGAGCAACTGCTTCCAAATCAGAAAGTGTGGGTTTCTATCCCATTTCCTGCAAGTTGTTCAGCCTTGAGCAAATGAGTCCCTGGGTCTCAGTCTCCTCATCTGTGGAATGGGATGGAGTGACACTGTCCTGTTTACCTCATCGCTGCTGTGATGACATGAGTTACTGTGAAAGATATCCTTGTATCAAGTCCTATCCATATGCAGTTCGATCTTATGATTCAGTATCATGACATGAACAAACATTAAAGCACATTAAAGTATAAAGATGTCAATCCATCCACTAAACATGAGGCGCTGTCATAGAGGAAGGAAGGAAGGAAAAAAGTTCACCAGGTGAGAAACAGGCCTTTGAACTTGACCTAGCGGAGGTGTCTCAACCCAAGGGAACTTCCTGTGGATATTTGCTCTGCGGAGTCATCGTGTGGTTTCTTTCTGTCCATCTTCATGCTCTCACCCTGCAAACATCCTCCAACGTCTGATTTTTGACGGTGAAATCATGCAGGACTTGCGCTTGTGGTTTCCTTTCCTTCCACACACTATTTCCATCCTGTGCCTCAAGGAAGGCCAGGGCAGTCTGCCAGTTGGATTTATCATACTTCTCTCGAGAACCTCATGTTTTACAATAATGCCAGGCCTCCAGGTGCCTGCAGTCAGGTTATCAGGCTACTTCCAGCTCCAGGCTTTTTGGCAGATAAAAGTCAGCTGGAGGGACTGGGCGGGCTCTTTCATTCCCAGCCTGCTCTGCCAAGTACGCTCGACTCTAAAGTAAAGGCAAGAGTCAAGGAATCTGAAATTGACTCTGGCTCAGGAAACTCTGTTTAAGGGATGTCAGCAGTTTACAAAGTGTAGTCATTTTTTAAATTAAGTTCACTGCTCTTTTTTGTGCTAATCTGTAATCTCTTCTTGGCGATATTTTCAGCCTATTTTGACAGCCCTGTTCGGAGTGGGTGAATCATCTGATGTGATACGTCTCCACTTCTCAGTTTTCAAGATGCTTCAAGGAAAGCCCGTCTCCCCAAACATTTGTGTGCAAAAAACCGTTGGCCATTTTTACTCTGAAGAGATCCAATGTGGGCTTTAGCGTGCTGCCAAGGGACAAGGGCCAGGCAGGGGAGGAAGCTTCCTGGAGCCTCCTTGCTCCCTCTAGTTACAAAATTGAGACCCACATTTAATCCCTTCACTTCCCTCACTTCCCCTCTCCTCTCCGTCCCACCTTCCTCTGGGGCAGCAAGAGAGCGAGCACACTTTTATTTTGCTCCCTTTTATCGTAAACATGCCCCAAAGATGAACAAGCCTCATCTTTGCTCTTAGGAGCGTCTTCTCCACACCACCGGAGAACCCTAAGGTCTGGGTCGTCCAGCATCTTCGGCCAAAGGACCAGCCAACCCTTTCTCCTGCAGCACGATTCTATTTGCACGGCAGAAACTCACCGAGACTTCAGTCTCACTCTAGACACTACCCACCCACCCCCAAGGCAAAGAGGTGGAGGCCAAGGACTCAGGAAGACAGTAGAGAAAAGTAGGCTAACAATTTAAAATATATCTCCGTTATAGAGTGGCCATTTTAACGTATGTTTGTGGAGCCCTGGCCGGTGTGGCAAGTGTCCGCTCCTTGCAAGGCTAGGCCGCTCGCCTGCGCCTCTTTAGCCGGCGGGGCAGATGGAATACTTCCCACAGCGGCCCGCACACCGGGCACCGTATTTAACACGCCTCAGCTGTGGGCGGGATCAGGGCTCTGATCCTGCTTTCACCCTCACCTAATCACTGCACGGGGCACGAAGCGGCCTTGGGCTGAACCGACAGCCCTGCAGGAAAGGACACGGCCCCTTCTCAGGAGAACACGGGTGGCACGCAAGAGCCGGCCTGGGCGGAGCTCTGATCAAGGGCCTTTCAGCTTCTGTTGGGAGCATCCCCCCTCCTCCTCTGGGGGTGCAGCTGGAGGCGACTGCTTTTGAAGGGTCCCGTGCCGGGCTAAAGCGTTGTTAGGTTTTCAGATACAGTTGGTGAGGCTTTTTCCCTTGGGAGGCAACGTTCAGTCTCCAGGTGAAATGCGGGCAGCTCATTATACAACTTTCCCGGTTTGTCCCTGGTGCCCACCGACAGGGGTTACAGCGCTTGTGGGGGCAGCCTCCATCTGCGGGAAGACGCGGCGCCCCCTGGCAATGCTGAGGCATCTCCACCTCATTTTTGCTTGCAAGGCCCATGGCTGCGGCCTCTCCGCATTCCCGCCGCGTCCCCCTGTACTGAGCTGCCGGCATGTGTCCCTCGGGGACCCCTGGCAGCTGCTGCTCAGGGCCCTAGGATTCCAGCAGGTGAGGAATGTACGTTATGCAAACCATGGCAACCAGAAACACCACCGCCTCCTGCGGCCCCTGAAAACGAATCGCGCCTTTGTGACAAAGTATTAGCGCCACCTGTGTCCCGGGAGCGGGCTATTGAGAGGGGCAGAGAGGAGCGTGTGGTGAAGCGCGGATAAGATAACATGGTGCGGGAGTCAGGCTGCGTTTGGACCCTGGTTCCAAACCTTTCTAACCATTTTACCTTGAGCAAGAACGGAAGCTCTCTGCTGCCTCAGTGTCCTCACCTGTAACATGGGGGAAATAACTCAGAAGGCAGCTAGAGAGATGAAATGAGTTAATACAAGCGAAGTGCTTAGAACTGTGCCCGGGCAGAACAAGCCCTCACACACATTAGCTTGTCTGGAAGAGGGTCTTATCTATGCCCAAGCGGCTATTATCTATAAGCCTGTGGTGCTCCAAGTTCCAACCCCAGAACAGGCCTCTCCAGAGGGGCTACTGGAATATCCCGTCTTGGGTGTCTGCAAGGCTCCTCCGTCTCAGCCGAGGTATCCAACACCAGAGCCATGCTCTCCCCCAGCCAACCCGGTTCTCTCCAGCGCTCTCCGCCTGTGAGAACAGCACCTCACCCTCTATCCCCGAGTGCAAGCCGAGACCCCAGCCTCTCCCTTGGCCCCCGCAGCCCCCTACGCCAAGCTACCATCCGGGAGGAATGCCGCCCTACCCACGCCTTGGTTTTAGTTCCATAAGGCTGATTTTAGACTTCTGACCTCCAGAACTGTAAGATAATAAACTGGTGGTGTTTGAGTCACTAAGTGTGTGGTTAATTTCTAACAGCGACAATGGGAAGCTAATACACTTGGCTTATCCCTGCTTCCCACACTTCAGTCTCCCCACCAGGTGAACCCAACAGAGAAACCAAGGAAGCGAGGGGAGGGCAAGGAAAAGGTCCAGGGGACACGGGCCAAGGGCCAGTGCCGTCACTCTCCCACCCGTGGGAAGCTTGCGCTAGAAGGCACATCTGAAATGGATTCTTCTGGATTTCATTTTAAAATACTGTGTATATAAACCTTCCTGTGAAGTTTGTTTTCATCTAAGTGGGAGGAAGACTGACATGTGAAAACCTCTGCAGCCTCGGGACATGTGTCTAATAAAAACAAGGCCTATTCTCTCCTGAGCTATTCAAATGTATCATTCACACGAGCCAAGGAATGACATCTGGTCGAGGAGCGGTTTTCATGAGATGGTCTGGTAATTTTACGGACTCCACTTGATTTCTTTTATTAGCATGTAAATCAAAACAGATGATGATATCAGCTTATCTTTCTCAAAAACAGCACCAGTCACAGAACGCAATCTGTAAAATGGAAGTATTCCCAGCCCTGGTCGGTGTGGCTTGGTTGGTTGGGTGTCGTCCCATGCACTGAAAGGTCACTGGATCGATTCCCAGGCAGCACACATGCCCGGGTTGCGGGTGGGATCCCCAGTTGGAGGCGTGCAGGAGGCAGCCGATTGATGTTCCACTCTCGCATCCGTATTTCTCTATGTCTCTCTCTCCCCCTTCCTCTTTTTCTTAAAAAAAAAAAATTCAATAAGAAATCTTTTTTAAAAAGTATTCAGAAAAAAGCCAACACGGCCCAGGTTATGGCGTGCGCAGGCCACTACCCACTGCTTCCTTCTCTGAGTCAGTCTCCCTCGTGATCTGGCAGCCCATCTCCATCAGCGCTGTGGCTGGGGGAAAAAAATGGGTCATTGCACTGTGACAAAAGGACAGTCACTGAAAATGCAGCAATGAAGAAAACCTGGAGTTTCACTGGTTTCAGATGCGCAAAGGAAGGTCACCCTTGCAGACTGTGGGCTCCAGAAGCAGACAGATGGACGAAGCAACACAAGCCCACCAGCAGCCCACCAGGGACACGTTCCAGAATTCCATCGAACAGAGGCAAGTGGCTGCGAGCCACTGACGGGGGGGACATGAGGCCCCGGGAGAAAGGCTGTTTTCTACATTCCTGGCGCTTAATTGAAACGTTCTGGAACTGCCAGTCCCGGGACCTAAAAATAGGGCATCACAACAAGAGAGGCAACAGTGACGTTTTCGCTGATGCGCTTTTAGCTTTGCCTGAGTGACATGGAAATAGAGGGGACTCGAGGGATGTAAATAATGTCCAAGTTTCAGTGGCTTCACTCTCCCACGTTAACATTCACCCCACAATGGAAGCATTCACAGATGGAACAAACTAGCAAAAACATTGACGGCTGTTGAAGCTGGATGATAGGTACCCAAGTGTTTGTTGCATTAGCCGTTGCTTAGTCTTTGTGTTTTAAAAATCTCAGTATAAGAGGGGAAAGGCAGTGTGATGTCTTCATAAAAATGCTCGCCGTGCCTCTAAGTCATGGGACCCAGCGGTCATGCAGAGATGGCCCAGCCTGCCCTGATTCTCGTGCTTCTGAGGAAAGGAGATGCCTGCTCTGGCAGAGGAGGGGTGGTGCCCAGGCACGGGGAAGGTCCACACTAGAGGGCTCACCGACTAGAGGGCCACCAGAACCCCCGGGACACCTAGACACTAACTCAATTTCAGTTCACAGCGCATCCACTGTACACCCAGCATGAGCCTGGTCTGGGTGCTAAGCACAGGTATCACTATAAATAAGGGCTGCCCTCTGCAACCGCTCAAGTCTGACCTTTAAAAGTTGAAAAACTGACCATTTGAATTGTCTGCAAAGCCAGCCATCGTAGTGGTGTTAACCTAACAAAGAAAAACCTTGCAAGGCAAATTCTCCAAATGTTGCTGCGCAGCCTGCGTGCTGGCCAAGCAGGTGAGCTGATGACACGCTGAGCCTCCTTCCTTAGTGACAATTTCTATAACGCCCGGTGAAACTGTGCTTTTCTGGAGAGTACCAACGTGGTCGAGATGTACACTGTCGATGGGCTAACGTCCAGTGTTTGCGGTGCGCACCGACCAAGTGGAACACGCTGAGGAGGGGATTTATGCCAATCCTATTGGGAACAAACGTGTGAAAAATCGCAAGGGTCCAGCTCCGGCCTTGCTTGGCTCTGTCACCGTGGGGGAGGGGGAGGGGCCTGGTGAGGAACTACACCAGGTTGGGTAAGGGCCAGAGCAATGCTTTATCCATCCCCAGCCGGCTCCCTTCCCCTCGCTTCCTCCTAACAGCTGGCCCCAAGGACCTAAACTTAGCAAGGGCGAGGTGTAGGAAACTAGATAGCGCATTCTGCAGTTGGATAGGAAATGCTGGGCTCAGTGTGTTTAAGGTTAAGATTAATTCCTCACTTCCTCTGAGTCTATTTTAAAAACAGAGCAAAGGATGGCATATGCTTTCTTCTAACAAAATGACGGGTGATCAAAGGATAAACATGGCCCGTTTGTCAAGCCCTCCTGCTGCCGCCATGGCCCTCTGCCTGCGGAACTTAAAAGTATATAGATTTTATCATTGTGGTTCAGACTTGGTTGCCTGTGTTCACTCAGAAAACTCAGAGGTGGCGACAGCCAGAAACAGCGAATCGCGACTGGCGGAGCGGCCAGGCCCCGAGGAGAAAGGAAAGCCCGCGGTAACGTTCTCGAGCCGCCAACCAGCACCCAGCGCTCTCCGTGGGGACGAGCTGGCGCTTCCAGCCTGTGAGGCGCGGAGTCTGAAAGCAGAGATCTGCCTGCCCTCGAGGCGGGGGATCCAAGCTTTTGATCCGCAGGAACAACCCTAATTAATGTTGGCTCATTATTACTCCCCGTGTTCTGTAAACAAGAGCTGTCTCTGCAGAGCCGCTCATTACGGCTGATTTAACTGAATTTTGGAAGGAAAGGGGTGACTGCCTTGGGAAGAAAGGACTGGAGGCTTCTGAAAAGTCGTGTTTCACAAGTGACATACATACAAGGTAGGCTTGTGTCAGACACAGGCAGGGGAGGGAGGACAGCGGGTCCTTTTTCCCCAGACCGGCTTTTCTACGGCTCATCGCTAACTGTCCTCGCCACAGTCTGCCTGTGTCTTGTCCCCCTGAGGCCGTCGGTTTTGACGGCCCTCTGAGCTACGGCCCCCTTTGAGTGTTTTCCAGACCCCAAATATCCGGGAGAAATGCCAGTCACTCAATGATCCTTTAAGTATAAAGAAAACCAGCTCAGAAATGGGCAGGTCCTGAGGTTCCACTGGCCCCCAATCCCACTGTTAGCGCTCTCGCCAGCGAGCTTTCTCAATGAAAGGACTTTTCCCTCAGACGGAGCCTGCTCTTCATGTGAATAGAGTGTAATTATCCAGACCATTTACTTAATCATTCATTCACTTATTCTACAAATACTTCTTGAGCTCCTACTATGTGTTGGCTCAGGTCAGGACACTGGGTGTTGCTGTTGAACAAGATACAGAAAGCACCTGCCCTCGGGGAGATTATGCCCAGTCCAGGGAAGACAGACAGTAACTATGACATTAAAGAAATGAACCAAAAAAGGGTGCCATGAAGGAAATAACTCAGGACGATGCAATCTGAGTCCCTTAGCTTGGGTGTTCAGGGAAGACTCTCTGAGGTGTCATTGGAGCTATGTGGCTGACGGGAAGGAGCGAGCCACGTGGAGATGGGCAGAATGTTCCAGGTAGGGATACGACATGTACAAAGGGGAGAACAAGCCGAGGAAGTTCAGGAGCAGCCAGGAGGCCGCGGGGCTGGAGCCCAGGGAGTGTGGGCAAAGGGAGGGCTGTGAGGAGGGGGCAATGCCTTGGAAGCCATGGCAAGGAATTCGGGTGGGAGTTTCACCCTCAGTGAGGGGGGGCGGGGGTGGGGAAGGGCCACACCCAGGAGAGCGCCGGACCCGGTCTGAGGTTTTACCTTCCTGGCTGCTATGTGGAGAACATATCAGAGAGCGTGTGAAAATAATGAGACCAGTTAGGAAGCAGTTATAATGTAATATAGATTCAAACTCTAATGTGTAGTGTTGGTTTTTTCCAGATAACACAAGGACACTTAAAAACAGAAAGGGAAGAAGGTTTTTTGACTAATTAAAGACAGATATTCTGCTATAAAGAAGAGGTCTTCTCTGAGATAATAAAGACCTAAATTACTTTGTAAAATCTGTGAAATGGCCATGCTGGTAGAATTTTCCTACAGTCATTGGTTAAACAGAGTTTAAAGTCTTGAGATGGAAAGAGGGAACGGAGCTTGAGAACATCTTTGGTGAAGCACAGAAATGGATTTACATTTAGAAAGACGAATCGTTGTCTTAAGTAATGATCAGGAGAGTTCTCACCCAGGCGTGGGGTGAAGCCACTCTGAATTTTCAGCCTAGACGTGAAGACAGACAGACAGGAAAAGAGGGAAAACCAACCAGCTCTAGCTCCCAAGTCCTTTCCTGAGCAGTATGCTTGGCTCACCCGACAATCCAAACTACTGGGAACAGCAACAATCTGACTTACTAATATAATGACCAAAGTCTCTAATGTTAAGACTGTGGCTAAATTTAAACTTTCAAGTGAAAGGTGTGTGTATGTGTGTGTGTGTATAGATTATTTGAAATGGGAGAATTCGAGTAAAAATACCAATGCTCTCCTTACTCGAAAGCTAGACTTTCATCATTTTTAAGGTTGACATTGGGCAGTTCTAATAATGCCAAAAATTCTTGGAGACAGTCGTGAGAAGAGCACCCATAATTCCCTTAGTAGATGCAAGATTGCCTGCGTGGATATTAAGTTGAATTATGTCCCAAATTCTTTTTTCTGGGAAAGAAACAAAGCAGCCAAGAAACTGGTACAAATGTGGAACAAATGTGGACAGCGTAAAAAACATCAAGGCCAAAGCAACTGCTCCTTCAGTCTCCTAGATGCAGTCACTGCTGCGGCAGGTTGGAATGAGATTTGAGCCCATATAAAAATGGGAATTAAGCAATTTAATTTTCCAGGAAACTAGTTAAGAAATGAAGAGGAATGTGGAGGCCATGGTTATTAAAATAAAATTTAGTTCACATCAATCATGTTCAAGAGAGAAAAGTGATTGTTTACAGATGTCTGATGGGTAAGAAAAAGGCGACTGTCCACAGTGACCTGAAGCACAACAGAGTTTCTTTTTTAAAAAAGGGAAAACCTGTAATATAATGAGCTGTTCTCCCAACTATATTTTGATGAGTCTCAGGAAAGAGGAAATGTTCATAAATTGTCATGTAATGGCCTTAAATAAAAATCAGTTATTCGTAATTTACCTTAATGTGTGTTGGCCAAAATGCCACATATGTATCTGCGGGTTGCTCTGGGTCACGGGTATATGGATTGGTATTCATTGAGTGATTCTTTCTACTTTTCTGTGCGCAGAAATTTTTTATCATAAAAAGTCCAAAAATCAGTTAATCAAACAAGAATTATTTAAAATAAACTGTATGAAGGCTAAATAATTGAAATATCCCATTATCAGGTACCAAAAAGAACCAAGTATCATTACGGCTCTTTGAAAACATGGTTAAAAGGCCCTAATACAGACTGCTCTCTATCTTGGGCTTATCAGAAGAGTTTATATTCTTTTATTACATGGTAAAAACTGAGACCCCTAGAAAATAAAGGGAGGGAATAAATTCACATTGTTGTCAATTAAATATAAAAATGTTTTGGTGTTTGTGTTTGCACCAAATGAAGAGAATGAAAGTCTAAAACCAATAGTTATGTGCCCAGCTCCGTGGGATGTTATCTGCCCCAGAAGATTTAACTTGGGCAAGAAAAAGACTTGCACACAAAATAGACACAATAAAAATACAGAGCAAAATTAAGTACAATTATAGATTAAAATGTATTGCAGATACACAAATACAGGGCATATCTGCTAGGCAGAATGGCCCCCCAAAGAGGTCCAGGTCCATCCCCAAAACCTGAAGGTATCTTCCCTTCCACGGCCAAGAGACTTTGTGGATGTGATTAAGTGAAGGATCCTAAAAGGCAGAAGGCAGCCTGGGTTGTTCTGGAGGGCTTGCTTTAATCACAAAGGTCCTTACAAGAGGATGGCAGGAGAGTCAGAGATGAGACCAAACAAGCAGAGGTTGGAATGCGGTGGGTGACAAGCCAAAGAATGGGGGCCATCTCCGGGAACTAGAAAAGGCCAAGAAATGGATTCTTTTCTACAATCTCTATAAGAAACACAGCCTTGCTGACTTGCTTTTTTTATTTTTATAAATTTATCTTTATTTTTGAAAGTATTACAAATGTCCCCTTTTCCCCCCCATTGATCCCCTCCACCCTGCACGCCCCACCCCCGGCCTTCACCACACTGTCGTCTTTGTCCATGGGTTACGCAAATAGGCATATAAGTTCTTAGGGCATTCTCCCCCCACCACCACCACCCCTGTCTTTGCTTTGTCAGATTGTCAACAAGGAGGCACCCCCACTTTCTATTCCCCACCAAGTCAAAACTCCCTGGGCTAGGGAACCTCCCAGGAACCTTATCCCCAAAAAAGAGGGGATGCTGATAATATGGCCAGGTAAAGAGCAAGGACATTTACTGGGTGACATTTTATAAGTTCAATCAGAGTATGATCAGCTCTTCCCGCCCCCCCCATCTCTAGTTCTCTCTCTCTCTCCTGATTCCACCATTCAATCTCTTCCTGGTGACTTCCCTTTGCGACAGCTGAAGTGTGTAGCCTAAACCAGATCTGTTTTATATCCGGAGGAACCTCACCCTTACTTTTTCTCAGCCTGCCTGTTAAAATGACACCAGCGGAGACATGAAAAGAATTTTCTGCACTGGAGCCCTGGTTGGGTAGATTAGTTGGTTAGAGCATTGTAGATATAGCAAGGTTGTGGGTTCAGTCCCTGATCAGGACACATACAAGAATCAAACAATGAATGTGTATGTAAGTGGAACAACAAATCAATGTTTTTTTCTCTATCAAATTTCTTTTTTTAATTTTAAAGAATTTGTGCATTAGAGCTTGCCATCTCTTGCTGCTGGAAGCCCCTCTAAACAAGCCGAGGCAGAACTCTGGGGGAAGAAAGACAATGTAGAGAGGGGCCTGAGCTATTCCCAGCCCTCCTGGCTGAAGCCCCTGATACGTGAGCAAGGCCATTGGGACCATTCACTCCCGTGTAGCCAGCTGAAACCAAAAGAACTACCAGCAACCAACAGAATCCTGAGGAATAATAAATGTTTGTTGCTTTGACTGTGCTTTGGGATTGCTTTTTATGCAACAAAAACTGACACACTGCTTTGCCTTGGACTCAACATCCCACGATTTAGCTGTTTCAATCTTAGACCAAATAAGCTTACAACTGTGAGTTAATAAGAAAAATATTGGATAAGTAAAATGGAGCCAAATTATGGTGAAATTTAACTTTCACCAAATTATGGTGAAAAAAAGAGGCATTAAAAAAAGACAGGGAAAGGACATGATAGAAACAGTATTTTAAGAAGGTACATCTATTGGGCCCTCTGTAGGATGTATTAACAGAAATACAAACTGAAAACAGAGAGGCCATTGTGATATTGTCACTGTAATTCAGGGATGAAGGGGAAACACAAAAGGCCACTAGAAAATAAAAGCAGAAAGTAGAACTCTTAACCGATCTTATGGTTTATATGACTCTATAAACATAACTAATCATAGCAGAGGCCGGTGGTTGTTCACCGATTGTTTCTCTTTCCTCCTGGGCCCACAGCTAGTCTGCATTTCCCAGACTCCCTTGCAGCCCAGTGTAGCTGTGTGGCTGAGGTCTGGCCAATGTAATGGGGGCAAAAGTAATGCACTCCACTTCCAGAGCTGACCCATAACAACTTCCTGCGGGATTCTCTGTCCGTGCTCTGTCTTTCCTTATCTACTGGCTGGATGGACAGGATTCCAAAAACAGAGGGAAGGCCAGGGCCACAAGGAGACTAGGTCTCCACACAGCCATGGGGAAGGCTACCCACTAAGTGGAAACATCTGCTATGAACTTTGTGGGAGCAAGAACTAAACCTCTATTATGTTGAGCCACTGAGATTGGGCGGTTTGCTTGGCATGGCAGCTAGCATCTCTTACCTACGGAATCCAACTGTGCCGCTTCAGGCCTAATGACTTACCATACTCTAACAGCAGCAAAAAGTGGTGGGGTGCTATATTTCAAAGCACAAGGACCTGGGGGCAGGCCAAGTAAACAGGGAATTTGAACAGAGTGCACCAAACACAATCCGAGCCTTGTGAAGATGGAACTCGTAACACGATATTGGAAGGGCTTACTTCACTAATAAAAAGCAAGTGAGGCAGAAAAGCGGCGACACTCCAGTCAATCAGTGAAGCCCCGGCTGGGAATCCAGGTTTCTGATAATACATGGAAATTAGAACTCATTTAGCTGGGGACGAAAAGAGAAGAACAAGTGAAATGGCTGGGGGCGCTCCAGGGAGACCAAGCTGGGCGACAATCACAGAGATGAAAAACGCAGGGTAGAGTTCAACGGTTCTGATGACGCAACAGCTTCCAAAAGTCCCCTTCGGCCAAAAATTAAGTATCAGGCTCTGTCTTGACTTGCCCTGCTGGTAACTTCACCTCTTGGAAGCCACAGGAAGCCACAGAGGGAACCGATGTTCCAGACCTAATTCTGAGAAACAAGGGAAATGCGGTTGGTGATCGGAGATGACGGGAAGTGACCGTGTCATCGTGGAGTCTTCTATAGAGGAAAGGAAAGGTTCGAACAGTTGGACAATGTACCATCAGCTTGAGAAGATGGGACGTTTGATTAAAGACAGAGAGGACCAGAGATCCTATAGAGAAAATTTGGCACAAGAGGGTTCAGGTATTTTAAAAGTGTGAACTTCTAAAAAAAAAAAAAGTATGAAATTCTAGGTATACAGTCCTGAATATCTTCCTGTCCTTTGAGGGGAAAAAAGTAGAGGGGCACTTAAAGAAATGAGTAAGATTCCATGATAGTTCTTTGATTAGCTATGACTTAAAAGTATACATTTGAAAGAAAACAAAGGACAGACGCAGACATAAAACCTGGAATAGAGCCTGAAGACCACAGGCCACCATGGGGATGCTGCACCTGGAGCCCAGCATGCCAGCCGGGGTGAGTCCCAACCCCCTTGCCAAACATCACCACATGCTCCTTCCCTGGCGGTCTGGGCCCCTCTGCATCTGTGTATCTTACTCAGGAAGTTTCCAAAAAATCAAGAATTTAAGTCAAAGTAAATCAACAGATAAATGGACGGCCTCTGATGGTGTTCAATGCCCGTAACAAACACTTGGCCTTGAGGAAATGAGTGCATTCCTGTAGGAAAAGAAAGCAGGGCTGGAACGAAATCAAAGCTGTGTTCAGGGACAGCGAGTGGCAAGGGGTACCCCCCTTTCATCAGGTAGATGAGCCGTGACCCAGAGAGGCAGCTGGAAGGATGGGGAACCAAATACGTTTATGTTTATGTTTACGTGTAAATTCATTTCAAGCCACCTCGCTATCTGAAGTCTCTCTCCTCCTTTCCTCCCCACTCCCTGCATGACGCTCCCACCGCTGCAGGAAGGGACAGTGGAAAGAAGTTAAGAATTCATCTTCAGTGCCCCTGAAACCTATATAATTCTATTAACCAATGTCACCCCAATAAATTCAATTCCTGATAATGTTAACCCACTAGACTCTGCAAGTCCCAAGAGGGCCAGCGCTAGGTCTTGTTCTCTACCCCACTTCCCAGTACCTGGGATGGAAAAATCGCTCCATAAATATTTCTTTAATGAGCGAATTGAAAAAGCCTCATTAATTCTCTATAATGGCATGCGTCCAGGCCAAAGCCAATTACTCTCATCCTCAGAGCTATGCTTCGTGTCCACGCATCTCTCAGTCCTGCTGGTATTTCTATTATTTCCTGCCCACTGTCTGCAGGATTTCCTCTCTGCTGAGATGCCCGACTCGCTTCCTCATGGAAGTTTAATGAAGTTGTCAGCAGGGTCCTTTCTCATCAGACAGCCTGGCTTACATTTCACTTAAGGTCTTATTAGCATGCCTAATTTCATTTCCAGAAAACACTCTTAATTAAACTACCAAATCTGTGAGCATTCAGGTGGGATCGGTTTGCCTGGCAATCCAAGCGGCTTCCTGGACCCTGGGGACGTGTAACATGGAGCATAAGCCACCTCCCTCCGCCTCCCTTTCCTCACCTATAAGTGGGGATCACCGACCCTCCCTGTGGGCTGGTCGAGCGGGTCAGTGACGTGGATACAAGACGGGTTGCGCTGAGTAGGTACTGCAGCTACCTGTGTTAATATAACTGTTGTTATTCCATTTCTGGCCTTCCAGACATTCTTTCCCTCCTTCCCCGAAGTGCTCAGTGAGACTGAAGTCTTGACTCTGAAGCTCCTTATGGGATAATTCACGGAAACCAGTCAGTTCAGTTCTCAGCAAACAACAGCCATTATTATTATTATTACTTCCTCAATTCCTCAACTCACATTCCCAGGATCCCAATGTAGATTATCTCCATTTATACTAAGACATAAATTATTAACAGACTTAACCCTAAGAACAGGTTATTCGCTAACAGAATAGTTTCTAATTGATGGGGACATGGGAAGATACGTTTGAGTTTGGACAGGAGGGTCATCTCCCTGCCTCTTGGGTCCTCTCCATAACCACAGGCCTCACAGCATAAGACCTGCCCCAACGTCAGAGAGGAGCCCAACCACGCCTGCTCCAAGTCCTCAGGCACCAAAGTGTCCTACTCAAATTCTTAACAGCGTGAAACAGCACGGGGTTATTAAGCAATTACTTCCCTGATGTAATCCTCTCTTCTTTTTTTTTTTTTTTTGTGCAATTGTTCCCTCTCCTCTTAATTTGGCAATTTAACATCTGTAATTAAAGATACTTCTGTATCCCAAAAGCACGGTAAGTGTAACTTACAGACCTACCCTGGGGAAAGCAGGGTACTGCCCAGCTCACTGGGCTGGTGCCCTGTGCCTTGTGGGAACAGGATGAGGGGGGCTGGCCGATCTGGCTGAGCAGCAACAGTGGCTGATGGACGGCACTCTCCTTCCCCTGGAAGGTCCCTTAACATGTGCAATAAACTAACTGGACGTCATTGCTTTCCTGACTCCTCCTACCCCCAACACACACACGCTGGGTGTCCCCTTCAAGATGCTCTATTTGGCCACCACAACACGTCCAGCACCTACCACCATTCTGTCCACCTAGAGTGCATTTAACACATACCTGTTGAATCAATGAGCAAGTTTAAAGTTCCCCGTGGAAGGGGATCCTTTATGTCTACTTTCCCTGGGAATAAGTTCCATGGCTGGGTTAGGATTCTGGGGGCCAGTAGTTCTGAACCATTGAGAAAAGGGGAGCAGACGGTTTATTACTGATGAAACAGGATGGCAGCCCGTGGCCTAGGTGGGTGACTGCAACAGACATCCTAACACCCCCAGAGTGAGGGGACTTAACCTCCCATCCCCAACTGAGCCAGGCCACGTGGTTTAGGGCAGCAGGCGGATCAGAATAAGCCTGTTCCAAGTTCAGGCGGCTCCAAAGAGAACAGCAAGTGGAGAGGGACTGGCTGAGCTCGGGAACCGGGGACCCTTCCCAAGCTGGCTGGGCAGGGTCCCGGAAGTGTTAGGGTTGTGTGTGCGTGTGCGCGTGTTTCTGTCTCTGATGGCACTGGGAAGGCCACCAGCCTGGATCACAGCATGAAAACCTCACCCTCTCTGTCTCTTGATGGGGTGGCCCAGGCCAGGTGTGGAGGGCCCTCTCCTGGTCACCGGTCACACTGAGTTGGGCTGGCCCTTTTGCAGGCTCAGCATCCTGACCTCTGGGCTCACCAGGCCCTGGCAGGCTGTGGATCTGACGGAGGCGGGTCTTTCCAGTGTGGAACGGTGCCCCTGGGCTTGTTCTTAACCCATCACTCAGCTCATTGCTCCCATGCGTGGGGGCGTTTCACTTGCTTTGTTTTATTTTTACACTTCTTTTACCACCCTTGTACTTCAAGCTTGAATTATGAGTGTCTCAAAATAGTTTAAGCAAATGAAAAATATTCATTATACTATAAACACAAATATCTCGAAATACCTTCCACGGTCACAGCGCTCACGTCTGAACATCTACACTACAACTCTGTCTACGGCCAGGAATACCTGTTTTTCAGTCACCTCTAATTTGACTTCTAAAATGTGGAATTTTTCTATTTTTGAAAAGTCCCAAAAAATAAAAACAAGCCTCTCTCTTCAGTGCTCCACACAAAGGGCCTTCTCTCCTGCGCTGGTGACAGGCCGAGCCTGCCCCACTTCTCCGACCAAAGCAGCGATGGTTCTGCGGGAAACCGCGAGTGGCCACGGCAGCCGTGGGAACCTTCCGGATGGACACAAAGTAACAAAGTAACAAAGTGACGGGCGCTCCGCCGCCTAGGGGCCCGGAGCGGCAGAGCCGGGGGAAGCCTGCCATCTGGTGGCGGCTGGAGGCCACGCCAGCTAGTCCTTCGGCACAGGGGGCGCAGTTCCACGCCCCGCGGGGACGCAGAAACCAGACGGAACTAAACGCGGACAGACGCTGCGTCTTTCCTGCACCCGCACGCCTGTGGCAGGGGTCACCGTAGGAGTCAAACACAGTACGAGGTGGACGATACCCACCGACAGAACCACCGCAACGACGCGCGGGGGCGGCTCTGAGATTACGGTCTCTCTCGAAATACCTTGCTGCACGGTACTCACCTTTCTGACGAGGGTGGCGACAAAAGGCCTCAGAGGTCCGGAAGGCCCCCCCTTTCGCTTAAAGGAAGCGCTCTGCGGCTTCCCACTGGCATATCCACGGTACCGCCAGAACTGCGCCTGCACGAGTACGAGAGGCTGGAATGCGAGCACCGGTACCGGCTGGTCTTATCATCAAAACACCCAACTCACGCAGGAGCACGGAGATCACGCGGGAGCATGGAGTTCACGCGGGAGCACGAGGCTCACGCGGGAGCACGAGGCTCACGCAAGAGCAGGAGCCAACGCGGGAGCATGGAGATCACGCGGGAGCACGAAGCTCACGCGGGATCATGAAGCTCACGCGGGAGCACAAGAGCTCACACGGGAGCAGGAGCCAACGTGGGAGCACATGGCTAACGCGGGATCCGGTAACTAACACGGGAGCACGTAGCTAACGTGGACACACCGACCACGGGACGATTCGCGACCCTCGGAGGAAGCGCGGAGTTTCATCACACTCCTCTGAACCAAGTGGATCTAAAAGTTGTGGTTTATTTCTGGAATTTTCCACCGAATGTCTCCCTACCCCAGCCGATCGCGGATGACTGACGTGGCGGAACGTGGAACGGCGGGTAGGGGACGGGACCGTCGTGGTGACTTGGCGCCCGGGCCTCACAGGCCTGAGCTGCTTCCGCATAAGCCGCCCTGGGCCGCGGCCAGGAGGGAGCCCTGCGAGCAGTGTCCAAACGCGGGCACGTCGTGTTCCCTCCCGCGAGGGAACGCGCAGGCCGCGTGACGTGTGTTTCACGGAGCCTGTCTTGTTTCTATGGTGACGGCCACGGCTTCTCCTCCACGACGGTGGGGGAAGCGGTGCACGAACACTGACGCCCCGTTACGGTGACTCGTGGGGCGCTTTTACCTTTTCCGCGCAGAGGATAGTCCCACCTGTTCGGTCCCTGCCATAACCTCAGCCGATGGCTGCCATTCAAAGTGATTGCCGCGCCCCGGTCAAGTTCAGGGAGTGGAACCTCTCCGTGCACCCAGGCGACACCCAGGCGATGGCGCCACAGCGGCCCCGGGCCACACAGCCATTGTGGTTTTGCTTTTAGATACACTGTTGTTTTTTAAATAAGGAAACAAGTCATTTTTAAAACTACTTTTTTTTTTTTAATACAAATGGAAAGTAAATATTCGCTAATGCCAGAAATAATGTATCTTCAACTCCGGACCCTTTACAAGAGATACAAGATCATTGTTTCAAAAGATACAAGATGCACAGATGAATCACATTCCCTCTTTGCAAATGTGAAAATAGCACACGATTTAAATTCACAATGAACAATGATGATTTTTCAGTAGCTTGAAATTTCAGTTGTTCATTCCATAATTTTTATGAGAAAAAAAAAAAAGTTAATCATGTACCTTAATATTGTCGTTTTTGTATTACTCCAAAGTACAAACCACCCTAAAGATAGAGTCCCACATTTATCATATGTATTATAAAAAATACTGAGACACTTACCAGGCAAAACTCATAGAATGAAAACTATATTTTGGGATATGTTTCACAAAGACAAGTCCAACATTTCTCTTTGGTTCATAAAATAGAAGAGGTAGATTCAAATAAAGTAAATACCTATTCTGTCACTAGATTTTCACTAAAAAGTTGGCAATTTATAACAAATTACTAGAAATCAAACAAGTTCAGGAACTAAATTTACAAAGCAGTAAGAATAACTTCAACTAATAAATATTTTTCTAAGTCCTAATCACATAAATCAGAAAAGATAGCTGACTACAAAAAAAAATGGCTCTAGTAAAATAAAAACATGCTATCAATATTAAAAATTAAGTTTTCTATTTCATAACATGTTCTATAACTTGGGACAAGAGAGAATATAAATGTGTGCGTTTATAAATTGGGCCTTTCATTTAAATATAAGTACCTAATACATGAGAATAATATTTGTTACTATTAACATGTACTATTCTCCCAGGTTTGTGTTGCCCAAGTTGAGAATTTCAGGTTCAAAGAAATTCAACAATGAGGGGGGAAAGAGAATGTCATTCGCCCATGATCAACCCACTTCATGTAACTAAGAAATTTCAGATTACGAAGAATGGTCCCCAGAAGCCATCCTTATTAAAACGAAATCTGACCCAAGTAGGAAACAAAGGACAAACAAAAGACAGATGCTCTTGAAACACTGATATAAGTCAAAAGGTTTTGTCTCCTGGTGTTTTTCAAAGCAAAGACACATTAAACAGAATCCTTCGAATAAGCTGCCTTGTGTTGATAGCATAACAGTAATATAACAACAATCAGTGTGTCATCCCTTAAGTATAAGGAAACTGGCATAAACTTGAACCATCCAAAATAAAGACGGATGATTTATGATCTACCACACAAAACAAACCTAGTTCAGGCAGGTACGTGTTTCAGATTTAGGGTTCGGGGCAGAGATCTGCAGGAAGGACTTAGAAGAAGAGATAAAATACAACGTTCTGGCCTTTTCAAAACTGTATGAGCTTATCAAAACTATGATTTTTTTTAAAAACATTTCCATATGTACAAAATTGAGCGCAAATGTCTAAAGTGATCACCGATAAGCTCTTCCTTTTTGTGAAAAAATAAGGCTTCTTGCAAGTCTAGAGGGAAAAGTCCCCCTGAAGATTATTGAGAATTTCTGTAATCATGCAAAAGAAAAAAAAAAAAAATTTCAACGTGTCATTTCTGGGTCACTCCTAAAGTTTGTTTCATGTTCTCGTAAACCACGTAGCTGATGCCTACAGCAGGGAGCACCTTCATGAAATTTGGGGTGATGCCTCGGTAGAGTCCTGGTATTCCTTCTTTGGAAATGATTCGGCGAAAGAGGCCAACCATGTTCAGCTGTGGGCTTCCTTCTACCATGGCTAGAAAACATAAAAGGGAACCAGGCTAATTTAATACTCGAGCACGTTTTGTTCTTATTAATACACATAATTATGATTCAGAATGGATCAGAAGGAAAGAAAATTTATTCCAAGGGGTCCAAGAAAGTACCCCTTTATATAAAGGGGGAGGGGTGGTCGGACTTGGAAGAGAGGTTGGGGATAGAGCTGTAGATGCCCAGGGGATACTATTTAAAGAAATGACAGAGGGTGAGATTGGCCAGGGAAAGAGCAAAAAAGAAAAAGAGGCACAGAAAGTGTATATAGAGCAATAGAAGCCAGAGAACCATAAGAGAATTATCCACGAGACGGCAAGGAAGCCAGGAGGGGAGAGTAGGATCAGAGCCAAGGGAGGAGAGAGTGTCAGGTGGGGGCCATCACAGCCGAACTTGTAGCGTCCACAGTAACAAGCCGTTCCCGCCGCCACTGACCAAGAATCGGACAGAGGCCATCCTGGGCTTCCCGTAGATTGCTGCTAATTCTTGCAGCACTGCACAGTTCTCTTTCTTACAGATGAGAGAACGAAAACCCAAAGAGGTGGTGTGCAAGGACCTTACCCAAGTCCATCGAGATACTAAAGCTCATATAATGTGTTCTCCACACAGGTAAAAAAAAAATCCAGACTTTGTTTATGCATAAGGCACAGATACACATACAGGACGCGAGCAGCGTGTCCGTGGTACTAAAATGAAGGAGTGGTTAGGAAAAGGCTTTGTATAAAGTGCCCCGAGGGAGGCAATAGAGACCCTAAGGCTGAGGTGCGGGATCCTAAAAAGCCCGCCTGCGCCTTCTTCCACCCGGACCCACCTTGGGCCTGCATGCGCGTTCTCACCAAGGCCAGCGGGTAGCTGGCCAACTGCCCGCAGGTGCTGGACAGGGCGCCGCAGCTAAGCAACACCACGACGCCGGGGTTCACGGAGTCTTGGGCGAAATTATCCAGCCAGTGGGACTTCAGGAGCTGCCAAGGAACAGAAAGGGGGAGAGGCGGTGAGCAGCGAACTTCATGACCGCGTTCACTCGACGTGACCATTTTCCCAGCGACCCTCGTCCTCGCGGGAGACAGGCCACCTTTCCCCAGGAGCGGCGGGGACCACTGAGGATGCAGACACGCAAGGCCTGCATGGCTGCTCGGCTGCCTCTGAACAATCGCGCGGGTCCACAGCACCACCAGCTGCAGGGCCTAAACAACACTTCCCACAGCGAGTCTGAATACAAATAACGTGACACTACCGACGGCATCCAGCTTTGTACTTGACACGTATGTCATTTCACTTAGTCCTATTACAAAGCTCGGAGGCGGAGATGCTCTTCTGATTTTAGAAATGAGGAAAATCGGTCTCAGGGATGGGTGTGTGTTTTTTAAACAAGGGTGCAGAACCAAGTGTGCTGATCCCCCAGGCCATGCTTCTATCCCAATTTCCTTAAAAAGTAAATACATACCAGAGGCCACTGAACAGTACACTGTAAATAAATTAAATGTATGATATATGACTTGTAGCTTCATAAAGCTGTTTTTTAAGAAATCCAGTCTTCTCAGAAAGGTTTCATCACACATTCCACCGCCGCCCTCAGCTGTCGGCTGGTGCTTCCTCGTGTGCCCAGAGCACCACTGGCCACACTGTGCTCCTTCGTCCCCTTGACCACCTCCCCCGCCAGACCTTCGGGCTTCTAAGGGAAGATACCCAAGCCCCTCTTTCCAATCTCCAGGCCGTGTCTAACCCAGGGGCTTGCACATAGTATGTGCTCACTTTGTCAGATTCATACATCATTACACGGTTTAAATGGCAAGGTTGACTTCAAAACTGTAGTTGGAGCTGTTTCGTCAGTACCAGGGATGAATCTGTGCCGCCCACGCCAGTCTCCTGGCTTTATGGACGTGCAGTATGACCAAATCAGAGAAAATGTGTCCTTCTTGCCTAATTTCTCTGCCCCCCCCCAACCAAAATCCCTAGTACCACCTTCTAAGCTGAACAACTGTATCAGACTGTGAGTCCACTCTCTTCATTAATAAAAGTGATTCCCAGAGAAATCTAATACAAAACTGACCACAGGCGTACGGGGTCTCAGACTCAAGGTTCTTGGGGGGGGGGATATAAACGATCACAGGACACCATGGAATCTATTTTTGGTCACAAACTGTTCCCTGGTAGATACGTACTCCTTCAGACAGAGTCAAATTCAAACAGTAAGAACTATTTAACTACACTTTCAGGTTCAAACGACTGCTACAAACTCACCTCATACACGGCGAGGTCTATGCCCGCGTAAGGTATGATACCTAACAGATTGGGAACATAGCCTTTGTAAAAAGCTCCCATGCCCTCGTGTTTCAAGATCTTCTTGGCGCAGTCGGACAGCCCGGAGTACTGTCCAGTTTTGCCTACCGCCAGCCTGGTTTTCAAGACCTGGTCGGGAAGGAACATGACAGAATATGGTCACTCGAATTCACTGCATCGGCATGAAATTCAAAGCAAGTCATTTTACAGGAAACAGCTACCCAGCACTACTTGCGACTTGTCCAGTTCCTTGCTGTGTTCTCCTTACATGTTCCCTCTACGGAGGGACTAAGTCGAGGGCCACGAAGAGCCACTCATTGCAAAGAGAACCTGAAGGAGGGCAGTGGCACAGGGAACAGAGAAAGGATAACCTACTGGTGTCTTACCAAAATGGACTGGTGGCCAATTGGACGTGGTGGGAAATGGTGGAGTAAGAGGCGACTGCAGTGTTTCTAGCTTGGAGCACAGGATGGGGACGGCACAGAGGGGGGAAGGTGATGCTATTGACTGAAATAAGCAACGTAAGAGGAACAGCAGGTCTTGGGTTGGGATGTTTTGAGGGGTGTGTGGAGTGCTGTGAACCACCACATTAAGATGCTTGAAAGGAAAGCTAAGGTGAGAGGTGAAAATTAACAGCATATCTTGCCTAGGTCTTACCAGTTGTTGAAAAACCCCTCCGTCCTATCAATAAAAATATCCACACCCACAATATTATTTTTGCTCTACAGTGGACGCTGGCAAGCTTTTCCTGTAAAGGCCCGATGGTAACTACTTCCTTGCTGGCTGGCTTAAAACATCAGGTCTCTGTTGTATATTGGTTTGGGGGATGGGGGGGTGGTTAACCACTTTTTTTAAATGAAAAAATTCTTCTTAGTTCAAGGTCTTTACAAAACAGTCCACAGGCCCGTGATTTGCCAACCTGTGCTCGGAGTGAAGGACGTCTAGGCAGGACTGCCACCGCCTAACCTGATGCCGAGTTCCAGCATGGAATTACGGTACCAACACTCTCTGGAGAGGCCCCGGTGTTACCATTCTTGCCAACGCTGTGGCCCCCAGCCTCCACGGTGGCCCCCCTGCCCCCGCTGCCTGACACTCACACCCTGTGTGGTCTCCTCCCACACTCTACCCGGGGTGGTCGGCGTGACCAACAGTTTGCAGCAGAAGTGACCAAAGACTGCAGCTTCCATCTTGGGTGCTCCCCCCACCCCTGAGATCACCAATTTGGGGAAACCAGCTACCATGTTGCGCGGACACTCGGGCAGCCTAGGGAGAGGCCCACGGGATAGGGAACCCGTGTCTCCAGCCAACAGCCAGAAAGGCCGGACAACGAAGGCGAGGGTCTGGAAGCAGAGCCGTCCCCGCTGAACCCTGCGGTGACTGCAGCCCCGGCCGACACCTGGACCGTAGCCTGTGAGACACCCTGGGCCAGAGGCACCCAGCCCAGCCGCTCCCGGATGTCTGAGCCACAGAAACTGGGAGACAATAAATTCCTGTCATTCGAAACGGTTCATCTGGGGAATACCTGTTGCACAGCAATGGACCGTTAGCACGAAGACCATTCCCACTGTCAGGCCTCCCAATGGCACGCACCTCCATAGGATAAATAAACGTCTGCGCAGTGGCTCCGGCCATGGAACCAGAAACGAATCTCTCAAACGTTCCTATTTTCTGTCCTTCCTCGGTAAGCATCTTCTTGTACTGCGTAAATCAATTTTAAAGGCACATGAATATTTGCTCTAGACAGAATTGTGTGTCCCTGCCCACAAAATGCATATGCTGAAGCTGTAACCCCCAGTGGGATGATATTTGGAGATGGGGCCTTTGGGAGGTAATTAGAGTTAGATGAGGTGGAGAGGGTGGGGCCCTCAGGACAAGATTAGTGTCCTCATAAGAAGAGACACCAGAGAGTTTTCCTTCTCTCTCTCTCTCTCTCCTTCTGTCTCTCTCTTTCCCTCTCCACATGCACGCACCAAGAAGACAGCCCCCACTGGAAACCAAACTGGTCAGCACCGTGATCGTGGACTCCCCAGCTCCAGAACAGTGAGAAATAAACTTCTGTTGTTTAACACCCCCCACTACACGGAATTTCGTTACAACGGCCCAAGCCGAATGAGGCAATACCAAAATACAAACCAGCTCCTAGAAATCAATTAACTGGCAATGCGTCTACGTTTCCCAACACGCATACGCCACGTTAACAACACTTAGCAGGAAAGCAAGGCTTAAATGCTGATACATCCAGCCTACTGGACTGCGGTTTCGAGTTAGGCCTCTGCAGAGCACAGACGTTGCCCAGCTGGGCCCAGCGGCTCCTCTGCCCCAAGAGAACCGCGCTCCTTCCCGGGCGCAGAGACGCAGGGGTAACAGCCTGTCTGCAATTTCTGAATAGCTGCCCCGCAGCTTTTTTTGAACGAGGGTTTATTTTCACCAGGACAAATAAAACTATTAAGTAAGCGACAAATATTAACGACTTAGGAAAACGGTTTTGGTAGGTGATGCATGGAATTATACTATCGCTAACCACACAGTGATAAGAATTACCTGTTCATATGCCCAGAACTTCACAGCCGTCTCCGGAGCAATTTTAATGACATTTGTACCATTTCCTCTCCAAAGGGAGCGGATGCCTCCTTCTTTCACCATCTGCCGGAAGCCACCATATAGGTTCATTTTGTCGGATTTTGAACCATGGACCTAAAAATAAAAGTAAGATGATATAAAATACTGGTGGCGTGTTATTGTTACTGTTTCTAAAGTAACAGTACTAACCACTCTCTTTTCTCCAATACTGCAAGAAGATATATTTGATAAGAGAATATAGGAGGCTGAGAGTATATATTATATATAAATAATTTAGGGAGAAACCTACAATAATGGCCGGAGACTTTTTTAATTAAACATTAGAATAGTCAAAGAACACCAAAGATTAAAAGTTCATCACACACGTGCACCAACAATTTAAGATTTGGCAGAACACTGAAATACTTACATGGACTGATTTTAGGGTTAATAGCAATAAAATAGACATTTTTTAAAAAGGTATAAAAGACTATTACGGAGAGTTTTTTAACTTTTTTCAAAGCACCGTATTTATCGTGGTTTGAGGATATTTAGCACAAACAGACACAAGGTCACAAGTTCACCTGCATCATGACTTTGAGCCGGTCCAAGGGCGCGGTGCTGGTGCGGGAGACAGCGCCGGCGATGCCTCCCGCCAGAAGCTGCCTCCACCACTGACCCGACTTTTTTTCCTCTTCTGTGAATTCATCGGGAATAGTTAAACTATCTCCTATGTCCATACCCTGTTACGATGAAAAAAGAGACCCCCGGGCCCCATCGATTAAAGGTCGATCATTCCAGCACGTCTGTTTAGAGATGAAGCGCGTGTTATTTCACAGTTAAGATCAGCTTTGTTCCCTAGAAAGTACCTGAGCCAATCTGAGCACAGAGGTGACTATGAAGAGCTGAAAATTAACAGTATTCACAAACTTACAAAACCAACAATCCCAACTTTCTTAACAGATTCAAAGTAACTCCTCCTCTGAGGCTAAGTCAGAATGAAAGGGCAACATTTCCATTCTTTTTAGCTACAGAAAGAAATTAGCTTATCAGTTCTCCAAAGGCACATCCTTTATCTCGAAATGACATCCGTTATGTTTTGCACCATGATATGTGCTTTAAATATGTAAATAAAAATTAAATAAAAACTATGTATGTCAATACCCCTAACTTATTTCCTATATAGAGTATCTATCAATATTTTTATAAATCTGACTTGTCATTGAAAACATTCTATACAAAACTTAGCTAACAGGAGGTATTGTTTAAAATTACATGCCCTCCAATCTCTTCTAAACTACTATAGATTACAAAGGTAGCTTGAGAGAAACAAAGTTGTACAATGATAATATTTTTGCAACTTTATCATCTGAATGATTTGGGTGTAAAAGATTTTATAGGTAAGAGTGTCTGGGTAAGGAGCTATGCAACAGCAGTAACCCTCTCTTTCTTTGACTGTGAATACGGTGGATGCTGTTACCAGCTACCTCCAAAGACACGGTAAGAATCTGATATGCGAGCAATAAAATCAGCAGAGCGCCACAAGTTCAGGAGCCGCTGGGACTTGGCTGGGCAGCCCCGGCTCTAAATGTTCCAGCGTCCCCAGGTGCTGACTACACCAGTGCTTACAGCTCCACAGACGTATACATTGATCCATAAAGCCTACTTACAGTGGAATGTTTCCAGAAACGGATAATTTCCTCAATGTCTGTGACGGGATTAAACAAGAAGTAGTCTCTCCACTCATTCCAGTCTATTGTCATGGTCCCATCAGCATCGATGCTGGAAAGAAAAAGAAAAAATAAATAAGTAAGCTAACAAAGGAACAAAACAGAATTTACAAATAAAACTAACATGACTGGCTGTTTTGCGGAATGACAGTTTCTTTTCCAACTGGATATTCTTATTGAATTTTTAAAAATCCTAATTCACAATAGGTTGTTGGAAATGGCAGCAAGCACTGGGTGGTCTTTCATATAGTTTTAATCATTTAGATAAAACAACGGGCCCTAAAGTTACAGAGAGACCTCGCTGAAGACAATGTTTGGTGCTCTGTCAGACTCTAAGTCAAGGAACTATCAAATGCAACACCTAGAAGATAAAACATTGGAAGGTAAGTAAAGAATGGTTTATGATCCATTTTTCCTTGCACTGGCTCAGGAAGGTGTATCTGCATGTTGTTATAACATTTGGATGTGATTTGGGAATATACTCGACATATCCTCTCCATTTCCTTCTCCAACTTTCTCTAAACTAAGAAAATTAGCAGTGATTATGGAAAAAAAAAATCAAACTTAGTGATTGGGCCTTTTGAGTCAAGAAATCCTGGTATCTCATCTTCAACACTTAAAGTTGATATGTCATAGCCTTAAATATTTTTCATTTAACTCTTTTGTTTTATAAAATTCTGGGCAATCATGCCATTTGTACCTGTTTTGTCATAAATTACATAAGCCTGTAATTTCCCTCTTTGTGAATTGTCTGCCTTTGGCATTATGGTTACAATGACCTCATGGAATGGACCAGGTTGTGTACTTTCACACTCTACAAGTATCTATATGTCTGTTTTTTTGATAGTTTGTAAGAACCATCTGGAGCTACATTTTCCTTTATGGGAAAATTTTAATTACTGATGCAGTATCTTTATTTAGGAATGACTGGCTATTTCTTCCTGATTCCGTTTCAGCAAATCATATTTTTCTAGAAGTTCTATTTCCTATGTTCTCATATTTATTGGCATAAAATTATTCATAATATTATCTTTTTTAAATTTCTGAAGCGTCTCTGTGCAATTGGACATCATTTATTTACAAGTCATCTCTCTTTTTTCTTCATCAGTCTCTCCATAAGTTTGTCTTTCCAACAACCAGCATTTGGCTTTGTTGATCCTATTACTATATCTTTGCTTTCTGTTTCCACTGCTGTCTTCATCTCCTTCTTTCTACCTTCTTAGAGATTATTCTGGTTTCTCCCCTTAACTTAGCACATTAATTTTCAGTCTTCATTCTTTTCTGATATGCACAAGCTTTAAGGCTATAAATGTTCCCCTAAGTACCACCATAGCTACATCTCACAAGTTTCAATATGTGGTATTTTCATTTTTTCCAGTCAAAGTACTTCTGAATGTCCCCATATGATTTCCTCTTTGACCCATAAGATACTGAGAAGTATATATCATTTCAAAAGCCACTGGACTTTTTGTAAATCATCCCTGTTATTGACTTCTAAATTAGTGCAGAGTGATCCAGGAAGGCGGTCTTCATAATACCATTTGTTTTGAAAATGTGTTGAGCCTGGCTTTGTGGTCTACTGTGAAAACCATTTTTATGCATGTTCCATCTGCATCTAAGCAAAAATTTTTTTTCTAATTCTCTAGTACAAGGTTTTATTGTATGACCATTAAATCAAGCTTCTTATTTATTTAAATCCTTTGTGTCTTAACTACATTTTTTCTCTGCTTGACCTATCAAATACAGGAAGGTGTGCATTAAAATCTCTCACCACTACAGTGGACTTGTCAATTTATCCCCAGAATAATCATTAGCCAGCTTAAAATTTTTATGTCTTTGTGGTGAATTTTAAAATGTGATGGTGACACTCTATTTTCATGAATGTGAAAGTGTGTAATTTTTACCTTTTAATCTTATTTGATATCAATTTAGCTATCACAGCTCAGTGAGAGAGAAAAAACAACAGACACAAAAGGTCACATATTATATGATTCTATTTATATGAAGTGTCCAGAATAGACAAGTCCATAGAGACAGAAAGGTAGTCAGTGGTTGCCAGGAGCTTGCAGGGGACAAGTAAGAAATGACCGCTGATGGGTACAGGGCTACTTTTGGGGGTGATGTAAATGTTCCAAAATTAGATAGTGGCAATAGTTGCATGACTGTGTACATATACTAAAAAATCACTGGATTGTACACTTTAAAAGAGTGAATTTTATGGCATGTGAATTATATGTCCGTAAAGTTGTCATACAATATTTATATAAACAATTATATAGCCACTTCTAAATATCCATCCCTCCTGATGGATCTTACCCCTGATCTACTCTGGAGCTTGGGCTTAGAATTTGCATTACCCTTAAAGCTTTCAAAAGGAATACAGGAACATGATTTCTGGCCTAAAAACAACCACCAAACAAAAACCCCACTTTCCCGGAAGAATGTGACTTTAGAAGCAGGACATTACATGCTCCGTATCCCACTGTCAAAATACTGTTTATCTTTTTCATGTTACAGCTTTTCATTTCCTCAGGAAAGCCTTTCTCATCCAGCATTAACAAGAGCAACACCATGCTCAGCTCTGAGACCTGGGCCTTCTTATTGAGCAGCTGCTTATAAGACAAATTCCAAAAAGACAGAAGGGAGGAAAATGTCACGGGTGCAGACACAAAAGGAGATAAACTCTACAATAAAACCATTTAGAAGAAACTTAATATAATGTTGAAGACCAAAAACATTCGTAAAAATATTAATCTATAACATAACTGCCCTTTTCTTGTTCTCTGATGTCATAAAAAAAAAAAAAATTAGTCCCTATGGTGTATTTCTAACAAAAGGGCTTTCAGGGAACTTAGACTTCAGAGATTATTGTTCTATCCCATGAAACAAAACGTTAAGTCTGCAAAGGTCTGACCTGTGAATGGTGTTTCCTTGTCAGTCAGCTGGAAGAGCGCTGGAATTTCCCTCTTACCCAGTCACGGGTAGGCTCAGTCATGTGACAAATCTGCTAGACTCCTGCTCTCGAGACAATAAGTCTATTGTCACATTAGACACCAAATGGGAAACAGAACACTAACCCTCTTAGACCTCTCTACACATTTAACACCTCCCTGACATGGCACCGGCCCTTGGGGGCTTGCAAGAAAGGGTCCTGTCTGTCTCTCCCTTATATGTGGAATCTAAATAAACGAAGCTAAACTAAACGGAAACAGACTCACAGAAACAGAGGCCAAAGGGATGGTCACCAGACGGGAGCGGGTGAAGGGTGGGTGAGAAGGTGACGGGAAACAGAGTAAATGCTACTGGGATGAGTTTGCACGCTGACAGATAAGGGCTGGAATTAGTGGGGTGCTCACACTGTGAGGTATAAAAATGCTGAAGCACTATAATGTATACCCGAAACTAATATAAGATTGTATACCAACTATACTTAAACAAAATAATAGATTTTAAAGAGAAGGAAGAGTCCTGTCCGAGCTTACACTCCCCACTCGTACCCGTTAGAGGTACGTGTGCAAACACAGTGAAAAGGAGGGAAAAGGGGGAGAGAGACTGAATGGGGCAGTGAGCAGCAGCAAGACGCAAGGACGCGTTTGAGCCACACTGACAAACGCAGGACAGGAAAATGAAAGTCAAAAAAACTCCAGCAGTCCTCGAGCAACTAAAGAGCTTACCTTCGAAGAATCAGCTCTGCTTGCTGTTCAGAAATAGTTAGACCCAGTATCTGGAGAGACTGAACAATTTCGGAAGCCTCGATTTTTCCTTTAAAAAAATAAAAAGAGCATAAACGGAGACTCAGAACTGTAAGGACCTTAGAAATCATGAATTTCAAATCCCTCATTTTATCAGGGAAAGCCTTGAACTGATGAAGGTGAAATTATGAATTTAGGGGAGCATTAGCATGTGTAAGTACCAGCTGCAACACTGACTCAAAATTTAACAACTACATTAAACAAGGGCACACACATCATTTCACTCAGAAATTCTCCCGCAGAGAGCAAAGGAACAGCATGAGAGTCTGGGCAATATAAGGACAGTTAGAGGCACCCATCTCTTAGCAATTAAATTCCTTAAATACCACTCTGAATGTCATACTCTTAAATAGATACAGTCGATTCCCGTCACTCACGGTAGTTATGTTATGTTCACAGGTCCCCATGAACCTGAATTAGCGAACCCTGACCCACTGTTCCTGCAGGAAATACGGGGTTAGGTTCCTATGAGCCTCTGGTCACAACATGTTCATCAACCAATCAATACACACCCTTGTTTTATGTGTGTTTCTGTCTAAAGACACCTTATGTAATATATATTATGCATTCTTTAACATTGAACTCACAGTCAACAGTACTACAACTGTGGCCTGAATGAAGCTTACCCATCGCATGTATTTATTTCCTAGGGCACGTCGCGGCCTTCTTGCATTTAGAAACACTAGACAGCACTGTGCTTGGGAGCCATTTAAAATGGCAAATCATCAACCAAAGGCACAAAAATGCATAAAACATGGCATGAAGTAGACTGAAGAAGGACACCTAAAAGTATCTTGTTTTAAGTATGAAAGCAAAGCATCACCTTTATTCTATCTCAGCTACAAATGTGCACGTCAAGGAACTAAAATGTTTCACTGCTCTGAGCATGTCTACGAGTGACTATGAAAGTGCTATGAGTATTGATTCGGGGGTTAAATTTTAGCAAGCAGGCAAATTCTCAAATACAGAACCCATGAACAATGAGAATAGAGTGCATATGCTTTGCTTTAAGGAAGTCTGACAAACAAAAGTATAAACCTATAATGAGAAATTGTTTTATAATATACAAACAAGATAAATTAAGGAGAAAATGCTTGTATTTTCTACAAACGTATCATAAAATTTCATCGTTTATTTCATCTGGTTCAATTAGAGTTTTCTGATGGACAACCAAAATGTGCACAATTTACACACTGGAATGACTGGCCTCTACGTATCTGGCAGATGGCCTTTGAGGTGGCACGTCGCCCAGCTACTCTCTGCCCTAGCACACTGCCCAGGCAGTCCGACCTCTGCCGCTGAACGGAGAGGGCCCGGGGGGGGGGGGGTGAAAGTTTACAGGCAAGAAGTCGATTGTAAGAACTGAATTTTGCTAGAAGACTAAGACCAAGGCTAGACTTAGGGGCATAAAATGTAAGGTTTAGGGGAGGTAGCAAATGGTCCAATAGCACAACTTTCCACCACAAACTCCGCTCTTCCTGGCTGGGTCACAGACTTGAACAGTCTTCAAAACCATTCAAAGGTTTGGTTGGTTGTTTGTGTGCAGGAATCTGCCTTGAATCTATCTGAATATAATGTTCAGTATAATCCAGGGGCCAGTAAACTATAACCTTTCTTCCAAATAAAGCCGGTTGCTTGCTTTTGTAAATAAATTCTTCTTGGAGCACAGCCATGCCCATTCATTACCTATTGTCTATGGATGTGCCATCTGACAGCAGAGAGGAGCAGCTGCAGTCTAGACAGCATGGCCCACAACGTGAAACAGTTATTATCTCGCCTTTTCCAAAAAAAGTTCGCCAACTCTCATATGAACCATATTTTCTCTCAATCTATTTGTTTAATTTTTAAAAAATAAGAAGTCTGTGGATAAATGGTCCTGATTACTCCTGTTTAGGAAGAATTTGGAGTCTGCGTTCTAATTTTTTAAAATAAATTCTCTTTTCCCTTCCCCCTACTGTGGGGCTCTTGCTTTTTGCTTGACACAAATGGGACTCTCACTCCAAGCTATTAATCTAAATAGAGAAACCATAATTCCACGCAGAAGACACATATTTAAATGCCTATCTTTTTTTTTTTTTTTCTTCCTTTTCCTAATTTTCAGGATCAGAGAGAGTCTGCTCTAAATGAAATCTTTCAAAAAGACTATCAAATGTAAGATAATCTACAAGTTTTTAAAATTTAGATTATGTCATATCTGTGCCTAATATGAAAGAAAAATAAATCTCTCTTGCCCAGAGAGCAAGGAAACATAATAACCATCATCATCATTATTATTATTATTATTATTATTATTACCTAAGAAAAAAAAGACTGACTATACGTTGTTTTAGGCTCTCGGAAGTCTAAGTACTTCCATGCAGCTGGTGATGAACAGAAAATAAAACATACCATCATTATTTTTGTCCAGACTCTTAAATGCCAATTTCATTTTTTTCTCATGGTCTTTAAGGTACTTCATAAATTCTTCAAAATCCAGCTTCCCATCTTTGTTGGTATCACCCGTAGTAAAAATTTTCTACAAAGAAAGAAAAAGACAGAGGTGTTAGCCCTGCAGAGTTACTCATGAAGCATCCACAGCAAGGCAGGTAACGGCCCTGAAGGCGGCAGTGGGGCCCAGGTCAAGCTCAGGGACATGTACATGTGGCTTCACCCTCTCTGCCCAAGGCCTGGTCTCCTGTGCTCGAGTCCCAACCCCTCTCTGAGCACAGCCCCCAGGAGGCCCATCTTCCCTTTCTCCTAGGAGGAGGTGACCCCTATGTCCTTCAGGCCTTCCTAAAGCTCAAGGATGTCCAGGGTCCCGTCTTCCTCGTGGTCCATGTACCAAAAGAGCTCCTCATGTCCATCGCGGTGGTCTGGAGGCGGGGCCGTCCATGCAGCGGCCCCCCCGAGGGCCTCCCGGGGGTGGAAGTGAGAGAGGGGAGGGGTCTCTGCCCACCTCAGTCCCGACGGCTGGCACCTAGGACAGCAGCATCCTCTGGGGCGCAGGGCGCACAGCCTCTCCAAGGCCAGGGCGCCTCGCCGCGCAACGGCTCCGGGGGGAGGCGCGCGGGGGGCCCCTGGAGCCCCGTGGGGGCCACGCTGGGGGGCCGGCCCCGAGGGGGGGGGCCTCGGGGTTCCAGCGGCGCTCCCAGGGCAGCCGGCCCGACGCCCCGGCGTCCAGCACGCGCTGCAGGAGCAGCCCAGGGGGCGCGCTCAGGTCCGCCCCCCAGGACTCCCAGGAAGGCCTTTGCGCGGGGCCGTCTCTCAAGGTGGATGTTTTCAGAGCAAAGTGGGTAGCGGGGCGCTGGGCCACAGGGGGTCGGGGGTGGGGCCCAACCGTTTTTGGAAGTTGTTTGGCCACAGCTTTCTAAGAAGTCTTCTTCTAAGGTCCAGACCCTTAGGCACTGCTGTAGTGAAGACTGGGAATTGGGGACCTAGTGAAAATTCGCCCATCTGGGCCTTTCCTTCTGTGATGCTCGCCCACCGCCCCACCCCTCACCCCAACCCCTAGACCCTCATCTTCAACAGGGGTCACAGTGGCTGCTGGGCAGGGCTGCTCTGACCACCAGGGTCCCAGCCCCGTCCTCAGGGATGCACAGCTGGGAGGACATCTCCAAGGCAAGTCAGCTGGGGTCCCAGACAGGAGTCAGGAGACACTCAGAAGCAACGTCCCTGCCTTCTGAATCCCCACCCGCCGGAACCCTAGAGGGCTCTGCTGTTCCATGCATATGCCTGTGGTCCCTCATCCCACACCACCGGAAATGGGGACCAGCGGTTTCAAAATAAAAACCAGCTTTTTACGTGATGTGTTTTCCTAAGTATGGAGTGCTCTTTAAAAAGCTGAGTATTAAAATTCACACAAAGCAACAAGAACACGCATCACTGCTGGTGGGAATGCAAAATGGTGTGGCCGCTTTGGAAGACATTTTGGGGGGCATATGGAAAAAAAGGAAGACATTTTCGCAGATTCTTACAAAAGTAGACACACGCTTACAATACAATCCAGCAATCACAGTCCTTGCTGTCTTCCCAAAGGCGTTGAAAACTTATGTAACTTATGTCTACACAAAACCCGCACACAAATGTTTGGCTTTACACATAATGGGCCAAAACTCGGGAGCAACCGAGATGTCCTTCTGTAAGGGAGGGGTACACAAACTGTGGTACACCCAGAAAACGGAACATTATTCAGCATTAAAAAGAAATGAGCTAGCAAATGATAACAAGACATGGAGGAAGCTTAAATCCACATCACTACGTGAAAGAAGCCAATCTGAATAGGCTACCTGCTGTATGGCCCCAGTTATATGACATTCTGGAAAAGGCAAGACTGTGAAGCCAGTGAAAAGATCAGCGGTTGCCAGGGGTTAGGGTTTGAGGGGAGATAAATAGGCAGAGCACGGGGGAGTTTTTAGGACAGCGAATATATTCTGTATGATACTATAAGGTGGTTACAGGTCAGTATACATTTGTCCAGCCTCACAATATGTACAACACCAAGAGTGAAACCCTATAGGGTAAGCTATGGACTTGGGGTAATAGTGATGTGTCAATGTAGGCTCATCAGTTGTAACGGACGGATGTGCCAACATCTGCTGCCAGATGTTGATAATGGGGGAGTCTGTGTACATGTGGGGACAGGAGGGAAACCTCTCTGCCTTCCTCTTAATTTTGCTGTGGGCCTAAAACTGCTCCAAAATATATATATATATATATAAATATATATATATTTATTTATATATTTATTTATATATTTATATATTTATATATGTATATATATGTAAAGTCATAAAGAAAATTTAATCAAGCCCTTATCTGTTAGTTCTTGCCCTGCTGACTCATCATGCCAAGTCCTGACACCATAAAGAGGACCACTGCATGTCCCTGAAACACCATGGGCTTGCCCGTGGGAGGAGGTTGCGCCATGGTTAGTCACAGGCACTCCTGCAGGCTTTGCAATAGCGTTTCCCCCGCACTGCCCGGCAGGGCCAGACGCCCAGCGCAGTTTCACAAGACGCGCTGTGGCCTGATCAAGAACGAATCCTCCAGCGTGAGGGACCTTTCCAGTCCACAGGGAATGGGCCTTCCTTGTGCTCCGCTGAGCATGCAGCCGTCACGGTGAGTCACAGAAGTCGGGCACCCAGCCGGGGCCCAAGGGTGCCCAGGACCAAGTAGGAGAGACAGGAGTCGCGGGCAGGGTAATGAGGAGCAGACTGATGGCACTTTGCAGCACTGACAAGTGTGGACAGCCTTGCCCTGGCTCAGTGTTGAGCATGGTCCTGGGCACCGAAAGGCGCTCTGTGTCCCCAACAGGAAGAGTGCATGAGTCCAGGAACCAAGAAGTGAAAGCAAGAGTGGTCCCCCGACTGTCACTCCCAGTGACCTACGGGGGGGACTTTTGCTACCTGTTGCCACAACTCTGGGCTCTGCAGGGTTAGTTTCTAGTCCCCAAACAGGATACACGCTTGTGTCCAGGGACCAACAGGCAAGAGGAGAAGCCACCATCTTAGTAGGTGTAACTGACCCTGATGAGCAGGAGGTACGGCTGCTTTTACACAAGGGAGACGGAAACGCATGCAACACAGTGACCCACGTGCCCAATCCAAGCGGTGACTGGGTGACACCTACAGTAACACTGGCCTGAGCAGCTCAGACCTCTCGGGAATGCAGGTTTGGGTCACGCCACCAGATAGGTCACCAAGACCTGCAGAGATGATGGCTGGGTGTGAGTGGAATTTAAAATAGACGGTCAAGAAGGGAAATAGTGAGTTCCAGGTGTGACCAAGTGAAGCAATGGGGACTGTGGTTTGTCCCTCTGACCTCCCTGAGGAAGACAGGCTGGGGACCGTGCAGAGGAGCAGATCTGTGGTGGCCAGGTCAGATCACCTTCAAGACAACCTGCTGCGGGAGCCCAGGGGAGGGAAAGCCTGCCCCACCACGCCTTTGGGACTCGGGACGCACTGTGGCCCTCACACCAAGTCCACTCGCCCTGGGTTGTTCCAGCCCATGACCGGCCACAGCAGGTTCTAGCTCTGGGCAGCCAATTGCCCATGCAGGACTCCCCTACCAGGCAGCACTTCCTCGGAGACTCCCCTCTAGCCTCGTTGAGACTTTCTAAGAACCACACTTTGGCCTGAAGTTCCATCTAAGGCAACCCTTCCTTCTTGCACTCTTCTCACAGGAGTTAAACTTGCACCCTGGTCTGAAGACCCTGTTGGTTCCCTCCTGTTTCCTCTCCCGTGCCCTTCCTGGGCATTTTCCCCAATAAATCCCCTGCACACCCAGCCGCATCCGGGTTTCCTCGGAGGCCCAGAACTGACGCAGTTCCTACCAGGAGGGGTCCGAGACAAGAGGTGGGGACATGAGGCCTAGGGCCTGGCCCGCTCACTGCCCCGCAAGCAAAGAGCCCTGGCAGCCTATGGGGTAAGGATATGCCTCACACAAGGCAGGAGCCCAAATGCTGAAGATGTCCCGGTGGTGACCTGGGAAGATGACCTGGTTGAGGGCAACACCCTGACTTGTGCAATGATTTGGGCATTTGTAAAATATGAGGGGCACTATGCTGTGAGGGTTGGCGGGAAGGGAGGATGGTAAAAGGAGCGATTCACCAGGAAGATGCAACATGCTAGAGTTGACTGTATCGATAGTATAGTCTCAAAATATAAAAGGGGGAAACTGACAAATTGTAAAGAAGAGGTGGCAGATCCACAGTCTCAGAGGGAGTTTCGACACCTCTCTTTCCAGAGTGACGGCAGTAACAGCACTAGGTCACTTACAGGCTAATTGTTCATTAATTGCTTAAAGGCATTAATGCATTCATTCCTCATAATAACCCTACGGTTACCTCCGCCCCAGAGAGGAAACTGAGGCCAGAGAGATTTGTAAACGGGCCCCAAATTAACTAGTAAGTAGCAAAACCAAGATTTAAACCCAGGCGGGCTGGCTAGATTTTCCTTAGTTTCTGATAACCTTATCTGTGCATGTGAAAAGATGTTTATCTGCCACAATGAGGGGGGCAATAAAAAGATTAGGGGTGTGGGGAAGACTAAGCAGAGCACAGGGGTTGCTGGGGCAGTGAAAATACTCTGTACGATACTATAATGATGGATACCAGTTGGTATCCATTTGCCCAAACCCATAGGATGTACAGCACCCAGAGTCAACCCTAATGTAAACTATGGACTCTGGAAACTTAAAGCACATGGTTAAATAATTCATGGGTCACAGAGGAAATCATATTGGAAACTAGAAAATACTTCGCACTAACAAACAATAGCACAGCCTTGGGGGATACAGCTAAAGAAGTGATTAAGGGGATACTGTCGGTCAAAATTAATGAGCATTTAATGCAAGAAATTAGGAAAAGACCAAATGAGTAAACCCAAAGAAAGGAGAATACACAGAAGGGAAGGAAATAAAAAACAGAGACAATCGGCAAAAGGGACCAGGAATGACATGGAACATAACTACAGATACAGTCAGAGCTTTAAAAAATAATAAGTGAATATTTACAAACCTTGGGCAAAATGGGCCGTTTCCTAAAAACTGTAACTTACTAACGCTGACTCGAGAAGAAACAGTAAACTCAAGAGGCCAGTCACTACTACAGACACTGAACGAGTCGCCCAAAATACAAAACTGTAAAACAGTTGTCGGCTCCCGTGGTTGGATCACTTTCCTCCGGGGACCGGGACGCGAAGCGCCCTCTCGGGTTTCGGCGGGGTGGGCTGGAGGCGGTCCAAACACCTCGGCGCTGCTCCGGGCGCTGAACTTCAGCGCACAATTAAAGTGACTCAGAGGCCGGCCCAGCCCATCTGTGTCAATCAATGGAATGTCGCCCCTCCTCCTCAACAGGAAGTTGGCTTTCTTTTCATTTTCTTTTTTTATTATTAAATGTATTGGGGTGACTGTGGTTAATAAGAGCACATAAGTTTCAAGTGTGCATTTCTAAGACGCCTGATCTGTATATTGCGTCGTGTGCCCACCACCCGAAGACCAAGCATCTTCCGTCCCCAAGTGCGTATTCGGCCAAGGCTGGTTTTCCAGCAGATGCAACAGTGGGCAAAACTGGCTGGTGCAACAAGGCAGCTTCCAAGAGATACAGTGTGAGCTCTCCGCAGAATCGGGGCCCGGGAAAACCTGAGCGCTAAAGGTTCCCGTCCGATGGCGTGTTTGCAAAGGCGCACGGAGAGGCAGGTAAAGGGCCTGCGGCGCATTCAGGCTTAGGGGACTGAGGTCCGGGGGGCGAGCGTTCACTGCACTGATTTCATCTGGGAAGACACCGGGAGCCTTTCGGAACCCGCCGGGCCTCCGTTGGCGGGGGGTGCCTGGCCGCGCGCCCCGTTCCCGAGCGGCTGAACCCACGGTTGGCAGGGGAGCCCCGGCTCCTCCTCCTTCCTGGCCCAGCCCCGGCCGCCGCCCTCCGAGCTGGCGGCGCCCCGAGTCCCCGCAGCCTCCGGGCCCAGCAGCGACCCACCTCCTCGGCGTCCTGGCCCAGGGGGATGCCCAGGCTCCGCAGCCCCTCCTGCAGCTCGCGGATGTCCACCACGCCGTCCCCGTTGCGGTCCAGCTGCTGGAACAGGGTCTCGTAGCGCCGCGGCGGCTCCGCGTCCTGGCAGGCCGCCGCGGGCAGCACCGAGCCCCGCAGCCAGCGCAGCATCGTCCCGAAGGCGCGCGGCGCCGCGGCCGAGCGAAGTCACAGTCACCCGGGGATCCCGCGCGACGGCTGCTGCCCGGCTGCCAGGACCAGCCTAGAGCACGACGCAGTAGCGGGGACCCCACCCAAGCCGGGCTGGGCGAGCAGGCAGGGGCCGGGCGCGGGGCGGAGCTCGCGGGGCGCCCGCCTCCACCGGGCGCGGCCCAGGGCGGGCAGAAGGGGCTGTGGGACCTGGGGGGACAGTGCCGCTCTGTGCCAGCGGCCAGGGGCGCGGGGGCGAGGAACGCGGACCAGGCCCCCAGGAGTCCCGGGCCCCCGAGGGAGCTAACGAGGGCGGGGAGTGGGGCAGTCCGGAGCTCAGGCTCCCTACCCTCTTCCCTCCTGGCGGGGAGCCCTGGCGCCCTGCCCGGAGGTGGTTCTCTGCCTGGAAACTGGGCCAGGTCCGCTTTGTCTAGCAGATCTTTGTCTGGCACAGATCTCTTGACTTTTTCCTATCACTCCAGACACTGCACATCTCTGGGCCTGTTTTCTTTTTTAAAATGTTTTTACTGATTTTAGAGAGAGAGGAAGGGAGAGAGAGAGAGAAACATCGACGGGCTGCCTCCTGCGCGCCCCCTGCCCGGACGGAGCCTGCGTGTGCTCCACCCCGATGGAACAGGCAACCTCTTGGTGCCTGGGGGGAAGCTCCACCAACTGAGCCCACCAGCAGGCTGCGCCTGTTTTCCATTCACAAAAATGCACACCCTGTGATGGGAATTCTGTCCTAAGAAGCAGAGGAATTAAATCTGAAAGCAATTTTTTTTTAAGTAGCACCTAAAAATAACATTGTTATATCAATTATATCTCAATAAAATTGTGGGGGGGGGGGCAGAAAACCAAAGTGAAAAAACTCAGGGTTCTTTTGCAGAAAACAGCGACATCCACCCAGGTGGGCAGTGGTAAAAAGAGGGTCTACTTTGTTTTACAGCTTAGTGAGTAGCCTCTGCCTCTGATAAATCATAGGTAGCACCTGCCAACAGCACTTGTCAAAAAACCTCAGGCTCTCCCTCTCAAGATGGGTGCAGATACAAGGCTCCAGGTTCACTGCCCAGGGAAGACAGAATGTCTTACGTATAACATGGGATAGGGCACCAGGGAGAACCTTTCTTAACGTTCTTTCTGGTACTAAGTTCTCAAAATCCTCCTCGGAGGCTCCTGGGCTTATCTTTAGATGCTCACTGGTGGAAAAGTTAATGATGTGCCAGGGCCTGAAACACTGCATTCCCAGTGACTCCCAGTTAAAGGAAAGGGGAGTGGGCATTTTTTGGGAGAGGATATGTATGGGTGCACAGATAGATTTTCCTTACTAAATTGGATTGACTTGGCTTCAGTATATCAGATTATATGTAATTTGTCAAATGTTCAAGTCAGTTCCACTTAGAAACAAGTCAAAAAAAAAAAAAGGCAAAAAAATAAATAATTTATTCCTTCCTCCTGAGGTTTTTCCTCTCTGATTATAGATCCACTACCTTTGTTAAGAAAAAGACTCTCCTGGGACTGGCATCCCTGTGTCTTCTAACAGAGTAAGACCACTTTTCTTACAGCTCAGTTCATACAAACAGCTATATGCTAACTGCTTATAGGAAAAACACACCAGTGCCAGTTAATTCACTCCATCATTCATTTACCTCGGTATGGACTCCTGGATGTTTATTTTACATGAGGGGTTATAATCCAATACTACTTCATCAATTTTGTTGCTCAGATTGGTCCAGCTTTGGTGACTGGAAGCTCTTTTAGTTGCGCCCTGCACCCCTTTCCTATGTCCCCACTGATGTGTGTGTGTGCACGCTCAGGTTCCTCATATATACAGCATGTCCCCTCAAAATGTATACACATTTATTATAATTACTAATTCCAATGGGTTAAGTCTGAAAAGAAACATCAATTGAGCTATCAGCTGTTAAAGTGTGTATGCATTTCTTCAGGGACACCCTATATTTACTTCCCAAGTCCTAGAATTGGTTATTTCTCCAAGGAGACCTGGTGCCTTTATTGGAGAGTGCTATTAGAAACTCAGTTTGAGAACTGAGAGGCTGTACCCCAAGAACAACAGGCTAAATCATCACTTTAAGATATTTTACAGAATGTCCAAGCCATAGCCAAGGTTGTGGCAGACAGTAGGCCTTCGTGTGAAACAGAGGCCCTGAGAGTGAGGGCTGAGCACAATCTTTAAGGAGGGACGGAGGGACGGAGGCAGGGAGGGACGGAGGCAGGGAGGGAGGGAGGGAGGGAGGGAGGGAGGGAGGGAGGGAGGGAGGGAGGGAGGGAGGGAGGGTTAAAAGATCTGCCCAAAGCACTGACCTCTCTAAACTCAGTTCCTCAACTGAAAATTGGGATAATCATCTCAACCTCCTAGCGTGGTTGTTAGAATGAAACAAGAGAATCTTTTAAAGTGCTTTGAAATAATACCTGGCACAGAGCAGGCACTTAATCAAGTTTAATTTTTTAATTAAAAATAAAGACAGCATTGGACTTTGACCTCTGATACAGTAATTGGGTCCACCTCCCCTAAAGAGAAGCCCTTGTAGAAGTCATCACTATAACTCGGCTACAGCAACACCATCCTACTTGGTCTCACTGGCTCTGTGTCCCCCTTTCAATGGCTTTGTTCTGTTGTCAGTTATCTTCTACCAGAGCACGTGATTATCACTCAAAGCCACCAACCTACAGCGGTAGCCGCACATCTCACCATACCCTCCTAGGCATCGTGTGTTTGAAAATGACTAGGCTACCGGTGATGCCCTAATGCTCCATGGGCCTCCCATTTCCACATTACTGCTCAACATGTTTCATCGATTTGGAAGGCTTTTAAAACATCTATCTGCACAGCTACCACCATCACTCAAGTTTCTTGCACAGTCCTGTATCTCAAATGAGTTTTGCCTTCCTCCCTCGGGGCATCCGTGGCTGAGTTTAGCTCAAGTTCTACAAGTCTCCTCTCTCTCCTACTCCAGGTCTCCCATCCTCTCCCTTATGAACAAGGTCCCCAACTCCTCCCACCTTAACTGGGATGGATCTGAGTAAAACACTCCTCAAAAATACTTTCTTCTCTTTGTTCTAATTCCAGGCCCATCTTCTCATTACTTATTTGGTTTCCCAGGCACTTTGATACCAGGGAACAGTGTGCCCGGAGAAGGGATGAAAGTGTTCAGGTTTGTGGGAAGTAGGAAGCTCCCCTCTAAATTAACAACTTTGAGTTGTGATATGTGTCTCAATCTTGTAATTTTTAAAAATATATACATTTATTGATTTCGGAGAGAGGAAGGGAGAGGGAGAGACAGAAACATCAATGATGAGAAAGCCACTGATCAGCTGCCTCCTGAATGCCCCCTGCTGGAGATCAAGCCCAAAACCCAGGCCATGTGCTCTGACTAGGAATCAAACCGCAATCTCCTGGATTCTAAGTTGATGCTCAACCACTGAGCCATGCTGGCCGGCATGAGTAATTTTTAATTAATCTATCACCAAGAAACTGATCATCCTGAGGAAATTAATAAAGGCAAATGTTTGGATCAGCAAGGCTAAGACTCAAAGACTGGGCATTAGTCAGGTTAGCTGGGTGGTTTGTCATTTGAGGCATATTGTGACCAAGCAGCCCATTGCCACTCTCACCTCACTCTTAGTGAAATAAATAATTCCAACAGAGACTAGGATTCTTTTTTTTGTTTTTTCTTTTTTAATAAAAGTGAAAGGAGATATTTAGGATGTCAAAGGCCTGGCTCCGTCAACTCCTAAGTTGAATAAGAACTGCTTCAACAAGTATTAAATAACGCATTTAATTTTTAAATTCTTCCTCTACAATTTTTTTCTACTAGATGATAAACAGAAATGTGTTCAATGCTGATTTGTTCTCAACGCTGACTCCCTTTTAACAGCTGCAAATATCAAGAATAAAAATGAACCAATGGCATTTAGATTTGCAAGGAGAGGTACCCAGAGAAGTGAGGATACTTTATCGCACACCATTATTCCATCCACGCTCTGGCAAAAGGAACCCTGAGACCAACTTTCCATTCTGCTTAAAGAAGACAAATAAACTCTAATCGTTTGCTGTAACATCAATTTTAAGTGCACGGATTTTTCTCTTAGTGAATAAAACAATTTCAAGCTCAGCTTTAAAAAAAAAAAGTTGTTTAACTACAAAAAGGTTAACACAAACTGTGACCACTAACCAAATGTTTACAATGTTACTACAGTACCTATAAACCCAACAGAAAGGAGGTTCAAGTTAGGATTCGAGGGAGGAGATGTAAAGAGAATTCTGTGAGTATTAAAGACTTTAAATTAAGGAACTTTACCAAAATGATTACTTAATTTATAGATTTTTATAATAAAGAGAAAATGTTTTAACGATTATTTGATGCTTTTTTCCCCCTTTTAGGAAAAGACCAATTTTTCTTTATAACCCAGGTATTATCTTACAATTAAGTGATCAGAGTAATGACAACAATTTCACTTCTAAATTAGTCCAAACTGCCTTTTCACTTTCTCGTAAACCACGGAGCCGACAATCACTGCAGGGAGCACTTTTAAGATGTTTGGGGTGAGGCCCCTGAAAAATCCCCTTTTCCCTTCTTTTTTATATATATCTTGAATGAGACGAATCATAGAAGTTTTTCCTTTTTCCTTCAGGGCTATAAATTGAAGACAAAGATCAGTGTGATTCAGTATTTAATTTTTATACATTAAGATGGTCCAGTGATTAATGAGAATTTACAGGGGCTGAAATTCCTTCAGAGTACACCTCTCTCTCTACCCACAGAATATCCTCTGCAGTCCAATATCCTAGTCACTAGACACATGACACTATCTAAATCTAAATTAATTAAAATTAAGTAAACCTGCCTGGCCAGGCATAGCTCAGCGGTTGAGCACTGACCAAGGATCCAGGAGATTGCAGTTTGATTCCTGGTCAGGGCACATGCCTGGGTTGCAGGCTCCATCCCCAGTTGGGGGCGTACAGGAGGCAGCCAATCAATGACTCTCTCGTCATTGATGTTTCTATCTCTCCTTCCCTCTCCCTTCCTCTCTCTGAAATCAATAAAGATATTTTTTTAATTAAAAAAAAAAAATTAAGTAAACCAAAAATTCCCTTATCTCAGTTGCATGAACAACACTTCAAATTTAATAGCTCTTAGTACACCATCATAGCAGCTGGTTTCTAAGAATATGGTTACAGGAAACCTGAATATTAATTATTAACTTTTTAAACTTATTATTACTTCATTTAATACACACATACCCCACTCACCTTGAGCCTGCATGCGTGTTCTAAGAAGGCTCAGAGGGAAGCTGGCTATCTGACCACTCGCGTGAGACACGGTACTACATCCCAGAGAAATCATTATCCCGGGGTCCACAGAGTTTCCTGCATAATGTTCTAGCCAATAGGTCTTCAAAAGCTGGAAGAGAAGAAAGCAATAAACGTCCTTTATCCACTGTGCAAGCAGAAGCGGAATAAATTCATTGCTCAACAACTTCAGTAAACATTCCTGAGTAGCTGCTTGATTCTGAAATTATACTGAGCGTTTTTGTCATTTAATTCCTATAGAAACCTGACACGTCAGAACTGTTGTCTCCATTTCATACATTTTATCAACAAGGAAGCTCATTCAGAGAGACTAAGGTATCAGGTCACAAAGATGATCAATGGGAGTCCAGGTTGGTGGCTTGACTTCAGTAATGGTTCTTTCCACGATCTTTACAGAAGGTTGTTTCTAATCCCTGTACAGAGGAGGCTGTCCCCTGTCCCCGCTGTCCTCTCAGGGACAGGGCATGCAGATGTTCCCAAGTAAAGGAGTCATACAACCTCAGTTACCTTCTCTTATGTTTGTATCTGTGTAGGTTCTGTTTATTTGGGGTTTTGTTCGTTTCATTTTGCTTGACTGTTTGGCTTGTAATGCTCTTCAATGACCCAAGCAAAATTCCGGAGTCTCGAGGATTTACAGATTATAGAAAAGACTGCTAATCCACTCTAGGTTAACAAAACCATAATTTCTCAACTTTTAAGAAAGATTCATCTTTCCATATTTGCTGTTCCTTGCATGAAAGTAGTTGGAAGGAATTATTTTGCAACAGTGGGTTTAAAATATCACTAAGTGGCTTTCGAACTGTTCATTTATTAAAGGATACAACTTGACAGTTACATACTGGGACAATTTACTATGAAATGTATAATTTGATGCTTTAAAAAAAAAATTTCAAATATGTCTTTGCTCGGTGTGTAACAATAGAGAGATAAATGTATAATATCACTCTGGTATGAACAGTAGAAATTAAAGAGTGGAGGGAGGCCAACATTAAACAGGAGCAATGAAATTATTTAGTAAGATCACAGAAACAAGAAAACAAACAGGGAAAGAAGTACACATTATAATATTCAATACTTTAAACTTCTACCAAAAAGAAGTCAGCATATTAAGGGCTAAATGAAACTGGCTATCTTTCTTGTGATGGTGGTACCACCTGCCAAAAATACCACTGAGCCTGTGCCTAGAGAGCTGTCCTTCCCGTGCTGAGAATGGATGGAAGCTATGCCAGTCACATGCTCTCGTCTGGTTCTTATGACCAGAGGAGTGTTGTTAAGATAGTCTACCTGAAAGGGTTACATGGTCATAAAAATAAAATGGCTGAAAGGGGAGGGACCTGGAGTCCTGCCTATTCAGCACCACACTGTCAGGATACCTGCCCTGGCTCCATGCTGCCTCCCCAAAAACCGTTTCCTTTCCACTATTCTCATTTTCACAACTGTGCAATAATATCTCTGTTTTCTCCACCTTAACCGTGTATCAGATTCTCCTAGAGAGTCACAAAGCCTGAATGCCAGGCCTCTCCCAGGAATAATTAAATCAGAGTATCTTGGGATGTAGCCCAAGAATCTTTTTATTGATCCAGACATTGGTAATTCTGGTATGATCCAGAGATGAGAACCACCATTTTGTCAGCATTTTGGTCTATAATTATTATTACCAAAAACTAATTCACACACCAAAAAAACACCAAACAAAAAATTATTAGAATACCAGACAACTAACATATATATGAAAAGCCAGAGAAAACCATTCAATTCACTTCTTGGTCAGAAGCTATTTCATGAAAAGTCATTTATAACCAGGTTTTTAGAATAAAATCTATTATTGTACCAAGTTTTCCCATCTCACACATGATGTTACATTACAAGAATAAACTTACCTCGTAAACAGTGAGGTCTGTGCCTGCATAGGGGATAATGCCGAGCAAATTGGGGATATAGCCTTTGAAGAAGGTCCTGACACCTTCTTGTTTCAGGAGCTTCTTGCCACAGTCAAGGATCCCTGAATACTGTCCAGTGTTACTGAGAGCCAGTCTGGTCTTTATAACCTGAATGTGAGATAATGTAGTAAAAACACATTAATCAGAGTCACTCAGCTTATCTAGCAACCTAGGAAACTGTATTATAGCACAATGTTTACTAATTATCAGAGAAATCAAAAAAGAAAGCAATCCTACACCTAATTTTGATTTCTTACTAACTCACTCAATAATGAACTGATATAGTATTACAGCTTTTTTTAACAGGAGAATATGACTCATCATCATGGCTCTGATGGATACATCCACTCAACCTCCCTTACTGGGCTGTAAAGCAACATATTATGAAACAAATGATTGGAGACACCATTATTGCTTCAAAATAAAGCAACTACAGCCAAAATCCAAGTTTTAAAAAAGTACATAGTCTTGTTCAAGTGAAGAAAATTCTATGTACATTTAAATACATACTCTGGGGACTAGGGCAGCAGTGAGGCCTATAAACTATAATTTAATATGACTTGGGCTCATTGTGTGCTCATGAAGCAGTAACATAAGAGAGGCTACGAGGCCTATAAACTATGATTTAATATGACTTGGGCTCATTGTGTGCTCATGAAGCAGTAACATAAGAGAGGCTACGAGGGCCACAGTGGGCTCCAGTAGGTGACTGTGATCAGTACGCTGCTTAATGTAATTCTTCTGACAGAACCTCACTCCTTGTCCTCTTAACTTCCATTAAATGAATTTAAGGGAACTCTACATAGTATGATAGGAGAAGTAACTCTCCAAAGAAGCCAACATAAAAAATAAAAAAGTCTCAACTCTGTCTTGATTGGGCAAACTGTGTGTCCTAAGGGAGCGCCACTGAGCAAGCAGGTGGAAGCCCTTTGTTTTATGACCTTCTCTGCAGGACCCTACACTCTGGATAACCCCAGTCTTAAAACTCTAACCTCTCCAGGGCAGTGCACTTTCTTCTTACCCAACATCTCTGAATGTCCAATTCTAAGCCAAACTCACACATTCTATTCATGTCTTTCATGAAATCCCTAGCTGGAAATAATTTCTCCCCTCTAAATTTCCACTAATACTTCCTATTGCTCTCTCTTCTAAAATCTGTATTTTCTATGTTGGACCATCATCATGGATATACATGTTTTGTCTCCCTTCTAGACTATAAGAAGCTCCATGACCAAATGACTGTCTGACTCATCTCTGGATCTAGAAAAGTACCTCACACGGAGTGGGTATGCAGTATTAATGAGTAAGTCAATTAAACAGCAGACGACGACACTGTTATCTTCTTGGTGCATCTATAATACTACCTTTATCCTAAACAACAAAAAAATACACTGAGGCCAACTGATACTTGATATGGGATTTAAATCTTATAGCTATAAAATTGTTTATTGAACAAATTCTTGATATGGGATTCATTTATTTCTTAAAAAGTTATGAAGCATTACTTTAGCTAAAATTTTATAATAGTACATACCTCCATGGGGTAAATACAGGTCTGAGCAGTTACACCAGCCAATGATCCAGCTATAAATCTCTCAAAAATTCCTATTTTAGCACCATCAAAACTAAGCCATTTCTTATACTGTATAAATAAAAATATTAAATGTACAATATTACTGAAATGGAATATATATTGTTTCTAAGTTTATAACATTAATACTACAAAATTATTTGTAAAAGTATTCTAGACACCTGATATTAGCATCTAGTAGAATACTTGATTTCAATTTTTATGCAATTGTCTAAGGTAATAAGAATCTTTTCCCTTTCCTTCTGCAGAGTAAGTTGGCAATATTAAGTAACTTAAGCACATTCATGAATGTCATACTATTTCATAAAAGGTATACAAATAACACAAAGGTGGCAGGGACTGTATCTTTTCTCTTTTTAGCCCCACACCTTCCATGTGGAAGGTACTTAATATTCTTTGGCTACTGGGTAATCAGGAATAGTAACCTGATGCAAAAGGCTCGGTTTGTTACACGGAACAGTTTATTCTGGTTAGCTCAAGAAAACTGGGAGGCTACTACAATAGCACACGTGGAAATAAGGAAAACATAAATATCAGCTTAAAGGTCAGGCTTCACAGGAACTAAGTCAGTCAAGTTTCATGAGACTGAAAATGGAAACTCATTTAGAATCCAAGACAGCCTTGGAAGCAGGTTATCTTGTCTCCTCCTAGGCAAGATGCTTTCCCGTTTGCCTTTTCCAGTGGTCTCTCATCAATACAATTCAGCTCCTAAGAACTGACTGGTTCTCACATCAGCGGCTCCCCATCGGGAAGTGCGACTGGTTTGGTTCACGTGGCAGACACCATTGTCTGTTCCCAGTAACCGTTATCATCAACTTCGTTTTAGTAATGGAGCCAACTCCACTATAAACTACATTTCCATCGCCTCCCTTGCAGCTAGATTGGGTGGTTCAGTGACTCAATTTGGCTAATGAGATAGGAAGGGAAGTTGGGTATGCAAATTCTGAGACATCTCCTTAAAGATGCTTGGACTCCTCTTTCCTCCACCTGGGAAATGGCACATGGTTGTGACCTCTGAAGCCATGTGCTGAAGATGGCAGAGCTATACTGTTAGCCCTGGACCACTTGCCTCTAACATAATGAAGCTACTGTATTTTGGTCTCTCTTTGTTACAACAGCTTAGAATGAACCCTAACCAGTACAGAAATTGGTTACTAGCTGTAGGGTACTGTCATAACTAAAACCTACAATACATGGTCTGGCTTTACTGTTAGGACACAGATACTGCAACCTAAGGAGGTGGTGATCTGTCCAGTGCTTTGTGGAAATGCTTGATGAAACTACCTCCTGTGATAACTGGGAAGGTAAACCATGTGCTTTCTGAGCCTGAAGTTCTAGGAAAACTGACTATAAAATATCAGCATGTTGGTCAGTGTTGACCACTCCTTGCTGCTTTTAGCAAGATCTAGGAGACATGAACTAAGGCATCTTGCATTTTTTTTGCCTTTGGGCCTTCTCCAAAGCTATCGGAGCCTGCGGAAAACAGAAAACCTGAGACGTGCAAAGAGCACTCTTGGACTCTTATGTAACACTAATAACTTGCACTACTTAAAAATAAACATAGCTCACCCAGCCGGGCATGGCTCAGCGGTTGAGCGTCAACCTAGGATCCAGGCGATCAGGGTTCAATTCCTGGTCAGGGCACATGCCCGGGTTGCGGGCTCAGTCAATGACTCTCATCATTGATGTTTCTATCTCTTTCTCCCTCTCCTTTCCTCTCTCTGAAATCAATAAAGATATATTTTAAAAAAGAAAAGAAAAATTGGATTCTTCATTTAAAAAAAAAATAAACATAGCTCATCTCAAAGTGAATTATTTAAGCAAAATCAAAGTCCTATATCAGATTAACAAATTTTAAATAAAGCATTCAAACTGCTCAAAGGGAAGCCAATATTGAAATATTTTGTGAGGGCTTCCTTCACTGCAACACTAAAATTAAAAGAACTACTAATACACATCAGTTATGGTAATATACTATAATCCATGGGACATCTTTTATAAACAATAGCAATATGAAAACAAAAAGTAATCAAATGAGAATGTACAAAGTCACTCATATTTAAGTTGATATCTACTGCTTGAGCACACTCATTTTCTCTCATGAAAGCCTAAACTTTTTAAACATTCAATTTAAAATCTGATCTTTGTTATAAAATTCCACAGACAACAGCATTTACCTGTTCATAGGCCCCAATCTTGATGGCCGTCTCAGGTGCAATTTTGAAAACATTTGCACCATTTCCTCGCCAAAGAGAACGAATTCCTCCTTCTTTTACCATCTGTCCAAACCCACCAATTAATCTCATTCTTTTTGACTGTGAACTATGAACCTAGAAAAAAAAGAGAAGATATTCTCAGACTAACTAATATGGCTGTGCCTCATTGCCTGGGGCCCAAAAGAGCTGGCAGATCTGCAAACTTTCCAATCTCTCTAAAGATGATGATGCCCATCAGTGCATCAGCGTGTTGTCAGAAAGCCTCGAAACATAGAAGGTGTGAAACCCAAGACCAAAGTCCCTAAGATTCAGTACCTTGTTGCTCCACATGTCCTGCAACACACACATCGGCCATGGCTCTGAAGAAGTAGCACAGTAATAAAACTAACGAAGAGGCTCAGAGTAAAGAGGCTACAGAATTTGGATAGGAGAATGAAGGAAGACAAAGAAAAGCACCAGGAACAGACTGCCAAGAGATGGAGGCTGTCCACTCTGACAGCTCCTACCTCTAAATATGAGTCGGTCAAAAATAAGATCAGACATCAACCAAAAAACACCCCAGCTATTCATAATCCATTACCAAATGTCACGATGTTACCAAAATTCCAAAAGACAATAAAAAACAAGGTATGTAAATTTAATTACAAATTTAAGTTCACTAGATTGTGGATTATTAATTTTTGTATCTTTGCAGAGAAAGTATGCAGCAAATATAAAATTTTAATTACTTCACAGATTAAGCCATACACTATATTATAACTACTGTTAACAATCCATTACTCAGTAAAATAAAAGGTAATTAGACAACACTACTTCTAATGAGATATTAATCAATAACCCACTCTGGTAACTTAACTTCCATTTTAGAAATATTCTTAGTACTGAAATAGTAGAGTAAAACTAGGCTATTAGGTAGGTGTCAGAGTCTAGAAATAACTAATAAATTAGACTAATGGTGTCTTATCACTTCTTTAGTAGACTTATGTTTTTGAAAAAACTTCTAATAGAGTGGTTGGTTCTATTATTATTTCAAATGAAAATTCATTTAAACAGTATACAAGCATCTTTAAGAAATTTTTTAATATTGAAAATAAGACAATTTACATTTTCAAAAAATGTACAACTTTAATGACTAGTATGAAATGTATCAAAACATTTCCTTTGCAAGTTATCAAGGATTTTCAGGTGACTTTAACGCGTAAGGGCCAGTGACCATGCAATCTACCTGCATCATGAGTTTCAAGCGGTCAAAAGGCGCGGTGCACGTCCTTGAAATCATGCTAGCTATTCCTCCTGCCGCCAATCGCCGCCACCAATCTCCAGAACGCTTTTCTTGCTCAGTAAATTCATCTGGAATAGCTATGCTCTCCCCTATGTCAATTATCTGATAAAATGTAAAATCAGAATTAGATGATAGAGAAAAATGCAAACACTTGATAAATTAAGAGGATAACTTTTTACAAAGACCAAAAAAACCACAAGATTTTTTTTCATCTTTCACCTCACTGGTACTAGACCAAATAATTTTTAATAATGCATTCAGATATAGGTTTAATGTAAAATCAATTCCCGCTGATGAAAGAAATTGAAGAAGACACAAATAAATAGAAAGATATGCTGTGCTCATGGATTGGAAGAATCAATATTGTTAAAATGTCCATACTACCCAAAGCCATCTACAGATTCAATGCAATCACCATCAAAATTCCAATGGCATTTTTCCCAGAAATAGAAAAGAAATCCCAAAATGCATGTAGAATCACAAGACCCTGAATAGCCAAAGTAATCCTCAGACCAGAAGAACAAAACTAGAGGCATCACACTCCTGCTTTCAAACTATACTATAAAGCTATGGTAGTCAACCCAGTATGGTACTGGCATAAAAAGAGACACATAAATGGAAGAGAACTGAGAGCCCAGAAATGAACCCTGACTTATACAATCAACTAATATTTGACAAAGAAGCCAAGAATACTCAGTGGAAAAGGACAGTCTCTTCAATAAATGGTGCTGGGAAAACTGGATAATCACATACAGCAGAATGAAAGTGGACTCCTATCTCACATCACTTATAAAAATTAACTCAAAATAAATTAAAGACTTAAACATGTGAAACTCCTACAAGAAAACACAGCAAAAAAGCTCCTTGACATTGGTCTTGGCAATGATGTTTTGGATTTGACACCAAAAGCATAATTAACAAAAGCAAAAAATATGTGGGACTGCATCAAACCAAAAAGCTTCTGCACAGCAAAAGAAATAATCAGTAATATAAAAAGGCAACCTACAAAATGGGAGAAAATATCTACAAATCACATAGCTGATAAGGGGTTAATATCCAAAATATATTTTTAAAACTCATACAACTCAATAACAAAATCCAATGAAAAAAGTGGGCAAAAGAACTAAAGAGACATTTATCCAAAGAAGACATACAAATGTCCATATATATGAAAAGATGTTCCATATCACTAATCATTGGGGAAATGCAAATCAAAACCACAATGAGTTATTCCCTCACACCTGTTTGAATGGCTATTACCTAAAAAAGAAAAAAGAAATAACAAATGTTGGCAAGATATATATACACATATATACACACATATACACATATATACCCAGAAATATATATACATACACAATGGTTTATTATTCAGCCTTAAGAAAGAAGGAAATCCTGCCATTTGCAATAATATGGATGGGCCATGAGGATATTATGCTAAGTTAAATAAGTCAGACATAGAAAGATACTGTATGGCATTACTTATACATGGAAACTAAAAAGCCAAATTCATAGTCTCTTTCCCTTCGGCATGCCACTGAAGATCCTGGTGTCACCAAGGGCCGGCGCCCCGCCCGGTGTTACGGGTATTATAAGAACAGCCGTACCCAAAGTCTCGCTTCTGCGAAGGGGTCCCTGATGCCAACATCCACATCTTTGACCTGGGACAGAAGAAGGCAAAAGTGGACGACTGTGGCCACGGGGTATCAGACAAACATGAGCAGCTCTCCTCTGAAGCCCTGGAGGCTGCTCTATTTGTGCCAACAAGTACATGGTGAAAAGCTATGGCAAAGATGACTTTCACAACCAAGCGCGGCCCCACCCCTGCCACATCTTCCACATCAACAGGATGTGGTCCTGTGCTGGGGCTAACAGGCTCGACAGGTATGCGGGGGTGCCTTTGGGAAACCCTAGGGCACAGTGGCCAGGGTCCACATTGGCCACATCATCATGGCCATCTGCACCAAGATGCAGACAAGGAGTATGTGACTGAGGCCCTACGCAGAGCCAAGTTCAAGCTCCCTGAACTTGGCCGCCAGAAGATCCACATCTCCAAGCAGTAGGGTTTTACTAAGTTTAATGCAGATGAGTCTGAAGACATGGTGGCTCAAAAGCCGCTCATCCCAGAAGGCTGTGGGATCAAATACATGCCTAATTGTGGTCCCCTGGATGAATGGTGGGCCCTGCACTCATGAGAGTCTCAGTGCTGCCCCCTCCTTACACCCAACAATAAACCCTACTTCCTGTCCGAAGTAAAAAATAATAATAGAAATAAAAAGCCAAATTCACAGAAATTGAGAGTAGAATGGGCTGGGAAATGGGGAAAATGGAGGAAATGGGGAGACATTGGTTAAACGGGACTTCCAGTTATGAGATGAGTAAGGTCTGGGGATCTCATGTACAGCACGGTGACTGTATTTAACTACACAGCATTTATCACATGCTTGAAAGTTGCTAGGAGAGTAAATCTTAAATGTTCTTACCATAAAATAGGAATATTATGTGAGGTGATGAGGTGTTAAGTAACCCTACTGGGGTAATCATTTCACAATATATAAGTGTATCAAATATCATGTTGTATACCTTAACTTGAACAATGTTATATACCATTTATATCTCAATAAATCTGAAAAAACAGACAATGCAGAGAAAAGCACATGAATGTACAATATTTATATCAAGAGCCCTAGCTAGTTTGGCTCAGTGATTAGAGTGTTAGCCCTCAGACTGAAGAGTCCTGGGTTCCATTCCAGCCAAGGGCACATACCTCGGTTGTAGGCTCGATCCCTGGCCCTGGTCCAGGCTTATGGGGGAGGCAACCAATCGATGTGTCTCTCTCACATCAATGTTTCTCTCTCTGTCCCTTCTACTCTCTCTGAAAAACAATGGAAAAATATCACCAGGAGAAGATTTAAAAACAAAAAAAACTTACATGAAGAGAAGTTTAAAATGCACTAAGAACCAGTGAAATGCACATTAAACCAACAAGATATCACTTTATGCCCTACAAAATGGCAAATACAGAAAACTGGATAATGCCCAGTAACAGTAATCTATAGAGAAGAAAAAACCACCCTGCACTGCTGTGGGAGTGAGCTGCCCCAGCAAGCCATTCTGGCAAATAACATGGTTAGAGGGCATTCTGGAAAGTGAAGACTGGATACCCTAGTAAAATTTATAAATGCATATTCCTTCTGACTCAGAAATCCAAATGACACTCTTTCAGATACATAAAAGAAAAGCATTTTGTGGGTGGGGAACTGGAGAAAACCTAGATGTCTATTACTAGGAGAATGGGTAAAGGGAGATGTTACACACATGCTATGCAGTAGTCAGAAGCAATAAGCCAGATGAATGCATAACAAATCTTAAAACATAATGTCGTATGATCAGTGCATGAAATCTGATGTGGCCCAGCCGGGTGTGGCTCAGCGGTTGAGCGTCGACCTAGGATCCAGGCGATCGGAGTTCAATTCCTGGTCAGGGCACATGCTTGGGTTGTGGGCTTGATCAATGACTCTCTCATCATTGATGTTTCTATCTCTCTCTCTCCCTCTTCTTTCCTCGCTCTGAAATCAATAAAGATACATATAAAAAAAAAAAAAAAAAAAAAAAAAGAAATCTGATGTGGCCCTCAGCACAAGACTATCTGTGTGAGTTAAAGCGCACACATGAAGCAACACTATGTGATTCCTAAGAATGCATCTACATTCAAGGACACAGATGGAACATGAGACTAAGTGTCTACCATAATAAGTAACATTCACTGAACACATATATTACCTGTTTAGCCCTTTTCTAAATACACTAACTTACTAATTTAATTATCAGAGCTCTTAATATTATTATCCCTAGTATATAACTGAGGAAACTGAGGCACAGAGGGGTTCTATAACTAGTGGGTGGCAGATGTGAAATTCAAACCTAGGCAGTCTGACTCCAAATCTTATGCTCTTAATCCCCCCCTATATTGTCTATGAAGTGGGGGGGGGGGGTAAGAAGTCACAAGGATGGATACAAATAGGATGTCACGAACAAATAATTGACTTAACCCCTGCATAAGAAAAAAAGTTCCTAATTACAAAACCTCATTCGTTCCTCACAACTCCAAGGCGAATGGTTACATAAAAAGAGGAGAGGGGGTGACATCTTTGATCCTTTCTGACTCTAAAATGTTGAGCCTTAACCTGACTTTACATTTCCTATGACAGAAGCCCAAACAGAGCACATGATATCTGTGAATAAAGAAGAGTACGTAACTTTTCTACTTTTCTAGGACAGTGGACTCTACCAGAGTAATGTATCTGAAACACAAAAGAAGCCCTTTCAGCAGATGGGCATCCATTTTAAGTTCTAGGTTTTAGCAAACAAAGAAATCATGGTAGCTGTGTTTGTATATATAATACTAACACTCCTCATTAAATTAGTAAAACAGTGTGAGAGAGAATACTGTTATTTTAGTCACTGAGGCTGGAAGTATTATAGGAATTGTATGACCATAATAACAGCTATGACATTTATGACAAATAAAAATAAAGTACAAAGTAATCTTACAGTAGAACGCTTCCAGAAACCAGCAATTTCATTGATATTTGCTGCAGGATGAAGTAAAAAGTAGTACTTCCATTCATCCCAGTCTACTGTCATTGTCCCATCAGTATCAATGCTGAAATTAAAAAAAAAATTGTGCTTACTACATTTATAAAAACACATTACATGCTTCTTACATATTTATTGTAAAAGCCACTCCTTTGGACTTCATGAATATTGCTGTATTTTCATATTTAATAGACTTTATTTTTTAAGAAGAATTGAAAATATATTCCTGGCCGGGTGGCTCAGTCAGTTGGAGCATCGTTTCATACACGAAAAGGTTGTGGGTTCAATTCCGTTAGGGCACATACCTAGATTGTGGGTTCAATCCCCAGTAAGAGCACGTAAGGGAGGCAAAAGATCAATGTTTCTCTCTCTTTCCCCTCCTCTCTCTCTCTAAAAATCAATAAAACATATCCTCAGGTGAGGATTAAAAAAAGATTTTTTGAGAATACAACACAGAGAGTTACACCAGTTTCCCCTAATGGCAACATCTTACGTTATGATGGTACATTTATTACAATTAATAAACCAATATTGATACGTTATTAACTAAAGTTCACACTTTACTCAGAGTTCCTTAGTTTTTAACTAATGTCCCTTATTTGTTTTAGGATTTCCATGTAGTCATGTCACCTTAGGTTCCTCTTGGCATGACAGTTTCTCAGACTTTCCTTGTTTTTTGGTAACTTTGATGGAATTTCTTTTGTATTGCTTTTTAATTATTTATTTGTATTTCTCAAACACATGCCTGTGCTCTTTTAAAGGGAAAGGCTATTTAAAGTCACCTTTGTATTGCTAGCACTGAGCACTCAGAAAATGTCTGTTGAATGAATGAATAAAACTGGCTGAAGATGAACCTTATACCTTTTGACTCTTCTAATAGTATTTTTACCTCTAACCCTTTTCTCTCTACTTATAGCTTTTAAAATCAACATTAAAATAACCTTTTATTTATGAATTTAAAGAAAAGACTCACTTTTTAACATGTGACATTCAGGATTTACTCAACTTTCAAGCATCTCAAAACAAAAAATACATCAGATGTTGTTTCTTTAAAGTCTGAGTAAAAGGTGGAATTAAGTGAAATGCTTTTACAACTGCATTTTTCTTAATGGAAATTCTAAAAAACAAATTCCATTCTGCCAACAGAAAGATCAGTACGATGTCCAGGTCTAGCCAAGAAGAACTAATGGGTGTAGAATTTATCCTTTCACTATAAACAATTACGAAACTGGACGCAATATATATATGGCCAAACGCTAAGCTATGCATGACTCCATCCATCTCACAAAAGCAGTTATTAGAGGGCTGTGAGCTTAATGGAAATTCTGTAGCTGCACAATGTTAGAATAAAGGAAGGGAGGAAGAGAGGGAAGGAGGAGCTACATTTATGGAAATTAGTTTCTAACAGGGAATATTAAACAAAAATGAAAACTATTAACAATAAGGATAAAGGCTGACCTTTGTAGAATTTTTTTTGCCTGAGCTTCAGAAATACGTAAACCCAGTGATTCCAAAGTAGCAATTAGTTCTGAAGTTTCTATTATTCCTGTAAAAAGTAAAAAAGTGTCAAGTTAAAGTCTCTAAGATAACAAGGCAAAATATACTTAGAACACAAGAGTCTTAAAAAGCCAGTGTGTTTCATAGGCCTTTCATCCCATATTCACAACCCAAAGACTAAAAAGCTCTAAAATTAAAAGACGTTTCATCAACTACACTTTAATTAAAAAGGGCTTTACATTCCAGAATGAAAAAAACAAAAACAAAAAACAAAATAAAAGACATTTTGTAAATTTTGCACCAAAATTTATTTGGTGGCAGAACATGCCTTAAACTGATGTGAAGTTAACTTTAGACCATTACTTATCTAATTTAGTGTTATTGTTTATTTGTTTCACTAAAGGAATATTCATGAACAGTTGACCTTTGCCCTGGCCAGTGTGCTCAGTGGTTAGAGCATCCACCCAAGAACGGAAAGGTCTCAGGTTCAATTCCTGGTCAGGGGCACATACCTGGGTTGCAGGTTTGATCCCTGGCCCCTGCTGGGGCAAGTGCGGGTGGCAACTGATTGACGTCTCTCTCATATCAATGTTTCTCTCCCTGTCCCCCTCCCTTCTCTCTCTAAAAATCAGAGGAAAAAATACCCTCAGGTGAGGATTAATAAAAAAACAAAAAAGGAAATATAAAAATATATTAAAATGCTAAACCTGATCTCTAGATAGCAGAGTTACAAGTAACTCAGTTTCTTTCAGGAGCTTGTCTGTGTTATCTAACTTTCCTGCAACTGAAATATTTTCAAAATCATCAAGAAAACAATAAATATCATTTTTAAAAACTACCATGATGCTTTCAGCTCATATACTACACAAGAGTGGAGAGACCTACTCACTAAGCCAAGAAGCTATAAATTCAGAGGGCAAAAATTATTTTATTAAAATGATGACAATCAAACAGAAATTATAACACTAATAGATGTAGTTTATATATTATTCTTAGAAATTAAAGAAATACTGCGTAACAAGTAATAGAATTGAATCTTTGATAGTAGGAGTTAGTTGAAGGCTAATAAACATATCCTGTAATATTGTTATTTGTGCTGAGCTAATTGTGAGTAAAACACACATACACACACCATCCTTATTTCGGTCCAGCCTGTTAAATGCCAGCCTCATTTTTTTCTCATGGTCTGTAAGGTATTGCAGAAATTCTTGGAAGTCCAATCCTGAATCAGCATTGGTATCTCCAGCTTTAAAAATTTCCTGCAAGAAAGAAGAAACCACTGCCAAGATGCGTTGCAAGTAAAGCCCCTGTACCATTCTAACATTGGCCCATTTCACTCATGCTAATTATGATTTCCATCCGCAGCCACTAGCCTGGTTTTTCACTCACAGCTACAAAGCTAAGTGCATCAAGTAACCTTTTATTTTAAAGAGTGTGCAATACTACAGTCAATAGCCACCATGTCATTCCAAATTATCACCAATCTTAGAAAAATTTACCTGCAGTTATCAATGAATGCCAAGTACCTTGAAAGGATACTAAGATACATAGTTCTTGCCAACAGAGACCTCATTAAATGAGATAAAATATGTGAAAGTGTAGTATGACCCACAGCTTCATAGTTTGAGACCTATAAAGTAAGAGTGTATGTTCAAGTCTCATTAGGGTGTTATGCTTTTGTAAATAAAAAATTAATAATCCTAATTTTTAAATGCACATCACCTGTATTTCTAGTGGATTCCCAAGTCAAGGACACAGGTCGTGTCCTGTTCATCTTTGTACCATCAATGCCCGGCACAAAGTACAGCACACAAAGGCCTTTAATTAGTATTTGTTGAACTGAAAAATACTGCGAGCTGGGCCCTGGACTAGGTCCTAAGGATTAAAAGAAGAGCCTAGGCTGGTGTGGCTCTATGGTTAGAGCCTCGGCATGCACACAGAAGGGGTGCAGGTTCGATCCCCAGTCCCCATTGGGAGGCATGCAGGAAGCAACCAATTGATGTGTCTCTCTCACATCAATGTTTCTTCCCCTTTCTCTCTCTCTCCCTTCTCTCCCTCCTTCCCTCCCTACCTTCCACTCTCTCTGAAAATCAACGGGGAAAAAAATCCTCCGGTGAGGATTAACAAAAAAACAAACAAAAGACAGGAAGATACAGTCCCTGCCCTGAAGGAAATTACAGACTAGTAAAGGTCACTCATATAACCAGAGAGAACACATTGAGTGACATAATAGGAAGGTATTTAAGGCACAGTGGAGTTTCAGGGGATTCAGGAGAGCCTGTATCCCTGCCATTCCTCTCTGATTCCTACCTCTCTCAGGTTTCTTCTCTGATATCCCTTCTCAGGTTAGCAGAAGCCTGAGATACTTGACAGGCTGAGGTGCAGTGTCCTGGAATTCTGGGCTGGAGAAGGAAGTAGAACCAGAGACCGTTCTAAGAGACAGTGCCCAGAGACAAAATAAAAATAAAACCATGTAGCCCTAGCCGGTTTCGCTCAGTGGTTAGAGTGTAGGCCTGAGGACTGAAGGGTCTGGGGTTCAATCCCAGTCAAGGGCATGTACCTCCCTTGCAGGCTAGATGCCCAGCCCCCATCAGGGCGCGGGTGGGAGGCAACCAACTGATGTGTCTCTCTCACATCAATGTTTCTGTATCTCTCTCTCCTCCTTCCACTCTCTCTGAAAAGCAATGGGGGAAAAAAAATATCCTTAGGTGAGGATTTAAAAATAAGTAAGAAGTAAGTAAGTAAACAAATATAAAAAACCATGTAGATGGTTTAAGTCACCCATCTGAAGGAACTAAGCAGAGTTCGAGGACACAGGTCTGAGATAATGATATAAAAATTAATTCAGAGCAACAGGTTTTGGAGCACAGAACCCTGAAGGAATTTCCTGAGCCATGGGAACATCTGGACTTCACACACACACACACACACACACACACACACACACACACATACACACACACCCCTCTCACTGGTACAGAGCTGAAATAAGTGGGGTAGTATCTGAAGACTGTTTAGCACTTGACAGAGGGGAAGTAGAATAAATGACACCCTGAAACTTCCATCTGAACCTATTTTTAAATAATCAAGTCAAAGGCCCGTCTAGAGAAGGAAGACACCCCCTCATTTAGCCGAGGTCCTAAACAATCAGCTACAGAGGAAACCCCATGGATCAAGGTCTGACTCGCCCCAGACCCTGGGTCGGTCAGAAAGAGCCGCCAGCTCTGGGGACCCATCTGTGCCTGTCCTGAAGTGTGAACGACCTAATTAAAGAGGCCTCCGACTCCTGCATTCACAGCAGCTAACACAGCTCCTGAAACTCTGTGCGGGTTCAGTGAATGCTGAATGAAGTCACCAGAAACCCACTCGGCCTCTCCCACCAAGGCCAGGAGGAGGCGTCCATCATGGCGGACAGCGCCCGTCTGAGGAAGGTGGAGCCCTGCGTCGCCGGCGGCACTATCTGTGCGCCAGGAGCTCCAGCAGGGGCGGGTGTGGCTTCCCAGCTACCCGGCGTCTCCGCAGACGCCCGGGGCCATGTTCCCTCGGTCAATCACCTTCTCCGACTGCAGGCCGAACGAGGAGCTCCAGTTTCTCAGCCCTTCCCGGAGCTCGATGATGTCCACCACCCCGTCCCCGTTGCGGTCCAGGTCTTGGAAGAGGATCGCGTAGGGGAAGGAGTCGTCGTCCTCCTGGCAGGCCGCCCTGGGCAGCACGAAGCCCCGCAGCCAGCGCAGCGCGGCCCGTCGGGTGGCGGCCGGCGGGGTGGGCGGTGGAGGCCTCAAGGCCGCCTCTCCTTGGGGCCCGGGCGAGGACATCCCGCCCTCCGGCCCTGCCACCTGCTGTGGCCTCGATGATGATGATGATGATGATGATGACGACGACGCCGCCAGGAGGCCGGTCCAAGCCGTCAGCGCAGCCATGGCAACGGCCCAGCCGAGCCGCCAGGTTTTGAGCCTCCCAGGGCCAGGGTACCGGCGCCTATGGGGCTGTCGAGCGCTCCGACCGGGAGCCTCCACGCGACCTCGCGGGAACCCTGGCGAGCGCCACGCGAGAGTTGGCGCACCGGAAGCTGGAACGGCGGACTTCCTTCCGGCCTAGAGTCGACCCGGAAACAGAGGGGACCGGAAGTGAATTCAGTGCCCTGCATGGAACCTGAGCTGCGTGTCCAGCATCTCCCGGTGTTGACTCTCTGTCTGTGGCAGGTGAGTTGCTCTGACTTGCGCCCCTGACGGCGGCGTCCAGTGCCCTGGTGCCGCCCCGCCTCGCCTCGCAGGGAAGGTCATCGCCTGCAGTCAGGGTCCCGTTGACCCTGCCGGAGAGTCCGGAGAGGGCGGCCTTCCCGCCATTGGAGTGTGTGGACAACTGATTTGGACAAAGAAGCCATACAGTGGAAAAAGGAAAGGCTCTTCGATAAATGGTGCTGGGGAAATTGGAAAGCCACCTGCGAAAGAATGAAACTGGACTGCTGTTTGACACCATACACAAAAATCAGCTCAAAGACCTAAATGTAAGACCTGAAACAATAAAATACGTAGAAGAAAACACAGGTACTAAATTTGTGGACCATGGTCTCAGATAGGATTTTCTGAATTTAGCCCTGATGGCAAGGGAAGTAAAAGCAAAAATAAATGAATGGGACAACATCCCATTTAAAAGCACAGCAACAGAAATCATCAACAAAACAAGGACAACCAACTGAATGGGAGGAGAGATTTGCAAACAATGCCTCCGATAAGGAGCTAATATCCAAAACATGTTACAAACTGATACAACTCAACAACAAGGAAAAACAATCCAATTAAAAATGGGCAGAGGACCTAAACAGACACTTTTCCCAAGAAGACATGCAAATGGCCAACAGATGTGAAGAGATGGTCAGCTTCACTAGCTCTGAGGAAAATGCTGCTGCAAACCACAATAAGATACCACCTCACGCCTGTTAGAATGGCTGTTACCATTAAGACAAGAAGTAAGTGTTGGAGAGGCTGTGGAGAAAAAGGAACTCTCGTGTACTGCTGGTAGGAAGGTAAATTGGTACAGCCACTGTGGAAAACGGTATGGAGGTTCCTCAAAAAGTTAAGAATGGAGCTATCCTATGACCCAGCAATCTCTCTTCTGGGTATCTACTGGAAAAATTTGAAAACGCATATTTATACACCTGTGTCCATTGCAGCACGATTCACAATAGCCAAGATATGGAAGCAACCTGGATGTCCATTGATAGACAAATGAAGAACATACAATACATGTATACAAAGGAATATTACTGAGCCATAAGAAAGAATGAAATCTTTCCATTTGCAGCAACATGGATGGACCTAGAGGGTATTATGCTAAATGAAATAAGTCAGAAAGAGAAAGATAAATACCCTATGATTTCACTCATATATGGAATCTAAAAAACAAAATAAATAAGCAAATAAAACATAAACTCATAGATACAGAGAACAAATTGATGGTTGCCAGATGGGAGGAGGTTTAGGGGGATGGATGAAAAAGGGGAGGGATTAACGTGCAAATTGCCAGTTATAAAAATAGTCACAGGGATGTAAAGTATAGCATAGAGAATGTAGTCAATAATATTGTAATAACTATGTATGATGTCAGATGAGTACTAGATTTATTGGGGTAATCACTTTGTAAGTTATAAATGTCTAATCACTAAGTGGTACACCTGAAACGTAATATTGTTTGCCAACTCTAACTGAAAAAATAAATATAAAGCAGTAAAAAAAATACCAAAAAATATATATATAAAGTAGAAAATGCTGAAAAACTTCAAAATAGTCCAATTTTTTTCTATACCATAAAGTTATGTTAGGTTAATATAATGAGGTTATATCAGGTAATATAAATTGAATTTTAATCCATTTAAATGCAAATTTCTAGTGAGTGTTTATTAAAATTTAAAGAAGCTTAAATAGATTTTATAACAAAGATTTTAATAAAGATCTTAAAGTATAATTCTGGCTTACATAATATTAAAATTCCATATTTGAGTCTAATATCTGTGTTAATCTTTTTAGAGACTGGATATAGCCTCTTTTCATACAGACTTCTTGGAATTGTAAGGAGAAAGCCACGACATCCTCTTGTTTATAAATAAATGTACGTAAAAGGACAGTTCAAGATTTCATTTCTGCAGTCCTCTCAAATGTGGCCTTACTGACTCATACACCAAACAGTTTATCCACACTGAAGGAAGCAGCTCAGAAATCCTGTAACTCTGTGGCTTTTATAAATTTAACCAAAGACACTGATCATATTTAGCCATGGGATGCCTATTATGCCTAGAAAATGAGAGGAAAGGGAAAAGTAACTCTTTTTCTAACTTTATGCAAATTCGTATAGTAATGATACTTATGAAACAAAGAACTTTACAAATTAATAATGTATGAAGCACTTATTTTCAGTATCATATTTTTATTCATGAGCAGATATTTTAGATTTAGCAAATGAACAAAATATTTTTAGCTGTTATAACCTCAATCCACTAAATGTAATTTGGCTCAATGACCAGTAGAGGGTGATAGAATATCAGAATGACAGCATAAGAATGCATTTAGGGACCATGTTTCAGACATTTTTCTATAAATACAACTTACTCAATACTTTTCCCCCAAAACCCATTACATATTTATCTATTGAAAATACAAAGTATATAGATCCATCACATTCGTGATATAGAAAGATACCGTGAAAAGTTTTTTACTTATTCCTGTTTTATTTATCATTCTATTTTACATTTTTTTCCCTATGTCCTACACCATCATGGAAGGTCATTAACCAAAGAAATACATTGCATCAGGGTTTTTTTACCTTAAGTGCTGCAAATATCATTTTATCTGTCTTATCGATATCTTTCAAGAGTAGTCAAGTTAATGAAACTCAATGTAATGGGTTCACCGAGCCAGCTGCAGTTGTTTACAATTACTGTTGAAGTGCCTCTTGTTTAGGTTGTTATAGACAATTAATCCTTCCTTTTGAAGGGTATCAACGTGCAGTTATTTATGGAGTACCCACGAGATGCTCAATTTATGTGCTGTAACAAATTACCAAAAATTGGGTGGCTTGGAATAAAAGATATTTGCTTTCTCACAATCCAGGAGGCCAGAAATCTGAAATCAAGTTTGGATTCTTCTGGAAGCTCTGAAGGACAATCTTTTCCTGACCACTCCTAGTGGTTGCCAATAATCCTTGGCTTTTAGCTGCAGGTGGCTCAGAGGGCAGGAGGCGGAGGGGAGGCTAGAATGAGGGGTTAACTGAAAGTATGTATAGCACACGGCCGCTCCAGATACCTGCCCGCCTCCCCACCCTCCTCTCCCACTCCTGAATACCTGGAATACCAACTAGCATTGGACTCCTGGCCAAAAAAAAGGTGCTTGTCTTGAAAACTGCATAAGCCGACTGAGGAGGTTCAGGAATGCTGAGACTGACCGCCAGCGCCCCAGTAAAGCTCTCTCCTTATGTGCATATTGGAGCACCAAATCTCCCCTCCCCCCAAAAAACGACAGGCTCCAGCATTCTCGGCCTAAAACGAAGGCAGCCATGGATGAGGCTATTTTATTTATAGAGGCGGTGGCTGGACGCCCATCAAGAACCTGTGCCCTCTTTCTTAGAGCGATGCTCCTGGGCTCGGCTGCCGGCCAGGGACGGCCTTTCCCAGCCTCTGCTGCACCCAGGTGTGGCCCTCTAGCTGGTGGGACGGGAGTAGAAGGGATGTGGGTCCCTTGCAGGCCAGGGCTCTTGAGAAAGTAGGTGCACCTTTTCAGTTTCTCGTTTCACCTTCTGGCAGCCGGAAGCAGAAGACACCAACGCCCAAGGAGGTGCTAGAAGCAAGATGCTATGACAAGTCAAACTCTGCATGTTGTGTCCTTACCGACAGCCTTCCTCACTAGGCCTGAGGCAAAGTGGAAAAAAAAATCTGTCCCATTAGTCTCCCACGGGTGGAGGGAAGACTCACACTCAACTGAAGATGCCAGCCTTTCAGATGTCATCTAGCTCCTCAGCCCCTTCCATTTCAGCACTTATATAGCCTTAGGATAAGCAAAGGAGTAAGAATCCACAGAACGGGTTTTTTAAAAGCATCTTCTCTGTGACTGTCACTGAGGATCTGACCTTGACACTTGTCAGTGAGCGTCAGTGACTCAGGAGAGTCTGCTCAAATTAAAAACGGCAAAGTTTTATTCAAGAGTCTTAGGATTTGGAAATCCTAGGAACACAACTAGGCAATACCCAGTGTTCTGCGGAAGAAGGAAAAGCTGAGAGTCTCCTCACAGTAAAAAGTAAATAAAGCGCATTCTTGATTCTTAGCGTCTGGATTGGCCTGAGATGGTGATCGTCCAGGTGCCCAGTGTCCTGGATCACAGAGCTCACTCGGGTTGTCTAGACACATGAGCATCCTTCCTTGAAGTTGGGAGGATTCTTCAGAGGGTTACCTATGGGATCTCCAGGCACTGACACACAACTGAAAAGCTGTAAGTCCTCAGGGTGGTAACAGTAGGATTAGAAGAGTTTGTTCATGCCTCAGCCTCCCTGATTTTAGTTACATAGTAGTTTGACTCTAATGACTCTATTTTGCCTGTTCACTCTTTACTCACACATCACTTTGGAATGTGGGGGTTACTGGGGTTTCAACTGCCGGTGAGTCAGAAAGAGGCCCGTCTTCACGCCCTGTTAGAAAAGACTAACAGTAGCCTGTCTGTGCACTGCTATTAGGGCTGAATTCTAACTCCTTACTCCATTCAGTACACGCTGCGTGATGTGGCCCGGGCTGCCTCCCCGGCCTTGCCTCCCGCACTGTCCTGGGCTTGGCCGCCCCGGACCTCCGGGTCCTTAGCTTACCTACCATTCCTGCCTCACGCCTCCCTACATGCCTGCTGAGTGTTCTTCCTCCCACTACCCCTTTCTCTCGCTTTTCGGGCCGCAGCTTAAATATTACCTCGTGACAAAGGACTTTCCCTAAACAGCTCCTCACCCGCACTCCAGTATCCTCGCTCGCGTGCACTATGTATTTTACTTTGCAACATCTATCACAAGTGACATAGCTGCGTGCGTGTGTTTCCCAGCGCCCGCCTGTGTCCCTCTGAGCGTGCAGTTGGGGCACGTTTCCCAGCCCTCCTCGCAGCAGGTGGCTCAGTGCTAGCACACGGAAGGCAGGCCCAAAAGACCACTTCCAGGCAGAGGGCCTTCCAGGTCTGTTTGTTTTCCATCTGAAAAGAATTATAGTTGAAATATGCAGTAGGCCTACCTAGCCCGATACTTTGAATATCATATTTAACTTTACTCACTTTGAATCTTAAGAGCTATCTTTATAAAAAGCTGTTTTCTTCTCTCTTTTTTTTTTGGAAGGAAAGGAGGGCCAAGACTTAAGGTATGTCGAAATCTGAATATTCCTTCTTAGAAAGATTGTATTACTCATGCCAACTGGGAAGTTGTATTTGATAGTCATGATAATGACAGAAATTGTCTACGGGCTTTATATTTGAAATATATTAACCACATCAGATTTAATCTAGAAAGACCCTTAGTTTAAGGGTTCAAAGAACATGTTGGCTAACAGCTTAAACCAGGTCCATCCATGGATGGGCACTTCCTGTTGTTTTTGTTAAAGATAGAGATCCTGTGTGCTATTTTAAGAATCTCATAGGTTATAGATTGGAATGCAGCGAAAAAAATCTATATACCTCAAACCCCGGGCTGGCCAAGAAGGTCAGGTTAAGGTGACAAGAGGCATGTCCCCATCTCATCAGCCTGAGAACATAACTCTGTTTAAATAGTGAAACAACACTGAATGCGAGTAACCTGGGCGCTCACTATCACAGTGCAGGATGCAAGGTGTCCTCCAGGGCACCTGGCGTTTTCCTCACTGCCATCCGTCAAGGTGAATGGAGTGCATGCAATTCCAGAATAGAGCGTAAATTCACGTCTTCCTTACGAGAGCGTATTTTCTGCATCAGTTCTCATCTGTTTCTCCTCCTGCATCCCCTAAACTTGCTTCAAGTACCAGCATCCTCTCTGTCATGGAGATTTAGGAAATCAAAGCCGTTTTTCACTTCCTCTCCCCGCTCCATCATCTGCAGAACTTTCCAAGGCCTAGTTCAGAGCCTCACCACCTGCTGTCTGCACAGCCGCGATAACCAGCCTCCGAACTGGCCCCTCGGCCTCCTCCTAGCCCAGTGTATCTTAAACACCCCCATCGGGGTTTTGTTCCTAACATACAGCTTTGCTCAAGCGCCTCACAACCTGCAAAAGGAAGCCTCGACTGCCCGGCCTCGCACTGAAAGCCAGGCTCTGGCCACACTCGGTTTCTAACCCGGTTTCCCTCTGCTCTTTATAGCTACCTTTTCCTGTGTTTCAGCCCAGACCCCCCTCCTCCCTGGCTTTATGCTTTCCTGCCTCTCCGCCCCAGCTCAGGTCAGAAATTGTTTTTCCTTCCTTCTCTGCCCTTGCAGATCCCCTGCTTCCTTCAGGACTCGGGTCCTGCACAGGCCACCCTCCCCCACAGAGCCTTCTCTGGATTCGCATCTGGAAGCGATTGCTTCCTCCTCTGAAGAGCTCCGGGAGCGATGTGGACGCCTCTTTCTCAACCCTTTGTTTTACTTTCCCTCAGCCCTCTGAGAAGATCCAGCTCTTGTTTGCTTTTGTACCCTCTAACGGAATACTTGCATACTGGCCAGCTAAATAAATAATAGTTGAAGAAATACATAGGTATATACCCGATAAATAAGAGGCACTTGAGGCAGATAAGAGTTGCATGTAAAAGAAGACATGAGCTCATGAACAGAAAAATACTGACTTGGCCCAAGCTGGCTTGGCTCGGTGGTTAGAGCGTCTGCCCGAGGACTGAAGGGTCCCGGGTTTGATTCTGGCCAAGGGCACGAACCTCGATCGCTGGCCCGGGTCAGGGCACATGCAGGAGGCAACCAATCGATGTGTCTCTCTCACATCCATCTCTCTCTCTCTCTCTCCCCCTTCCACTCTCTCTGAAAAGCAATGAAAAAATATCCTCGGGTGAAGATTAAAAAAAAAAAAAGAAAGAAAAATACTTACCTGATACTGCCTCAAGACACCAGTAAACGAGAATATTGAAAAGGGAACATGTATTTATATCTAGCTAACAACATAGAGTAATCTTTCCTAAGAAATATCTCTCAAAGGATTTATTCTAACTGACATATTCTAACGCAGAGCTTACGGGTAGTTTTTTCGTTTGGTCTTTTTACGGGTAGTCTGAAGTGGAGAAACATGCCTAACCCTTTCATTTCCACTTTCTTTATTATTAATACTAGCCAGTGCTGCTGACTTGGCTCTAGGGAGTTGAAATAATACTTGAAACACCATCAATTCTGAATATGACTGACCAAAATCATATTTAGACCAATAAATATAAAATCAAATTGAATTGAAACACTATCAATTCTAAATATAACCAAACTTTTCTCCTGGCAATTTTAGTTTTTGAAAAATAGAGTCAAAGTCTGTTTTTGTTTCACTATACACCCTTTCCCCCCACTCTACCCTTTTGAGGTCACCTTTAAAACATCATCAAATTCATTTTTTTCATACATGCCTAGCAAAGCTCTTGGTACATAAACACTCCCTGAATCCTAAACGGATGAACCCACCAAATAAGAATGCTGAGAGTATTTGCCAGCTGCTACCTCTGAGTGATGACGCTGTGCCCAGAAATCAAGCTGACAATGAGCTGGGCAGAAAACAGAGGCTCAGTAAATATTTGCTGAGTTTAATTCACATAGTTTTAAACCTGGAGAGGATCTCAGAGATGATTCACCTTCCGGTAATCACTCTATGTTCACGGTGCTTTCTGCATTTATTGAAGCACATTTATCAGCAAATATTTACTTAGCTTTTCTCCTTGAAGACAAAGGCATTGTGATGACCCACCTTTCCCATATATCTGATGCTTGGCAGGTTATAGGCACTCAGACGCTTCCCCGAGTGAGCGAGAGTAAGAAATGCCTGCTGTCCAATATCGCAGCCATTTGCCACCTGTGACTATTTAAATGAATTCTAATTAAATACAACTTAAAGTTCATTTCATTTGCCGCACTGGCCACATCTCACGTATTCAGTGACAGCATGTGGCTACCATAGTGCACAGAACAGAGAATATTTCCATCATCACAGAAAGTTCTTTCGAGCAGTGCTGGTCTGGACTACTTTTCTTCAGTTGTCACTTGCTCAAAATCAAACCAGAAGCAGAACCGGGATTAAAACCTGGAGCTCCTAAATCGAGCAGGCAACGTCTGGCCTGCGAAATCATTTGGTCTGGCCCTGCCAAGGCAACCGGCAGTTCCAGACATCACATTAGGGGTGAGTTAATTAAATGTTTGACGAGATATAGCAGGCTAATTTTTAACTTGACAGTTTTGTATGGCCCTCGAATAATGTTATAAATACCCAGATGGCCCTTGGCAGAAAAACGGTTCCCCACCTCTGTCCTAAGTCAATGTCCATTGTTGCTAAGTCATAACTCTGATTCATTTCAGAATTCCAGCTGTTTGTAGCCCTAACTTAGAGCTAGTAATATTATGGGAGGCGTGGTCTTTGTCTTATGATTGCCCTAGCAGTTATTTTATTTTTTTGTATTGTAATCAGTCAACATGCATGCTTTACAAACAAAAAATATAACATTTAAAAATGTACCTGAAAGTTTTATACCTCTGGTGTAAACGGAGAAAATAATGCTAATTTTAAAAAACCTTTCCAGGTGCCTACCTAAATAAAACATGATAGTATTCTGGTCTTGTGCCAATTTAATTAGAAAATGCACAGAAGAGGCTCTGGTTTAGTGGTTGCTTTTTGGTTTGGTTTTTTTGAAGCATTTCCCTTTGGTTTACTAATTTGTAAAAATTCTTTGGATCTAAACCAACAGATCAGTTTGGGGATTATTCAAGGTTGGTTTGGTTTGAGTTCTTAAAAGATCTCCTCAGCCTTTTTTGAGAGCATCAGAAATTTCTAAAATGCTCTTAGAGAAAGAGCTTTATTTCCTACAACTCCCACAATCTAACTCTGTCCTCAGGAAGAAGAGAAACAGGTTTGGTGTTAACCTAGCACGCTATGCCATAGTCCGCCCATTTGGCCATCAAGTAACCATTTCCCCTTTCTTCCCAAATACCACACTCACTCTTTCCCCAGGGGACATCACCTAAAATCTCACCCGGTCACCTCATCAAGTTCAAAGTACAAGATCCCCAGGTAACCACAGGCTTCTCCCTCAGGTCTGAACATAAGGCCACATCGTCTTATGATCCGGTCATTCTTAACCAGGGGTGATTTTGTCCCCCAGGAAACATGAAGCAAGGCCTGGAGACATTTTTTATCATCACAGCTGGGAATTAGTGGGTTGTTACTGGCCTCTGGTGGGTAGAGGCCAAGGCTGCCGTTAAACACCCTGCAATGCACAGGACAGATCCCACAACAAAGAATCGTCTGGGCCAACAAGTCAGTAGTGCCAACGGTGAAAAACTCGCTGTGACCTATAAGCTAATAGGAAATCTTCCCCAATCACACCCAATATATAAACACCGGCCCACTGCCAGGATGAAACCCTGCATGGAGGCAGGGTGAGGGCCGGACGGCAGGCCTCCTTTCTCCCTTCTCTCCATTGTCCTCTGTGGCCACTGGCTCTGCCCTCTGGAGTTTTTCCCCTAAGCCCACAATGAAGCATGACTTCTTTGTGTACAGTAAAGCTTTTAGCCCAGGCTCATGATTTCTTTAGCATCTCAGTCCCTCAGGAACTGAAAGGCCTCTGATCTATTTGCATCCGATCAGTTTCATATGCCGGGAACGCTAACGTTCTTTCCTAGAGATCATTCTCGATCGATCCTAGCTTATTTCTTTGCTTTCTCACCCCCATACTTCTCTTCCTCTCAACTTAAAGGGCCCTCAGACTCAAATGGGAAGGCTACACCCTAAATCTAATCTCGGCTGCACGGCTGAGTTCTAATGAGCCCGTGTTGCCCAGAAGCTTTTTCAATCTTATTTCCTGTTCTTTGCAGGATAGAGCAGCCAGTTCTTCCAATCCCTCGAGGCTCCGAGTTTCTGTACTCGCTACATTCCTTTTCACGTATGCATGGAAACCTGCTTATTGTCGCATAAGCTCACCTCATTTTTTCTAATATCTTGTTAAATGCAACTACTAAACATAACCCACCCACGCCCCATTTTCCAACCTCTTCTAGAGCTATGGGCTTTGTAGGCACTTCCTTGCCTTCTGATTATCACAGGCAACTCTTCTACCAAACGTCTCGCCACAAGTTTCCGTTTTCCAGCTGCTCATAATTGTTCCTTTGCTGTCTGACTGCCTACCTGGCTGGCTTTAGATTTTTACGACAGCGCCCTGCTTCCGTAGCAACTTCTGCATTAAGGTAACGCGAGCTGCTGTAACAAATATACCTGAAAAGGCCACAGTAAAAGGTTTGTTTCCTGCTCAAGCGACAGTTCAATGGAAGTGTCCTTGGTCAGGGGCGGAGGAGTGAAGGAGTCCCTCTAGTCACACAGTCACCTAGGGACCCAGGGTCCTAGAGCCTCTGGCATCTTGCACATGTAACTTCCAGCATGTCCCTTGTCATCAAATTCCAACCAGCAGATTCCAGAAGAGAGGGAGGCGACGGATGTTAACTAAAGCGGTGAGGGTAATCATTTCACAGCGTGTACCTACATCAAATCATTACGTTATACGCCTTGGGTTAATACAATGTTGTATGTCAATTATATCTCAATAAAACCGGGGGTGGGGCACAGTTCCCTGCTGGTGTCGGCAGCTCTCCACGTGCTGACTCAGCCATCTGGGCTGCTTTCAGTCTTGTGGCTACTGCATCTCAGCCCAAGGTTTCCTCCGTGACTAGTGTAGCAAAGAAGAGGAAGTCTAGGGAGCCGCTCAAAGGCTTCCACTGTCTCCTCCTAGAAGTGACACATAACATCTCACGTATTATTGGCCCCCACCTAACCGCAGGGGGGGTTCTGGAAATGTAAACGCCCATGTGCCCAGGGAGTAAAGGGGGACCAGATACTAGCGTGAGCACTAGTGATGTTTACCACTCATGATGTGACGGCGAATTCGGTAGTCTGTTGACTTCCACTCCTCCAGCCCTCCCACGGGTTTCAGGAGCTCTGAATTGCCTGGCCGATACCCCTTTGTTTTTTGAAGTATCTGGTGGTGTGGGGTTCGTCTGGGGAACCCTGCCTGAATCAGGTGTGTGCTGGTAGCTCTCTGTCCCCTTACCTCCATTCTCTCTCCACCCTTCGGTGCCCTACTCTGTGTCCCAGGAGGGCATCCCCTACCAACTACATCTTTGCAGGTTTCATTGCCCTCTGGCTGTGGTTGGCTTTGGATAAAGGGAGGTACCGCCAGACTGTAGGTCCCTTACCCTGCCCTATAAAGAGTTCTGTAAAGAGTCCTTTTATTAAACTGTATTTATTTAAACACTGTGAGTATGATGTCTGTTTCTTGCCTGGACCTTGACTCATACAAGGTGTTTAATAATCAAAAATGAGTCTAAAAATAGAGTACTAGACTCCCTCCCTACCTCCAGTTTTACAGCAGCTGGAGATCTTTATAAAATGCAAATCTGACCCCGGCCAGGTGGCTCAGTTGGTTGGAGTGTTGTCCCATACACCAAAAGGTGGTGGGTTCGATTCTCGTTTGGGGCACATACAGAGGCAACCAATTGATGTTTCTCTCTCACATCTCTCACATCAATGTTTCTCTCTCTCTCTCTCTCTTCCTATCTCTCTAAAATCAACAAAAACATGTCCTTGGGTGAGGATTTTTTTAAAAAAAATCCGAATACATTATCCCTCTATTTTAAAACTTCAGTGGCTCCCTATTATGTCCCTGTCACCACACCCCACTCTAAGCTGCCGCCAGACTCAACTACTTTTGGTTCCTCCTGCAACGCGGTCTCCCTTCCCCTTCCCCCGAGCCTTTGCACATGCAGTAGCTTCTTCCTAGAAACCGCTCCCCACCCCCACTCCATCATTCAGACACCAGCTCAAATGTGACCATCCCCAGAAAGTCTTCCACAACTCACTTGCCGAGTTAGATGTCATCAGGTGCTCCCCCAGCAGCCTGGGTTTACCGTCACACACAGACAGAACGCGGGGTCACACTGACCGTAACTGCCTGCCTGCTCATCTCCCATAGGCTCCAGCCGACTGCAGGATTTCGAGCAGGCACCGCATCTCAGATCTCCAGCACCTGGAAGGACTCGGCACCTAACGGGCTCTCGACGAATCTTGGGTGGTTCCTGAATGTTACCGAAAAAGCTCAATCCCTCCTCCTTCAGCTCCTTTCCCCTCTCTTTTCATTCAATGACAAAAATCAGAAAAAAGAAAAAATTTTTAGCCCCCCACTCCTCATTACTACCTTCCATTTACTTCCCAGACCATTTTAATCTTACTCCGCCACCCCTTCTTGCGGAGACTTCTCCTGCCAAGGTTACCGATGTACCTAGGAGATCTTCAGTTTAGCAGTTTCTTTCCCATTATAGGAGAGGAAATAATTTTCCTTCTACCCATCTAAATTCTTCTGGCTGGTCTAATAATCAAGTTAACACGAGAGATTAACAGAAGCAAATAACCAAATTTATTGCCTATGTACAGACGGTGGGGGGAGTCTATTGAACAGGGGACCCTGAGGACATACACTCATTTCTTAAAAAATAACCACTTAAAATGACATAATTTGGGATGGCAACTCCCTCTGCTCTCCATGGATCATGAAGATTTCTCTCCCTCCCTCTCTCTCTGATCTGTTGGCACATCTATGTCACCCCCCATTCATTTATAACCCCCATGTCTTGTTCATTTGTATCTCTGGTCCCCAGCATAGTGCCTGGCACATAGTAGGCCTTCGTAACTATGAACATTAATGATTAAAACCCTTCCTTGGCTTCCAGGCCGTCTGTCTTGATCCCTCTCTCTGACCGTTCTCAGGCACCTGCACAAGCTCCTCTTCCTCTGTCTACCCCTTAAACGTTGTTCTGCTCGGAGTCGCCCACCGTTGCCCACCTCTGGGGCTTCGGCCTTCAGGGCCGAACGCTCTAATCCCCAACTGCACGTTTTCAGTCTTAACCTCTCGCCTGACCTAAGGCTGCCCTTCTCTCCTGCGTGTCTCTCGGCTCATACAAACGCTCATCATCTCCTCCATCCCCAACCTGCCCCCCTCCGGCTTCCAAAGCCCATTCAGTGGAATTAACATCCACCTAAGCTGTCCACGTTACAACCCTCAGTGTTCCCCTTAAGTCTCCCACTGCCTTTCCCCCTGGTCCTGCTGGGCAACCAGCCTTACCCACTACCAAACCCCCAGCCCCCCAATCCTAAACTCTGTTCCTGGGTCTCTCCTTCTAGTTCTCCGGCGGGGAACACCCTCCCCCTCTGTGCCAAATCCCGGTGGCTCTTTGAAATTCGGAACAGCGGTTCACTTCAATTAATTGCTTCCTCTTCTGAGCTCTAGACAGACTGCTTCTTCTCTCTGAAGAACACACCTTGAGTCTCGGTTTCATTTTCTAGTGACTGATGCACATAAGGTTCCCTCACTAGATTGTAAAATTCTTGAGGGCAGGCTTCTGTTCTGTTCTGTTTTGTTGCATTGGGGCTAGCCAGTGACCGACATTTCAGGCTATTCACAAATATTTTTACGTGGCCCAGCCCCGTTGGCTCAGTTGGCTGGAGCGCCCTCCCTGATGCCAAAAAAGGGTGTGTTCGATTTCCCGTCGCGGCCCATACCTAGGCTGTGGGTTCAATCCCTGCTCGGTACCTGCTTGGGGCGGCCTATCCCTTCCTCTCTCTCTCTCTCTCTCAAAGTCAATAATCCTCAGGTGAGAATTAAAATATGTATGTTTTAAATGAATGAATGCACGAATAAATGAGGGACCCGGGCAGAGAACCTCTTCAATTGCACCCTTTCAGAGATTACTTCCAGGAAACCTTTGCGTTAACAGGACCATTATGACTCCGTTGGAAAACACCAACATTGTGTAACCAGCCCAGCAGTCTGTGTACATTGAAACACACGGGCCTGCCTGCAGACAGCAGGGAGCTGCTAGGCATCCAGGGAGACCAGATTTAGGTTTATGTGCACAGCCAAGTCTGACAAGGGAAGCTATTATTTTATTTTTATTTTATTATTATTATTTTATTATTATCATTTTATTATTATTTTATTTTTTTATTATTTTATTATTATCATTTTGTTATTATTTTGAGCCCTTCTGCACTCGTGGGTCCCGGGCGACAGGGACCAGAGCCTCAGCTAGAGGCCCCCTGCAGCAGTCCAGTGCCCGGGCAGGTGCCAGGCCCCCAGCACATTTCCCTGCTGTTGCTTCTCCCTGCGTCGCCCTCGTATTATATTAGAAGGCTCGTGAATGGGGTGCCTACGGGGGAATCCTGGTTTTAGGGTCTCACTGGGTGAGGACCCTGATGACCCCTAGTCACCCCAGGCGGGAGCCCCAGAGGGAAGCGCGCCTGGAGGCCCGGGCGGGAGGCGGGCGGCGCAGCACCGCCCGCGGGGCCGGGAGGAAGCGGCGAACGAGGCTCCCTCTGGGTCGCGCTGGCCTCTCTTGACCCCCAGGGAGACGTGGCGCCCTAACTGCCGCGGCCGCTCGTTTCCCGCAGCGCGCCGCCCGCCCCCCGTTTCCCCGCCCGGCCCCCGCTTCCGCCGGTGGGGGGCGGGGCGGGGGGCGCTGCGCTGCGCTGCCGGCCGCCGCCGCTGGGGGCGCCCGGGGCCGGGAGGCGGTTCTCCGAGAGTCGCTCCCCGGGCTCGGCTCGCAGACGGGCGGCGGCGGCGAGCTGCGCACCGACACGGCGCCCACCGGCCGGCCGAGCTGCAGCGCGATCGTGGCCGCCGCGCCCGGGCCCGCACAGCCGCGCGAGGCCCCGGCCCCGCTCCCCGCCGGCCCGCGGCGCCCCCCTGCGCCCCCGCGCGCGCCTCGCGGCCTCGGTCATGGGGCCGGCGGGGCCCGGGGCTCGGCCGAGCTGAGGCGGTGGCGCCCCGCGCGCCCCTGGGGGCCGCCCCCGCCCCCCGCTCGCCGGCGCCTGGCCCTCAGGATGATGAAGAAGAAGAAGTTCAAGTTCAAGGTGGACTTCGAGCTCGACGAGCTGTCCTCCGTGCCCTTCGTCAACGGCGTCCTCTTCTGCAAGATGCGGCTGCTGGACGGCGGCAGCTTCAGCGCCGAGTCCCCCAGGTAGGCGCCCGCACGGCGGGGCCGGGGCCCGCACCCCCGCACCCCCGCACCCCCCGCCCGCCGCGCTCCTGCCCCGCGAGCGCCCCTCTCCGGCGGCCGAGGCGCGCGGAGAGCCCGCGCCGGCTCCCCCTGCGCCCCCGCGCGCTGCCTCCCCGCGCGCGCCCAGCTCGCCCCGGGAGACGGCGCGTCTGGTTTCCCTCAGGCCGGCTCCATGTCTGCGAAACGCGGAGCGCGACTGGGCGGCCCCGGCGGACGCTCACAGGCGTCGCCGCGGGCGCCGGAGCTCCGACCCTCCCCCCGGTCGGTGTCCGGGCGCCGGGCGCGCAGGTTGCGCCGGGCTGGGGGCGGGGGGTCCCGGGGCTGGGGCGGGGGGTCCCGGGGGCGGGGGCGGGGACGGGGCGCAGCCGGTGCCTCCGGGGGAGCCTGGTCTCGGGTTCTGCGCTCGCGGCCCCTGCATTACGCACGTGACGCGGGCGCCCGAGGCGGTCGGGGTGGGGGACCTGGAACCGGCGCCGGAGCCCAGGCGCTGCCCGCGTTTCGAAAGGAGCCCCAGGGGCTCAGAATAAAGTCAGGAGTCCGTCGGGAGTCATGTCTGGGCCATTCGTGAAGGTTGACAGACCTGCGCGAAGCTGAGTGTTCCTTAAGAAAGTAGAAAGCGTACAGTACAGCATTTTAAAAAATGAACTTTTAAGTTCCTGCAATCGAGGGGAAAAGGTTAACACTTAATGCTTCTGTTGCCCAGCTTGACGGTTCAGAGACTCTGTTCTTACCCTGAACATGTTGTGCTTTCCTTTCCTCTGCCCTCCATGAGTGTCGAGAGGTGGTGGAATGGGGGCCAGAAGAGTGGCTGCGGTGCCAGTGTCGAAGCCTAAGGAAAGCCAGGAATCGTGATGTCTGGCTGGCCAAGGAAGTGTGAAGCGCTGTTGAGTCTCAGCATTAAAACATGGTCAGCCGAGTGTCGTTTTTTAAAATTAAACTGGGCTGGCAAATCTGTGGCTATTCAGCTAACTAATTAAACTGCAATCATTTTTAGCACAGGTAAGAGAACAGGGTAACTTAGCAAATATTGTATCCGCTGTTAAGGCGTTGAAAAGCCAAGTCAGTTCTTGAATATCCTGTGGGTGCAAGCGGCAGCCTTACCCTGAACCTTACCCTGTTTTGCTGCAGGGTCCCACCTACACTTCTGGCCTAGACCAGGTCTCTGGGGCCGCTGGTGACCCCTGGTGGTTGGGGTACCTCCCTACCGCCTCCTTTCTCCCTGGGGTTGTTGATTTGGCTGGCTTCTTTCAGATCAGTTCTGATGCAGGTAATCATTAATTTAGCAAATATCTATAGGCTGGGCCCTTCAAATATGTTGTCACGTTGAATTCACAGCAAGCCTGTGATCTGGGGATTCCCATTTTGTGGATGAATAAGCTCAAAAAGCATAACTGACTTTTCCCAAGGTCCCCTCCTCTGGTAGGTGAAATGCGAAGATTATTTATTTATTCACTTTTTTAAAATATGTTTTTATTGATTTCAGAGAGAGGAAGGGAGAGAGAGAGAGAGAGAGAGAGAGAGAGGGAAACATCAGTGATGAGAGAGTCATTGATCGGCTGCCTCCTGCACACACACCCCCGACTGGGGATCGAGCCTGCAACCCCCGCATGTGCCCTGACCCGGAATCGAACCCTGATCTCCTGGATCCTAGGTCGATGCTCCACTATCAAGCCATACCTGCCGGGCAGGTGCCAAGATTCTAATACAGATCTGTCTAATCTCAAACAGATTTATGCCAGAGAAAGGAGAAAATTGTGTGCTCTGCTGAGTTGGGAGGTTCCTGATGGTTTTAACAAGCAAGGGGTATATTTGATTTGTGATTTGCACAAGTTGGAAAGGAAGAAGGTGAGTATCTGGGTTAAACTGAATCCAGGAGTCAAGAAGTGCCCGGCCAGTGTGACTCAGTGGTTAAGAGTCAACCTATGAACCAGGAGGTCACGGTTCAATTCCCCGTCAGGGCACATGCCCGGGTTTCGGGCTCGATCCCCAGTCGGGGGCGTGCAGGAGGCAGCCGATCAATGACTCTCTCATCATTGATGTTTCTCTCTCTCTCTCTCCCTCTCCCTTCCTCCCTCTGAAATAAAAAAAAATTTTTAAACATACTTAAAGAAGTTGAGAAGCATCTTCACTTAATTTTGCTTTGTTAAGGAGACTGTAATATATCGTGAGGGAGGCGATGAGGCGGTAAGTTATTTATTTAACATTACATGGAGCTGACAGCCAGGTGAGACATATTTACTGTGTATTTCTTAGATTCTGGTCAGTTGGAAGTAAACCTGCTTACTGAACTTTTCCTCTAGAACTTCCTTACACCATTTTGCCCTTTTATTTTTTATTTACTTATTTATTTTAATTTTATTTTATTTTTCAATTGCAGTTGGCATACAATATTATATTAGTTTTCCTGTTTTACCCTTTTAAAGAATATTAGTGAAAGTTAATTTCAGAAGGATCCAATTTCTCCTGGGAAGGTGTGTCCAGTGAAGTGGTTAGGAAAAATATAAAGACTAAAAGGTATTTATTTGTAATAAGTGTTACTAAAATGATCAGATTTTACATAACATAGTTAATAAAACATTCAGAAAACACATTGTACGACTATAATAAACTGAATCCAAATCATTGCCTAATAAAAAGTTTTGAAGAACTTTCAAAGGCAGAATGTTACATTATTTAAGTCTTTTCACAGCACTCTTCCTTTTTAAAAGGGTTTAAATCACTTTAGGTTTATTAAGACCATTAGAACAGGTTTAATTTCTGGTCTGCTGTAATAAAAGGAATAATAGGAGAATTTTCCTGTATTTTTGGGGATTTCCAAGTTTGCCATATGTTTGTTCATCTTTTTTGGTGCCCATAACGAAATACTTTTCTAGGTTTCACATGGGCTTGTGGCAAAAAAACATGTGAACTCAGGGAGTGTCAGGGAAGCTAATGAGCACATCTGTGTATTGGATCTTTTACTTTATAAACAAGCCAAAGGGATTTCTTGTCTTTGGCCAGAGCATGTGTTCATGTTTTCAAGATTTTAGTTCACTGCACATCGTGTACTTCCTTTTAGTAACCTTTTTCCTCATTGCAAAAGTAATATAGATTCATGTAGAAAACTTAGAACATAGAAAAGCAAAACTAAAAACAAAAATTGCATAGAAATGAACCAACCAGAGATAATCACTGTTATTAATATTTTGGTGTATAACCTAGGAATCTTTATTGATTCATACACATACACACTTATCACATACTTTTTAAAAAACCAAAATGGGATCATACTGTCCTTGCATGTTTGTTTCACAAACACGCCACGGCAGGCAGCCTTAGGGCCAAAGTTTATGCACATTCATTATTATTTATTTAGGATTAACACTAGAAATGGAATTACTGAGTCCAAGGGCTTGCAGATTTTTAAGGTTTTTGATACATATTATCAAACTTGGCCTTTAGTACATTAACTTTTTAAGATGTAAAGGTCACTAATAACTAGCAAATATAAAAAATAACCAGTATTAGAAAATGCTGTTTGACCATATGGCACAGAATTCTTTATACCCTGACCAGAAATGGGGTCATCTCTTCACATTATTATAATAGCTATAATAATAATAGCTAATGTTTATCCAGCATTTCCCCCATGTGCCAGGAACCTTTAGAGTCTTTATAGCCTCAAAATAATCCTAGGAGGAAGGTTCCATTATTCCATTATCACTATTACTACTGCCTTTACTACCCTCGTTTTATACCCGAGGAAACAGAAACGCAAGAGGCCCTGAAAGTTACACAGCGAGTAAGCACCGAGCCAAGAGGCAGTCCGGCTGCAGGGCCCACTCTCAGTCACTGAACTCTGCTGCCTCTCAAATCTTACGGGATATGTTTTCTCATTTCTGTGTTTTAATAAAATAGTGGATACACATATATAGCTGTTCTGAATGCCAGTCTCAGAAAACTGGTTTCAATAGGTAACCCCACGAGACACCACAAGACCTGGCCCCTTCAGGTTTCCCCTGAGGTTATTGTATGTGAAAGATAAGAAACATCCTACTCATATACTTTTCAGAGTAGGACGTTCTGATAGAAAGTCTCAAAATTCAGTCTCATCCCTGGGTAACTACCTTGTAAGAATATTATGAATGCCATTTTACACCAGTCAGCTACGATTCGCTATTGTATTACCTAGTCTTGCACAGTAAGCAGTTTATAAATACTTATTGAAAATGCAGATATTGGGAGAAAAGCTCTATTGTGGCATCACTAAGGACGATAAATATACAGAGATCCCCAAATTAAGTATATGAGGAAGTATATACTGTTCTGTGTGCACAGCTTATTAATTCTTTGTAAGATTGTTAGTGAAAGTTAACTTAGAAGAATCTAGTTTATAATTCTTTGTAAGCTGTGTACACAGGACAGTATACACTTCCCCCCCGTTCAATTTGGGGTGTCGGCCTTTGAGGGATATTATCAGGTAGAGATCCAGGGGTGTACATTAGGATTCTGAGGAATCCTGAATTATGTCAATAACAGGGTCCGAGACGAGTCTCGAGAGAGGAGGTGGTCTTCAAATACTAAAAAAATAAGCTTGTATCTATGTGTATTTGACATTCCTAATTTCATTTACTTCTTACAAAATCTCTTTATAGAGATGTTACCTCCTGTTGGGTTAGGATATATGCTCAGTGCTGTAACACATATATTAGAAAAATAACAAGTGGCTTAAACGAGATAGAAGTTTATTTCTCTCTCCTATAAAGCCCAAGCTGATGCGGTGGCTGGGCGCTGTCAAGTGGTCAGGGCCCTGACTCTTTTATCCTGTTGCTCTCTCACGCCCAGGGTATCACTGTCATCCACACGGACTAAGTTGGCTCACCCCACATCCGAATTCCAGCCCCTGGGAAGGCAGAAAGGGGAAGGGGAAGTCCCTTTTGCTCACAGCCCACTGACCAGAAGGCAAGCCCAAGGCCACATCCAGCCCCAAGAAAGGCTGAGAAATGTCTCTGCTGGGTGCCCAGGTGCCCGACAATTTTATGCATTTATTTTTAGGATAAAGATTTGAATGTGATTATAGATTGGGGCAAAGGAATAGTGTAAGATAAAATAGGCTACAAATATTAAAAACAAAGCCATGATTGAGAACCTATCTTTCTTTTGTCTTAAAGAAAAAACAGATTTTTCTGTCCTGGACCCTGTTTACTGTTTCCAGAACGACTTCTCAGGCTTTTCCTAAGCAAGTGGTATTTCCAAGCATTGTGGCTTAGAGACTAGCTCACACCCACAACTTATTTTATCATTGTGAAATGAGGGACTACCCATAGAATTGATTTTGGACCTTACACGTTTGCTTCATTTCATTTTAGTGAGTCATCAGTAGCCTAGCATTTGAGTGACATTTTCTTTCTAGTCAACGTTTTATGTTTCTTGTTCGTAGACTGCAACCACATTTCAATAGCAGTTTCTGGGAATTCTCTGGTGCTGGTGTGAAGTTGAAGTTAACGTTTTATCTTCTGTTGTTCCCATTTGAGGCCAACTCAGGATCTCCTAAGGTGTTGTGTTTTTAAAAGTGTCTCCTCTGTCTACCGTCCTGGACATGGAGGTCTTCCCATTTGGTCATTACTTAAGGATGGCTTCTCCAAAGCTCAGATGACCATCTTACTTGGACTGTCCCCTGGCCATCCTTGTTTCCTCTGTGTACCGGGCAGAAACAGTTTCAGAAAGAGCAGCCCCAGGAAGGGAGTTGGAAAAGATTGTTCACAGTCCTTGCAAAAGAAAGTAATTGGTTCCAGAATTTTGCTGGTGGACCAAACCAGTAAAGAACCTTTTATAAGAACCATAAATTACCTTTCTAATTTCTATCAATGCATTTCTGGTAAAGGAAAAATAAACTCAATAATAAGTTAGTAATACAGATAACATGCACTTGTAATTATGTACAGGTGAGAGTGTAAATTCTCTTGTTACACTAATGAAGTGTAAACGCTCCTGAAGCAACCAGCAACTCAGTAGCTAATAACTGCGGAATGAGTACTCGCCGTTTCCTAACCTCAGAAACTGGACGTTAGTACCAGCTGGTAGTAAAAATGAACCTGAGAGCTCTTTTGGCTAAGGTACCCCGTATAAAACCAGCATACAAAATCATTGAGAGGCTATTTTAAATATGTATTGCCGTTTCTTTGACTCGCCTACTCTGCTCCCACTGGGGTTTCCTTCACGTGGGGAAGGTATCAGACATGTCGCGTAATGATGGCCTTCGTGGTGCACACACCTGAAGTTCACGCTCACTGCTCCAGGTGAGCACAGCTGCCCCCGCAGACTGCGCCCCTCAGCACACACCCCAATGTGCAGGCTTCGTCCAGCCCCACTACACCCCCCCCCATAATCTCAGGCTTCCACCGCTGCACAGATCTCTCCAGGCTGCTCCCCGGACTCCCCTCCAAGCAGAGCTCACTAGACCGTGGTGCCGAGCCTTTGGTTTTAATTCACTTCGTTTGCATGGATTTTTCCTCCTTGTAGCATTATGATGATTTTAAGGGTAACCCAGACAGCCCGAGTTGCGCCTTCCCAGGACAGCGGGTGATTCTCCTGGTGCTGTTCTGTCACATCCCACTCATCTCACTCGCCATCTCAAGCATGTGAGCCCTCTGCTGTCCGCTTCTCGTTATCTTTATCTCCAGACAGGTCTTGGCGTCTGACCGTGTTCCCTGGAATTCATGACTTCATGTCACTGTTCCAGGAAACGTCCTCTGATGCTATAGAGTCGGTTCCTTTCCAAGGACTGCACTGGTGCAAGTACCGAGGCAGGAGGGTACTTTCAGAACACACAGCAAAACCTCATTCAGGTCCCACTTCTCTTGCTCTCCGTGTCTTCCATTTACAGGGCAGCTCCAGATGTACCTAGAAAATGTCCCAGGATTTTATAGGAACAAGGGAATTACTATACCCCGGGACTCAGGAAATGTATCCTACAAAAAGCTTTGGCGAGAAGAGCTGACTCATAACACCCCGTGGTTTACACAGTACTTTAAATATATCGTTTCATTTTCCGACTACCCTTTGAAGTAGGTCCTTAGACCGCTTTGTAGATTCGGGCAACATATGTTTAGCAATTCTTAGCTGACTACAAAACATTTCATAAGAGAGGAAACTTAGGGAGAGGAAAGTAATTTGTCCAGCATCATTCGGAGCTGAGGTTAGGCCTGAGCCCAGGTCTCCTGAGTCTGAGATGTGTTCCCTTCCCATCACACCATGCAGATGAGGTTGGATGGCACGTAAAGGATGGACAGCACCTGGGAGGGCATCCGGCAGGGAGAGAACCGCAGCGGGCAGGTGTGCAGGGCATAGCAGCTGCGTGGGAATAGCGGGTAAGTCAGGTTCCTGAAGACTCAGCAAAGGCGAATCATTGGGCATCAGATGTGCGAGGTGGAGGTCAGGCCATGGAAGGTCATTGAAGACTGTGGCCTTTAGTCTACAGACAGAAAGAGGCCGTACAATTTGATCTGGGAACTGGTTGGTTGAATATGTGATATAGAAACTGTTCACAGCTGTTATTTTCACACATGCTTTTAGATTGTTCAGAAAAGACAAAACCGTCCTTTGGTTTAAAAATAAATATTTTCAAAAGAGGTATAGAATCCGTAGCTCATACCAGCCTCTGAGTTCCGTACAGTTGTCCCTTGTCCCTCTGTTTTTAGGAGTTCTGGGAACATGTTTTCATGCCTATGGACATAACCTGATTTTAATTTCCTATATTGTTGGAGGATTTTTACCTTATTGAAACTGGGGAGTTTTGTGTAGTTTTCTTTTTGCTAAGCTTTCCTAGACTATTCTGTAATGTGGATTCTTAAATTGTTAGTATGAGGTCTTTTCTTAGATTAGGATTTTTTTCTATTACTTCATTTTTCTTTGTGTCTTCATCTGTCCTTTCCTTTCTAGAAAGTGGGGGGTGATGCCATGTGGAATGTGTGTAGTTATAGCACAACAAATTAATTTTCTGGGATGATAGAATATTTTTGTTACACATACTCATTTTGAGCCCTGGCTAGTTTGGCACAGTGGTTAGAGCGTTGGCCCTCACACCAAAGGGTCACGGGCTCAATTCCCCGTCAAGGGCACAGGCCCGGTCGGGGCGCGTGTTGGAGGCAACCGCTCGATGAGCCTCTCTCACATTGATGTTTCTCTCTCTCCCTTCCACTCTCTCTGAAAAGCAATGGAAAATATATCCTCAGGTGAAGGTTAAAAAAAAGACGAGTTCTGGGTAGTAAACAGCAGCCTGTTGACAAACTTGCCTGCATTGAAGCTTGTCTTTTCGCTGGCCCTCCTCCTGATGCAAGAGGAGCCCCTTCTCCTAAGGCCAGTCCCCTACCTGTCGTCTGGGTGCCATCCCCTCTGGCATTCTCAGGGATAGGTCCCCTCTGGCGCCATCATTCACACCCTGTCAGATCTTTGACTTTTTATCTTGATTGGTTCTTTCCCGTCAGCCCTAAACCATGCTCATGAAACCCCCCCTCCCCCGAATGGCCCCCTCTGGCTGCCTGCCTCACTGTCCCCACTTTATTACTAAAACATTTGCAATCAGTGGTGTGTGCCCCACTTCCCACGGTGACCTGCCTCCCGCCCCCAGCTTTTCCCTGAAACTTTTCGGCCTTTATCTCGCCTGCCCTCTCTGCCACGTTCCATACTGTTGAGCGACTCCTGTAAAATCTCCTCCCTCGCCTTGGTTTTCATGATAACGTGGCTCCTCCGCTGCTCTCTCTGTTGACCTGGTGACCGGCCGTGCCCTCACCTGCCCCCTTCCTCCCCTGCCCTTGCCGGTGTCCCCTGGAGGCCCGGGCTCAGCCCGCCTCCCTCCCTACGCTGCCCACTCTCTCTGAACGGCCTCGCCCATTCCCGTGGCCTCCCTGACAGTCCCCATGCTGAGGACTTGCCCCTAAGTCTACAGCCCTGTCCTCGCCTTTGAGCCCTGGGTCTCTCTGTGTACCCATGCGAGGGACTCTCAGGCTCCTCAACCGGAAAATGTCCAAAACTGGGTTATATGCCCCTCACTGACCAGCACCACCAGCAGAATGTGCGAATGAGAGAAACTCTTCTTGTGTTCAGATGTTTTCCATTGAATGACAGTCCTCTCCACCCAGTTACTCAAGCCAGAAGTAACCCTGGGGGTGAGAGATTCATTTACCCTTAGTGTTGTAATTAAAAGCCACAATTGTGTAGATCTGATTTATCCTTGGAGTCTTAAAATGTTTGTTTTTGCCTCAGTTCCCAAAGGTTCATTTTCTCAGGAATCTTTGTCCTTCATAAAATAAATTAATGTTGAAGAAATTCTGTACTTGTAAACATAACCATTGTTTCTCTGCGGCGGACAAATGTAAGTGGACTCAGAACTGCTTAGATCCTTGATAATAACAACTCCTAACATTATTATGGAGATCCGCTATAAGCCAGGCACTGGTCCAGACACCAGGTGTAATCATTCACTTGGTTTTGCAAAATTCCCACGAGCTGTAGGTACTGTTACCATCCCTGTTTCACAGAGAAGGAAAGGGAAGTTCAGAGAGGTTAGGGAATGGGTGCAGCAGGACAGCTGCCAAGTAGAAGAGGCAGGATTTGAACCCTAACATACTGGCTCTGGACATGAGCTCTTAACCTCCGGCAATAATACTGTCTGGCAAACAGCTTGCATTCCTCATAGCAGTTTTTGTTCTTTTTTAAATATCACCATTTCTAAAAAAGTTAAAAATACTTTGATTTACCAAGACATGGCATAATTTTAAATATGTACCTCGAGTGTATATGCAAGTTATTCTTAGACTATTAAGTAAGTTTGCTAATACAGTAACTAAGTAGTCACAAGAAATAGATCTATAATTTTTATTTTATATTGCTTTTATTTTTTAAAGACCTTTTAGATTTTCTTTTACTCTTTTGAAACATAAATAATAGCCATAGCAACATTTATCTTCTTTTAAGTGTCCTCTGCTTATGTATTTCATAATCAGCATCTTTATCATTTTATCTTAGAAATACTTGGCTTTTCAGTGTCAACACAAATCATAGTCTGTTGCTTTGTTTCTTGAAAGTGGTTAAGCAACCGTATAAAGCTCATAGGAAGTTGATGACTCATGTAACGGAAAGCACTTACTAATGTGACTTTTGTCTCAGTTGTCAAGTAGTCTGAGTTTGTTTCCATGGTAACCCATCAGTATAACAAATTGTCACGAAATAACTGCCACTTTTTTTTTGTTCGCGTGTGTAGTTTAGACAGCCTTCTAACAGCTGTGTGTGTGTGTGCATTAAGGATATTTTTATCACAAAAAAATTCTGAGTCATTGCCTTAGGCACAGAAAAATTTATTTAGAGAAATTGTTTAATACTCCAGGGCTATTGCTTTGATATTACAAAATCTAAAAGATGATTTAAATTAACATATCTAGTTCAACTTGACTTCCTGTTCGTGAAGGCCACCGTCAACGATTCTTTAAGCTTATAGATGTTTAAAATCCATTTACAGTATTGGTTCATTCGAAAGAATACTGTATGTTATCATAGGAGAATCTGTCACAAGCAAGGCGGGGCGGAGGGAATGAGGACCTCGTCTGAGGGATGCAGACGTAGGGACAGGCGGAGGAAGCCAGTTCAGCCAGTTCTTGCCAGCCTCTTCCTTGGGCGACAGTGGCCTAGGATGGGGAGTGGCAGACACCCAGGGCAGCCCCGGTGGGTCCTACAGGACGCCAGGCTTTCACCTGAAGACCGAGTTGGGAAAGATTCTTAGAGGAGGTAGTGACTAAACTGAAGTTCAAGTTAAACTGGTGACTAAGGGAAGTTGAAAGGGAGAGAAAACATTAAGAACAATGGTATACAAAAGAGAAGTAATGTGATGCAAATGGGGAATGACCGAAGTATGACACAGAAGGGTCCAGAGGTGAGGCTGAAGGTGGGCAGGGCCTCATCGTGGAGATGCTGTGTGAAGGAGCTTGGACCAGACCCTCCAAGATATGGGGAAGCGGGGAAGGACTTGAACAGACGAATGACATCCTCAACTTTGTATTTTAGGAGTTCTCGGGTAGCAGTGAGGAAGGTAGATCTGAGCAAGGACAGTTTAGGAGGCTGTTGCCGTATTTCAGAGAAGAGCTATTGATTAGGGTCGTGGTCAGACACAGGAAGGGGGCTGATTCAGGAACAGCTGCGAAGTAACAGAGGCAAGACTTGGTAGCCGGGACTGTTGATCTGTGGCCCCTGCATCACATTTATTCAACTCAGTCAGCAAATGTCATTGCGTGTGGATTGTGGCTGGCAAAGTCCTGTCCAGAGTGTTATGCTGGGCTCTCATTCATTCCAACCTAACCCCTTGGCTCATTAGACTTTCTTCCTCTCGTGGAAGAACCTCTTCCAGAGCCCAGCATATATGCCAGCCGACTGCTTAGGAGCAGTATTCATGTGTCCAGGTAGCGTCTTCACCCCCAGCAGATAGGTCTGAGCTTATTTATGCCTTGGTTGGGTGCAGCTATACAGGTCCAATGCATTTTATCCGTACAATGATTTGGTTTTGCTTTTAGCTCTATTGAGGCATAATTGGCAAATTCATTGAATTCAAGCTAATTAACACATCCATTACCGCACATGGTTTACCTTTTTTTTCTTTTCTTTCTAGAACACTTAAGATCCACTTTCTTAGCAAATTTCAAGTATACAATACAGTATTGTTAACTAAGGTCACCACGCAGTATGTGAAATCTCTGGAACCTACTGCTCTTGCATAACTAGGGTTTGTTTTGTTTGTTTATTGATTTTAGAAAGAAGGGAGAGAGAGAGAAACATCGATTTGCTGCTCCACTTCCTGAGGCACTCCCTGGCTGCTTCTTGTATGGGCCCTGACCAGGGGCTGAACCTGCAGCCTTAGTGTAGCCAGCGGAGCTGCCCGGCCAGGGCGTGTAGCTGAATTTTGTGCTTTTGGACTTCTGTCCTCTCCATTTCCCACACTTCCCAACCCCTGGCAACCACTCAGCTGCTGTGAGTTTGACTATTTTAGATTCCGTTTTGGTGAGTTGTATGTTTCTAGGAATTTATTGATTTCTTCTAGGTTGTCCAATTTGTTGGCATATCATTGTTCATAATAGTCCCTTAGAATTCTTTTTATTTCCGAGGCACTCACTGCAATGTCTCCTCTTCCATCTGTGCTTTTGTCTCCTCTCTTTTTTTTCTTAGTCTAGCTACGGGTTTGTGGATTTGTAATTTTTCCCCCCTAAAAAAAAAATCAGCTCTTATTTTTGTTGATTTTTTTTCTGTTCTCTGTTTGATTTATGTCTACTCTGATCTTTATTATTTCCACCCTTCCGCTAAATGAAATAGCCATTTCTCTCTCTCTGGGAATCCTTCTTCCAGCGTAGACTCTGTTTTGTCTAAGATGCTTTTCGCTATTGGTTTGTGTCTCTTTCATATGAAGAGACTTTCCTCCTATTTAACTACAAGGCAACAGAAGTTGCTTAGAAGCTTTGCCCACGTGGAGAATGGTTTTCGACTCAGGCTTTTACTGCAAGTTCTGCTGCTTTCTGCCTTAAGTGACCTTGAGTTGACCTCCCTCCTTGTGCCCCATTTCCCTGATCTGTAAAGTGGACGCCAGTCATCTCCCGGGGTGGTTCTGAGATTAAATAACGGGCAGTAAGCTGTCTGTACTTGGCCCTGCTGCTGCTCTTACAGCTGCAACAAGGAGTGAACCTGTGGCAGCTCTTCCCTTTGGAATAAGTACCTGTTTATATTTCTGTCTCTTGCACTATGTAAACTGCAAGCCCTATATGTTTAGAAATACCATCACTCTCACTTTCACATTTTAAACACCTAGCACATCTCCAACACACCTGAAATAAATGCATATTGTGTTTTGAATGAATGGTGAAGCTGCAATTCATATTGATTGAGTTGATAAGTAAATTCGCTTTTGCTCGGTGTCTGTGGAGAATTGAAACCTGCAAAGATTTTCCAGTCCCCTTGCTAGGAATTCGTTTGCTTGGAGTTTCACTGTTTTCCGTATACTGGCTCTTCACACACCAGTGTTGCGCGTAGACTTGGGCGCGAGCGCGTGTGCCCGTTTATCGTGCCATCGGTAATAGGTCACTAACCGGTTCTCTTTTTCTCCCCCTCAGGGAGGTGGTGCAAGCAAACTGTGTCCACTGGAGGAAGAAGTTCTCGTTTATGTGCAAAATGAGTGCCAGCGCCGCCACAGGCATCCTGGATCCCTGTGTCTACAGGGTGTCTGTGCGCAAGGTATAAAAATAGCCCGGCCCGGCTCCCCTTTCAGGACCCATAATTAGCCCCCTCGTTCCTGACGCACTTTATTTAGCTGTGCTTTATCCTTCGAGCTGTTATATGCATCCCACTTCCCACTTGCAGCACAAATTCAAATCACTATGACAACTATCAAGAGGAACCCAAAGTTACAGATTAAGATATTATTCAGGAGCCTTATCTCACTATCGAGATACGTATAAGCATTAACCTTATTTGCGTTATTGGCGGGGGGGGGGGGGTGGGTGTATGTCTACACCCCGCTGTTCAGTAACCGCCTCTTTGCTAGGTATTGTTTTCAGGACTTTACATGTATGCTGTCTAATAACAACCCCAACAGTAGGTGTCATTTTTTTCCATTTTCAGGAAAACTCAGGCTCGGAGAGGTTGTTACTTGCTCAGATTCACATAGCTAATAAGTGGCAAAGTAGGGACTCAAAACACAAATTTTTCTAATTCCAACTCCATATTTTCCTTTTTATCTATTTCCTTTCCACAAATCGTGTTGAGGCATTTTACCAATAATCTCCCAAAATGGTGATCTCAGGTGGTTCAACTTAATCGTATATAAGCACCCAGTCCTACCTTTTGTGTGTGAAAATGCAGAATCCATTAGTCACCACTACTGGCGAACTAAACTACTGGCTGTAAAATGTCAAGTTGACACATAAAATTCGCCATCACAGACCTGAAAGTAAAAACACCTGCGTCAGTTTCCTAGCGCTGCTGTTAGGAAGCACCACAAACTAAGTGAATTAAAGCAGCAGAAATGCAAATAGACAGGTGATGTGTTCTAGAACTCTACCCCTGAAACCTATATCATTTTATTAACCAGTGTGAATAAAATTGAATCCCAATAGATTCAATTAAAAAAAACTTAATTAAAAAAAACACAAAAACCAAAATAAAGCAACAAAAATGTATTGTTTTACTGTTCTGAAGGCACTAGGGAAGAAACTCACGCCTCTCTCCTGTCTCTGGCAGCCTCAGGCATTCCTTGGCTTGTGGATGCATCCCTTCAGTTACATGGCTGTCTTCTCCCTTTGTCTCTCCACATCATCTTTGCTCTGTGTGTGTCTGTGACTATATTAAAATCTCTCCCCTTTTTTTGTAAGGACGCCAGTCATATTGGATTAGGACCTCATTCTAACTAGATTACTTTGCAAAGACTCTGTTTCCAAACAGGGTCAGTTCTGAGGTACTAGAGGTTAGGGCTGCAACATATCTTTTGTGGGGAGAGGACTACAATTTAATCCATCACAGGCCCTCAGATTATGATAAACTTGGGGATTTGTACTTCTGAAATTAATGGGCCAGCTTGTCCCAGACCACCTCTGCCTCTGAGAACCACCAAAAAAGCTAGACAAAATATTAAAAATAGCTGCTCGGAGGCATTAGCAGCTGTCAAGGCAGTAAGGACCTGACAGGCTTAGAATCATAGACAAGGGAAGCAGAGAGATGAGCCTGACATCCAGCATTGCTTTTACCCTCAGAGCATTTGCTCATTTGCAAGCAGCGGTTAAGAAGCAGCGCAAAAAGCAATAGCCTAATAAAGAAGAAGAAAATCAATAATTCATAATGGGGTAGACATAGCGCCACGGCCACCCCTTACATCGGCGGGGCAGGGAAGGGGGAGGGGCAGGAGACATTCAGGAGTAACAGAATTTACCATCGATTGCTTCTTGACTTATTTAAATTGGCCACTTTAAAGATGGAAATGGCAGGTAGTACATTTTGTATGTGGTTTATGCAAGAAAGATAAAAGCCAACTCCATCTAGCAAACACATGTTTAAAAGTGAGGGTGGGGAGTTTGGCCCTAATTATAGTGGCAAACACGTAAACAGTGTATGTTGTGTGCTAGGCATTGTTCTAAGTGTTCCATGCTTATTAAATCTCACATATGTGTGATATCGTAAATCCAGAGACTTGGCAAATGAACATCAGTTCATATTTTAAATTAAATTGTTAAGGCATCTATATATTATTTTTTATTATTTTTCACTTTTGTCAGTCTTATTCACATTAGATGAGAGAGTTTCTGCTATATTAACACGGAACATTGCCATATATATGTGTGTGTGTATATATATGTGTGTGTGTGTGTGTGTATATATATATATATATAGTGGGGAAAAGTAAAGTATAAAAGTAAGGTGTGTATAGTATGTTATCATTTGAGTAAAAGGTCTGTCTATCTATATGAATAGATATATATAGAGCATCTTTTGGAAAATTCTTAAAAATTGGTAACAGTGGTTGTCTCCAGGGTAGGGGTTTTGACTCTTACTAAAACATTTCTACAATGTGTTAATATGATTAAGTATTTTAATCTTTCTTTAATGACTCAGGTTCTTGCAATGTGTCTGGGATCTTTTTGGCAATTTCTTCAACAAGCAGGTCAAATATTAGCTTCTCACCATTTGTTGCTTTGAAACTTAAGTTCTAAATAAAAATCCTGGTCATTTTGGGGGAACATCTAAATAGTTGGATTTAAGATAATCAGAATTATAGTATCTATATTTGCCAGGATATAAATGTCTACTTCAGAATTATTGGACATATGTTTCATTTTAAATCCTTAATCATGTGGTAACTTAATAGTGTTTTCTATCTTTGGCAGGAATTGAAAGGTGGAAAAGCTTATGCGAAGGTAAGTGAATGGCCTTTAACTCTTTTGGAGTGTGTGATATCACTCATTGCTGTTTATAAACTTAAAAATGAAATAGTTTGCTCTTCTAATTGCCATTCAAATAGGCTTTTTTAAAATAAAGCAACTTGGAGATGGAACAGTTGGCTTCAACGATAAATTAGAGGTATATTCTTTCTAAATGCTGATTATAGAATGTTCTTAAGTTTCAGTTTCCGAATAGAAGATGGTCTCTGGTTTGCACTAAGCAACAGCGTCTATTAATATGTTCTTCCCAGGAGGTATTCCCAGTCCCACCTCCTCTCAGTAGAATAGGCTCCCTCCTCTGTGTCTTCCTACACTCTGTATACACCTGATCTCTACTGTCCTTTACACTTTTATCGCCTATAAGGAATTACTAAAGAATGTGCTCACCTTTTTTGCTAAACAGAAGGAATTAGTAATACTACTGGAAACCCACACACTCCTCTTTCATTTCCAGTCTCTCTGGTGGTATCACTGTCAATCAGTCATCAAAGCCAAGGACCAGGACTCTAGTTCCAACCATCACATCTGCCTGACTCCCTAAAACTAATTGGCTGCAGTGTCAGGCTGCTCTTTGCTACAAGTAACAGAAAACTCTCCTCACCTAGAGATCTTTTTAATCTCACAAAACAAGTAGGTGTGAGGTAGAGCTGCTCCGGGATTGGTTCATCCAGTGACAGGAGAGCGTCTTCAGGAGCCCATGTTACCTTCCTCTCCCCGCTCTTTCATTCTCTGTGTGTTGACTTTGTCCTTGGCTAGCTCCCCTCGTGGTCACCAGGTGGCTGGCTGCTCAAGTTTTAGTCAACACATTGACTTAGGACAAAATCCAGCTGCTTCCCCATGTGTGACTTTTTGAGTGAGAAAACTCTCTCAGTGGCCCTCAGGGTTTCCCCATGCCTGTCGCTGGCCCAGCTGGGTCATGTGTTCACTCCTGAACCAGTCGTGGGCGCGGGAGTGGACTGCCGTGGTTGGTTCAGACTGATCACAGCTTAACAAGGAGCTGGAGGTTGGGTTACTTTCCTTGTGCACATGGATCAGAGTGATCGTTCTAAGATTCAAACACGATCGTATCATCCCCTCACTGAGAAACGTAAAGCAGATCAGGGGTAAAGGGTGACAGCTGCTGGGTAGGAGAGGGAAGAGCCAGGTGTGTTTTAGAATGGGGGGGCTTTAGAGGGATGACATTTGAACAAAGGTATGAATGGAGTGAGGAAGAAAGCCACAAGGAGATCTCAGAGGGAGCCTATCAGGCAAAGGAACAGTCGGTGTGCAGGGCCTTGAGGTGCTCGTGGCATTTTCTAGGAAAAGAGCACTGTGGCTGGAGTGGGGAGACGAAGTCGGTGAGGTGGCCAAGGACAGAGGGGCCAGAGACAGTCAACATGGACAACTTTTTCAAGGAGTGTTGCAATCAAGGGGGAGCATAAAAATCGTCCAGTAGACTAGAGAGGTGTGGGGGAGGTGGTGTTTACTTTGTTCGTTAAGATGGAGAAGGCCCAGCACGTTTGTGTGCTGGTGGTAATGGTCCAGTAGAGAAGGCACACTGTGGAATGCGGGGGGGGGGGGTCCCTGGAGCGGGCCGAGGAGCGCAGCCAGTTCACCGCCAGAAAGAAGAAAGGCAGATGTGAGCACAGATGCAGGCTGGGGAGTGAATGCGGCTGCTGATAAGAGCTTCTGAAAGCTAAGTGCTCTTTGGATAGCTTTTCTCTTCTGAGTGAAATATGAAGCAAGGCATTAGCACGGAGCACAGATGCGGAGAAGGCGTTTGAGGTTTAAAGAGAAAAGATAATGTATGAAATAGGGCATGCGGGTGATGTGTGATCCGATAGCCACACGAGTCTGCACATGCTCGCTTGGGTGTTGGCTTTGTCCTGGACATACCCAGGCTTTTTAACTGATCTGTTGAAGCCCCTAAAAGAGGCAGTAAGAGCAGAGTAACCATGTGAAAATGACGTAGATGTTACCTGTGGTGTGATGTGTTCTGACTTACTGCAGTTGGGGCTTGTGGCCCTTCAGCTGGACTCTTAAGTTCTTTTTTTCATTCTTTTCATACCAGTTAAAAGCTATGAAAATAATGTTCCAGTCTGCTGTTAAAATCTTCATCTTGAGTGTCATTCATATTGCCCAGTGTGTCTTTGAAAATCTTAAAGCAGGCAACTTAAAGTTGTAGCAGTGTTTGAAATGGTCCGTGCTTTTTATGTATTCAGGGAGGTGTGCTTAATAATTGCAGACTCAAAACAGTTTTTTTGTTATAAAAGATTCTGTGTACACTTCATCACATAGAGTAGACTTAATTTGTTTGTTTTTTTTAATTAAAAAAAAGAGCCCTGGCCGGGTAGCTCAGTTGGTTAGAACATCAACCCGATGCGCCAAGGTTGTGGGTTCGATCTCCAGTCAGGGCACCTACAAGAATCAACTAATGATGCATCAATAAGCAGAAACAACAAATCAATGTTTCTTTCTCTGGCTCTATAAAAAAAATTTTTTTACTTAAAAAAAAGATATAATGGGATTGACTTGTACCAATTGGAAACCAAAAAATAAGGTCTAGTACAGCAGAGGAAAGACTGGAGGGCAGTCTTTGGTAGCAACAGAAATGGTGACCAGGCCCGGGTGGTAATAAGCAGGAGGAACAGGTTTGAGCTGAACTTCTGGATGGCAGCCAAGAGCGTTGGCGCGGGGCTCAGCCTTGGGGAAGGAAGGAAGTACAGTTTTTAAAGAAAGATTCAGCTCAAGGGTGATCAGCAAGGCAAGGTTATGGAAGGGCCTGGAGGAGAAGGGGCTTGTACCAAAGCAAGTGTGTGACACACACTTAAATCATTCTAGCTTTCACGTGGAGAGTGGGAAATGAACAGCCTGCAGCGGCCTGCAGCCGTCAGGGGTTAACTGGGAGCTGAGCCAGAACCCGAGTAGGGAGAGGGAAGCCTGGGCCGTGTTCTCTCTGTCTAGGCAGATGAGCTTGATTGGTCTGCTAGTGTTTGCCTCAGTGAAGTGCTCCTGCTAATCACAGTGATTTAAGTTACTTAATATGCCTCATTGATTTTTATTTCAACAGTTATATATTTTTATGTGTACAGAAAAAATATATTTAGCACATCAAAGCCATGATTTCAAAGATTGCATTGCTTATGATAAGAGCACAGCAGCTACTCAATTTTTTACCAGAAGTGAGCCAATTTAAAGACACACACTGAGCAAATAATAGAACAGGTATTGTTAAGATAGCAAAAATTGCAAGTGACTGAAGTTTGAAATAACTTGTCTACAGCATGGGTTGAGTGTTTATTTTAAGGAGAATATGATAGAAACCTAGTAGATATTCTATGAATACAACTTTTTTTTTTTTCTTTTCATAGCTGGGCTTTGCAGATCTAAACCTGGCAGAGTTCGCTGGATCGGGAAATACCACTCGTCGCTGTTTACTGGAAGGCTATGATACCAAAAATACAAGACAGGATAATTCCATTCTTAAAGTAAGCACGGTTCAAGATTTGCATGTCAACACTTGAGATCCTCTGCCTTTAAATAAGCACAGGTATATACTGTCCAGGGCAAGATGGGAATCAATACTGAGACCCTAAGCTGAGCACGTCACTGAAATACTCGCCACCTACGGAGAAACTGCCCAAGTCACAGAAGCAGGAAAAAGTAACCGGGTTTCACCTTCACGGCCCGAAAGTGTTTCTCTGTGGTGCTGTGACCGTTTGGGAATGATGCACATGACCACGGCCGCCTCAGGGCCCACTGGAGGAAGGAGCGTGATGGACGGATGCATACCGTCAGATGTTTATAGCCCCCAAAAGGTTACTCCCAGAGGTGGCCAGGTAGAAGTCACCGTGTCCTCTTGTAGCTAGTGAAGTGCTTATTTAAAGTTTCCAAACTTTGTTTCCAGTAAATATTTAGCTCCAAAGATGTAAAAATGCACCAAGTGGTGATAGTGCATCCATTCCTTGCACAAATTCAGCAGCTGTAAAGAAGGGAGGGATGTCATTGGGGTGGGGAGGCAGATGGTGAAAGAAGACCAGCAGGGAGTTTGAAAAAGAACATGGTGCACACTTCTGTGCACATCAGATTGATTTTATGGCTTTATGGTTGTCTCTGTGTAACTGAAGATTCTCCAAAGCACTTGCATTCACCTCTGTGAAATAGGCAGGATGGGAGAGGTGGGCACAGGTATCTCTGCTCCGTAGAAGCTGAGACTCAGAAGGCGAAGAGTCTCGCTAAAGTGGTGGGTGGCAGAGCTGAGACCAGAATGCCTCCACGTGCTTTTACTTCCCTCTTTATCCCGCCTACATTCCATGATCCGTGATTATCATAACCTTAAAAATGCCCCTTGCTCCTTTGCCCCCGTCTCCCTCCATGGCTGTCCCCTGAGGAATCCCCAGCCCTAAGCAGACTCAGCTGCCCTCCCTGGGTCTGGGTCCCAGCTGCCCTCTCTGGGTCTGGGTCCCGGTGGTTGAACATTGCCGGAGGAATCACCAAGTCTAGCTGGTGTTATGACGTCACGCCCTCCACCATCAAGCGGTCATGCTCCGCTTCCTTTGTAAGCTTCCTTTCCCTGTTACCCTGGTTTTCTTTTTCTTATTTTTAAAATCATTTTTAATTGTTCAGTTACAGTGGACATACAATATTATACTGGTTTTAGGTGTAATCACCCCAGCGATTAGGCCTTGTATAACTTACTAAGCGATCATCCCGGTAAATCTCGCAGCATCTGGCCCCACGCCTAGTTGTCACAATACTGTCGACTGTGTTCCCTGGGCTGCGCTCCACATCCCCAGGGCCATCCTGCAACGACCAATTTGTACTTACTCCCTCCCCCCCCCCCATCCTCCCATCCCGATTCCCATCTGGCCACCGTCAAGGTGTTAAAAATGATTTGTACCCGATGTCTGTCTAGAGCAGCAGTTTATCATTGGATGTAACCCAGCTCGGCCGTCATCCTGGTCGGTCCTTTCTGGACAGGACGTAGGGAGCAGGCCGCCGTGGAGGGCGCGCCTTAGCAGAACGCGGGGCCCTCCTCTCAGGAGACCTTGCATAACCCCCGTCTTTCTCTTTCTTACGTTTAGGTTTTAATCAGCATGCAGCTGATGTCGGGTGACCCGTGTTTTAAAACGTAAGTCCATGCTCAGTAAGTGGGTTATTTATCTGAAAGTGTAATAGTGATGTATTTGTTTCAAGTTTTACGTTCCTATTTTGTAGCGTTTGCAGGCTAATCCCAGTCCTCTCCTGGGTGACTGGCCTGACCCTCATAGAAGTTGCTATTACCTATAGCCCAACGAACTCTCCACACCCCAGATTATTTAAGCTATAGGTCTTTTTTCATCTTCAAGTTTGGGGTGAAATTACACAAATTTTTTTAATTTGACCTCTATGGACTTACTCATGTCTTCAACAAAAACCTAGTAAGTGTCTTACCATGTGCTAGGCTCTATTCTAGACATGACCAAGAGCAGGGAGAAAACAGGCCAGGTCCCTGATGCCTTGGAGCTTCTGTTCTGCAACAAACAACAGACTTACAAGTAAATATATAATGTAGAGACGGCAATGAGTTTATTACTGGCCCTTTCTCTCCCATTTCCTCTCCCTGCTTATGAAACCCAAATACCGAAAAAGCTCAAAAATAGATCACCTTATGTTCTAAATTGTCTCCACAAATACAGTTCTGACAATCTCAAGTTTATATTTATAAAGACTTTTATAATGTATTAGAATAAACAGGCATTACCTCATCACGAGATACATAAAAATATTTCTTAGGAGAATCAATATTTGTTTTTTCTCTGAATATCTGAAATTGTGCAATTTTCAGTGGGAAAAGGACAACTCTAGTATACATACTGAGTCGGGATGGAACAGGAAAATGTTTGAACTACTGATGCAAAGAGTAAATTTTTTATCAGGTTATATTTTAACATATATTAAATATGTAAAATCACAGTGCTTTAGAGCTGAAAAGAATGTTGGAAGTTGTCTAGTTTAGTGATTGTTTTTCCCCCAGAATATTTAGCTACAAAATGTTTTACTCAAATGTATTATGAATCCCAGTATATAACATTTTTCTATTGAGAGGAAAGACACATTTTTAAATAACTGCTGGAGAGCTTCATTCTACTGTTCTCTCAGCTTTTGTCTGTCTTTGAATTTTTCGTGATATAAAGTTTTTTTTTAATGTACTAGAAAAACTAACAAGAGTAGAGCAAACCCTTAACATTCTCAGATTTAAATGCTAGTTTGTGTTGGAGCAGATCTAGGGATGAAGTGACCCTTTTGAGTAGCTAGGGCCCTGGAGCAGTCACACTCCAGAAGGAAGGAAATCACCATTTGTCAAAATCATTTCATGAACACGACTGCCTCCCTGTTTAATTCTTAAAACAACTCGAATCTGAGTATGATCCATATTTGTAAGTGAGGATATTGAGCCTCGGGGTCCCGGGATGCACCCATTCATTCGGTACACGTGCATTCATTGCCTACCATGTGCTAACATTTACCAAATTGAATGAGACCAGCCGCTGCTCTGAAGGAGTCACTGGTCACACGGGAGAGACACACAGCGTGTGGTGTTACTGAGGCACAGAGGACAGAGGCCCTGCTACTTTCCTTGGAAGCCAGGAAAGTCGTCACTGAGGGGGGGGGGACACTGAGCTAAGTGTCCAGCGATGATTTTGCAATTCCGAAGCAGGAGAGGTGGGTAGAGACGTTCCGGGAAGAGAAGAGAGCATGCACAAGTGTGTGGCGCCGCTGTGGGGCGTGACTGCTGACAGGATGCCGCAGGTAGTGTTGTCACGGGAGGCTGTCACTTTTCACGGGCTCTTAACGTTACTGTGAAACTAAAACCAAGCAGTCCTGTCTCTTTTGTTCCATAATTGAGCCATATTAAACAATCTCTGATAGGGGATATAAAAACATTTTCAGGACAAAAGGGTAATAGAATAAAAGCTGGCATGTGATGGGCACTCGGGGATTATTTTTTCAACGCGATGAGTCTAGGGCGCTGCCGAGTCCCTGTGAAGATTTTAGATTCTTCGTTTGCCTTAGTATCAGTCCCCGTGTTGATGGATTCTCTCCGTAATGCTTTGTGCCCTCGGCATCAGAGCAGTTAGTGCAGTGGCTGAAACTGCCAAGGGCTGGGATTCTCCGAGCTCGTTGAGACTGCAGACCAAGGGGTGCCAAACCCAAGGTATTGCTGTGGCAGGAAAGAGTGGAGCCAGAGGGAGACTGCTAGAGGGCAAAAGGGAACAGGGCTCGGGCTGGGGCTCGGAGGGCTGGGGAGCAGGTCTGAGAGGTGGAGGGATGGAGACACTGCAATCAGGCCATCTGTGAAAGGAAAGCCAGAGCAACTGGCCGGGAAAAGATAAGCCTGCAGACAGGCAGGCCTGAGTCACCACCCATGATTAATGACTGGCTTCGGACTCCATTCTTTGGAAGTATATATCTTCTACGTTCGTTCTGCTTACAGAAAATTGAATGCAGGTATTGTGTGTTTTTTTCACCAAGCTGTTTTACATTACAGCAGGTCCTGGGATAATATTGTTTTGTTATAACATTGATGAGATACTCTAGGGACTTAGCTCTTGTTTATATCATTTGGCCTATGGTACAATTGCACTTGTTTCCCTTAAAGTTCCCGAACCTATCAATGATGTTCAGTGAGGACTTACTGTTATTAAAAATACAGATTTTGGTAAATTTAGAGGTAGGTCTGGGCCAGACCGCCAAGGGCCTTGTATTGCCACCCTAAGGAGTCTGAGTTTTATCCCTAAGGAGCTGTGGAAGCCTTTAAACCGGAGAGTAACCTGTTTGTGTGCACATTTCAGAAGGACCACAGTGAGTAGCCTGGAAGAGAGGCAGGCAGCGGAGCTCGGAGACTCGTGCAGTCACCCAGGAAAGGGACAGCGGCCAGGCTGAGGTCGTTAGTGGAGATGGAGGAGAGACACTGAATAGGAAAAGTGTGAAGGAGCCTCTGTGGGATTTGGAGGTTGATTGGGTATGGAGAAATGTGAGTAGGGAGGAGAGAGGCGGTGCCCAGGGTTCTAGCTGTGGTGCCCTCGTGGACTGTAGCGGCCTTCACAGGGATGTGGAGTCCAAGAAGAACACAGATTTGGGGAACGAGGGCGACTTCAGGCGGGGATATACTGACTTTGATGTACCTGCAGGACAAGTACTTGAAGATTTCCCAATAGGATGTGGAATTCTGGAAATTAGGAGATCCTGGGATATAACTCATCTATCAATAAAACAGGTTTAATGGCGATCTTAAGTGTCTGTATCCTCAGGACCTGAATCAGCTTCGTGATCCCTCCACCACCTTCCTGTTTCATCTCAGGTTACCAAGGGATAGTCTCTAGGAAAATGTGGTTTTCCTCTGGAAAATCAGCCTCTAAAGGTTAGGGATGTTTGTATTAAAAAAAATAAATAAATCCTGTTAGAACTCAGACTTGCGCCTCCCAGTTTCACGGCTTCCACATGGAGATTAGGAGCCTTGAATGAGCCAAGAAAAATATATCCATTACCCACTTCCAGAGGTTCCAGCCCAGAAAGCAAATCTAACTGGGGCTCTTTATAGACTCCCCCTGGGGCAGGCGATGAGAAAACCATGGACACTATTTAGCGAGTTAGCGGAGCCAACAAGGGGGCCTAGGCCGGAGGCAGGAGGTACCCTCTCCGACCTCTGACCGGACAGCCGGGGGCCGCCTCGCCTCCGCCGCCTCATGGGTGCTTCCCTGCCTGAGGTGCCAGCTGGCCGATGGAGCAGCCCCACTGATAGTGCTGGGGACATGCTGACAGAGCCCCCCTCTTTTCCCGACTCGCTTTCTGGCCTACATTTTTGGTTGTGTAAAAGAATCCCACCCACCCCCCATGAATTTTAGTCAGGTTTTGAGGATGCTCGGACATTACTTGGTTTTTATTACTTTCACCCTTGAAGAGAGGATATTTCAGGCACCTTCCAGAGGCCGTGTGCCCATCACACAACCCGTCTCTCGCCCGTAAACCAAGTTCTGACCCTTAGAAATGCTTATTCCCAGGCCTCCTTCTACATCCATGTCTATACCGATTGCTGGTGAGTCCGAATCCCTGGAAGAAGATCGAAAAGGGGGAGAGACTCTCAAAATCCACCTCGGAATAACAGGTACGGCCGTGCAGCTCGCTGGGCTTTTCCTTGGTGAGATTCCCGTGGCCCCTCCAACATTTAAACTCTCCAGGTGTGCGACTTGAAGTGGGTCCGTGAGTGTCAGTCATGCGGTCTGTGGTTACGCCAGGCCCCCTTTGTCTGCGGTGTGCGCTGACGCATCAACAGCCTAATGCTGCGGGGACACCCCCCCCACCGTCGTATGTTCTCCCAACAGACACCCCAGGACACTGCAGGATTAGCACCCTGAATCCTTTGTGTGCCTTAACCTTCCCATTAGCTCCTCCTCGTATTTAAATATTCCGAATTCTTTCTCATATTGAAAAGCCAGGAACTCATCCATCAGCCCTACATCCCCTCTCCCCCCTGCTCTTCGGGGGGCTCTTGCTCTCGTTCCCCCTCATCTCTCACGCTTTTCATAGAAAACCCTTCATTAGCAGCCACCCGCTCATCTCCCTTCTCCCTTCAGTCGTGTCCACCCGTCCCCTGCGTGCCAGCTTTGCCAAACTGGCCCTGCTGTTCCCTGTGCTTGTCCCCAGCGTTCCTCGACGCTGGTCAGGTCTCGGGGTGAAGCTCCTCCGTGAGGCCTTTGCCCCGTTAGCAGGTGGTGGTGTTTGTGCCCATTTCAGTACTTGCCCCATTCTGCTACAACCTCTCCCCCTTCTCCACTCGGAACATATATTTTGTCTTATCTATTTTGTCCCCATATATCTTCTACAGCATGGGGCACCTGACCCAATAAGAACTTAGTAAATATCTATCGAATGAATAAACTTTGTAAACCAGAAGGTAAATGGGTGAATTAAGGTCAGAGCCAACCCTGGGAGTAGAGTTAGTCCTGTATAACTTCCATATGAACCAACCCTTTGAGTTTGGATTTTGTTGGCTCTGATCTGTGACGTTTAGGACCACATCGGGCAGGACGAGGGTGCTAATGTGGATGGTATCTTACCGTCTGTCCAGAAATGAGAGCCCTTTGCCGGAGGACCAGGTCGCTCCAGGGGCTCTTGTGTCTGATAGCGGTCGCTGCCATCATGACTGTGTTAATCAGTTGGCTTCCTTTTGCCTCTAAGTGAAAAACAGTTTTAGTTTCCAAATAGTTCACCCCAATGAAAACAACGGTCACCATTCCGCCTTCCGCGGGAGGAGCCCGGTCCTGGACATATATAATTGGCAGCTGGAATATGTACATTATCAGGGAACCACTAGAAAGGGCTCTGACCCTTTTTTATCTGTACATTTACTTTGGAACTGAACACTGTAATCAGTTTCTGAAAAACGTTCACTCTTAATGCCACATTCCATGCTGTGTTGACTTAAAACAAAGAGATTTGCCCAAATTGTAGCCTGGCACTAGCAACACTGATGTTAACGTAGCTGAGTGCTCTTCAGTGTGCTGCTGTGATGGGTGTTTGGGAGCAGGATTTCCGTGAAAACCTGCAATTTTGTGAGAATTTGTAAAAATACATCTGACCCATTTTTTATGAGAAATACTAAGCAATAAAAACTGAAAGTTTTATTTAAGGTAGAGTTCTGTTAAACCTATTTAAAATACTCTAGTTGTCCAGTAAGCTAAGGAATTCAATTTTTTTTTTCATTTTTTTTTTGCAAGACAGTCGTTTCCATTGCACAGATTTAAAGGAATCTCTTTCACTCTGCAACTTGCTTTTCTCGAAAATGAACTTGGCAGTTTACAAAGTCTGCAGATTAGAACGCAGTTGACCGTTGACTTGTGGGCAGTGATAGTAACATGACGTGATGACGTATTACAGATCTCTCGGCAAAGAGCGCCTCCGTTCCCGAAGAACTCGGTGCCTGTGGACATTCGAGGACATCAAGCCATGCGAGCCAGCAGTCAAAAGTATCAGGTCGGTGGAGGCTGGAAGTGAAGTCGAGCTCCTTAGACCTTTCTGGCGCCAAAGGGACTAGGAACGGCTGCGGTGGGGGAGGAGGGGTTTGGCCGCAGTGTGTCTGGCATCCCGTCACATCCAGAGTCATCTTCTCTGACAGGGTACAGCTCGTGCCACTCCCGGTCATCCAGCTTCTCCGAGTTCTGCCACAGGAGAAACACGTCCGTGGGAAGTACGTCAACAGGCGTCGAGAGCATCCTAGAGCCATGCGATGAAACTGAGCAAAAAGTAGCTGAGCCAGATCTCGATACCGCTGATAAAGACGACACGGCTTCAGAAACGCTCACCAGGTATCCCTCTGGCCTCAGCTCAGTGCGGGGTGGGGGTGCGGGACAGGGCGCTTTGTTTTCACAACGCAAGAAAAAGGAGGGAATTTAAAAAAAATTATTTCCAAAGGTGCCCAGTGAAACAAGATTCTGTAGAATCTCAGCTGAAGCGAGTTAATGACACCAGAGTGGATGCCGACGACATTGTGGAGAAAATACTACAGAGTCAAGACTTCAGCCTAGATTCCAGTGCGGAAGGTGCGTGGATGACCATTCAGTACATGTAGGTGCAGGGGTCTGAGGCGGTGCGGCCCAGGGGCCAGCCCTGTTGCACATTTTGAAATAAATGTTATGCCCATAAAAATCTGAAGATAACTTTGTAGCTCATTTGTTTTCTAAGAATGGATATTAAATCCTTGGGAAAGGACTTTCAAAAGCTCAGTTTTAAAGAAAGCTCTTAGTGCACTGTTTCGATGGTGCGCCAATATCTACCATGTTTATATACGTGACGATGGATGTTTGCATCTGCGTTGTTATAACTGGACGTAAGGGCTTCCAGTCACTGTTGTAATTTGGAAGGTTGGGTGGTGAACTTGGAATGACATCAAACAACAGCATCCTTCGCTCCCTCCCTAGCATTTCCACTGCAACTGACAATTTACGTGCAGCCAGCTTGAAAGGTCGAATGACCCCTGCTGGTGCGAATGGAGCAGTTAACAGTGCACGTGGTTTCATCATCTAAGTGGTCGTAAAGAGAAATAATTACACCTCTCATGTGGAAATTTGTAGGAAGAGCTGTTTGATTTCTTTAGTAAAGCTGAAATGTGAAGTATGAATTTGTTGCAATGTGAATGTTGTTTGACAATAATAATTGTACCCACAACACATTTTAACCTGCAGAAGAAGGACTACGGCTCTTCGTGGGCCCCGGGGGAAGGACGACGTTTGGCAGTCTTCACCTTCCCAACAGGTACTCGGTCCCCACAGGACCTCTTAGCGCCAAGAGTAGACTGACTTTTCCTTTTGAATGTCCGTGAGGAGGAGATGAAGGTCCCAAAGTTTGTAATAGGCTGAGGTTGGGAAACACAAATCTTAGTAGTTTCACGAGAAGAATTATAGCTCTTTGTGAGCCCTCAGTGTTTCTTATTCTGAGTGTGTTTGAAATTATGTTTTATATGTTTATTCGTTGATGTCCTTAGATGTATCTTTAGAATAGATTCGTAGAGGACCGGTAGAGCGTTGGGGAAGATGCAATATAAAAAGGACACTCAGAAAAGAGTTCTGCCCTGGTCGGAGTGGCTCAGTTAGTTGGAGCATCATGCCACCCCATACACCAGAAGGTAGCAGGTTCAATTCCCAGGTCAGGACACACACCAAGCAGGCTGTACCTCCCTAAAACTGAGGAAAGGGATAGTAGTTTTGGGGGTGTCATCAGCAGTCTGTCAAAGCAAACCAGTGAAGAAATAAACCCCCCCTCAAGATCGTTTTCCCTGTAAGTCTTCATTACACGGATATAATTGACAGTGCAGACCGTGGACAGAGAAACTTCCTTATTGATCCAAAGTATTGCCTTCCGGGAAGTGCATTAAGACGCCACACTCCCAAAGCAGCTGAAACCTATTATGCATTCATTCTGCACAGTGAATATACCAGGTCAGTATACATTCTTGGGTGAGACTGACTTTAGGATTTACGTATAAACACGTTTGCCACAGTGTGTTGATAGGGTAAGAATCTGGAACCATTACTAGATTATTGTGGGAGTTAAGCATGAGAGGATCAGGGACTGGACTAATACAGTGTATTAATTATAAACATTAATATTTTAAGTATTCTCTCTCTGTGATGTATTTAAACCCAGTAGAAATCAAATCTAGTAGGAAATGCCTAATGCAGTCTCTCTTCGGAGCCAAGGTTAACAGGGACAATTTCAGACACCGCTGCTCAGAATTTTGAAGTTGTGTTTTTTTTTCCTACTGTTCAGAGTGGTGTCCGGAGCTTACGAACAAGTGGTGATCAAGCGCTAGAGGCCGGGCTGGCGAGCAGAAGCTTCCCTGTGGGTTTGAGACGTGGGCAGCTGAGCTGTCACGACTCTCCCTTCAAGCACTTCTGGCAAAATGAACCTGTTCATGCGTCCAGAGGAAAGCCAGCACTGCTTTTTCTCGGATGGTGCCCACCCCCATCCTCTCCCACACACAGGGAACATCGGAATGGTTGTGTCGGGGCCTCGAGTGTCCTGTGTGTCTGGAGGTCCCTGGCCTCCGTGGTCACCGCCCGTGATCATGAAAAGACTGTATTTGTTTGGCTTTTTGTTTTTTTTTGTTTGTTTTTTAAAACCTCCTGGTGAGGAAAACAGCACTGTGCACCTGGGTCTCATTTTACTGTAAAGTACAAAACCTGGAGTCGGGGTGCGTGATAGATTTGGGCTCTAATTACTCAATTTTAGGTTTGAGAGATAATAAATGAAGATAAAAACCCTATACATCCTGTCAAGATAGTTGTAATTCCTGGTAAGGAAATCTTGCATATTATACCACCTAGAGTATTGTACTAAGTCTGTTAATTCTTTTTGATACAGTAATTGATATAAAAGTGGGGGTGTTCATGCTTTGGGGAAAAGCTGTACTACAACTGAAACCTATAAAATGCTTAATGTAAATGTATCAGCCACAAGTTAAGTGTGTCTAAGTCTGAGCTACAGGAGTGGGTATAAAGCCACTATTAGGCCGTGTGTGTTGTTAGTATTGGATGCGCTGCGGAACTCCCGCTAGCGCTCGGTGGGAGATTCCAGTGTTAGGCCATTGTCACGCACCCCAACATATGAGCTGTTTTAACTAACTGAGCAGTGTCTGCCGGTCTCAGGAGCCAGAGTTTAGAACAGCTGGAGGAAAACGGATTTGATGAGCAGCAGAGCAGCCTTCCCCGTGAGTTCACACTTACCTGAAACTCAGAGGTATGCCAAGGAGGGCGTGGACGGGACCGGGACAGCCGCTTGGCCCGGACCTGGGGTCTTCTGTCTTAGCCTCTCTTCCCACCCCGTGATCAGATGCTGTGCTTTCTTCTTACTGCATCAGAGGCAAGAATAGGCTGGAACATACACCAGACAGAGCTTTTAAAGTGAGAATATCCGATCTGGATCCAGGGTAATGGCACAGCAGACAAACCTGAAGACTTTTTCTGGTTTTATGTGACAGTTTATGTGTGGAAAGATCTTAATTTTCTTGGAATGCCCAGTCAGTAAAGAAAAATGTAAGATTCTATAAAACCAGAAATTCCCAGTCTTTACTTTTAAAACCACGTCCAAGTAACGCAATATGTTAGAATTACCCTGGTCTGTGTACTGTCATGTTGGCAAAATAAGGGGGGGAATATTATTTTTAAGAAAATATTATTTTAATATCCAAATGGAGAGGTTGGAGAGACTTTGAATAGTTCACGTTAGGGTTTTTGTGGGGGATTTTAAAATTTCAAGGATTGGGTATTCCAAACGAATCCAAAACTTTTACAAATAGACTGAGATTTTTTAAAGAGATGATACCCCAGTTTAGAATATTTTGAATGTGAAGAGATAGGGTTTTCTGAGTCCTTAAACTTTCTTCTTTAAAATTTGTTTTGAAGGGAAAAAAAAAAAAAAATGACCTGAAGATTTACGTCTAACCCAGGAAAATGTTACTTTAAGTGATAAATAAGTGAATGGTCCACTTATTGTATATTATGGGGGAGGGAGGAGAATCAAAGTTTTCAATAGAGATATGAAGATATTGTTTAGAGAGAGATTTATTATGACATGTTTTAAAAACCTATTTTTCTACTTTCAAAATATTATCCCTAGTCTGTATTTTTTATGGGGACTTCTGCAAATGATTTTGCAGTTTTGAAATGACAGCTAACAGCTGGATTGTAGGCAAGGTTCAGTGAGGACAGTCTTCAGATCGTTCAAAGGTGCTATATTCCAGCACCAGCCTCTCACTCAGCCTCGGCTGCCCTTGGCCAAAACCTTTATGCAAGACCGGCTCTCAGTATTTAAAAATGATACAGAATTACTTTCTAAAAACAAAATGTGGATTTTGAAAAGCACAAAAGTCGTGCCTTTATAAATTTAGCAGCCACCAGATAACATCTTGACTTACATATGAGTAAATGTAAGATGTTTTAATAGATAGAAACATGAGGAAGAAAAGAGATGGCAGTGTCCTCTGTAGCCAGTGACGTCTGCATTCATTTTATTCTCGTTTGTGTCCCATCCACATACTTTGCAATCACATTTCCTTACAGTCCTTAAAAATATTTGTTCAAGGTTGCCTAAGTGTCTGCCTCCACTCCCAAGTTCTTCTTTTCTTGGAGCATGTCAATCTGCTTACTCAATACCAAGTTTACTTTTGGTTTTGAGTTTAGAAAATCAGATTTGAAAAAGTAGACCTTAATACAGTGATTGCTAAATATTAAACTCAAATGTCAAATCCCCCAGTCTTGGAGAAATTGCACATCTGTGACGTTTTCTAACCCTATATGCCAGAGAAAACAATGAATGGTATTTTAAAGCTGAGTTTGTGATAAGAGTCTTAAATGCCTTGTGTGGGGGGGATCATAGAAGCAGCAGGTCATGAGGCCACTTCCTGTGACTCGTGCTGGTGACTGAGAGGAGAGAGGATGTGAAAGGCAGCCAAGGACACAGAAGGCCCTGGGCCATCAGTTTACATGTTGCTGGTTGACTCCCCTTTGCGGTGGTGGTGAAGGTTCTGTATGCAACTAACATGGATTACTATTTATAATCTGACAAAGTCTTGACTAAGATTCTTAAAGTATCTACTAGCCCCATCAAAATATATTCGGGCCTGGCCGGCATGGCTCAGTGGTTGAATGTTGACCGGTGAACCAGGAGATCACGGTTCGATTCCCAGTCAAGGCACACGATCCCCAGTAGGGGGCGAGCAGGAGGCAGCTGGTCGATAATTCGCATCATTGATGTTTCTTCTTCTCTGAAATCAATAAAAACTTTTAAAAAATAAATTTAAAAAAAAACATATTCGGATAGCAATGAGATTTAATAAATTGAAACATCAAGAAATAATTTTAGACTTTAAGATTTCCATGCTAACGGCCACTCCGCAAGCTCAGGCTGCCAGTATTGTTAATATTGAAGTACTCTGACGAGTTAGGCTTCCAGTGAGTGTAACAAGGCTCCGAAGAGACTGGGCTCACAGGATGGGGCTGTATTTTATTTCGGCAGGTCTTTCACTGGGACGGTTCAGAAATTCTACTGTCAGTTCTAGACGGTACGTCATGTGACTATAATCAGGTACTGTAGCTGTAGCTGAAACTGATATGCCGCTTTTTACGTGTTGCCTTAGGTACTATGCATAATTTTAATAGCTGAGACGCTAAAGAATATGAAGTCTTAAAAATATAATGGAAGAAATATGCCTGTATTAACCCTGTTTTAAGACCGATCTGGATATAAGGCCTTATTACTCCCTTCTACGTGTGGCGTTTCATAAAATAATATACAGGATGGGGCAACAGTAGGTTTACAGTTGTCTATATGGAAAATAGTACAATAATTCATAAATAATAATAAGAGAAACTGTTTCGTGTACTCACAACTGTAAACCTACTGTTGCCCCATCCTGTATACACAGTGTATTTTAAACAGCTGTGTAGGTGGTTTCTAGCTCCTCCGTGTGACAAAACTGGCGGATTTTTTTCATTTACACACGCTGTGTGCTCTGCATTTACAAATGTTTATGTTCATCTCATATATATATATATGTGTGTGTGTATATATATATGTGAAAACTCTCTTGATATTCATTGACCAAATCCCATGCACAGGAAGACATTTCGAGTACATTGTTTTTTTTTGGAACTACATCTTATTTGGGAAATTACATCTACATCTTCGTTTTTATGCATTTATTTGTTGATACAGTTGTGAGTTGTCATGTAAATGTCCAGGTGAAAATCTGTATTGAAGTGATTCCATTAGTATTCTGTTCTGATACTTGGAGAATGACCTTCATTTTTATGTATTTCTTAGTTTTACCTGCACTACTCTAAATCCAGGAAATGTTCCTTTTTTTTTTTTTACAAAAACTAATTTTTTATTGTAAAGTATTTGTAATAATGTAAAAGTGAATCTTATACATGTCCAATAAAAATGGTATCTTAAAGTTTGGAATGTTGTTTATACTCCCAAATTTCAGTTGAGATTCTGTTGCTTGTCAAGGTCAGAAGCCAGAAGTGAAAGAACCAGTGTTAACTTTTCCCTGGGGGTTTCCCAGTGAAAGACACTTTACACCCCGAGGCAGCTCCTGCAGTGCCGGGTCATGGACCTGGAACGAGAGACCTGCATCTGACCCGAACGCCCCTCTGGACCTGTTTTCTTTTTCATTTTTATATTGATTTTAGAGAGAGAGGAAGGGGGGGGGGAGAGAGAGAAACATCAATGTGTTCCCAGGCCCAGCTTCCTTGTTATGACTCAACGCCTAGTGTTTTTCTCTTTCTCCCTCCATCCCCCCTCCCTTCTTAAACCTTAATTTACCTGTTCCTGTTCTTATACCATTTACCAGGTAGCAGCACATATACGGAAATGAAATCTTTCTTCCCATCTGCATGAGAGGAAATCTTTGGTGGAGTCAATCCATCCCACGTTACTTAAGATGCAAAATAGAAAGGGCTTCAACTCAGACCTTCCCTGAGTTGGGACGGGATCTCTATTCCAGGTGGAGCCACGCAACAAGGAAACGTCAGGCCTTCCTGTGTGTTAGCTCAGACCCCATTCCCATGCAGTGACAACCCAGGCGGGTCGAGGGGTCTCCTGAACCATTTCTCTGACGACACTGACTTCACTACTAGATTTTTTTTCTTTAACGTAATTTATTTCATTTTATTTTTTCCACTGCTAGATCTTTAAATCATTTCCGCAGCGCTGTCCTGTGTTGGAAAAGCTTCAAGCCTCTATAGAAAGTTGCCATGACTAAGTATGGGGGAGGGTTTTGCACCTTCTATCAGGGAGCCCTCAAAGCAAAAGAATGCATGTAAGTGAGAAAAGTGTGCCACCTTCTGGTGTCGAGCGTCAGTGATTCAGCTCAAACACGCCTCTCCCACCTGATCCTGTGTCTGCCCTTCTCTCCCCATGTGTTGTTACAACCAAAGGAAACATTTTTCTTTTATCACTAATTTGAATTTGAAATACTTGCAAAAAGATTTGGAAACACTGCATACTTTGCCTTAAGTAGGGTAAAAGTGTTTCCCTTTAGGGTGGGATTAATGAAAGAGTCTGTGAATCCAGTTCCATGGGGATTCCTGCTAGAAAGGTCCAGGTGGGCGGCTTAAATAAACGGCGTCCAGACAGAGGGACAAGGCTGGACGAAGACACTGCGGAGGAAGATCAGCCTATCCTACGAAAGCAAAGAATCTCGAGTCGAGGGTGAGGTGTGGAAGCAGGAAGCAAGGCAGTGAGTCTGGGAGAGGCAGTGAGATGATCAGAGCGTCGTGTGGCTCCTCGCAGCCCGGACGGACGGGGCGGAGTGGCAGAGACGAAGGCAGCGGGCAGGCAGGGCACACAATTAGGCAGGGCCGGCGGGGACCCGAAAGGGCACCGAGTTCATCTTCAAGGCAAGCGTGTAACTGGCTTCAAAAGCGACTGGCAAGGTGAAGTTAACATTGTAGCCTTCATGACTGCTGGGTCCTACCTGCTGGCTAAGTCTCAGCAACGCTCCTACGTGGTCCCTATTTGGAGGCACCCCCAAAGGTGTGCGCCGCACACGAGACACACGTTAGCCGCAGCATCAAAGCCAGTTTCCCCCCATTACGTGCACTTCCCTGTCCTCCGTGGCTCCCACCACCCCAGTTCCAACCAGGAAGCTGCCAAAGGGGGTGTTCGAAACCCAGAGACGGGGTTCTCGTCATGAGGCTCCCATTTCCTTCTGTCGCCTGCAGCCCTGATTTGTATGACATTTTAGGAAACGGATGAGAGGTTAGAATCGAGCCCAAAGGAGGTAGAGGATTCCAGTGAGATTTTTAAAGCAACCCTTATTATCCCCTGGGAAAAAGTTTTAAACATTCCATTTCCTTTAACTCAATTTCCTTTAACATGTTTTAATGTCAACATACGGCTCCAACAACAACAACAAAAAAAAAAAACCCACCACCACCCTATCAGGAACTCTCTACAAACGCCTCCAAACAAAATAAGCCTATTTATAAAACAAAAACAAAACACATGGCAAGTAATTTCAAAATCAAAAGTTCCTTGAATGACTACGCAAGAACACCAAGCCAGCCGGCCGGCGGCCGAGACCCTGGCCCTCGGCACAGCCGCTCAGGGGCTCTCGTCGCGCAGGTTGACCTTCACGGCGGAGCCGTCGCTGCTCAGCCTGACGGTGTCGCCGATGAGCGCCCGCATCGTGGCCACGTCACCACACAAGCGGCTCACCTTGGGGTACGCGAGGAGCCTTTCCAGCGGCACGTACAGCTTGTTCCCGAAGCAGAAAGGTCTGGGAGACTTCTCTATTCTCAGTTTCTCAAGTTCTGTGAAGACCGGTCCAGAAAATGTGACGAGCCCGGTGTCGCTGAGCCTGTGACCGTGTTCGTGGCCATTCCGCAGTATCCTCAGGCTCGACACGTATCTGTGCCTCAGGCTTTGCACTTGTCGAGACACCTCATTTGCCAATGCAAGTTTGCGGACCTCTTTTTGCTGTAAACTCGGGTAGGAGACTGAATAAACCTGAAAGGTGGCGTAGGGGGGAGTGGGGGGGAACCATTTAGAATATAGGAAAATTTTCCAAACCATCAGCAGGACCTTTGTACCACGGGGATCAGTAACTGTATGTACAGGTTTCAAACCTGACTGATCGTAACGGCCACACCTATAACGGAGGCCGAGCTACGGACACACAGGGTCGAAAAGGAAAAGCGTTGCCCTGGCCGGTGTGGATCAGTGGTTAGAGCGTCGGCCCGAGCACCGCAGGGTCCCGGGTTCAATTCCCAGCCAAGGGCATGTACTTCGGTTGCAGGTTTGATCCCCAGCCCTGGTCAGGGCACGTGTGGGAGGCAACCAATCGATGTCTCTCTCAATGCCTCTCTCTCTCTCCCCCACCCCACCCTTCCACTCTCTCTAAAAAGCAATGAGAAGAAAAGTGTTGCCAATTAAAAGAGAAATCTCTTTCTTCACTGAACCTCCTGAAACCAAAAGGGTCTGAGATGCTTGGAGGCTCAGTTCCAAGTCACTGAGCCCAGCTGTGAAACCTGCTGGCTCCCCCTTCCTGCCAAGGATCCTAACCCTACAGAAGGAGCGCTGCTGGCCCCAGCTGCTCAGAAGGCCATCGTGGCAAGAGGCCAGGAGGTCAGTCTCAAGGCTCCTCCCAGGGTCAACCTCGTAATCAGGTCATTCCTTATCTCTAGGACTCCCCATGAGAAACAGTTCACTATCACAGTAAATGTATTTCTTGTCCCGACAGCTACCCCACGGGGAATACTCACAATCTTATAAACATGTCGATCACACTGCTCTGCAGCACCCGATCTGGTCGCCGGTGCTCCGATTTTCTGGAAGACCCCTATCTGGGTACAGTAGCCGACGTTCCCGGCTCCTTCTGGCGGCTCCCCGACCCCAGTAAACTCCACCGAGTAACCGTAGAAATTTGCCACACCTAAGGCCCTGAAATCAAAACAAGGAGAGAGGTCGTTTTTTTCTAAACTTAAGAGCTATTGTTAAATAGTCAGCAATGTCCAGTTGACTAGAACGTGAACGATACCACGAACAGAAAGACTCCTAAGCCGCAAGTTCTTAGGGCGCCGCACTAAGCCACGCCGTGGGGCCTGCTCACTTCTCTGAGGGGCACTAAGGCGCTGACTGCAAGTTTAATTAACCACAAGGACGTGGCGGAAAGGAAAGTCGTGGGGCGCAGTAGAGGAGGGACAATGACACCACAAGGGCTGCAACCCCAACTCCTATTTGGGTTTGGAATTATGCCGGGAACACGTCGAGCCCCTGGGAGATGCCCCTGGGCCAAGGCACTGCGCTCAGGGCCTCAGCTTCCCCAGCTCCGTTCCCGGATCTCCACACCAACAGCCCTGAAGCCTCCAGGCCTGCTGCCCACGAACCCTGCCCACACTTGCCTGAGACCCAAGAGAGAAAACAAACTTCCCCATTTATTTTACTAAGGGGCACTGTGGAAATCAACTTTATTGGAAGAAAGCAAATCATTTCAGTCATGTATAGGTAAAGACTTACTTGGCAGAATTTTTTTTTTTAATTGATTTTTAGAGGAGAAGGGAGGGAGGGAGAGAGGGAAACATCAATGTGAGAGAGAGACATCCATCGGCTGCCTCTTGCACACGCCCTTAGGAGGAATCGAACCCGCAACCTTCCGGCGCACAGCACACAACAAGGCTCCAACCAACTAAGCCACATGGGCCAGGACTTACTTCACAGAATTTTAAACTTCAGTGAGGTCCCAAAAAAACCCAAAAGCAAAACCCTTATGAATTCACCAAGTCTGAAACTGCTTCCTGTTCCACTCAAACTTGTGATCTGAATCTCTTAAGGTCACTGCCGGGAACAGGGGGTTGAAGTCAGAGTTTGGTGTGCTGATGACGATCATGGCTGGAGACAGGTACCCAAACACGACTTCGGGAAACCTGGCCAGGTCTTCTGAGTCCAGATGCTCTATTCTGAAATGGTTAGCGGGGGAGAGAGAGTAAAACCTAGCTTCACTTGCAGATATTTTCCTAATTCATTTAGCAAAAACCCATTTCTGTCTCCACACGGATTTCTCCCGTCTCTGAAGATGTGACAGTGACCTCAAACGGTCTCACCCTTCCCTTTGCCCGTTCCAGATGGGGCAGGACGGTAGCAAGCCAGTCCCAACTGACTACCAGTTTTCTTGACTGATAACAATTAAGATTATATTTAGGAAACAAAGTGTACTGAGACTAATTCGGTGAGGCTTTTCTAATGAATGTGTACAGAAGAAATCTATTTAATACTTACAACTCAATACAGGCCACTAAGTCAAATCCAAGCAAACGAGAGTCCCTCTCGACAACGGAGCCGTGGTACAAGGTGATAGACAAATTCAGATCCCGGGGACTTAGATACTCCCCAGAGAACGGAGACAGTCTACACCTGCAGAAGCGTTATTAGAGACGTCAGGGCATTTGAACACAGCTGTTTAGAATGATCCCAACTACAGACACCAGGTCATAGAGTAACTTCCTCTCGTGGGGAGGTCACTGGCCAGTAAGAGCAAGATTCTGAATATTTGATATTGGTCTCGTTTTCAATACTTCTGGTCTCCCGGCTCACTTTGGATCAATGATTTTCAATTTATTTTTTTTTTTCTTTAAAAGAAAAACGCTCTTGAAACAATCTATGGAAGTCTAATAATATATAGGATATGGGAGAGCTGCTCTGTTTCAAACTGGAGGTGGTGGTCCGGGGCTCCATTGTCACCAGGGCGTCCAGCACCAACGTAATTAGATTCTTGCCCTTTGAAATTGAATTTGCAATGCTCTGACTACCATAATTGCTTAATTGAGGCTCTACTTTCTACACTGGTAGAAAACAGGTATTCACGTCGCACACAGCTACTTAGTTTGACGGCGCAGTCGTTCGTCAGTGAGCCCGAGGCTCTCTTAGTGTGTAACGGACAACACACTTCCACGTTTCACGTGCTTTACACGTTGCATAAAACGGACAGTGCCTCCAAGCCTAGTTAACCATGCCGCTAGTTTTAGATTAGCGCACAATCCTTCCAGAAACTAGGTATTACCTTTGCGATCCTATTTTATCTATATTGATGTCTACTCCAACAATCAGTTCCAGGCAACTGTGTGACTTAATCATCTGTATGAGGGAAGCATTGCCACACCCCAAGTCTGCAACCTGTAGATGAGACGAAAGCTGTTTCAAAGACATTTATAGCCCGAGAAGTCAAGTGTGATCAAAGGCTTTTTTTTTTTTTTTACAGTGAGTGGGTATCAAAAATGAAGCCAAAAACATTATGTGTAAGAATCTCTTTGGCAGAAAAAAAAAAAAAAGTACATAAGAGGAAATTTATCTCGAGACCCTATGAGCCTGGTGGGGGTGGGAGGAATAAGTTCTGCTTAGTTTCACCTGTTCACCAAACTTTTTCCTCTACTTCCCTCACCCCGCTCTTTCCAGCTTAGTTTTCTCTCTATAACCCTTTCCCTCCTTACAGTAATCTTTTTGAACAGTCTCTGGTTACTCACTGACCGAGGCTTCTGTATCTGACAAAACATTTTTTTAAGACAGCTTCAATTAAATGTTTGGAAACAAATACCTACCTTCTTGGGTTTGTGGCGATTCACTAGATCGTTAACAAAGCTGTATCTCTGTCTGTACAACGGAGGGGAAAAGTTAATTGCCTTCTTGATGGGAAGGTCAAAATTACCATCAACCGCACTGTTGCCCTGAAAGTTTACAAACAGAAAGTGTTCTGAATCACGCGTGACTTCAGGAATGAAATAAGAAACAAACAGCTGTATTTCCCCCAGTTAATGGGCAGAGCATACTGGCCTTTCGGCCACCTCTGTTCTAAAATCATTAGGTGGCACTGTGTTTCCTCCACAGTCCATCTAAGTCTCCGCTCTTATTTTTTAAAATGTTTTTATTGATTTTTTTTTTTAGAGAGAGAGGGTGTGAGAGAAAAACACCGATCGGCTGCCTCCTGTACACACCCAACCGCGCTCCAACCAGAAATTGAAAACCCAAAACCTGGGCATGTGCCCTGACTAGGAATCAAACCAGGGACCTTTCAGTGCACGAGACGATGCTCCAACCAACTGAGCCACACCAGCCAGGGCTACTTCTTATTAAGAACCTTGCTTTATGCTTTCTATAGTTCACAGTCAGCTGAACGAAAAACTACTTACGAATGCATTTCATAAAACAATTATAAGCCTCCCAGCCACAAGGGATCTTTAGGGAACTTCCAAAGATTGGAGTCCAGGCAAGCAGGAGGCTGGAAAACTGTTCATGCCTGACAAAGTCTCTCCTTGACCAAAATGAGGTCAGGCTCCATTGCAACCTCCTCTGACTAGGCCTGGACCTGGGCCTGGGCCTGGACCTGGACCTGGACCTGTCCTGTCTTTGGCCTGCCCAGCCTGGTTTTAGCAAGATTCCTACTATGCCAGTTTAAAGAGAATCCCCTGCCCTTGATATGTGATCAAACTCTGTCTCTGATCAACTTCCTCATTTCTCACCCCATACCTGATCATCTTGACCTGCCGTCAGCAAGAATCCCGTTAAATCTGTAACTCGCTTAACAAGAATCCCCATACCCTTGATGTCTCCTCTCTTTCCCATCCACTGACTGCCCCCTCACTCTGCTCATAGGCTATAAATCCATTAGTCTTTGTTGTATATGGAGTTGAGCCCACTCTTTCCCCTAACTGCAAGGCTCTTATTGCAACAATCCTAGTAATTCTGTCCTAACAGAATGTTTCTTTAACATGGCCCCACTAGGAAAAAGGAATTATGACTAATCCCTAACAGCTATCCCTGCTCCTAAATGCAGTATTACACAGGAGTACAGTCCAAAAGGTGCTTCTGTCCAAGAGAAATAAAATACCAGCCAAATATGCAACTTCCTTGTAGCCTGTTTTTTAAAACTGCTTTTAAAGCGTAACTGTAATATTTTATTAAATCAATGTATCTAAAATTGCAAGAATAACTCTTGAGAGTCATGCAAGCCAGTTAGAAAGAGCAGCAATTACCTCTTTGTTGTTGCTCTGTTCCATCTTGTCTCTCGAAGTTTCCTGGAAACAAAAATGTAGATGTATCCTTCAAGGTCCAGGAATCAATAGCGACTGGGCTATAAATTTAAAAAATATATCAGTTACAAAAAAGAAGCCAGGACAAAATAGCTGCCTAGACCAGCAGGGAGAGGAGAAAGTGGCTTTCTCCATTCCCTTTCGATGTTACTATGTAATCCACAGAATTTACTCAGTAAGTATTGTTTCAGACAACAGCCGACAGCTTAGAAAACCTAAATAACTGCACTATGCCAAACCCAGCTCAGTGCAGCCCAGCGTAACCCTAAGGCACCATTCTTTCCTTCGTTTACCATCCTTTCAGTTTGACCATTCCATTAAAGCCCTCGACCTCGTTCAGACTGCCTGCAATTACCCTTTCACACACGGTCAAAACGAAATTTTGAGGGGAAGAGAGTGTCCCACGTAATAAGCAAGAGATGCTCCAACATCTCTCCGATAACTCACAGGTGAACTTGAAGTTAAATTCTGGTTCTCTGCTGCAACTTGGTCTCCACTGCAGGCAGGTGGCCAACGGACTCGCAGGTGTAGGCAGTGGGGTACATTAGGGGCCAACGGACTCGCAGGTGTAGGCAGTGGGGTACATTAGGGGCCGGTGCTTTTGCTACCACCACGAGGGTCTCTGGCCCAATGAGTGGCGTTTGATAGTGATCCTTGCTACAGGTGTGACTTGAATGTATTAGTCTCAGGCATTCGTTGGCCTGTTTTCAAACCAACTTGGTGAATCCTGCTATGAGCTACTAAAAAGGTGGGTTGCGTAGGGTTCAAACTGGCCCAGTTTGTCACTGATCTCAAGCCCCTGATTGCACATAAGCATCACCCAGAGATTTTTTTATTTTTTAAGTCCAGGCACTTATCTCAGGGAGTTTTTCATTTTGTTGCCGAGGATGGAGACTGGACAATAGTACTTTCTAAAATCTCAATCAATCAAGGTTGAGAACGCCCGATATACTGAACAACCTTCCTTGCTATAAACACTTTTATACTAAGAGACACGTCTGTTCTCTTGGTACCAAGGACCTAGGTGATGCGGAGGTACCTGTTGTTTGGGGTTGACCAAGTGTCACTTTTTAATATCCTGGAAAAAAAATAAAATAGGATGCAGGCAACATGTCAGTCGCCTAACTTTTCGAGTTATTCTCTCACTCGAATCCCGAAACCCTCCTCTAGCCGCCCAGCGTCACAGCCCAGCACGAGCGGTCGCCAGCCTTACCTGCGAGCGAGAAGCGCGTCCAGGTGGCCGAGCGCAGCGCCGCCGACTAGCGGACAGCGCCCGGCGGCAGCCGCGTTTCACTCCCGGCCCCGCCCCGACGGCCGCGCACGCGCAGTCCCGCTGCGTCGCGTTGCCCGGGCGCGGATGCGCCTGCGCCGCCGCCTCTTTCTGGGCGCGCGCTCGCCCTCCTCCGGGCGCCCAGCCCGTTGACCCCCTAGGATCCCCGCTGCTAGGCTTCGGTTTTGCGCCTCGTAACGGCCGCGGTGGCGCATGGCCCGAAGCCATTTTCTAGCTGCGACTGTTGGGTGCCGGCCGCGAGCTGTTGGGGGCGCGGCCCGAGCTGCAAACGGTCCCGGCGCCGGGCCGAGCGCGAGCCCACCGGCGGCTGGCGTCCGAAGGAGCCGCCCCTCGGGCCCCCAGGACAGTCCCCCAGGGGCCTGCGGGGGTACCCTGAGCTGGGCACAGTTGCTTCCATCCATCTGAACTCAGAAAAGCTTTCAGCCCCCAAACCTCCAGCTGGTAACTTCTGCAGCTGGAGACGCAACCGCACGGCCTCTTGGAAACGTTACTGTATCGGGTGCTCCTGCCCCTGCAGAGCTTCAACTTGACACTGTGTCCATTGGTTCTTTCTTGTAGGTGATGGAAACGTTTAAGGAAGGGAGAAGAGAAGCTGCCGTCTCTGGGGGGAATTTTTTTTTTTAGCCCTACTTTAAAAGACAAAGCCGGTGTTTACTAATGAATTAATGACCCATTAATATATACCACAATGTGTCGGAAGTGTATTTTCAAATAATACCTACAATGTGCAAAGCACAGTGCTAACAACTTTGGGGTATCACAAAGAAATGACGTAATTGGTTTGGGTAAGTGGAAGGAGTCTATCTCCGAAAAAACGTAACTCGAAGGTAAACTTCACCGAGAGGTTCCCACTGGCCTAGGGACACCAGTTTAACAGACTGTCTTACCTCCTTACCGCAGAATATGTGATTTAAATAGAACCTTTAGCCCTGGCCGGGTAGTTCAGTTGGTTAGAACGTCGTCTGTATCCGCCAAGGTTTCGGGTTCAATCCCTGGTCAGGGCACATACAAGCAGCAACCAATGCATGCATAAGGAAGTGGAACAACAAATCTATGTTTCTCTCTCCCTCTTTCTCTAAAATCAACTTTTTTAAAAAAGGTTGCGAGTGTCTGAATCTATTCCATTTCAGCATTTCACTTAATTCCACCAATCCATCTCTCTCGGAGCAAACACTCCTATCTTTAAAAAAAAAGGGCGGGGGGGTATATGTATATTTACCACAATTTAAAATTTTTAAAGAAAGAATTTTTAAGTTAATAGGTGATCTGTACAGGATTCCTGAAATCTAGAGTTTTCGCCTTAGCTGCTAGTTGGCTCCAACTCTCCCTGCAAATGTGCCCATTTCATCATTCTCCTGGCCTCCTACTATTTCAGAGGCCGGAAACCATCCTTGGCTCTATCCATTCCCACTCTTCCCACACTTGGACATTTACCAAACCTTGACCTCTTCAAGCTGTCAGTTGCATCTGTTCCTTCCCATAGCCAATACCTTAGCTTACCCTTTGTCATCTTATTTTTCTTTATACCTAATCTTACCTCGCTCCACCAGATTCTAAGTCCTACTAGATACGGACCATGTTATGCATTTTCAGAATGAGTTTTAAGTCAGACCTTTCATCCTGATTTAACTGTTACTCTCTAAACCTTTGTCAATTTACTTAACCCTCTCTGAGTGTTGATTCATTCCGTTGAAAATGAGAATTAAATAAGATTATCCATCAATAAGTATGCACAGTGTATCTATTGTGGACCAAGTACCAGTTTGAGTGAAAAAGACAGGTAAAGGTCCTCCTACAGTTCTTCTAGTCCAGTGGGTGTGTCAGCCATGCAATAAGTGACCAAAAGTTAACCTGTGTACCAGCTTGAGCCTGATGCTAAAATTAGCATGAAATATTTGGAGGGCTTGGGAGAAGGCAATTGTATTTTGCATATAAAAGGAATGAATGTGTAGCCCTGACTGGGTAGCTCAGTTGGTTAGAGCATCAGGAGATGCTCAACCCAAGGTTTTGAGTTCAATCCTTGGTCAGGACTCGTACAAGAATCAACCAATGCACGAATAAATAAGCAGAACAACAAATCGATGCTTCTATCTGTATTTTATCTCCCTCTTCTTTGTAAAATCAATCAATAAAAAAAAATTTAAATAAAAAAATAATAAAAGGAATGAATGTAAACAGTTTGTGGCCAGAAGGAAAACTGTGCCTGATTAAGATGCACAAATTCTTGGGACACTCCTATTGCGACACGGGGTCTGTTTCTCCTCCTGAATCTGGGTGGGTTTTGTGATTTCACCAACGAATGGAATATGGGAGGGCCAGCTTCAGGCCCAGGTGTGAGGAAACCGGGGGCTTCTACTTCCTGTCTCCTGGAACACCTTACTCCTGGAACCCAGGTGCCAGGCTGGGAGGCAGAACCGGCAGCCCCATGCAGAGGCCCACCTACCCCACCCCAGGCTGCCAGCACCAGCCAGTCTTGGCAGCCCTTTGACGAAGCCATTTGGGAAGCAATCCCCCAGGCCCAGTGGAGCACTTTAGCCAACCGCCTGAGGGCTACTAGAGCAGCTGGGCCAACACACACACACATACCCCCAGAGCTGGGAGTGTCTGAGAATTTACTCTCTCCTAGGTAGCGTTTTGGTTTTTTTTGGCTGATGACTGACTGCTATGGATATATAAAAAATCAGCTCCCTTAAGTTTTTGGAACAACAATGGGGTATAATTTATACTCCACCTGCTGGAGCTAAAGCCAAAAATTCTGACCCTGTGCCTCTGCTCTCTTTCCCCTATAACCTCTTCAGAATAAGAAAGAGTGAAGAATATTGTTTTTGGCCTCTTAAAAGTCTGTCCTCTGCCCCTCTTATATGGCTGCCATAGGTTTTTGTTTGTTTGTTTTTGTTAATCTTCACCCGGGGATATTTTTTCCCACTGAATTTTAGAGAGCGGAAGGGAGGGAGGGAAGGGGCGAGAGAACAATGACGTGAGACGCACACATGGATTGCTTCACTCCAACCCGTGACCCTTCGGTGCTGGGGCCTACCTTCCAACCACTGAGGTCAGCCAGGGCTGCAGGGTAGGTTTTAACAACGACCCTGACATTGCCGGCAGGCTCGGACTCTCGTTTCCAGGAGTCACCTGCTTTCCTGCAGGTGGAAAGGGAGCCTCCCTTCCCCAAACCACAGATCCTGTAAGCCTATGCAGGAAATACCAGAGTGGTGTTTGATGGCACCCGAGTTCAGAATCCACTGATGCACAACGAAGGCAGAACATGTTACGGAAAAAAAAAAAAATAGCCAGGCGAAAGAGAAGATAGCGTATGATTTCACTTAAAATTCTAGGCACTTCAGTGGCCCGATTCCTATCGAGCCATTACTCCCCCATCAGCGTATTTCCTGGCTCGTGTCAACTGGGATGTTTACTAACAAGACCCCACTTCACTAGGTGTACTCTCCTTCTATAGACATTCGGGCTATTCTCTGCCGATAAAAACGGCCGAGTCCATTACCACCCGCAGAAAAACCTAAGTGCCTTTTGTAGCCGCCTTTTCACGCCCAAACACGAGGCTTCTCTAGGTTATGAGTAGCTTTTGAGAGAGTAGACAGATTCTGACTCACTTTCACTCCCCCCCCCCACCTCCTCCCGCCCTCTCTGGCCCCATTTCGGTGCCTCGCCCAGTGTTTACCACTCATTCCGCACCCGCAGAATGTAAGAAACTCGAGAAGGAACGAAAAAAACGCATCTAACAAATGCCTGGGGCCTCCAGGGATAGGAGCGCTTTTAATGCTTGGGAAGCTGTTATCTCGATCTTCCAGTTTAATAAATCCAGGCTGGAACAAGACCTCGGGTCGGACAAGAAGACCTTGCACCGTAACCACGAGGAGGCGTGAGGTCCTGGCCACCATCCTTCCCGGAGAATCGGAAAACCGTGAACTCAAGGAGGCGCGGATCCTCCGCAGGACTGAGAGTCACGAATTTGCAAGCAGACAGCCACGCGAACTCCCTCTTTCTCGGCTTTCCAGAGAAGCCGGGGCCCCCGTCTACGCCCTAAAACATTCCAGTTGGACCGACAACGCCCGCTGACTCCCGAACTCCCGGGGGAAACCGAAGAGTCGGGACCAGCCAGGCACCGCAGCGACCGGCGCGCGCACGGAACGCGCGGCGGAAGTAGAGAGAGGAATCGCCGGCCCACCTGGGCGCCTCTGATTGGCTGCCGGCGAAGCTTGGAACTCTGGGGCCTGTGGCGTCACATCCGGCGGGCCGCCATCTTGTTCCCAGGAGCAGTTGGCGGAAGAGATCGCGCTCGCTGGCCGCCGGCTCGCCTTCTGCCGGGAGTTCTCGCGGCCAGCGTCTCGGCGTCTGCTCTCGACCCAGAGTCCCTTTGTCGGCGTCCTCGTCGCCCTCCCTCACCCGGCGGGGGCACAGCGAGGCGGCCCCCCTCTCCCGACGGCGTTCCATGGAGTAGGGTCCCGGACCGTTGTCCCGAAGAGCGAGCGAGCTTGGCCCCCTCCCCCCTCCTTCCTCCCTCCTTCCTTCCGCCGCAACATGGCTAACAACAGCCCCGCGCTGACAGGCAACTCGCAGCCGCAGCACCAGGCGGCCGCGGCCGCGGCCCAGCAGCAGCAGCAGTGCGGCGGCGCCGGTGCTGCCACCAAGCCGGCGGTCTCGGGCAAGCAGGGCAACGTGCTGCCGCTGTGGGGCAACGAGAAGACTATGAACCTCAACCCCATGATCTTAACCAATATCCTGTCGTCGCCTTACTTCAAAGTGCAGCTCTACGAGCTCAAGACCTACCACGAGGTGGTGGACGAGATCTACTTTAAGGTACGAAGCAGCGTCTAGGCCTGGGCAGGGGTTAAGTTCGCAGAAGGGAGTATGGCGGAGGCGGCCCCCGATATTTGAAGATTTGGGGCTGGGGGAGAAGTTGGGTGGGGGGAGCTGTGGCCAGTAGTCTGCCAGGGAGGAGTCAGACTGGGGCCGCCCCCGTTTCCTTTTCAGATTTTTAGGGCTGCGTGAGCCCGCCGCTGTTGATCTCTCACCACTGCCACCACCCACACCTGCTGCCCCACCCCTGGGGGGAGTAGGACAAGAAGGGTGGGGGAGAGCAGAAAAGAATAACTGACGCCTCTCCGGTTCACAGCTTTAAAATTATTCCTTTTGATGTGGATCTACTCGGCTCCAACTTGTTGGTGCTTCTCCCACTCACCCCGAGCCAGGGCGTGTATTGACTTCAATGTTGGCCTCGTGTTGTTGGTATTTACTATCCAGACAGGGACATAAATGGCCAGGGCGGGTGGGGTGGGAGGGTTGAGGGTGGAGAGGTGCCAGTGGAAGAGATGTTATGGAAGGCCTGGAAATTTTCCCAGCAGGAAGTCAGGAGTAAGTGGTCTCAGTTACCTGTGCATTGGGCTTTTTAGAATTATCTGGGCCCTGGGCTTCTGCGGCAGGGTCGGTGCTGGCTTGGCTGTGCTGGGGAGCTCACCTGGCGCCTCCTCACTGCACTCTTGTCTCAGTTCTTGTTTCGTTAGCAGGATTGACTCAGTCTTGCAGCGAGGCTCGGAGCAGCCCAGGGTCGCAGGTAGAGGTATGCACTGTTAATCATGCTCAATCGCCATAAATGCATTTCCCTGGGTTAAATGAATGGCTAATTAGATTTTTTGGGCCACTGGTTTTGGTCTTTTCTTTACCAACTAGATAGGCTTTCTCCGAGTACCTGCAAATTATGTAGTTTTTTAAAAAATGTCTTCCGGGCCTCCTAGGGTTATATTTTTTTAAATATTTGTAATAACCTTGACGATCTTTAAATATTTTAGCTAGAGCATCTAATATAATACAGTCTGTTTTGTCTATATTGACTTTTTAAAAATCATTTATTTATTTATTTGTTTTAAGTAGAGGAAGGGAGAGAGAGAGAGACATCAATTTGTTGTTCCACTTATTTATGCATTCATTGGTTGCTTCTTGTACGTACCCTGACCGGGGATCGAGCCCAAAACCTTGGTGTATTGGGACCATGCTCTAACCAACTGAGCTACCATTTTGAGAATACAGTTCAAATGTGGGTATAAAAAGTACCCTGAAATGTTGATATCCTTTTGCAAGAGTATTGTAATACTGTAAACTAGGTGTGGGGTTTTTTTTGTTTTTTTTTTAAGGTAAGGCCTTTTTCAGCATGGATACAGTGGTGAATATTCAACCCTTAGCTTTAGTAGTAAACGTCAAACTGTTGAAAATTGAGTTTCTGCTCTTTTTGTGGCAGGTTCTGTTTACTATCAGGCAAATGTTAATGTGATAGGGAAAAGCTTGTTTTCAAATACTGTGTTTTGAAACGACTTTAAGATTCTACTAGAAATTATTTAAATTTAGTTATAAAACTAAAGCCTCAGCTTTCTTATCAATACGTTCGATCAAATGTTCAATCAAATGATCAGTGAAATGTGTAGGCTTCCAGTTTTATAAGTGCATTTTGTATTGTACCTGCCTCTTTGGCTACCCTTTAAGGAATTGAAACCTCTTCTATGCAGCAAGCTGGGGGAAGGAAATGAAACAGGAAAGCAGTGCAGGAGTCAGCTGAGCAAAATAGTGTAGTGCTTTACATTTAAATGCCTGCTTTTCTGTTTGAAGCCACTGAAAACCATTAAAATGTAACTAACCATGGGTGGGTGGAAATAGGGTTTCAGAAATACATAGTAAAAGAACGGGGTTTTATTTTGCTTTTAAGAAACAGTGGCTCTTATCTTTCCAAAAGGCCTCCTTGAGTTTATCTTTTGTAGAGCTAATATTCTTTCTTTGCTGTATTTTAGGTAAAATATGTGGTTTTTATAGGGTGCCCACCTTAGCAAAGATGATACTGAATCTTTGGATATAGTTAGTGTAATGACCAATGACATTCATTCAGTTGAATTGGTTCACATAATTAGGTTGAAAATAAATTATACACTGACCAATAGGAATGATCTCTGTAGGTGTGGTTTCTGATTTCGTCTTTAATCAGGAATGAATATAATGCCCGATGATGGTGAAAAAAAGATGAATTAAATTCCAAAACTTTGCATCAGAAATAACTTATTGTTTTAGCGTACTTTCTTCAATTCCTTTATTTTAATGTAGGATTTTAAATCACCATAAAATTGAACTATTAAGGGTATTTTAAAGAATTTGTTTTAATAATCATTGATACTTTTTGGTTTAAGTGGGAGTTTATATCCATTTAAAAATGAAAATTTTTCTTTTTTAAGCAACTCATATAAAGCTTTACAGTTGGTATATTATAGGATATTTTTTACAAGTATATGAGACTAGAAATGTTCTGGTTCCACGTTACCAGCTCTCTACAAAGCTAATGGGATTTCTGCTCTGTAAAGCTGTTGAGGTTTTGTTAAACCCTAGTAGCTTTATTGGTGCTCTCTAAATATCAGAGCAGTTTTTTAAAGATGGTTTACATGCTTAACATATGTAAGCAAAATATATACATGTCAAAATACCAAATTCCAAACTTTTGGAAGAGCTATTCTGTTATGGACTTGGATTTACTTTAATCATACTTGTAAAAAATTTGAAGTATGAATGTTTGTTGTGTTCCTCTTTTCTATTTTCAGGTCACACATGTTGAACCATGGGAAAAAGGAAGCAGGAAGACAGCGGGCCAAACAGGGATGTGCGGAGGGGTAAGTAGAAGTACGTGCATTTTTCAGTTTTTCTGTGTCTGATGACTGAGTTTATACTTATGTCAGTTATACACTCAAATGACAGCAAATCTTAGAAGTTTGTTTTTTTAATCTAAATTCAAGTGTCCTATATATGGAGTTAGAATAGGTGGGGTTTTTTTTTATGCTCTAGTCTCATTTTTGGATTATATATTGTTAATAATACCTATCAGGATTAATTAGTTGGTGTTAAGTAACTCCATTAATTATTTTACTACTTTTTTTTAACTCTTTTCCTTAAAGGTTCGAGGTGTGGGAACAGGAGGAATTGTTTCCACAGCTTTTTGCCTGTTATACAAATTATTTACTTTGAAGTTAACTCGCAAGCAAGTCATGGGTCTCATAACACACACAGACTCTCCATATATTAGAGCCCTCGGATTTATGTATATAAGGTGAGCGTGTATCTATCTACATTTCCAGTGAGTAGCTCACTTTAATGCATGTAAGCCTAATGAGTGTTCTGTGATTGTAGGTATACGCAGCCCCCCACAGACCTATGGGACTGGTTTGAATCCTTCCTTGATGACGAAGAGGTATGTCAACAAGGGTAATAATTAGTTTTTTTCTGATTCCTCTCATGTTTTTAATCTTTTATTTATTGGAGGTTTAATGTCTTCCAGAATTTTCTGTAGTTAAGTTTATTTCACTCAAGTACTTTTGGAATTAATGTCCTTTAACAAAGACTTGGTGGGTTTTATATATCTTGGGCTAATTTTTCTTAACTTTTGCTTCCTCATTTTTAGGTTTAAATGCTTGATAACTATTAAGACTTTTATCTTTCTAATGTTATGTGTATGGTATTGATATTGACTCATACAGTCAATAGGGACTTTTTAAGGTGCACTGTGCTCAAGATTGAAGTGATAAGACATGCACATAGAATACTAATTATAGCTTTTTTTCCTGGAGCTTTTTAGTTCTTTATCATCTAACCTCTTCCAAATACTAATGTTCCCACTTGCATAAAAATGCAAAATTGAAGAGCTGCGTGGAACTTAAGTAGGCTGAGAGTTAGATGACTTGTTCAAAATGACCAAAATATTTCAATTCTAGCTTTCTGACTCCTGTTATACTATATGTATTTACAAAGCTAGTACACCTTTTCTTTAAGTTATTTTAGGTTTTGTTTTCATTCGAAATCTATGTGCCATTCAAGCTTACCAAGATTGAGCTTCTTACATATGCTCAGAAAAGAAGAGTTGCTTTGGAAAACCTTACCCTGTCAGGTTTAGATCACACAGTGTTATTAGTCTGCGTATATGGTGAATCCTGGAGCTCAAAGACTTATCAGTGAGCTTTATTGCCCATGTACCTACCCTGCCTCTAGTTTGTATGTTTAGGTTCATAAAACAAACTTTGTGTTACATTTCAGTAGTCATGTTTTTATTTTCTTCTATTATTAACATATTTTTTAATTGTCCTCTTGTGCCTTTAAGGGCCAGCCCTATACTCTGGATGGCCCTCCTAAACTGAAAGGGAGGTTGCTGTGTATCCTGCCAGACTCCCCTGATACAGCTGAGCACAGGGGAGCAGAGAAAGCATAGCCCAGGACAAGTCAGTGGTCCTGTTTTTAAAGTTGATCTAAAGAACTTGTTGAATTAAAGGATAGTTGTAATAGAAATCTTTCTAGTATGTTGTTATGTGGACACCTAATCTCACTCGTATAAATATGGAAACTTTTTGTGTGCATTTTTTTCCTTTTGGCCTGTTTACTAAGTTGTTCAGTATCTCAGAAGAAGCAAAAGGTGTGTGTTAGGTGATAAGCCACAATCTTCAAATTTTTTTCATTTTAGATGAGATTTTTTAGGCTGAAGCACTTCTCCCTTCTATATGTAAAAAGCATGTGCCTTTTCATAATTGGTATTGTGTTAGGTTTGTTTCTGAATGCTTCTACGTAATGTTTTTTATTGTGTTTACAAATCTGAGGATCTCTATTTAAGCTAACTTATTGTTTTCTTCCTTAGATATCTGCAGCGATTATATTTGGAAATACTGTATATCTGAACACTTAAATGTGTGTGAGTGCAAGCAGTTTTACCTTTAGCTCTTGTTTTCCTGTTTAGATAACAAATCTCACTTTCCTTGTGTGCTTGCACTATAGGTTTGGGACTGACAATAGCTGACTAACATGTCCTGAGCTGTGAGAGGGCATAGCAAGAAGGCCTTCATGCGGTAATGACCCTTTTCAGAGACAATGGTCATCATGGATTATGCGTTTCCAATTATTTGTTCATTTATTTATTTTCTACATGACTCTAAATTAGAAACCTCACTGCTTCATGGCAGTTGGTTTGCTATTGCTTCCAGTTTTATTAGGGCTTCATTTTATATTAGAGCTGTCAAAAGATAGTCTTTAGACAGGAACTGTCTGAAGTAGTTCATATGTAGCTAGGTCACAGTGCTAGGAATGATGTGTGCAAACATTTCCACAGAAATCATTGTATACTTAGTAGGTATGTGGAATGCAAATTTAAGTTGATTGTTCCACATAGCTGAGTAATGTAAAGGGCTGTTTCATGTTCTTACTGTGTGAGAGCAGCTCTCTCTATGCCTAGGAGGCTGCAGGATTTGTTGGCACCTGCATGCACACACTTACTTAAGCCCAAGTATCTCTCTGTATCATTCATTACCAGATTAGAAGGGTACACATTGAAATTGTCCTGTTAGAATTTTTTTTTTTTTTTTGTATTTGAGATACCAAAGATGGAAACTTATTTAGTAGTGTTCATGTATATATTGGAATAATTATTTTTGACGGCTAGGGTATCTTTTGTGTTTCTGTAGGACCTAGATGTGAAGGCTGGTGGAGGCTGTGTAATGACCATTGGCGAAATGCTGCGGTCTTTTCTCACAAAACTGGAGTGGTTTTCTACCTTGTTTCCAAGAATTCCAGTTCCGGTTCAGAAGAACATCGATCAACAGATTAAAACCCGCCCTAGAAAAATCAAGAAAGACGGGAAAGAAGGCGCTGAGGAAATAGACAGACATGTTGAGCGCAGACGGTCAAGGTAATGTAACTCTTGAATTAAGTTTATTTTTAAAACATGCTTTATACAAAGGTCCTTGCAATCAGTGACAAGTTCTGGTTAATGGTGTTCATTTTATGAGTTCGTCACTTTTTCTCCCAAAAGGTCATTTTCTGCCTTTCATGGCATTTTCAACAAAATCATGCATCTGTAAATGTGAACAAGCAAAATGTTTACTTTAATCTTTCTTGACTTGTTTGTGTAAGCTAGGGATCTAAATAAATAACCCTGATGAAAGTTAAATTTTTTATAAATATGTTTAATTCGGATTTTTTTCTTTCCTCCCCATTTCTTAAATATTAGGTCTCCAAGGAGATCACTGAGTCCACGGAGGTCCCCAAGAAGATCAAGAAGTAGAAGCCATCATCGGGAGGGCCACGGGTGTTCTAGTTTCGACCGAGAATTAGAAAGAGAGAAAGAACGCCAGCGACTAGAGCGTGAAGCCAAAGAAAGAGAGAAAGAAAGGCGAAGATCCCGGAGTATTGATCGGGGGTTGGAGCGCAGGCATAGCAGGAGTAGGGAAAGGCATAGAAGTCGTAGTCGAAGTCGTGATAGGAAAGGAGATAGAAGGGACAGGGATCGGGAAAGAGAGAAAGAAAATGAGAGAGGTAGAAGAAGGGACCGTGACTATGACAAGGAAAGAGGCAATGACCGGGAAAAGGAGAGAGAGCGATCAAGGGAGCGATCCAAGGAACGGAGAAGTAGGGGTGAGGTGGAAGAGAAAAAACATAAAGAAGACAAGGATGATAGACGGCATAGAGATGACAAAAAAGATCCCAAGAAAGAGAAAAGGCACAGTAGAAGCAGAAGCCGAGAAAGGAAGCACAGAAGTAGGAGTAGAAGTAGGAACGCGGGGAAACGGAGTAGAAGCCGGAGCAGAGAGAAGTCAAGTAAGCATAAGAGTGAAAGCAAGGAGAAGTCAGATAAGCGAAGCCGAAGCGGCAGTCAAGGAAGAACTGACAGTGTCGAAAAGTCAAGAAAAAGGGAACGTAGCCCCAGCAAAGATAAATCTAGAAAGCGTAGTGGAAGCAAAGAACGTTCCCACAAGCGGGATCACAGTGATAGTAAGGACCAGTCTGACAAACATGATCGTCAGAGGAGCCAAAGTCTAGAACCAGAGAGCCAAGAAAAACAACAAAAAAACAAAGACGAGACTGTGTGAAAATGTTTTGTGAAAGTGGATCACATTGAATCCTATAAATCTTTGATTAAATCTGCTTTTTCCCCTCCCGAGTTGAGATTGTTGCAGTAGTATGTACTCTCCAGGCTCCCCGTAGGCTGCGTTTTCATTTCCTTTGTGTAGGGAAGTGCCTTTGTAACCCCATTTATTGCATTGATGTTTTCACCCAATTGTTGAGTTCGATACATAATGCACAGATTGTTCTTGCATTTTTATTGTTTAATTGTTTTTGAGATGTACAGTCTGTACATATGTCCTGAAAATGTTTTAATTTCTTTGGCATGGTTGCCATGTTGGTTAAATTTGTATAAGGCAATAAACTGCCACTAATTCTATTTTTGTTTCGTAGTAGGTGTGGGATTATGGTTTGTGTACTGAAGTTAGCATGGCTGTGCTTTTCGTAATAGAATGCTAAAGACTTTGAAAATGGATCTTGGACGTTTATTATAGGAAAATTATGTGCTTTCAATGTACATGAAGGCAGCAGTTGTAGGATTAACATTCTTGTCCACTGTATATTATCTTGGAAGACTTGTTAATATGTTACACTTAATATTCTCCACAGTTAACTTTAGAGAGAATTTATGAGTAGTTTCTGATACAGAGGTTTAAATTAGGCTATGATTTGATCAAAAGTCCTTTTAGCATTCTACCTCAAAGGGACACTGTTAGTATGCCTAAAATTTATTCACTTAGTTTTTTTATTTGAAAAGATACATGACGTGTATTTTTTTTTTTTTAATTTCTCAGATTTTAAAGTACTATATTAAAGGAAAAAATGTTTAAAGCCCAGCATTCTTGCAGCAACCATATACTAACATGAAATTGGGAGAGGGTGGGGCAGGTGAACAGAGAAATAGATTCAAGCCTCAAGCTTCCAAAGCATTTTTATAAGTGGGAAATACTTAAATTATAAAACAGCTTGATATAGTGTCCTTTTTTTAAAATTCAAAACTTTTTTATTGATAATGAAGATCGATGTTTGAGTTTTTAAACTTAACCTAGGACAGAGAAGTATTAGAAGTAATGCTGTGCTGCATTATTTAAGATTATCGGCAAATTATTTGATAGATTGTTCTTATGACTTGTATTCTGATTACAGAGAAGGATCATGAGTGTGGAATAAATACTGGATTAAATCCTTTATCCTGGGTGTTGACTTTTCCCCTATGTGTTAATATGTTTTAAAAGTATTTTTGTGCAAATTGGTAAAATGTCACAGTGAATTTTAAAGCGTGTAAGCTAGAATCAGACCTACGTCAATCCTCAGTCATCCTCAGTGGTAGTTTCCTTTGTTCTCAGGTGTTGTGTTCCTGGGTGGTTCTTTGGATTGAGTGATTACTCGGTTTCACATCAAAGGTGCTTATTTAGGTACTTTGCACTTGGATTACATAATCGGACTTAAAGGAACTTCTATTATTTAATCCTTTTTAGAGCAGAGAAACAGTCTCCAAGTGATTTGTTCAGTCAGTGCCCAGACTAACGTGAGTGTTCCTGAAATCATAGTAACATTTCTCTGATCTCAGTTTATGTTGGCCAGCTGATGGGCACTCAGGAGCCACCTGGCAAAAATGTTGAACGGAGCAAACAAGTATATTCCTACCTAACTCCAGAAAAAATCATTAAATGAAGGAATTTCTCTATGAAAATGCTATGCTTTTTTTTTTAAAGAGAAGATTCTATCAAATTGAGATCAAGTGAATTGACACTAGACACATGGAAATTAGAAAACTTCTTGAGTAATGAAAAACAGTGGATACATCATGCGTGGGAAATATTTCTGGTGTACCTAAATTAATGATGCTGCTCCTTTGAATGTAGTTCTCCCAGAAATGTTAATGGTATATTTTAAGCAAAATGTGGAAAAAAGTTACCTCAAATGGAGGTGAAAGTTCTATCACAAGCTGCATCTGATTTCCTGTGATATTTTAAGTTAGGTTTGCTTTTGAGGAACATTTTGATAGAACATGTAATAATACTAGTTAATGCTAAATATATTAGGGATTATTTCTTACAACATGAGAAAAGTTTTTGATAGAGCTTAATATAACTAGTAGCCTCCAATTTTTGTTCTCAGAGTACTGAAATGGTTTCATATTCTTAAAAAAATTTCCATATAAATGCTGCCCAATTAATCTCTTAGGTTAGTTCTTAACCTTTGAGTTATGGGCATTTTTTTAGGGATCTAAAAGCTACAGATCATGTCTAGAAAAACAAAAGGACTTGCCCTGGTCGGATAGCTCAGCTGGTTAGAGCAACTGTCTTCCTAATAGGCCAAGGTTGCGGGTTTGACCCTCTCTCTAGGCAGCACATACAAAAAGCAACCAAAGAATGCCTAAGTAAGTGGGACAACAATGTTTCTGTCCCTTTCTCTATAAAGTCAATAAGTAGAAACTGTGTAAAATAAAAGGACTCAAAATTTGTACAAAATTTCAAAAGGACTATAAACTGCCTTTGGGCTTTTGGGCTGTTTACTGATCTTTAAAAACCTGTGGCCCTGGTCGGTTTGGCTCAGACTTGCAAACGTGGGTTACACTTGCTCAAGGTAAGCAGCTGGCCTCCGCTCCCAAGTCTGCCCTTCATTGCTCTACGTTGTGATACTGGAGCTGAGCCTTGAATATCTTTTGCCTGCTGATGCAACATTAAACTGGTCTGTGGAGGATGCTGCAGAGGAAAGGAACTTGGCTTGCTGGTTCTGGTGGGTTCTTTCCTTCCGCAGTGTATAAGGCCATTGGCATGTCCAATGGCACCTCGTGGGAGGGTGTTTCCCAGCAAGTCCTGCTGGTGCTTCAGCAGCCAGCCTCCTACTAAGTCTCCATGGCACCCCAGTGGCTAGTTTTGTTGACACCCCTTCCTCTCCAGCCCCAGATTTAGTATCTCAGCAGAGTGGGCCACAGCCACGCCCTCTCTGTCAGAGTCTCAACGTCTTGCAAGGGAACCGCTTCCAAACTTGTTCCTTGGGTCCTCTGCCTAGAGGTAGTGGCTGCTCCTGTAGCCACTGTTCCTGTATTATTAAGCCACCTCCTTGCCCTTAGTAATTAATTGCCTGTTACTGGTTAGAAATTATATCAAACTTCACGTTTAAACTACTGTGTTTTCTGTCCCCCGACTGGCTGATACAGTGGGTTAAGGTACCAATCATAAGGGCCCCTACTTCACTAGGCTGCTTGATAGCCCTGATGTAGTCTAGTATAAAGTTGTCATTTGAGGATACCCATCATCCCTCCCCCTCCCCCTTTTTTTAAAAAGATGGCCCAAGCATCAACCTATGAACCAGGAGGTCACCGTTCCGTTGCCAGGCCACATGCCTGGGTTTCCGGCTCAATCCACAGAGGGGCGTGCAGGAGGCAGCTGATCAATGATTCATCATTGGTGTTTCTCTCTCTCTCTCTCTCTCTCTCTCCTTTCCTCTCTCTCAAATCAATAAAAACATATTTAAAGAGAAAAAAAAAATTGACCTGAGTTTCTCTTCTCTGGAACCCACAAGCCTACCTGGTTTCTTTCGCTGTAGCCATCAGGGATCCCTGGTCAGGGAAGGTCTTCCTGACATTTTCTCGACATTTTATTCTTACCTATCTGTGCTCAGGACAGGTAAGAAAATGTCACCGACTTGATTGGACTTGTCGAAGAAGAGGAACAACACATTCTAGGCGCAGCTGCTTTTCCTTGTTTGGGACGGTCTGTCGGGGGGCAGAGCGGGCGTCTGGGTGTGGTGGGAGACCGCAGAGTGAATTAGGGCCTCCCTCAATCTTCCTGGACAATTGGCCCTCCATCTATGTTCCTTCTGCATCACCAAACGACTCTTCTTTCCCCTACGATGGCTATTTTAAATCTTCACTAGTTTCTTAAGTGCCCTGCCCCACCTCCACACTCCTTCTCAACTTCACATACAGAGAACATTAGGTAAAAAGTCCCTCAACTCGCTGCCTTCCCTCCGATACGACAGCTGGAGCTTTATCTTGGACCAAGAGTAAGAGATGGTAGACTAGGAAAGTGGACAGGGCCGCCGAGGACTCCATGGAATAGAGTGGCCCCCACTATTTTATATCAGAAACTTCTGTTGAAAACCACTTTATAGGTTTGCTGTCAGAAAAACCTAATTCTAACTAGAGATTTTATACCTGGACTTGTATACCAAATAAAGCCAGAGATACTGAGCACTAGCTTAGAGAAGGAGATCGGGTATCAGGGTGGTCCTGGGGATGGAGGAATTTACTCTGCTCATCAAGGACCTCCCACTATCTTTCCCAGGACAGGGACGTGCTCCTGCCCTTTCATCTTTATTTATTTTGAGATACAATTGAACAATAGCAAAAAAAAAAAAAAGATAATTGACATACAACACTGTGTAAATTTGAGGTGTACAAAGTGTTGGTTTGACACATTTATATATTACAACGTGATTGCTACAGTAGCGTTTGCTAAACACCTCTGTCGCATCATCGAATTATTTCTTTTTTGTGTGGAAACCGGTGAAGATCTAGTCTCTTAACTCAGGTTTATAATTCAGTACTGTGGACTATAATCAGCATGCTGTGCATTAGGCCTCCAGGACTTATTGATCTGCTAGTTGGAAGTTCATACCCATGAGAACATCTCTTTAATGCCCCCCCCCCCCAACCCCCTGCCCTTCCATCTTCCAAATGGAAGTTTTGCAGCAAATTGCTCCCAACAGCAGACTGATCACTTCCTACAGAGAAAAGAAGAGCAACAAAGACCGGAAAGGATAAATAAAATTGGTCAGGATTCCCAAGTTGGAAAGGACTGTCCCTCTTTCTCAACAATTTTCTATACAGCTTTGTAACATTTTTATTTAGAAACAAAATATTTTTAAAAAAGAAATGGAGAGCATTCTGCATATCACCTTCAAACCCAGGATACAGTAGCTTTTTGGCCTGCTTGGCATGGCTTTCTTCAGCGCTCTTTTTTCAGTCTTGGCAATCGCTGTCCCTGCCTGTCTCCAAGTGCCTCTAGTTACGCCCCACACCGAAGGGGAGGAGCTACTCGCCAGGGTCTGTTCCCAGCATCCCAGCCCACATCCCACCGACCTACAGTGCTGCCCTCCTGGGGACCAAAGAGGAACCCCATCACTCCGTTTTGTGCCCCGTGAGTGCCGGGTCGGACACGATGGCTGGTGGGCTCAAGAAATATTTGTCTTTGATTGGATTCAGTCTTCTCTGTCTTAAAATGGTGAGTTGACCATTCTGGCCTACCAGCAACTATTTGGGGGGGGGGGGGGGAAGAAGACATTAGGGCCTAGGAGGTGAGGAGATAGAAATTAAAATACTTTGGACCATACCAAGATTGCGTATGTTTGCATGTTTGAAATGTGACGCAATTTACTAGAGGAAGAAAACAAAATTATCATTATAGTTTAAGAACAAAGATTTCTGAGAAATCTGTCAGCAGCTACTGACTTCGTTCAACAGGCAGATTCAGAGAGAAAAATGAAATAGTAACGTGAGCTGCCTCCTGCCTCTGAATTCTAGCTGGGATTGCTCCGTGGTAGATTCGCGTGTGGAGCAATGATCTGTGCAATAAACACTGTGTAGACTGAAAGACTGCTCACATGATGTGTGAAAATGTGATGAATTTATTACCCCCCTGATTGATGTTTTCACATTTCCCCAGATGGTGTTCTTCTTTATGGTTCTAATTTTCTAAACCTTCCTTTTCAGGTTGCTTCAGCAAACACAGGTAAAGTCTTAGAAAAGTTTTTTATTAAAATCTCAAGATTCTCTAATTAAAAAATTATTTTACACTTCTAATATTGCATCGTTAAAATGTAGACAATGATAACGCAGAACTAGAAAAGGGCTTTAAAAAAAACAACAACACAATTTTATTACCATTTTTCTTGAATAAATGACTGAAGGCACAGATAATTTCCCTAAAGGCCTCTCCTAACTCATACATTCTAGAAATCTCAGCCCCCCCAGAATGGAAATATGTATTCAATGGGATTAAGATGATCTGGAGGGACCTTATAATATCGATTATATCACCAGTAAACTCTCATACCAATTGAACATATGAACAATTTTAGTTTATTATTTTATCTATACCCTCGTAAAGAATGTATAGATAAGGCAATTTCAAATTTGATATTAAACATGGCTGAGCCATAAAATGCATGCGTATACAATAGTTTCTTAAAAAATCATTTCATGTTTTATTCTTACTTATTCTCGAGAAGCCTTTAGAATTGAGCAGGAAACTATGAGGCCTGTCCAGCCACATACAGAGTGATTTTTATAAGTGGCCTTTGGATAGCTCTGCTGCCTCCTGGAGGTCCCAGGACACATGCACTGAGGCCCCTGGAACGAGCTGGCTATTGGAGAAAGTGGGGCCCCTGAGATACTGACCACGCTGTCCGTCGACTCATCCCAGCTCCGTGGGTGGATGCGCTCCATCGCCCGCGTGGAGGCTTCCACTTGGGTGCGTGCGTTTTGATTCTCCCGGGCCCTGGCGTCAGCTGTCTGTCTGTGTCGGGCGCTGGGCGCTGCGGGCAAGGTCAGACCTCGGCTGGTGGAAAGCGCAGGTGCTGAGCATCCGAGGGCTTCCCTTCTGACTCCTCGGATGGTTGGCCGCACCTCTAGGGAGAATGTTTTCTCTCCTCGGGCCAAGTGAGGGTCTGAGACCGCGTGAAGAGCTGCTCGTCACGGAGCCCAGCCGACCCGCTCAGCCTGGCCCTCTCTTTAAGGGAAACTGCAGGCGTGGGGATCCTCCGACTGCTGTTCCTGTTCAGATCCTGCCCTAGAACCTAGTGACAAACGGGCAAAGCAGGCAACCCATCTCTCCAGCCTGTGCTGGCCCCAGACTCCCCAGAATCTCGCCTTCCCTGGCACCCCTCCATGGCAGTGCCATGCAAGCTGGCTTTTCCGAACCCAAGACTTGCTGGTCCTGGCGCACACACACACACACACACACACACACGCACACACACTGGCCCTTCCTACCTTTCAAAGTCCCCTTACATACACTCCTTTTTTTAATTTTTATTTTTAGAGAGAAAGGGGAAGGGAGAAGGGTAGCAAAGCATCGATGAGAAACATCGATTGCCTGCCTCTCACACGCCCCCTGCCAGGGATCGAGCCCACATGGGCCCGGACCTGGAATCAAACCGGTGACCTCTTCGTTCACGGGTTGAAGCTCAGTCACTGAGCCACACCGGCTGGGCTTGTATACACTATTTCACTTCATCTGTACAACAGTCCTGAGATGCAGGCATTTTGCATTTCAATGTAAATTTTAATACGTAGATATTAACGTTGGCCATTCTCCAGGGAGAAAACGGAGACTAGAAGAAGTTAAATGACTCGTACATGTTCACAAGCAAAAGTAAATGGCTCCCACCCAGAGTTCCTGAGTCCAAACCCTTTGCTGTTTTTCACCAGCAGGCCCTGAGCTTCATCCTGCTGAAACCGGCTTCGTGTATGACTCCTTCCAGGCAAATGTGCCTCTCCCGGCTCGATTCAACAGGGCAAGTCTGGGGGAGTCTTCAGGCCCCTTGACAGGCCTGCAGGGAAGTCATCTGTGACCTGCTGGTCTTTTATATTCCTCTCCAGCTGCTCCGTAAATGCACTGTCAGGCCTCCTGTGTCAGTGGCTGGTTTGGTTGTCACTTTCCCAGGAAGTTATTCCATCCTGTTGAGCAAGACTGGTTGACATGGGGGATAAACTGTGGGGACAACGGAAACAGAAGGAGCTGAGAGACATAGCATACTGCACAGGACGAATAACTTGAGGAGCGGGAAAGGGGTGGGTGAGTGGGAGGGATGAAACGGGGAGCCCCTGTTGAGGCTTTCTACCCTGCAGAGTCAGTTTCTGCTGGCAAATGGCTGGGATGGGCAGGCCTGCCACCTCCCCCAGCATACAGAACCGTCATCGTTTCCTTCCGATGGCTAAGGAGACACTCTGGGTCACGTTCAAGGAATGCCTGGCCAGCGCACAGTGGAGACTTTGTTCATTCTTGCGGCATGGCTCTGTCTGAGACGCTGCCAAAGCCAACCCTCTGGGCTATTGGTGCAGAAAGAGAAGGGTGTCTGTATGGCGCACATGGGGATTTGGCAGGAGGGGGCTGCCGGGGGGAGGGGGTGGTACTGGCAAGTCACACATTTGGTCTGTGATGACGCTTCCTCCTCTTTGCCCTATAGTCAACGCGTTGCCCTTTAGTTTTGAGTTTGGCATGTAGTGATGTTACCCCTAAACCGAAAAGGCCAGGTGCCAGTTTCAAACCTGAGACCCAGCTATTTTTGCTTGACCTTTTCTTGCTCTTGGGTCTACATCCGGAGCATTTTTGTGTCTGTGGGATTTTTGCAAAGCAGCGAATCTGAACACCATGCTGTGCCTCCCACCCGATGCCGAAAGTCTAGGAATGTCTAGTATGAGCTTGTGACATAAACATTCGTATCTTCCTGGCAAACTGTGGCCGGGCCCAGGTGAGCAGGGACCGGAGCAGCCCGGTTTATGCTGAGGCAGATATTTTGACAGAGAAAGGGGGAATAAAGCCGATTTTTATTTTATACAGAACAATCTGAAAATGGTCCCATTCTAATAATATGAAAGGTTCTCTTCTGGAAGGTAGCTTTGCCTTTCTTTTTCTCTCTTGTTTTGTTTTTTAAATCTGGAAAGTAAGGGCAGAGACAATGTCTGAAGGATGGCGTGAAAATGATGTCGTTTGCCAAGTAAAGTGCTGAAGAAAGTAATTCTTACAGGTGTTGTAGCTAATGTACAACTTCACCGTCTCTTTCAGCTCCTGAAATACCCACTATTGACCAGGCATACTCCAAAATCAGCAACAGTATCACTGTGGAATGGGCTACCGTGCCCGGGGCCACCAGTTACCTCCTCACAGCCAAAGATGGGGACACAGTCATTGAAACCACGGTGGCCAACTCCCCAGGCACTGTGACGGGCCTGAAGGCTGCCACCTCGTACCAGATCACCGTCAGATCCATCAGTGCTGCTGGGAGAAGCCAGGCATCCCCTCCAAAGCAGGCAAAGACAGGTAGCTGGATGCCCACCCTCCGTGGAGCCATGGTTTGTGATCTGGATCGGTTACACTGAGGCTGCAATTGCATGATGTCATTTTGGGTCACGTGGGTGCCTATGACTCAGGGCCCAGGTGTAAAAGCCACCAAATGATGTCTTTGGGGAATCTGGTTATCTTCGGAGAAGGTGGCATTTAGATGCTTTGGAAAAGAACCATCCCTGGGCATCTTTAGAATTCTCCCTGCTTGTAAATCTCTGGAAAAGGGATTTTTCTGTTTTTGACCTCAGTTACCCATCAAGACCATGCTGAATAAAGAATGCTGAGGGGGTTTTGCTGCACTTTGACTTGTTTGGAATAAACACATTTGGAGTTTGTCATCAGTGTAATTTAAATGGATTCGATAAAGTTGTACCCAGGCACATTTCTGAGAGGTTCTGTGTAATAAAACAGTACAGACCATCATGTCCCGCACTGACTCATATGATGATTCCAGGGATGATTTATCTAATTTCTCACCATCCTCCGGTTTATAGTAATGCCTAGAATTCCTGTGATGAACTATTTATAATCAACACACACTGAAATAGTAATTCTTATGTTTTTATTAAAATAGCAATTTTTTTTTTTTAAATAGCAATTCTTCATGAAACTCTGCATGGATCCTTTTGCAAAGCAAATCGTTATTTCATGACATGGATCACCAACCTCGGAATATATATTCCTAGATACGAATTCTCCTCGACCAGACCTCTGTAACACAAACACACGTGTCTCTGTCTTTGCAGTGCTGGCTGCCCCGATTCTAGAAGTGAGCTCTCCAAGTCCAGACTCGATTCTCGTGCACTGGGGAGCTGTGTACATGGCCACCGGATTCTCCGTGTCCATTATGCGTGCCAATGGCTTGGGGAGAATATGGAAGGAGAACACCACAGACACCACCTTGACATTCACCAGTTTAGACGCCGGGACTCTCTACACCATCAAGGCCTACGCATGGAATGCCAACGGGACCCCTGGGGATGACTCCACCTGCAACCAGAGAACAAGTAAGGCTCAGCTCAGCCCCCACACCTGTATTTTGATTGACGAGAGGGGCTGCGCATGGGATCTGTCGAGAGCAGTGTTAAGTGCTGAGCACAGAGCAGCTGGCTCAGCTATTTAAATGTATGAGTTTATTTATAGTGCCCTGTCTGGTCCCCCTTTGGTAGCTTAAATGCTTACTGCATGAATAAAGAAATGCTCATTTCATAGCAGATGTAACTAGTTAAGATGATGTCGTTAGGGTGGCCCTAATCCAGTATCACTCATGTCCTTATAAAAAAAGGGAAATTTGACCCTGGCCTGTGTTGTTCAGTGTCAGCTCATGCACAGAAGGGTCACAGGTTCGATTCCCAGTCTAGAGCATGTACCTGGGTTGCAGGTTCAGTCCCTGGCCCCAGTCAGGGTGCATGCAGGAGGCAACCAATCGATGTTTCTCTCTCTCTCTCTCTCTCTCTCCCCATCCCTCTCTTCCACTCTCTCTAAAAATCAACAGAAAAAATATCCTTGAGTGAGGATTAATAACAACAACAAAAAAGAGATTAAATTCGGGCACAGACATACACATACAGGTAGACTGCTATATGAGCATGAGCTCTACCATCTATCTACAAGCTAAGGAGAAACGGATCCTTTCTCAAAGTCCTCAGAAGGAACCCACCCTGCCAACACCTTGATTTCAGGCTTCCAGCCTCCAGGACTGCGAGATAATACATTTCTGTTGTTTCAGCCACCTAATATGTGATACTTTGTTACAGCAGCCCCAGCAAAGTCAGGCTAAATAAACCCAAAGTCTCTAAAAACTTAAAACACGGGGACACAAACGCAAAGGAAGTTCTCTGGGAAACCAGCCGCCTCTAGGACATGGCTCTTCCCGCCCCCAGCCTGGTGTAGACGCTCCCTCTGCCCCTCTCTGCCCGAGAATCCTTCTATCCAAGCACTTGTTAGGCCAAATCTCACTCGGGTTCTTGAGGCTACTGCAAGATCGCAACTGTTTCTCAAAAACGCAGGTCCTCGTGCTCCTGCGGACATTGGAGTCTCTTTCGATAGCGGGGCTCTGAAGGCGTCTGTCTCATGGGCCCCGACGGAAGGAGCTTTCAACTACACCGCGGTGGCTGTGGGCGACAGCTCGGAGCTGAGCTGCAGCACGACGCTCAGTGGCTGCACCATCGCGCCCCTCCGGTGCGGCACGGAGTACCGGATCTCCGTGGCAGCCAGGAACGACGCTGGAGCCAGCCGGTCGGCTTCGGCGGTGACCCTGAAAACCGGTAGGTGACCGGTAGGTCACTGGGGGGCGGGGGGAGCCAAAGGGACCGCCACTCGGAAGCAGGTGAAGCGAAAAGGAAAGCTGGGCTAAGTGAAAGCACTGCGTCAGATGCGCCGATGCGTTTGAGTGATGTTGACTGTGAAACCAAAAAGCACTTTGAAGAGGAGGCCCCGTTCCTATTGCAGGTCTTCCCTCACTTAGTTTCTTTTTCGTCTGTAAGGTTGTAAAATTGTAACCCCCAGTGTGAGTCACACACGTTCTGACTGTGCACGGTACAGATAGGGGCCTCTTCCTCGCATGGTGTTGCACAGACCTAGGCTTGAGGGAGCTATTTTCTAAGATAAAGATGGGCTGTCTGTAGTTCTGAGTATGTGTCTAGATATCTCCCCATTTTCATTCTTATCAAAGACATAAAGACATACGGACGTGGAGGTTTACTCCTTTGTTTAGAAATAGCTACGTGTCTGGGGGATGCGGACTGACATTTAGCGAAGACCTACTATGTCCCAGTCATTATACGTTCATCATTTTATTTAATTCTCATGACCACTCAGTGAGGTAGGTTCTGTTATCTCTTTTTTTAGATAAGAAAATAGAAACTTAGAGAAGTTCAATAATTTTTCCAAGGGTCCAATGATGTTCAGTTCCTGCACCATCTGGAATTCAAGCCTAAGTTTGTCCTATTTCACTTCTCTAAGCCAAAGAAAATGTAGATAACTACAACAATGTCCATATCAATAAAAGAACTATGTTTAGAAAGTTCTATGTGTTTCCTGGGCCTGAAAACTGTGATTTCTATTAGAGATGACTGAAATTTTAAAAGCTTGGGGCCCAAAAGAATCAACTTCAGTTGAATTCATTCCTTCAGAAGACTTCATTCCACGCCAATCCTGGCACTGCCTTCACCAGAAGCAATATTAACGCAATATTGACCAATCCGTGCCCGTTTCTAACACAGTCTAGCATGTGTGTAGGGTGTGAGATAGATTTCAGGACATGTAAGAATGTCTTATTGGCTTGCACATACTGTTCGATGTAGTCTTCCTCTGGCATCCTGGACAACTGCGAAGCTACAAAGAAAAGTCTCTCGCAGCTATTTATTATACGTGATTTCCTAGTTGCATGTGCACCTGGAAGAGTGACGATCCAAGAAGATCCCCCTGGCCACCTGTCTGTGTCGTGGTCCAACGTAGACCTGGGTGATTACTACGTGGCCTTTGTGAAGAGTGATGACGGCTTGGAAGTCCACTGCAACACATCCCTCACCCAGTGCGACTTCCTGTCCGAATGTGGCTTCACTTATTTCATCAGCGTTTTTGCCTATAACAAGGCAGGGCAGAGCCCTCTGGGTGACGTGTTCAATCACACCACAGGTAAGTCGCACCTGGTGCTCATGAAGGGCGCCCTGAGTTCACTACGCGTAGCAGCAGATGGATCACCTGTTACCTGGGCCCCCCTCGGGGTCGCTCGGGGGCCAAGAATGGAAAGTGAGTTTCTTCCTTCACACTTTCCAGACTAGGAGGTTTTTGGCTTCGTGGACCTAAGTTTAACAAGAAGGCAAGGTTTCAGAGAGAAACGGGGGCGGGGGAGGAGAATGTAGTTGTTTAACCCTGCTCTGAAAACTTGAACCCTCCACCAAGGCCTACTCAGTGTTCAGCCTGGTGCTGGATGTTGAGGGGAATGTCTCAGGAGTTCATTCCTTCCCCCAAAGCAGGAAACAGATGCAAAGACCCTACATGGTGTAGAGGGCTTTGCCAAGGACTCCTGGGTTCAAGTCCTAACGTGACCACCAACGAATTTGTGAAATGGAGACAATGACGTCTACCTTGCTAGTTCCTTAGCATCCCCCACTGCAGAATGAGACAAATAATAAGTCATGAGAAGATGAACATGAAAAGGCACAATGCGAGTATTTTTATTAGCAACATTATTGCTGTTACTATTAATCTCCACTAGACTTGGATCTTCCGGGGGGGGGGGGGGGGGCAGGGATTATGTTTCATTCATCTCTTCATCCTCAGTGCCTATCCCAGTGTGACTAGCATATGCGAGATGCTCGATTGTTGAACAGTGAGTCGAGTGAGCGACTTAAAATTAATCAACTATGTTTACTGATAAGAATACTACAATATAGTTATAAAAAAAAAAATACTAGCGGGATTATAATACATTTTTACCAGGATGAGGGAACCCAATAATCAATGCCTTTGGAATTTGGGGTAAGAGGCCTCCAGGCCTCAAGAGCCCAGGAGGCTCTTCCGGCGGGCGTGACCTTGAGCTGGATCTCCAAGGATGGGCGGGAGGTAGGTGGGGCAAGAGCGTCCCAGGGACACTCGAAGCGGAGTTGGTCAGAATTTGTCCGTGAGGTGCTGCAGGGTCTCTTCTAAAATCCACTGACATGATGCTGCTGCGTGCCCCCCCTCTGCCCCCCAGTTTCCTCCGGTTCAGCATCTGGAAAGACAGATCGGATCTAGCAGTTAGACGGAGGGTGGTTTTGTCAGGCCGAAGAGGGGAGCGGCATTCCAGCCGAGGGTCAGCCGTCTGTGAGGCACAGGGAAGTGAGAGCACTGGTGCGATGGGGAGCTGCGGGGTCTGGCGCGGCAGAGGGCCCAGGCCGGTGCAGCCGGTAATGAACTCGAATGTCATGCTGAGAGGACTCATCCTCCAAGTGGCTGGTGTTAGGACAGCCCTGTAGGAGGGCCTTGCAGTAACTTAGGACAGAGTCTGAGCGCGGGGAGGTCGGCGGCCCCGGCGGACAATGTTGCTCCTGCGCTGACCCCCTCTCCCCCTGTTCCCGCATCCAGCTCCCTGCTGTCCTAGTGACATCAGCCCTGTGTTGGTGTCCAGTGACAGAGTGGAGGTCGTCTGGTCTCCTGTCCGCGGTGCCGAACTCTACCAAACCAAGGCCGTGGGCGGGCTCGACGCGGTCGAGTGCAACGACACGGCGCCGGCCTGCACCCTCTCGGCTCTGCAGTGCGACACCGAGTACAACATCACCGTGTATTCCTTCAGCGAAGCCCGGGGCAGCAACACGTCCTGTGCTTCCCGATTCGTGACCACGGGTACGATACAGCTGCGACTTCCTCGCCGAAGTCTGCCCCACCCGCCCCCGCTGCGTCCCTCGGGACGGGCCTCCGGCGAGAACTGCAAAAAGGCTGCCTTCCACTAACCACTCTGTGCTGGGACTGTTATTTATATATATGTGAAAATAATAGTCCCAGCAAAGAATGGGACTTTATATATATATATATATATATATTTATATATATATATATATATATTTATATTTATATTTATATTTATATTTATATATTTATAATTTTTAAATATGTTTCTATTGATTTTTTAAAACTATATCATTATTGATTTCAGAGAAAGGAAGAGAGAGAGAGAGAGAAACATCAATGATGAGAGTCATTGATCAGCTCCCTCCCGCACGCTCCTGACTGGGGATGGAGCCCGCAACCCAGGCATGTGCCCTGACCAGGAACCGAACCGCAACCTCCTGGATCCTAGGTCGATGCCCAACCGCTGAGCCATGCCCAGCTGGTCTGTTTGTATTGATTTTAGAGTGAAAGGAAGGGAGAGGGAAAAATTGAAATATCAATGAGAGAGAAACATGGACCGGCAGCCTCCCGCACGCCCCCTACTGGGGATCGAGCCCGCAACCCAGGCGTGTGCCTTGACCGGGGATCCAACTGGTGACCCCTTGGTGCATGGGGCATTGCTCATCCAACTGAGCCACACCAGCCAGGCTGCTGGGACCATTAGAGCCCGAGGGGAGGCAGAAGGGAAGGTGGAAGAGGGAAATTGGGAAAAAAGAAGACAAAAGGGGAGATCATGAGGATGGTGGGAGGTTTTGCCTGTCAGCCATTCACTTCCCCTACCTTTGGGGGCCCTGCCTGTACTCACACCTTGAAGGTTAAGACCCCAAAGGTTTGTCTTAATTACTTTTGCTTTTGGAGTCCAAAACGTAGCATCTTCCAGCGAGTCCGACGCTCTAGGAACCCGAACCCTATGTCGATGGCTTCAAGGGTGCACACAAAGACTGTGAATTCGGCCTCCACCCGTGGGGTGGTTGAAAGTGATACTGAGCTCATTTGGGGGAGAAAATCGGTTTTAGGGCAAATGGCACAGGTGATCATTTTTGACTCTCACCGTTTCCGTTAATAATCTAAACCCTCTTAGCTCCTTGCAGTCCTGAAATAAAAAGCGTCTCGAAGGATGCCTCCTCCGCGGTCCACGTGCACTGGAGATCCAGTAACGAGGGCGCTACCTACACGGTGACGGCGAGGGGAGGGGGGGGGCTGTTCCGGTGCAGCAGCGCCGGCCGGTCCTGTGCCCTCGGGGGCCTGCCCTGCGGCTCCGTGTTCTCCGTCACCGCGGTGGCCGAGACGCGGGCCGGCCGGAGCCTGCCCAGCTATAGCGTGCCCCTGGAAACCGGTAAGTGGCAGCCACCAGCTTTGGACATTATTTTCTCTTATAGGACAACGACAGAAGGCACTTGGGACTATAAAAGTTGAAACGTAAAAAGCCGCAGGATAGAGATGACTCTAAATACATTAAGAAGACTCTAGATATCCTGCTATGCTATACAGCGGGTCCCTAAAAAACTGAGGCTCGGCTGTGGTATTTGTAGGTGGCGAGGAATGTTTCTAGCTTTTGTACCAATTATATGCCATGAAATGCATGAGAAACGCAAAAAAAAACCTTAATTACGAATGCTGTGAAATTGGGGAAGAATGTTATATCGGGAGAAGGGGGTGCACGCAACTGCTGCTTTGGAATTTGCAACTGGAGTCGTTAGAGTTGGGGGACAACAAAGGGTCTTCTTATTCTGGAAACAATGGGGGGACCTCGTATTACCCACAGCCAGTCAGGGCATCGTGTTCTTGGGGAAAGTGCCCATCACGCATTCAGCTGATGTTAAATGATTCGTGAGAGGAAATGAGGTTTTGCTTAACAAAAGGAAATTTTTATTAACACGGAAGGTTTGAGAAGTGTAGGCTATTGAATGAGACACAGGCAAAATACCGCTCTTGGTCATTTTTCACAAATAACCCTGTTACATTCTGTTTTCCCTCGCTTCAGTGCCCTGCTGTCCAGCCAGTCTGACAGTGACGCAGGTCACCCAATCAGTCATCAACGTGAGCTGGACTGTTGGCACCGGGGCCCTAACCTATGTTACAGTTCTGGAGTCCCACACTGGACAGTCTAAGTGCCACACCCATCAAAACCACTGCCTCCTGGGATGCATCACTTGTGGCGTCAATTACACGGTGGCCCTAAAAGCAGTCAGCGCCACCGGGCTGACTGCAGACTGCACCTACCGACCCTATGCCTCTAGTAAGTGAATTCTCCCTCAGGCTCTACGGACTCGCTCAAGGCCTTGCCTGTCCATCGCAAATCCAGGCATAAGCCCTTCCTTCTGGTTGAAAAAAGATGCTGTCTCTCCTGGGAAAGAGTTTAACGATCAGTTCGTCGAGCCTGTCACAGGACACGGGACAGGAGAGCTGAAATATAGTTTTGCCATCCCAGGGGTAGCAGAAAGAGTGTGAAACTAGGAGTCTAAAAACGTGGCTTCTTAGAAGCTGGGTTGCCTTATCCCCCCGGTTTTGTTTCCTCACTGGGAAGAGAGAAGTAATCATACCGTGAGAGCATTTATAGTAAGCCGGTTTATGCCGTCTTCTGGCCCACAATCTTTCGTTAGATTTGCTGCCTAAGTTCTCAGCCTGATATCCAGTTCTGGGAATGTGGTCCTTTGCTTAGCTTCACACACATACACCCCAAAATTGTTTTAAGAATAAATCCAGTGGGCCTGATGATCTATAACTGATTTTTTATTAATATTATTATACAACAAAATCTTTATTTTAGTTACCGAGGAAGCCACCATCTGGTGCCCTGCTTGACACCTAATGTGTGACCCACTCGAGGCATTTGGAAAAAGAGAAAAAAAGCACCTAGTCAGCCAGCGCGGGGGAAGTGTGACCGGCAGGGCTCGGTCGCCTGCCTGTTGTGTAAGCGGCGGCTCCCCTGGCATCACGCTGCTCAGCTCAGCCCCATAGGTCTTCTCGATTAAAGCCGAAGGCAGTCGATGATATTTAAATTCAGTCCCACTAGAATCATATGAAACTAGGATAACGGGAGGGCTCTTAACGAGGATTCTGTACATTTGACTCATAAGTTTTAACTCAGGTACAACATGTATCTGTCAAGTGTGACTGTTTGACTCACCATTGCTATTAATAAACCATGCACAGCCCGGCCGGGCCTGGCTCAGCAGTTGAGCGTCGACCTGGGATCCAGGCGATCGGGGTTCGATTCCCGGTCAGGGCACATGCCCGGGTTGTGGGCTCGATCAATGACTCTCTCATCATTGATGTTTCTATCTCTCTCTCTCCCTCTCCTTTCCTCTCCCTGAAATCAATAAAGATATATTTGAAAATAATAATAATACTCCATGCACACCCTGGCCAGTGTGCTCCGTTGGTTGGGTGTTGTCCTTTGTATGGAGAGGTCACTGGTTCGATTCCCGGTCAGGGCACATGCCCAGGTTGCAGGCTCATCCCCAGTAGGGCACGTGCAGGAGGCAGCTGATCAATGTTTCTCTTTCTCCGTCACTTCCTCTCTCTAAAATCGATAAAAAACATATTTAATAAAAGATCCATGCCCCTCACACACTTGGATTTATTTTCTTTTTTTTCCCTTTCTTTTCTTATGTCTTTTTACAGCCTCGCGCGTTTCCTTCGCTGTGTTTACGTGTGGGTTTCTGATCATGTCGCCCACCGAGGAAAGAACCGAGTCCCTCTTCAAGTCTTGCTCTCTTCATGCGTTATTTAGAATAGGTGGCTTATATTGTTCCCCCGTAGTGATAAAGGCCATGTCTGTGTGATGGGGGAGTAAGTGGTCCGTGTCTGGTTTTGATCTTCCAGGTGCCTGCTGCCCGCTGGGGGTGAAGTTGTATAGGCTGGGCCCTAATGGCATCCGGATCGACTGGCAGGCCGCCAGGGGCTCTGCCAACTACAGCACTGACCTCTACGGCTCCAAGGGCATTTTCACCTGTTCCCCAAGCTCCGGCCTCAGTTTCTGTGATGTCGCTGAGATACCCTGTGGGGACGTATACACCGTGATGGTCTCACCGGTGGCTGAGACAGGACTGAAGCTCACCTTCTGTCCGAAAAAAATATATTCAGGTAGAGCAAGTTATGACCCTTTGTTTAAAACTAACCCTCACGCCAATCTATGAATGGAGACTCAGAGTAGTCACCCTCACCTGAGGGAAGGGAGATCAAAGAGGGTACGACATTTCTACACCCCGCAGGCAGATTCTGGCTGCTGGGGACCCCCTGGCTTCTTGGGACTCGTGATGCTTTATTATTATTTGATTTGGAGACACTCTGTCTTCCCTCTCTGTCTCTTCTCCTTCAGGTAAAGGACCAGATGCTCGCTGCTTAAATAGTAAAACTGATTTAAAGATTTTTTTTTTATTGATTTTTAGAGAGAGAGGAAGGGAGAGGGAGAGAGAGAAACATCGCTGTGAGAGCGAAACATTGATCAGCTGCCTCCTGCACACATCTTACCGGGGACGGAGCCTGCAACCCAGGCATGCGCCCTGGCCGGGAATCAAACCGGCAGCCTTTTGGTGAACTGGGTGATGCCCAACCAACCGAGCCACACCAGGGCAGGGATAGATTTTTAACACAGTCTTAGAGATAATGATGGACACCTTGGAATGTTGGAAATTAAGATACTTAAACCTTTATTTGCACAGATTCAGACTTATGACTGAGGAAGAGTTGGGGAATCAGAAAAAAAACCCATAAGAATTTATAAATCCTAAGTTGGGTTTGGCAATATGTGATCAAAAATCATGACCGTCGGCGAGTGCCATCTCACCAGAGCTGGCAGCAAAGCGCTAGCAATTCCCTGCTCTGTATTCCAGCACCGACCTTCTGCTCCCTCGCCCAGGGCGTAGTCATGTATTTTTCTTTAAAAAAGAAAAGAGATGATGAAGCCTTCGAACACAGGAAGAGGGATAAATATTGGCTCAGAAATCTTCACGGATAACCAGAATCTGAAATTTCCCATTACGTGTAGGTGGCAAGAAGGTTCGAGAGGGCTCCCGGAGGTGGAGCCAGGCCAGTTCCTCCTCGGGGGGCGCTCTCGCCGTCCTCGGCTGTCATGCTTCGATTCTTTATTTTGTCATTATCTCGTCCACAGGACAAGCTGGCCCAAAGCATGGCCCTCTGGGAAGGCACAGGAATAGGTTGTTGGGGTGTGTGGATGAGCCTTAGGAAGAAGAGGCCACTGCTCATAACATATCTGCATAATGTTTTACAATTAATCAAGTGTTTTAAAATGTATCAAGTGTTTTCACTTTCAGTAGTTCATTGAATGCTCAAAAAATATCTTGTTGAATGCTCCGTTTCCCTGGTAAAAACCATGCATTTGGGGGAAATTTTTTGGTTTTGTGTGTGTGTGTTTTTCGGTGTCGGTGATGCCTTACTCTGATAACTAGGACATTATTGTAAACGACTAATGCCTGTTATTTATTGAGTGCTACGTGCGGCCACTATTACAAGGGTTTACGTGTATTAATTGATTCCTATAATAACCCTATGAAGTTGGCATTCTTCTTCTTACCACTTATAGGTAAACTGAGGCACAGAGTAATGAAGTGACTTGCTCAAGGTCATATTGCTAGGAGCTATGTCCTTCTCCTGTCGCCCAAACTGGTTCTTATTTATTCCCTGGTTTACTTTCCCTTTATTCTTTCTTAAGTTTTATCTTTATCATCTTAAATATGTCAATAAGTATATTTGAAATGCTGTGTTTTTACTTATTGCAGTCACCTGCTCTGGAAGTACGCTTGGAATGGGTAAGTCGTTTTTCTCATGGATGAAATAGAAGATTTTCTTGTTGCCTTTTAGGGTGACAGCGAAGTCAGGATCAAAGCTGACCCTTCAATTAGTCAGGAAGGCAAATGCTGGGGTATTTGCTTCTTGTTTGCATGGACAGATGTGCCCAGTGGAGGAAAAGGGTTGCTGAGAGGGAGACTGGGATCAAGATAACTCTCTTTTTTTTTTTTAATCCTCATGTGAGGATATTTATCCCATTGCTTTTCAGAGAGAGTGTGGGGGGAAGACACAAAGAGATTGATTGGTTGCCTCCAGCATGCACCCTGACCAGGGGCCGAGCCTGCAATGGAGGTAAATGCCCTTGACCAGAATCGAACCTGAGACCCTTCAGTCTGAGGGCCGACGCTTTAAGCGCTGAGCAAAACTGGCTAGGGCCCAGCAATCTTTGTTTTAACGAGCCTGCCATGAGATTCTGAGGCATGCTAAGGTTTGAGAACCACGGCTCTAATTCAAGGAAGCTGCTTGGGTGCTGGAAACTTGATGCAGGTTGGAGGGAGCGGGCAAACGATCTGTTTGAGGTGACAGGGCTCTAACCAGAGGTAGACTGCAGGGCTGTGCCTGCCATCACTCTGTGGGATGTCCATCGTCTTCAGCACCCCGCTGCCTCAGGGTCTCCTACACATTCCAGGGAACTTTGGGGACATTTCCTCTTCACAACTATCCTCCGCAATTGATTTTTATTTTCTCTACACCACGTTTTCCAAGAACCATTACAATTTTGGAGCTCCCGGAGAACACAGCAGTTGGTCTGGGGTGGAGAGGAAAGTTCTTTGTCCTGGGTCCATAGTCTGAGTTCAGAGTTCTTTGGGAGTGCTCATTTCATGAAGCAAGACCGAGGTCCCCCTGGTTAGTTAGGCTCTGCTAGTCAGGGCCTCTTGCCCTTTGAACAGTTCAGGCTCTTAATGGCCGGCTTCCTTCGCTTGAAATAGCATTTCAGATAAAAATGCTAATCTAAATCTCAGAGAGGTTTGAGGGCTTTTTATTTAAGAAAATGTCTTCATATTTCATGCATCTTGTGCCATCTTGCCTCCCTTGTCCTTCTCAGTGATCTACAGAGGGAAGAGAAATGCAGATTGACAGAGTGAGCTAGGGTGACCACGGAAACTTGACCTAGTGAGTAATTTGAATTGACGTGGTGTGACTCAAAGGTAAAGATTTTTGTCTTTGTTTTTCAAAATTCTTCTCATACCTTTTGCAGGGTTGTCTCAGATATTAGTGTGCCTAGAGATGGACAAGCTCTATTAGCCTACATGATGCTTCTAGGATAGGACAAGCTCTTTAGAAGAATGACTTTGACCCCACTTCCGAGGGTGATGTCAGGTGTGTCGTCACCTGCATGGGACTTCAAGATGTGCTGCAGAGAGGACTCAGGAGAGACCTGGATCCAGAAAGTCCTCCAGAAGGCTCCCAGAGTAAGCTCCTGAGCTGGGCAAGTCCTGGATACATGAAATATCTGCTTAGGATTTTTCACATGCAGATTCGCCATGGACTTCAACACATCTGCTTCATAAGTGTTCCATCGACACCAGCACTGACCATATAGCCCTTTAACCATCCAAGGGCTGGAAAGATTCACTCCCAGAGAAAATCACATCAAGTCACCATACAGAAATGCCACTCATCCCCAAACAAACCACGAGGACTTCAGCGTAGGTTGGCTAGCAGCAGCTGCCAGGCCCACCCTGTCGTAACAAACACCCTCATCTCAAGTTGGAAGAAACCGAGCTGCTTGCAGGGTTCACCCAGCCAAAGCATCAGGCAGCATGACATCTGCTGGAGCGCCTGGGAAAGCAGAGTTGTTGGCCTGTTGCTAGAAGGATCACAGCCATGCTTGTGAGTGTGCAAAGACTTTAGATGGAGAGACAGCCAGGGCCAGGACCTCGAACTGTGGCAGACTGACATATGTGCATCTTTGTGGGGAGGACCATCAGTTTTGGTGGCTGTATCCCCCAATCACATTGTAATCGTGTGTGTTTTTCATCTCTGGAAAGGCAGTAATTATATATAATATAAATCTGTTGTACCTAGAAAATTTTGTGTCCTTCAAATGCCAGTAAACTACCTATAAAATAGTACAAGTAGCATTTGTGTAACACACACACAACTAGTGTTTATTCCCCTGAAGCATATCTGTGGAGCCAAGGACTGTAGTTAGGAACCACCACAGAATTCTGCCCGAAGGGAATTGGAGCATGAAGTTGGGCTTTGGGTAAACTGGAAGGGAGGGCAAACTTCCTTGTTTCAGTCTCCTTTCCCTTTCTGTGTAAGAATGATGAGAGATACATAATGTGCCATGGGTAAGAGGTACTCCCCAGAGCATCTGCACTTGCAAAGGAGACAAGCCATAGACCTCTAACAATGGAATTTGCAGCCTCAGCTGGCACACACAAAAGAGTGGTGAGTTTAGTTCACGTTTGTTCCAGTGAACGAACAGGGAACTCATTACTTAATACACCTCCCAGGTACCATATCCGGAGATTCTAACTCAGTAGGTCTGGGATCAGGCCTGCGAATCTCTAACTGTGACAAGCTCACCAGGTGATTCTGACTCCAAGTAGGGCCTCTTGTGTTGTTTTCAGCAATGCCATATGTTGTGCTTGAACCCACTTTATGGGCGATTTCATTTTTCATTTTGCTTTTCTCTCCTAAAGAGCAAACGCTGCCGGTTACCCCACAGACTGCTCTATTTGCTTTCGGTGTGACTCATCTGGTCTTTTTCCCCTACTCCACCACCTGCTGTGCCTCCCCACCAAGTGACTTAACTTTACTAGGTCTCAGTTTTCTTGTCTGGAAGGGTTGCTTTGGGGGCCAATGAGATAATCTGCTTACCACGGGTGCCTGGCCTAGAATAAGCACTCTGTAAATATCAGCATGATTATTAGCAGTAGTTAACAATTTCTGCTTCCCTAGGTGACCAACTCGAATTAAGACCGTTCCTTCTTTGCAGATCTCTGTAGTAAAGTCTACTTCCTGCGATTGTGTCACAGTTGGGGTGCTCAGCAGCTGCACCCACCTAACTCATGACCGATTGCTTTAACTCCAAGTCTCAAAACGAACCATCTCTGCAAACAGATCTCTGCCTAAAACTTTCTGAGCTCATGTGATGGCCTCTGGGAATCAGCTTTCAACAAGAATTCCCTTCTTTTGGATTCTAAAGCACTGACAGCCTCTCCCGTACCATTTGGCACATGCATTTCTGTCCAGCTGGTTATTGTTTTATTGGTTCCTTCACGCACATCATCATCATGAAGGCATTTATTTGCTTTTGAAACCAACTTTGGGCGACTTTCAGCAGGCCAGGAACTGAGCTCTCTCATTCGGCTCTAAATTCTTAAGAAATGGGCTTCCCGTGGCTGTGAGCTTCCCGACAGCCCCGCGCAGCTCCGGGCCCGCCGCGGGCGCAGCTCACAGCTCTGCACCATCACGAGGTCCTTGCAAAGAGTCAAATACACCTGGACGGGGGTAAGTTTTCCGTCTGGTTGTTGAACCGGCTGCTGCGTGAAGCCCATCACGAACCGCTTCGCAAAGTGAAAAAATTCTTTTGCAAAGACGAAGAGTCCGGCCTGTCTCCGTGCACAGAACCCGCGAATTTAAACCTTGGCGACCCAGTCGGCCGACCACCCTCCCGCCCGCCCCTCGCGTTGCTTCTGACGTCACCGGACGTCGGGCCTCCGAGGATGCCCCCTCCCGCTACGGCCGGCGTGACGTCCCGACGCGCTTCCACCCGCACTGCGCAGCCTCCGCCCAGGGGTGGGCGGGAATCCCCGGCCGACGCGCACGACGTCAGCGGAGGGCGCGGCCGGCGGGTGGGCGGGGCCACCGAGCTTCCCTCGGCGCTGAGGTAGGTGGCGAGCCGGGGGGCTGCGGCCGCTCCTCCTCCGCTGCAGCAGCGTTCGGAAGATGGCGCCGCCGGCGATGGAACGGGGGCTGAAGAGCGTCGTGTGGCAGAGTGAGTGCGCTGGGGCGGGGGCTGCGACCGAGCAGGCTGCAGGCGCCGCCACGCCCGGCCCGGCGTCCTCGGCACTTGTTGCTCCGGGTCGCGAGTTGCTCCTGTTGCAGCTCCTTCCTTCTTCCCTTCCCGGCCCTGGTTCCCGGCGGCGCCGGCATGGGCGGGGTGCGGGGACGCGGCCTTCGCGCTCGCGTGGGGCACCCGGCCCCCGCCCCGGCGTGTCCTCCCGCGGCCCCCGCGCGGGCCCCCGGCCGCGCCCCCCCCACGCTCCTCCGTGGCGGCTCCAGGCGGTGATGTCCCCGCCGCGACAGGGCCCGGTGTCCCTGCCCCGCCCCTCCCTGCGCCTGCGTAATCGTGTGAGGACCGAGGAGGGGGTGACAACCGTAGTTTTCATTGCCTTTAAAAAAACAACTACTCCTCACGCTCAAAACACACCCTCCTTCCTCCATTCCTGAGTGACAAACTGCCCGTTTGTCAGCAGTTCGCGAGAAGGGACCAGAGCGGCACCCCCGCCTCCCTCCCCCCTTCCACTCGCGGGCCGCTCCCTGCTCTTGCGACCCGACCCCTTTCTGGTTCCCCTGTGCTCCGGGACTTTCATGAAAGTCGCTCCACTGCCAGGCCTGCCAGGCCGGAGAAGGAATGAAACCGCCCGACAGGAAGAACCATCATTGTTTGGCATTGCTGGGTGCAGAGTAATTACGGCCTAGTAGTGGAAAGGGAGCAACATCTAATTAGTATTCCCGACTCTGGCTTGTGGAGCAAAGAACAGAGAGGACTGAGTTGAAATTCCGAGAGTTAACCGAGGTCCTCGTGTGAAATTCAGACTCCTCATCAGTTAACTGGCGTGGTGCTTAACATACTGGGTACGGAAAACAAGTGTATAGAGAGAGAAGGGAAAATAGAAAAGCTACGAAAACCTCTTTTTAAAAGTTGGATGATTATAAGGTTGCATTTTGTTTTTCGAGATTTACGCGGCTGATTTTTAAGATATGGTAATGTTTTAAAGTCACAACGGCAGTTAAGTGCATTTATATGGAAATGGGTAACGAATCGTGTTGTATAAATAATTTCCAAGAGATATAATGGTCCTTAGCATCAGCATTTATCAGGGAAAAAAGGTTAATGATAGTAATTTCAGTCTTTGATAGCATGGAAACTGGGCAAGAGAGGGAGAGTTTAGAGGTAACAGGATTTCCATCTGTGCTGTTAATGTGAGGTAGCACCAGGGTGTCGGACGGAATGTAAGATAAAGACAGGAGACTGAATGGAAGGAAAGAGATATGAATAAAAATAGTTCTTAGAATCTTTGTGTAAATAGAGACATAACCCAAAGACAAGATGATGTTCATTCACCATTTAGTAAGGAGAGAGAGAGAAAGCGAGAAGGGGGAGCCTCTGAGATCTATTAGCAAAAGATAACTGAAAGAAATGATGAAAGAATCTCCTTAGAGGTAGGAGAATCCTACATTTGACTGGGCAAAGGTTTAGCTAGGTTGAAGGCAGTAGTTAGGTCAGGGTAGAAAGCTAAATAACCTTCAGTTTACCCACAAAGTAGGGAGAAGGGAACTGATTGTTTAGAACATTTACTCTGTGCCAGGCGCTCTTTACGTATATTAAAACTTAAAAGTTTTCATCTGTGATTCACAGCTGCATTATCATAGCTGTTATCATAGCTGCATTATTCAAAATAGTCAAAAGTCAAAACAACTCAAATGTCTGTAAATAAATAACATGTGGTATGTTCACACAATGGAATATTAGGCAATAAAAGGGGATGAAGAACTGATACATGCTGCAGTATTGATGAACCTTGAAAAAATTATGCCCAGTGAAAGAAGCCAGTCACAAAAACCCACATATTGTGACACCATTTATATGAAATATCCGCAATGAACATATCTTTATAGACAGCAAGTAGATTAGTGGTTGCCTACATGAGGGTGGGGATTCAGGGATGTTGGCTAAGAGGAACGATTTCCTTTAGAAGTAATGAAAATGTTCTAAAATTGATTATGGTGATAGATGCCTGGCCCTGAATATACTGAGAGCCATTTAATTGTACACTTTGGGTGAATTATAGTTGACTATTTACACAAAGATTCACTGAACAACACAGGTTTGAACACCACAGGTTCCATTTCTACATGGAAGAGAACTGGGTTTTTACAGAGTTTAACAAGTGTATAAGCTTTTTATGTAGCTTAGCAGAATTTCAAATTGGATATTTCCTCAGCCACCTTGGGCCTTTTGAGTAGTTATTCTATTATTATATTTCTGACTTCTGATTAAGTTTCCTAAATAATTCTTTTATTTTTTTCTCCAGAAATAAAAGCAACAGTGTTTGATGACTGCAAGAAAGAAGATGAATGGAAGGTAGAATTTGCATATTTTGCCCTTAGATTGAGGACTTCAATATATTGTCCTTATTATACTTTTATAAGAGTATAGAATCTGGAACCATACCACTTGTGTTCAAATCCTAGTTTCACTTAATAGTTGTGGCTTCTTGGGCAAATTATTTGATCTCTCTATGCCTCTGTTTCCTTGTCTATAAAATGGGATGATAGTCCTCATAGAAAGGTTGTAAATATTAAAATGAATTAACCCATGTAAAATGCTTAGAACAGTGCCTGGAACAATTACTATTATTCTACAAGTGGCATTTTATAATTTTAAGAAAATTTGATGTTAAACATAACTTAAATTTAAAATGAACATTCTCTGCTTCAAAATGGAAATATTTCCATTCGCTCACTTGTATATAATACTACATGTATGTATACTGAGAAACCAAATCTCTAGGTAATGCACTTTAAAAGATGAGTTGAGATAATTTTACCTACTGTTCTGATATTTGTATGTTATAAAATGTTTAGAAGTTTGAGTAGGTTTAATGGATTAAATTCACTGTTTTGTGTGTGAATTCTTAGCAATCAAATGTTTATACTGTTTTTTAATTTATATTCAATTTAAGATCATGCTTTTAGATGAATTTACCACCAAGCTTTTGGCATCATGTTGCAAAATGACAGATCTTCTAGCAGAAGGTATAACTGGTAAGTATTACCAGTACTCATCATGAAAACTTTTTATTGTGATTGGGAAAGTTTGAAGTATTAATAAATTTTAGTTAGTAATTGTGTTTCTAAGGGGATTAAGTTTTATTTTTTTTATAACTCTAGCCATAATAATTACATTGGACATTGTTCTTTTCTCTTTGAATCTTTATAATAACCTCTGTAACTTGGGTCTTTTTTTTTTTTTTTTTCTCTCACCTGAGACATGTAATTAAGTGTCTCTAACCAAGAGTAAGTCATTTGCCTTGTTGAGTTTGTTCTCCATTTTTTTTTTTTTTTTTTTAATCTTCACCTGAGGATATGTTTATTGATTTTAAAGAGAGGAAGGAGGAGAGAGAGAAAAAGAGAGAAACACCGATGTGAGAGAGAAACAATGATTGGCTGCCTCCTGAGACCTGGGTATGTGCCCTAACCAAGAATCGAATCTTCCACTTTTTGGTGTACAGGATGATGCTCCAGCCAACTGAGCCACACCGGCAAGGGCAATAATGCTTTTTGATGTCTATATGTAAAATAATCTTTTATTGTTGATTACATATTCAATTTGCAATCTTTATTACCTTTAGTGGGAAAAAGCTCTAAATTAGAAATCAGAAGATGAAAGCCTTGATTTTTTTGCTATTGGATAAGTGTAATATTGGGTAAGCCACTTAAGTTTCCAGAGGTCATTCTGATGTGCAACTGGAGTGAGAACCATTTGCTAATAAGTTCGAAAGTACTATGAAACTACAGAACCATTTTGCACCGTAAGGAGGTTTTACTGAATTTTTGTAGACTTATTTCTTACTGTGTGTTCAGTGCTGATAGATGTTTTTCAAGGAGAGGATTCTGTGGTGAAGTAAGTTTGGGAAATAGCATTTAGCAAAGCTAAAGAGGTTTCTTTAGGACTTTTTGGAGTTTTTTATATGACCCTCGGTACGGGTATAGTATTCAGTTTTCTGAACTTATTTGACCACAGAAAGATTTTTTTGAGAAGCATTTTGTAGGACTATATATCATGAAGCATATTGCTCTGGACTGTTCTCAGTATCCTCCAGAGTCACCTAGTTTGCTGTGGGGTTCTTTAATTTTTCAATTACAATTAACATTCAGTATTATTTTCAGGTATGGTTTATTGTGGTTTAATCATATCGTATCTCCTAACTTGAACTTGTCACAGCCCTTTTGAGTTCCACATGTGCTCCTGAGAATCCCTGTCTGTTAGACTTGGTTTTGGCAGGTTCATTGATCAGAATTAGTTTTTATTCAGCTCATCTCGAAAATATTCAGTAATGTCTGGGACTTTTAAACAGTAGATGAGAAAAAAAATGCATACATAATGCTACTTCAATGGAGTAAAGTCAAGTAAAAACCTTAAAAAAAATAGATGGAACTAGATTATTTCTTTGTCACTATTATAGGAGTAGCTATGAAAACCTCTGTTTTTTCATTTAATAGATGTCCACTTTTCAGTGGATTGAAGAAGTGGCACTTTCTGCATTTGCTAACCAGGCATTTGGAATATTTTCAAAGTCTGTGTTCCAGACCATATCATGTATTTTCACAACACTTCCACACGTCCATTATTGACCAAACATAATAGTATGTATAGTAAAAGGTCACTCTTAGACCCTTCGTTTTGAGTATTAAGCAACAGAAGTAAGTTAACACAGATTTAACCTTAATTGTTTAAAGGTAAAATTACAGTTGTTGAGAATGGAGATAAAAACAAAATTAAGTATTTCCTTGGCAATCTTAATTGATATCCTACCAAATAGAAACTATGATAAACTTACACTTTGCTAATATAAATTTAGGAATGAGAAAATGTATCATCATATTTAAAAGAAAAGTCCAACAGTATCCTCCCTTGCATGTCAGATTAATGTTTTTAATTCTTCCTAGGGCCTTGCCAGTGGGAGTCTTTAAAAATGGTTCTTTTGATTTGTAGAAGGAGAATACTTTAGCTTTAATAGATAGTTTGACAATTTAGAGTTTACTAGTTTAAATTCACTGTTTTATATTAGGTACTTTTATAAACTTCTTAATTTCAAAAATAAAAATATAATTGAATAAATTATGGTGATATTTCATTGTTGAAAGAATAATGTGTGGTTTTAAAAGAATAGGAGTTAATTGGAAATTATTTAAAGAATATTATAGAACTGTGGTTAAAAACTTGGGCTCTGGAGTTGGACAGATGCGGGTTGGAATCCCATCTGTTCTTTCTATCTGTGTCACTTGGATAAGCTACTTCTTTAAACCTGTTTTCTCATTTATAAAATACCTATAGGGTTATTATGAGATTTAATAGATAATTCATGTAAAGTGCTTAGCCTGGTACCTGATATCATAATTGCTATTATTATAGTAGAATATTTTTAAAAAGAAATACATACTTTAATTTTTAATACATTTCTTGGTTTCTTCATGGCCTGTTGATCGCTTGTGCTGGTACACCTAACTAAAATAAATGCTCTTTTTTCTTATGATGAACACTTAGCCCAGAGGTTAACCTTAGGGAAAACACATTTTTTAAGATTTTTTTAATTTATCAAATGAAGTCAAAGAAAATTAATAACCCAAGATATGTAAATCTATTTCTCTGTTATAAATAAGAAGTACAGTAAAGTTTATTTTAAAAATGTCTTGATGTATAAATATTTGGTTATATAAAATGACTTTTTTGTTGTTAGTTGTGGAGAATATTTATAAGAATCGAGAACCTGTCAGACAAATGAAAGCTCTGTATTTTATCTCTCCAACATCAAAGGTGAGTATTTTGAATCTTTAAAAAGTATATTCTTCAATATTTTCACTATTGACATAATTTTCTCACAGGAAATGCAAAGTAATAAAATACCCTTTATTAGAAAAATAGTTCCATAAACTGGTTTGCTTAGGAAAGCTTTTCTGTTAGAAGATTGTTTCATTTGTACTCTTCTCACTAAGAATATGTAAGTGAAAAAATTCCTATCTCTTCCATATATGAAAGCAGAATTTAATCATATAAAATTTTAAGTTTCTTTGAATAATTTGTTATTCATGCAGTTCCTGTTCAGTCATAATTTTTAAGAGGAAGGAATAGTCTTGAATTAATCATTTATCCTAGTGACTTCCCTACACACGTGAATGTATGTATATATACATGTGTGTGTATGCGCGTGCACACGTGTATGTGTATATAAATTTTTTTTTATGTCAAGGGAATTTCTTTAGTTTATAATCTAGAAATGGGCCCTGGCCAGGTAGCTCAGTTGGTTTGAGTGTCATCCCAATATGCCAAGCTTTTGGGTTCCATCCCAGTCAGGGCACGTACAAGAAGCAACCAGTGAATGCATAAATAAGTAGAACAACAAATCTATGTTCCTTTCTCTCTCGCTCTCTATCCCTCTTTCTCTTCCTTCCCCTCTCTCTCTCAAACCAATAAGTTAAATATATAATTCAGCCATGATTTAACTCATACTTAAAGCCAAACTTTCAGAGCCAAATAAAGTATCAAATTCCTTTATTCAGTACAATATCTGAGAATGCGTTTTTCAACACATCCTTTGGTTTATCCTCACCTAGAATGTTAATTTGGCAATTCCAGTTTTCTTTCTTCTAACTCTGGCAATATGAAAAAACATATATTCCCTATTTAGTCTCTATACATTGGCTGCTAGTGAGTTTTAACAATATTTTATATCTTTTTCCTGATACCAGTTCATAAAATTCTCAATTAGAAAAAAATGCAAGCTAAAAGCACCATTTTTTACCTACTAAATTGGCAGAGGGATTTAAAAAAAAGTATATATGTATATAAATCTCATTTTATCAGTGGATAATGGAGCAGAAACTACTATAAACTGCTAGTGGGAGTATAGAGTGACACAGCCTTTCTGGAAAATAATTTGCTGTTCTTTATCAAGAACCTTAAAACGGTCTATATCGTCAAGTTTATTATGAAGAAGTAATGAAATAAATGGTCATATTAAGTTCCTAGCAATAAATAAATCCAATTAAGTTCTTAGCGTTAATAAATAATGATATGAAAGACTGTGTGGTTATTGAAAATGAGGTTTCTAGGAAATTTAAATGGTCTAGGTAAAAGTTCATTTATAATGTTAAGTGACAAAAGCAGGATACAAAATTGTATGTTCAGTAAAGGAGTAAAGGATTCAGAGAAAATGGTACATGAAAGTGACTCCCTTTTTCTGCCACAGCCAACTCCAATTTCTCTTTTGTCTTTTCTCTTCCTGTCCTTAATCAGTTACCTGTTGGGTCCTACAGGCCTCTGGGTATAAGTGAGACTTTGGGCTCCTTGCCCACTGGTGGAGAAACCTGGCGTGAGACTTTTCCTCAGGGACTGGGCAAGTACCTGGAGACTAGACCAGATAGTTCCTGGGCAAGGACTGTAAAATGACAAATTTCAGGAAGAATTTGGCCCCAAGAGATTCTGTGAATCCCAAGGGAGAGGTCAGTTAGTTGTCTCAGAAAAGCCCTGCTGGCCTGTTTGCTTTTATACCTGTAGCCCTCAGGAGGAGAACCTCTTTGCCTTCCTCCTCTGGTGGAAGAGCCTCTATTGAGGATACGCCACCAACTAAACCTAAGCCTCGAGTGAGTTGCAAGAGCAACCATGCATCTGAGGGGTCAAGCTGCTAGAGAGAGGAAGTTCAGTAAGAAGAAAAAAAATGCGTGTCTAGCAAACTCTAGCTGCTTGGAGAGAAGGATGACACTTTGAACAGAGAAATAGTGCACAGTGAGATTCTAGCGAGCATCTAAAGAACTTTCCGAAGCTCGAAAGTGTGACTTTTCAGTTAAAGTTACTTGAAGACAAGGATAATCACTATTGAAATTTGAATAATAGCCTGGAAGATCAGAATGGACTATCTCAAAGCAAAAAAAACTCCAAAGTCCTGGAAATCTTGTGGGGGAAAGAGACTTGCAGGATAGATACACAAGATCTAATAGAAATATTGTTCTAGGAGTTCCAGGAGGAGAAAAGGGGACATATGAAGGAGAGAGAATTAAATCTTTGTTATTTTTTGCTTTCAGACTGCTGTATCTTTAAAACTAGTAGTGTTGAGTCATACCCCACCAGACTGGATTACCTGACACTCCTCCTCCTTGCGGTCCTCTACCAGCCTCTGGGTTTTCATTCTAATCCCTTGACAGTTTTAGCTCCTAGCTCACTTCACTCTCTTCAACTCATCTCCAGTCGTAGTCTCAGAGGTTTCAGTGTCTGTGTATATAACACTCCGAGTATGCTGTTTGTTGACTTGTCAGTTCCTTGATCTGTTGTCTTCCAGCAGTCTTGTCTTCTGTGTTGCTGCAGCTTCCCAGCCACTTGATCATTCCTAGATCCCCTCCTTGCCAAACAGCACTCTGTTCATACATAACACCTTACTGCTTTACTACATTTCTAGCTGTCACTGGCTAGACAACATAGCATCTTACAGAATAAGTTTATAAATTAAGCTTTTAGACAGTTAAGGTTTTACTTTATCATCAAAATAAAACAATCTCAGTTATTTCAAAAGCTAGTATATTAGTATTTAATAAAATATATATTAACATCTAACCTTTTTTTTTAAGTCTGTAGACTGTTTTTTACGTGATTTTCCAAGTAAATCGGAGAACAAATATAAAGCAGCATATATATACTTCACTGACTGTAAGTTGCTCTGTAAAAGTCATTGCTTCATTGTTTAAAATAGTTATAATATGCCAATACTAGTGACTTTCTATTCTAGTGAAAAGTAGATGATCATATGTATCCTAATTCATGCTAAAGTGATAGAAAATTAGAAGAAATCATCCCAAACTAGTTTCAAAAGACAATCATTTTTGCTGGTATACAGAGGCGGGGGGGCTGGTGAAGAGGGCTAGCCCTCAAATTCTGTGCTGATCACAAGAAGAATTATTTTTTAAAACAGTTTCAGTTGGGGATTTGATTATATAAGAAATAAGACCCTTTGGGAGGGCACTGAAGAAACTCCCATCTGTTTGGCAAATATTAAGGGAGAAAATCGATCACATTTCTCTTACTATGCCAGATGTTCAAATAGAAAGCACCTAAGGGAATGAATCACAGAGAAGGCCAGACACATAGGATTCTGTTTTATGTTACATAATTACACTGCAAAATAAAAATGTCATTGATCTAAGTTAGGTCTTAGTCTCTGCTATTAGAGATTCATCATTTTAAGGAGTGTATTATTTTTCGTGTTAATTATTATTTATGTCATGCCCAGTAGTAGTGTGCATTTTTAAAAATTTCATACCTTAAGTATTTGTCACTTAAGTAATCTTATTATACAGAAACTCTTGTCTATGGAATTGATAAAATGAATGTGAAGCCTCTTTTACCTTAAGGAATCTTGAGGCTAAAGAGCTTCATGTTAAAAGACACTGGAAGCCAATGGCTGATATTCTAACTTAGATTTGATGGAACTATAAACAGGTAGGGGAAGAAAAAATATGGGTTCTGAGGTCCAGAACTCACTAGTTCAGAGTCTTAGAATTTCCTGACATCAGAGCAGTTCCTGTAATTAAAGAAGGAATTAACAGTTTGTGTGGTATGGTTACACTTAGCGACCGACTTAGAAAAGTAGTGCAAATTTCTAAGATGTTCTGAAAGTCCTACAAAATTTTGTTAAGTCATGAGTTAGAACCTTATTTTCCTTCCTGACAATTTTAGTTTTCTGTGTTAGCAGCTATCTAAGGAAATGCATCTTAGGGTATGGTGGATATGAGTGGGGAAAATGGAATTTCTGGAACAGCCCTCTTGACTAGAGGACATCTGCTCTGTAAACTGAGGAACAATATTTACGTATTATCTCTGTCCTCATGGTAAATTATGTTGTGAAAGTCAGTAATTTATGTAAAAAAATTCTATTCTTAGATGTTGGAATGGTTTATTCAAAAGAGTAAAAATTTAGATGGAGTTATATGCTTTGATTTTTTTTTTCCTCTTTTTTTTCCTCTCAGTTTGCCCTGATAGTCTCTTTAACAAAATTAAGGCTTCTTGCTCTAAGTCAATAAGAAGATGTAAAGAAATAAATATTTCCTTCATTCCACTTGAATCTCAGGTACTTTCTATTTTATTTTTAATTTTAGTTCATAATAGGTTTTAATATTTGGTTTTATGAGCTTATTTATTAGTAAGGTATATTTTACTTATGTATTTGGCGAATTTTGAATAATCCTCAAGTAAACACTTTCCATGATGAAGGGAAGAATATGAGTACTTTATTAGAATATAACATTAATAATGAAAGTGGGGTTTAAATTTCACATCTGCCACTAAGTCCTAAGTATGTCGAGTTTTATAGCACAGATTAGGAGAGCAAATGATTTTGAGCACAATCTTTGTTAGATAACTGAGTAGTACAGGCACGGGTGGATTAGCTACAGCTAACTCTCAGTCCATGTTCCAGCTGCTGTTGGTTGGGATGGGTTATGTTCTGAGAAATGAATGACTGTGTGAAAGGAAATGCAGTGAAGTTGATCAGTAGTTTATCAATTAACCTATAATGTTTATTACGTAGCTACTTCTACACTCAATCCATTATCCTAAGCTAAGAGGGATCACAGTTGTTTTTAAAAAATAAAATAAAAATTAATTTAGTTAGGAACTCTCAACCCGTTAGAGAGCTTCTTTCGTATTCTTCAAATAACACAATAATAGTAAATCTCTAATCCGATTCTTTGCACATAAGCAAATGCTTTTGTTAGTTGAGTAAATAGGTCTGTGAGGTCACTGTATGTATAAGACCAGTACTATGGCACAGTGTTGTGTTTTTTTAGGAAGTATATCTCTGTTTTAAGAACATGAAGAATATAGGCTAGGGAATTGAAGACATATGTCAACTATGGAAAATTTCTAGGTTATTCTCCAGAAGATTTTTAATGTGTGCCAAATATATAGACCAATTTTGGCTTTGTTGTATTTCTTTGTACCAGGTATTAGGTTTTTATTTTAGTTTGACTACCTCAGATTCCTTCATCTGTTGCACAGGTAATGAAAAGCAAACAGTGCTATCTGTATATGAAACAAGAGCTGAAGGAGAGAGGTAGACTAAGCAGGAAAGGAGAGAGAGAAAAGAAAGCATGAAATTCAGATGACAGAGAAAATGAGATTTGATTAAGGTAAAGATGCAGTTGTTTCAGAAAACAGCATGGTTAGTGCAAGTATTTTTTTTTAATGCCCCAAATAATAGCCACATTTTTCTTGATATATTTTTTAAAATCTAGTCTCCACATTGACAGCATAACTTTTTTTGGCCTCACTTAGGTATATACTCTTGATGTACCAGATGCATTCTATTACTGTTACAGTCCAGACCCCAGTAATGCAAACGGAAAAGATGCTGTAATGGAAGCAATGGCTGAGCAGATAGTTACAGTGTGTGCTAGCCTCGATGAAAATCCCGGGGTGAGGTATAAAAGGTAAGGCACTCAGTAGTGTCTGTTTATGTTATGTTTTCTATTTGCTCTCCAGTGTAGCGGTAAGAAGTAATGTTTGTGCTTAGGTGAATTGGTTTGCAGAATTTTCCTGTAAAATTATGCTGTACTTACACATTTAAAGTGTGAGGTTTAAATTTCAGAGTAACTAATAGCCTCTGTTACTGTTTTTCAGAGCTTAAATTTGGTGTGATTTACAGGCATGTTTTTTCATGAGTTTAAGGCATGCTTAGAGGAAATATCTTTATTGACACATAGGGGCTATAGTCTTACATTTATTATTTTATTTATTATTTTTATTTTTTAATCCTCACTCTAGAATATGTTTTTTATTGATTCTAGAGTGAGAGGAAGAGAGGAGAGAGAAACATCAGTAGGTTGTCTCCCATATGCACCCCGACTGGGGATTGAACCAGGAACCTGAGTTATGTGCCCTGACCTGGAATCCAACCCGTGACCCTTTGGTGCATGGGGCGATGCTCTAACCAACTGACCCATACCAATTATACTTTTAGATGTAATATACCTAGAGAAGTGTACATGATGATATATGTACATAGATTTTGTTTCAACATTGTTTGCAAGAGGATAGAATTGAGAATGACTTAAATACCCATCTTTAGGGGAATGAGTACATAGCATCCAGTATAGTTATTTGGTAGAAGTATACATATAGAACTAAAGTGAATAAATTTGATATATGTGCCAACATATATAGATCTCAAACATATATATAACAATAAAAACATACACTGTTAAGACATATATACTGTAATGGCAGGAAGAATACACATCGAATTCATGATAGTAGCTTCCTTGGGGATAGGAGGATTAGAGGTAGGGGAGAAGACTAGGAATTGGAAGGGAGATAAAGGGAACTGCAATTTTATTTATGTTTCCTTTATATTAAACAAATCTGAAGCACATACAATAAGGTTTACATTTATAAAATCTAGACAAATTGATAGAACATTATATTTGATGTTACCTGAACTTTCCCATTTCATAAAATTTTTTAAATTAATAAATTGCATGGTTTAATTTTAAAATTCGACTTTATGATATTGTAAAGTGTCTTGAAAGAAAGGCAAATGTTTGAACGTTGTTTTCCATTTCTAGCAAACCTCTAGATAATGCCAGTAAACTTGCCCAGCTTGTTGAAAAAAAACTTGAAAACTACTACAAGACAGATGAAAAGAGCTTAATAAAGGTAATGTATAAAAGGCAGATAGTGATTATGCATAAAGTCTGACTTCTTTATAAACGAAACAAGCTGTTGTATATTTTTAGTATTGATTTGGGAATCATTAACATAGATCCCCAATATTGATTTGAGAATCATTAATATGGATGGTAGTGGAAACCTTAATAGTGTGGTGTAGTGGGGAAGATACAGGTTTTACAGGTACTGTGTCCAAATTCTGACTTTGCCATTTAATTTGTAGATATGTCTATTTGGGCAAATTATATAACTTCTCTGTGCCTAAATTTTCTTATGTATAAAATGGGAATAATGAGAGAATATCTATTTTACAAAGTAGTGAGACGATTTAAATAAGTTAATGTGTATAAAGCTCTCAGAATAATGCTTGCCACTGAGTAACCATTTAATAGATACAGTTACTCCGATTATTACTTGCTCTGTGAGCTTGGACAGATTGTTTACTCCCAGTTTATTTTCATCTGTGAAATGAAGATGTAACATACACCTTGTTTGCTTAGTATGAAGATTAGGTGAGTTAACGTGTGTGGCACATGTAGTAGTTCAATAAATAGCAGCTGTTGTTATCCTGTGAAGATAGTATAAAGTAATCAAGGACTAAGGTTGGAACCTGGGGAATACCCGCATTTAGGCATGGTTGAAAAATGAAGAGCCTGACAGGTGGTGCCAGAGGGCTGGGAAGCCCCATTACAGTAGGTAAGGAATGAGAGGGAGAAACTAGATTGTTGAGAAGAGGAGATGGGCAAGGGAACCACCAATTACACTGCTATGTGATAAGTGGAATGAGAAGAACCCATAGAATGTAATGGGAACATAGGCTGGGTGGGGCTCACTCTTATTCTAACTGGAATCCTGGACGGCATCCTGGAGGAAGAGGCCCTTGAGCTTGATGAGAGTATAACGTGATAGAACAGGGATTTTATTGCTCAGATAACAGGATATTTTGGGCAGAGGCATAGAGAAAAAGGCAAAATTCACAAACACCTTGGCTAGATATAATGTTAGTTTAGAAATTTAAAAGTTAATGGTTTTTGCTTTGGAGGTCTAGTGAAAGCTCTTGCTGGTTGCAGTTATGAAGACAATGGCTCAGTGCACATAGTGTAGTAAGTGTCAGTAAATGTTTATCGAATGAGGAAAGAGATATACAATCAGTGTATTAGTAAATGTCCTAAGTCTTTCATGATTTCAGTAAAAACTGGCAAAATCCACAAAAATAAGTAAAACTCATCCTTTCCCTTCTTCCTTCCTGGAAAACTATACATTCTTCCAAATGCTTGATATCTATCTTTCCTTATTCAAGGGCTTGATAAAATGTCACCTCCTTTTTGAAGCCTTTCCTGACTCTTAGGTCAAGGGAGACTTCCTCCCATAGCCTGTCATAACCCCAAGCCCTGATACAGCAGTTGTTTTTCCTGGTCATGTTCCTGAAGACTCAGAACTTACATGTATTGAGGGCTCACGCGGTGCCAGGCTGTGCTAAGTGTTTCATGGTATTATTACATTTAATCTTTACAATGATCTTTTAAGCAGAGGTTCTTACTATATTTTGTTTTACAGTGAGAATACTGAGATATTAACAAGTTAAGCAGTTTACCCAAAGTCATAAAGCAAGAAAGTGGTCAAGGCTGGACTCAAACCCAGATCTGTCTGATTCCTAGAGGCTGTGCTCTTAACCACTAAACCATATTAAGTAAGGTTTATTTAAATGAGTAAATAGTTAAGCATTTTTTAAAGATCCTATTAATTTATCTCTGCTGTAAATAAATAGGAAGTGTTTGTCTAATGAGTTGTAGGTATATCTTACTGCTTTGAGTAATCCAAAGAATTTATTACTTTTTAAAGTGAAATATGAAAGATACTGATAATAGCAATTATTTTTTCCAGCACAATTATTCACTTTTTAATGATTAATGCTGTTTATGAATTAACGAAAGTAAGGCTTTCATTAAGATTTATCGTCTTAGCTGGTGTCAGTATTATCTTTTTAAGTAGCGTGATGGTGAAGAGCACAGGCTGTGGAGTGAACCTGACCTAGGTTTGAATCTCCATTCTGCCGCTTCCCAGCTATGTGATTTGGGTAACTTATTTAAGCCTTAATTCCTTCATTGTCAAATGAAGATAAGACTACCTGTCTTATAGGGTTGCTATCAGAATGAACTAATAATATATTTCCTGCTTAGCAATGTGTAGCACAAAGATCTCAAGTAATAGCTACTTTTCATAATTTATATCAGTTTTAGTGTTTATGGAGCTGAATTCCTAAGAAAATAGATTTAATACAAGCCAATTGTTACTTTTTTTTTTTTAAATATATCTTTATTGATTTCAGTGAGAGGAAAGGGGAGAGAGAGAGAGAGAGAGAAAGAAACATCAATGATGAGAGAGTCATTGATCGAGCCCGCAACCCGGGCATGTGCCCTGACCGGGAATCAAACCCCAATCGCCTGGATCCCAGGTCGACACTCAACCGCTGAGCCATGCCCGGACGGGCCAAATGTTACTTTTTTAAAAGGAATTTTCACAGTATTATTGAGCATATCCTTAACCTAATTATGAAAACTTTTGGTTTTGTAGTTTGGGTTTTCTTTCCCCTATTGTGCTACTCAGCTTTTGCTATTTTAATGTACTGTGATAGAACTTAGGAAATAAGTCTGCTTTTGTTTTCTAAGATAGTAAAAAAGTGTTCCCACAAAGAGGTAGAAGTTTCTTAAGATAATTTATCTTGTTATTCTAGGGTAAAACTCATTCCCAGCTCATAATAATTGATCGTGGCTTTGATCCTGTGTCCACTGTCCTGCATGAACTGACGTTTCAGGCAATGGCGTATGATCTACTGCCAATTGAGAATGATACATACAAGCAAGTATAACTGGAAGGGCATCTAAAGGGCATATACAAACAGGATAAGATATGAGCAATTAATGATTCTTGTAGGCACCAGGAATCTAAAATCTCTCAAAGATTTTTTAAACATTGATTTTTAGAGAGAAGGATGGGAGAGGGGGAGGTGAGAGAGAGAAAGAAAACAAAAACATCAATATAAAAGCAAAACATCGATCTGCCTCCCATACGCCCCCTACCAGGGAATGTGCTCTGACTCTGATGGGGAACCCAGCTGGCAACCTTTCTGTGCATAGGACGGCACCCAGTCAACTGAGCCACACAGGCCAGTGCACTCAGTCTTGTTCTTAAAGTTGATTATAGAACATTGCGTTTTTGTTTTATAAAATACCATTTTGCTAACCTAAAACTCTGTAATAATGACAGCTAAGTCTAACATTTGAAAGTAAAAATGTCTTGGTAGACATAGCACTTTGATTTTTAATGTAAGGATTGGAGTGTTCCTTAATTTTGAGTAGATATTTATTCATTATCCCCTCAAAATAGTGGACATGTACTCTTCAGTTCTTGAGCTATGTCTTAAAGTTATTGTTTGTAAAAATGTTTCTTCCACTTTTGGGGAGGTAACAGTTTTATACTTCTGTCTACTGGTAGATATAAAACAGATGGGAAAGAAAAGGAGGCAGTCCTTGAAGAAGATGACGACCTCTGGGTCAGAATTCGGCACCGGCATATTGCGGTTGTATTAGAGTATGTGAACCTATTTTAATTTTTATTACATATTCTTTGGACACTAAATACATGAAAGTACATTCTGTAATCTTAAAATGTCTCTGTAAAGAATTACACCTTAGAAATTTAAAGAATTCTCTCAATTTTACAGGGAAATTCCCAAGCTTATGAAGGAAATTTCGTCAACAAAGAAGGCAACAGAAGGAAAGGTAAGAGAGAGACTTATTTAACTTTCTAAATAATGATGGTGAATTTTAAAGTTTGTTTAAAATTTTTATTTTATCTATTGAACTTTCTGCTTCAGATTTCTAACATATACAAAAGTAGAGTAAATGAACTCCCATGTACCCATTACCTAGCCTTAACAGTTAGCAATGTTTTGCCTGTCTTGCTTCATTCAAGTTTCTTTTTAAAAGGCCACTTAGCCACTTTTATCAATGCATTGTTGCTAGGTTTTTTATATTCAGGTATAATTTACCTTATTAAAGTGCACAAATGTTAAGTGTATACTGAATAGGTAGGAGTCACAACTTAAATCAAGATACAGAACATTTCTGTCATTCCAGAGGTTCACAATGGCATAATCTGTAAATAAAGAAAATTTAGTCTGATCCTTTTCAATCTTTATTTTAAACTAGCTTTTCTGGTAGTTAATACCTCCTGGCCCTATAATCATTTTATAGAACTGGTGATAGGGAATATTATTGTTTCATTTCTAACCTTAGGGGAAACATGCTTGATATTATTTTTGTTTATGGAGGAAGAGTAATTTTGATTTCAGCTACTTGATGGTGGTTGAATCTGGAAATTTCTTAAATTTTTTTTCCTTAAAAAATTTGTCCAATATTTAGTAAATTAACAAATATTTAAAACTACAGGATTTTAAAGTTTTATATAGAATAACTGAATCATAAACTTGCTTTTAAAATGTTTGATTTTTTTTTTTCGTAGACATCACTTAGTGCTCTTGCCCAGCTGATGAAAAAGATGCCACATTTCCGGAAACAGATTACTAAGGTAAGCAGTATTGTGTGTGAGATACCTTATTTATTAGTCCACCTAGTTCTGTAGTCCGGGGGTAGCAGTGTGTGTCATAGGATACTTGGTGTTAACTGTACTGTAAAAACCTTACTCTAGTTCTGAGAAATAGCCCAAATAACTAAGCTTTTCAGTAGTATTTTCTCTACATATAATCTAGATTTATCCATATCCAACTTAAACTTTTATATATCTTTGTCTTGAATATTGATACAGAGGATGCTTAGCATTTATTAACTTAATAAGAAAATTCAACATTGGATCAACTAGTGTTTGTTCATCTACTTGCTTCTTTAACAGTTACATATTAGTAGATTTAAAGAGTAGTTAAACTGTGTGGGCAGGTAAACTATTTATTTGCTGTTCCAGTTATCCTTACAAGTTATCAGAATAATCTTTACATATTTTTATCAAATTGCACCCTAATTAAGAACTAACAATACAAATTCAAACTTTTTCTGCTGGACTTGAATGACTGCACTATTTTTTTTCCACCTTATTTTTCTTTACCTGGAAACCCAACACAAATTCAGTTCTTTAATTTTATTTTTTGCTGTCTGTTGATTGTCCCCTGTAGATCATGTTAATTCTCACTTTTTTTCCCTTGTTTTGAGCTGTTTCCCTTGCTTTACATGGTACCTCCTTTCCACCCACACCCATACTTTCCTTCAGGCCAATCTCAAAAGTTTAATTTTGCACAAAAAGGAATTAAAATGCTTTAAGTCAGCAATTTTCAACCTTTTTAATCTTATGGCTCACATAAACTAATTACTAAAAATCTGCAGCATAACAAAAAATACATGTTTTGTTCATCTTACCAAAAAAAAAAAAAATAGGTATAATTTTGATTCACTCATACCAGGTGGCTATTGTTGTGTTGGTGGTTGTCATTTTTTTATTTGACAGTCTAAAGCAAAAGAAGTTAGTGCCTCTGACTAAATAGTCAGGTATTACATGTTTTAAATAAACTTTTAGCACCTTGGTTGAAAATCGCTGCTTTAAATGATTGATTTCTTTTGTTTTTCAGCAAGTTGTCCATCTTAACTTAGCAGAAGATTGCATGAATAAATTCAAGTCTAATATAGAAAAGCTCTGCAAAACTGAACAGGTACATACAGTGAGAAATATCTGTGTTCATAATAGATTTCCTGAGGGAGTTTTCTAAGGTACAACCTAACTTTGCTCTCAATACAGTGTGTCCTGAATCATAGAATCTCTCTCTTGGAAGGGAACTCACCTAGGCCATATTTAATACATCATTTCCCACCAATATTAACAAGTAGCTATATGGTATAATAGTAAGCAGGTCCCTTCTAGTCTGTGATTATGCATATTTGATTGAATGGGATGATTTGAGCATTTGGAGCATTATTTCAGGGAGCATTATTGGCAGGCCTTTCTCAGGTATAGCATTAACGTAGCATCCTGCAGAGCATTGTGCAGGCACATTGAACTTGTTGAAGAGGCTCCTCTCTAAAGCAAAACTGTTAGATCAGTCCTGTCTAATAGAATTAGAATGCAAGTCATGTAATTTATATATTTTAGCAGTCACATTAAAAAGGTAAAAAAAAAAAGTAGTTAATTTTACTAATATATTTAACTTAACCCAATAAATATATCCAAAGTATTATCATTTCAACATGTAATCAGTATAAAAAATTTTAAAATATTTCACATTCTTTTCTTCATACCAAGTCTTTAGAATCTGGTGTTTTAACTTATGGCACATCTTAATTTAGACTAGCCACCTTTCAAGTGCTCAGTAGCCACATGTGGTCATGGCTACCCTGTTCGTACAGGTTTATAGTAATGGTTTTCTTTTTCTCTGAATTATTTTTTGACTTTTTACATTTTCTACAATCAGAAGTTTACAAGTGATGCCCACATTTTCCTGTGAAATATCATCAGTATTCTATTAAAATTTGCCAAGATTTTTAACTGAAATGAACTTGGGTTATGGACCATTAACTGTGTCATTTTCAATAAGGACCTGGCACTTGGAACTGATGCAGAAGGACAGAAGGTGAAAGATTCCATGCGAGTGCTCCTTCCAGTTCTACTCAACAAAAACCATGATAATTATGATAAAATCCGAGCAATCCTCCTGTATATCTTCAGTAACAATGGTAATGGAGACTTTGTTCATTTTCATGAATTCATTAGAATACCCAGCACTAAAATCATGTTACAGTAAGTGGTTTACTAAGAAAATTCAAAGGTAGTAGCTGAAATTGGCTAAAATAAGTAAAAGGGAAAATATGAAATTAGGAGAAAACTGAAGGTATAATATTTGTTTGCTTTTTATTTAAAAAGTGTTATTCATGGGTACTACCTAAAACCTAGAAATGAGTGTGGTAACCATTATATGACTCATACTTTTACTTATCTAAGGAACTACGGAAGAAAATTTGGACAGGTTGATCCAGAATGTAAAGATAGAAAATGAGAGTGACATGATTCGTAACTGGAGTTACCTTGGTGTCCCCATTGTCCCCCCGGTAAGAAATCTTATATTCTATATATGCTTATAAGAAAGTATAAGTAGCTGTTTGCATTAAATGTTTTCTTATATGGGTATCCTTGTGGACAGTCTTCTTAATTTCACTCTGTAGATTTGATAAGTAAAAAGTTAACATTTTTATCCATATATGAGTAATTTGGACAAATACATCTTTCTAGTGAATTTATATCTTACGGCTTCTATTGTAATTTGCTGTTTATGCTTTTCTCTTTATGATTAATTTATAGCAAATTTTGAAAGAACTCTATTTAGAATCTCACTCTTTCCCATCAAGTTTTATAGCACTTTGGAGTAAACACATTATCTGGTACTACTATAAATCTTATCCTTAAAGCAAAAACTATTACAAAGTTATGTGTCCACACCTATTCAGATTATTTGAGTAGGCATTTCCAATCTTAGTTTTAAGTAATACAACATAGTATTTGCTGTAAATTAAATATCTTTGTTAGAAAACAATAAAAGAATATCACTAAATAAAATACTGGTTTTTAATTTTTTTGCCCTCTAATTATATTAGTCTTCACAAGGCAAACCATTAAGAAAGGATCGGTCTGCAGAAGAAACTTTTCAACTCTCTCGATGGACACCTTATATCAAAGATATTTTGGAGGTAAAATTCATTATATTTTACTTATACTTTGAATGCCGTTCTGTAGAGCATTCTTAACTGTTTGTAAGTTTATCTGTCAGTCTGGATGTATCTATAGGTCAGGAATTTTCTGCAGTACTGGGAGAGTTTGCCAAAGAAGGCTGTATCTGGGGTCAGGGGAGGAGTGGAAACTCTTGAAGATTCTTTCCTTGAAGACCTCAAACACCACTGACTGCCTCCAAATAAATAAATGCATAAAAATCAATACACACATGCTTTAAGGAAAAAACTACTACTGTTTTAAATAACTATATATAGCAGAAAAACGAGTAATTTACTTGAATGAAAGTCCAAAACAAAATAATGTTTGTATATGACCACTACTAGAAAGTGTTAGACTCCAATATTCTCGGAAATGTACTTGTGATTAAAATGTAAACCTCACTATGGTTTGCTGTTATATACAACAGATGGTTTGTGCCTTTAGTATTGTTCGCTTAGAAGATATTTAATTATAGGAAATAAGAAAATAAACTTATAAAAATTGTATTATGAACTCTGTCAAATCATCATATTGATTCTTCAGTCATAATTATATAGTTTCATGTATTACTGCTTTCCTTCAGGATCTAATTGGGTACAGTTTATCACTAATTTTTCTGTTTTGTTTGGCTAATTTTATGTCACACATACTTAATCATAGATGAAAAGTTTAAAGAATTTAGACTTTATATTCTGTAGCATAAGATTTTTTTTCTCCTTATAACAAGGATAGAGAACTAACTAGTTTTTCTTGGCACGTATTTTTAAAGTAAGAGTTGACTTTCTTGAGCCCTTTAACAAAGATTTGCATGTTAAACTCAGAAAATCCACTTTTGGCTCAATGGCAGTCTCAGACTTCCAGGATTTCCCCTAAAACTTGGCTTCTTCCCTTCCTGCACTCCTTTTGAAATATCCTTGCACCACTGTGCCCGCTCATTCATACCATTTGTACTGTGTTGTGAAGCAGTGACCCCCAGCCCTTTTGATCATGCACACTCAACCATAAAAACTCTGAGCATAAGCTTTCAGCCTATTTATTTATAAAGTACTGCGTATTACTGTACTAATAAAACATGTACATAATATTTCCACATACATAAGTATATCATAAAATGTAACCCTAAAAATAGGAAACTTTTTAAAATGAAAATTTCCCTCACCCCTATGGATTGTCTTATGTAGCCTTGGGCCAGGGGTGCACTTCCTGTTGTAGAGTCACTGCTATGGAGGGCAAGGCCTGAACTCTCCAGTAGCCTAAGAGGTGTGTCAGGACTAGTGTAGTATTTAGAAATCCCTGGCCCTCTAGACATAAAGGTCCTGATAAGATGCCTGGAATCCTCACACCAATGTGGAACCCTCCCAGTGAAGAAATGAAGGCACGCAATAAATATTGGTTTAATAAGTTAGTAAATGATTGCGTTAATTTTTGAAGCAAATAAGATTTGTGAGGTTCGAAGATTAAATATAAATTAAATATATATCTTTATGTTCCTTAATTGTAAATACAAATTTTGAATTTCATGCAAAACAAGTAAATAAAAATTTCCTGGAATTTACATTTTCTTGCTGGTGTTAACTTTTCTCTTCTCTAGGATGCCATTGATAATAGATTAGATTCAAAGGAATGGCCATATTGTTCCCAGTGTCCAGCAGTGTGGAATGGCTCAGGAGCTGTAAGGTAAAACCTGTAAATATTTTACATGGGAACCAAGAGTATATCTTGTTCCTGTTCCACCTTTCAAAACTAGCAGCTAGTTCTCTTTCCCTTTTCCTGTTATTGCCTCAGTGTTCCTTAAGGGGGCAGATGGAAGCTATCATCCCAAGGCTAGACAGACTAAGAACATTATTAAAAGTATACTGTGCGCTCCTACACTGCAGAGTCTTAGAGGTCATGTAGAGCATGGTTTCCAAAGTGAAACAAGATGACCTGTTGGGTACTTACTTTTACCTCAGAAAGGGAGCAGTTAAGTTTTATTAACATACCCTAGTATACATATGTAATTTATAAACTAATGTATACTTTAATCAATGCATGTAAATGTTTATTTTAAATATTTACTTTTCAAATAAAAGCTCAAAACTTTTACCAGTGGGGTATGGGAACAAAAAAGGTGATCCCTGTGATCTAGACCAGTGCTATCCAGTAGCACCTTCTGCAGTGATGGAAATGTCCTGTATCTATTGTCCATTGTGATAGCCACTAGCCACATGGAGCTGCTGAGCACGTGATAGTTGGCTTGTGTGACTGAGGAACCAACATTTCTATTTTATTTCAATTAATTTAAATTTAAGTAGCCTAATGTGGCTAAGTGGCTACTGTATTGGACAGTGCATATCTAAAGCAATCTGAGGAGGAAATGGTAGAAATAATAGCTGCTGTTTATTGAGCGTTTTTGTGGAACCAGACTCCATACTTACTGTGTTCTATGTTACTTTATTTAATCTGAAAACAACCCTTGTAGTTTAGAGAAGTTAAGTAACTTGCTGAAAGTCATACTGAATTAGGAAGAAGCAGAAGCAGAGTTGAAACCCAGGTCTGACTTTTTACTTAACAGCTTTATTAAGGTATATATAATTGGATTAATCCCATTGTATATGCTTAAAGGATACAGCTTGGTTTTGATGTGTACACATTGTGAAAAGATCACTACAGATATATCCATCACTTCACATAATTACTGTTTTCTTTCTTTTTTTGTGTGTGGTAAGAAGACTTAATTTAAGATCTAGCCTCTTAGCCAATTTCAAGTAGGCAATACAGTTTTTGCTCACTATAGTTACCGTGCTGTACATTAGCTCTCTAGAACATAGTCATCTTGCATAACTGAAACTTTGTGCCCTTTCACCAACATGGTATATACACACACCACACTGTCTTTATCCACTTGTCTGTGTCACTGACATTTGAGTTGTTTTCGTATCTTGGCTATTGTAAATAATTCTGCAGTAAACATGGGAATGCAGATGTGACTTCAGTATCTCCTACCATACTCTACCGAGTTCTAGAGAGGGACGTCCCAATACCACATCAGCTCCAAATCAGTACCTGTTACACCCCCCATAACTTTAAAAGCCTATTCTTTCACTTCTACTTCCTCCAATTTTTTAACTTCAAGAAGTCATAGACTTCAGGTATATTATTTCTTAATGAAATAAATAAAAGAGGGTGTTAGCTCTATTTTACAGGTAAACATGCTGAGCTAGATTATGAGTGATTTGTCCAAACTATCACATCAAAATTAAACTTGAAGTGAGGCTGTCCTTCCTTATTTTTGGTGCCTACTCCTTTCATAGTTAACTCATTTCTTTAAAATTAGTGTAACTGGTGCCAAATTTGAATTTGCTTCAGTTAGGCTTTCTGAAGTCTATAAGCAGTAAGGCTTTGGAAGTGTCTATTACATGTTATTGGGGTTTTTTTGTGTGTGTTTTTTAGTGCTCGCCAGAAACCCAGAGCTAATTATTTGGAGGACCGAAAAAATGGGTCCAAGCTGATTGTTTTTGTTATTGGAGGAATTACATACTCTGAAATGCGCTGTGCGTATGAAGTGTCTCAGGCACACAAATCCTGTGGCGTTATCATTGGTAAGACTTGCTTTCCTCTTTTCTGTTTCTTTAAACAGACTCTAAATGCAAAAATATATATGTAGAACTTTATCTTGAATTTTACATTTACAACTAAATTGTTGAAAGCAGAACAACTTGTTTTAATCATAGTTAATGTTTTATCTGATGTGCTAGAGTTTTTCTGGTCAACCTTTTGATAATTTTCTTTTTAAATATCCTGTTTTTGAGTGAATGAACTTCAAAGTATTACATTCTTTAAAATTATTAAATATGTCCTTTAAAATATGTTATGTTCCATACTTTTCTTGCTCTTATCATTAAATAATTTTTGAGACATTTCTACGGAACTATTTTGAATTATTTTGTACATGGATCTGACATTGTCAAGGCCTGTGTGTTGAATTCAGTTTTAAGAACTTCAGTAAGAGCCTCTTATATATAAGCTCTCCTGACCCAGGCCTCAATCCTCAGCACTGCTTAATGGTTCTCTGTGATTGAACAGTGACTTTTCTGTTGTGAGGGCAGAGTAACCTCCAGTTTTGCTATTCAGTATATCAATATGTAGCACAAGGTAGACAAAGCACCAAAAGTGGGCAGTGTTTCTGAAAGTTTACTGAGCATGCTTACTGAAGAGGAAAGATTGAAGTACTGCAGTGTGGGCAGATTTCAGGAAGGTGTCCTATAGGAATTCTGTTCAGTTGCCCCAAGTTATCCTAACTTTGCATACTTGAAGGACAGGACAGTGAAGTTAGCCAAGGAAATTGATTTAACTGCTGGCCTCTGAAAACTTATCTTTTTTCCCTGCCAGGTTCTACACATATTTTAACACCCAAAAAGCTGTTGGATGACATAAAGATGCTGAATAAATCCAAGGATAAAGTCTCCATTATTAAGGATGAATAGTATTTGGGGGAGAGGAGTTCTTATTAATACTTTCAACTAAACTGGATAAGACGTTGTTGCTATTATGTAATTTCAAGTGTAAATATTTTATGGGATAAGGACTTTTCAGATATATTTCTTAAAGGACTGCTTATGGTTACACATAATTGGATTTGCCACTTTTAATAATTTAAATGTTGATATTTTATTGATGATGATAAATATTAAAATGCTTTTAAAAAATGTTTTCACCTTTGGAACAGAATATAAGTTGTGGGTAATTTTTCACAGCTACCTATGTACATACTAATTACTTGTTAGATACTTATGTTTTATGTTGAAATACTGTTTTGGGGAAAGTGATTTTAAATGAAAAGGTTATAAAATTTAAAACTGTAAATGTGTATGTATGGCAGAATGATTTTCTATACATGCAGTTTTTCTTTCAACTGAAATTCATAATTTCTTTTATGTGTAAATCAGTCATAAAATAGAATGATTTCACAGTATATACTATCTTTCTAGATACTTCTAAAGAACACAATTTTATATAACTCTGAAATCATATATGTTTAAATTGGAAAACCAAAAATCATGAACATTCTAAGAGAAAATAAATACATAGTTACAAAAATTTATCTTTGTTTTGCGGGGGAGAGATGAGAGAAGTTAGGAAGTTTAAAAATTCTAAGCCAAGGAGTTAGAAAGAAGAAAGAAATGCACAATAATCTTCCCACCAAGATAACCCACTGACTTTTTAAAAAAGTAATGTAAAGTACAGTGGATTCACATTGCTCAGCCATAGTCACAAAAACAAAGAAAAATATCAGTAGTTCACAACATACAAAAAGTTTTGGATCTGGCCCACAGGGCCCAGGTCCTGGCAGTTTATTTTGTAGATGTGTTTGTAAATCAGTGGTGTAGGTGTCTGGTTCCCTTCGTGACTCCCATCGGGATGCAGGCATATTTCTTTTAAAATCAAAGGAGCAAGAAATGTCTTCCTCCTCAGTAAATTTCTACTACCAAACATTTTTGGGTATTAAATATAGACAAGTATATATTCATATTTGGTATGAATTAGGTCTATTTTAAATAATTCATTAACAAGATTACAGTAGAAACAAATGATAAAAGGATGATTTATCATTAGTATACTCTGGTAGTTAACTAAAGTGGATGTCACTTCTAAAGAGGTGACAGCATTCTACGAGCAGTCCCCCCTCACCCTGCTGTCTTGGCCCTGGCACCTCAAGCAGGAAGCAAGCACAGAGGCCTCTGTGCTGTGGAAGCTGCCAGCTGTGTTTACACCACCTCTGCCCTCAGCGGTCCTGAGCCTGTGACTCAGCATTTGGAGATACAATCACAGTTTCTTAACAAGCTTGTTTTTCTGGTTTATTCCTGCAGCAGAATTAGAAGAGAGGTCTATCAGCGTTGACACAAAGAAGTTGCATGAGGGAGGAGACAGCCAAGGCTACAGAATCAGTAAATATAATGTTGTCTTTGTAAATCAGAGCCTGTCCAGCATTTTTCCAGATGCCTTAAGGAGGTTGCCCTACTTCTTTTCCTGGGATGAGTCATGTTGCAGTGATTGTTATAATGATCCTCAATCATCAAGGAGATGTAAAATTATGTTTAGAATATGGTTTAGTAAAGCAGAGGTGGATTGTATTTTTAAGTAAAAAATGACTGTAGTAGTTTCTCTAAAGGTCAATTCGAGGGATTAGGAACGTCATTTATGGAAGTCCTTTCTAACCGGAGTGCCATGGATTTGCTTCAGGTGTCTGTGGACTTTTAAAAATTGGGTGCATGTTTATAAGTTGATTTTTCCATGGGAGAGTGGAGCATACAGGAGGGAGATGCCACAAGTTTCATCACATTTTCAAGAGGATTGAACTCCAAAAAGGTTAAGAGCTATTGAATTGTTTAAGAACACTTCAAGCCAGAGAATTGCGTGATTTTAAGTTTGGGGACAGGTTCTCAGGCTGTGATGAAATTTAGGTCTGTGATGAATCTGGAAGCCTCTTAACACATACACAGTATTTCTCTGAAATACTACTGCCAGTCTTCACTATCTTCCTCACAGTGCCACAGCCTATAGTAAACTTAGCCACAAAGTCAGAAGAGTCTTGAGTCTTGCCTCTGCTTTCTCTCTCCCAAGGCACCCGAAACCAATTTCCAAGCCCCAAAGTTAAAAATAACCCATTCTCCAGTCAGCTAGTCAAACAGCAGCTGCCATGGTCACCACAAAAATCCTCAGCGTGGGAATAGATTCAGCTCTTCTCCCACTGAGCACAGCTCTGGGGATGGGAACCCATTTTTTGAGTATTCGGAGTGAATGGAGGCCTCAGGAAAGAGGGAAAGAAGCAATAATTTGCTCCTCTGTCATTAAGGAGGTATAAATCATTCTTAAAGGAAAACTCCTAACCTTACTCTGACATTCTGCATGAAATGGTATAAATTTATGGAGTCCAGGGTACATAGTTGTAATGAAATGCCTTCACTTTTGTCCCAAATTTCATGAACCTAGAGCTAGGGCTATCATTTTAGGACATTTCTGACTTCAAGACAGCTTTCATCAAATAATTTCTGAGCATTTTGTAAGGATTTTATACAGTACAGAAAGTAAAGATACTCCACTTCCCCATAAAACTCCCTGTTCTACTCCCTAAGGGTCCACTCAGTGTTTTTGTGTACTTTCCAGAAAGTGTGTCTTCCCCTTGAAAACATACACAAAAGATCACACATGGGTATTATCAGGCATCGTGCCATTTTTTCAGTCTTGCTGATCGACCTCCCTCATTCTTTTCAGCAGCTGCAGAGTATTAGTTGTATGACTGTCTTTGTTTACTAATGGCCACATAGGGTTTTAGGTTAGTTCCAGTTGGGGCTGTTCCCATCTGGGCTGCATGGCCATCCCCCCTCACGTACCATGGCCTGTGTCACCTGTGAGGTAAACAGCTAGTGGTGGGATTGCTCCAGGTCAGGTGCATGTAAAATTTGGTAGAATTTGCACCAATTTATACTTCCACCAGCAGTGTCTGAGAACCTGTCTCCCCCAGCCTCATTGACACTGGGTTTTCAAAACTAATTTTTTTTTTTGCCATGCTAATAACTATAAATGTATATTGTTTTGCTTCCTTTTAAAAGGAATAACATTTCTTTTAAAATAAATACTTGTTGCCCGGCTGGTTGAGCATCGACCTAAAATCCAGGCAATCGGGGTTCAATTCCCAGTCAGGGCACATGCCCAGTTGCAGGCTAGGCAGCCAATCAATGACTCTCTCATCATTGATGTTTCTATCTCTCTCTCTCCTTCTCCTTTCCTCTCTCTAAAATCAATAAAGATATATTTTTTTAAAAAAAAAAAGTAAAAGAAATACTTATTGATTTGATTTTAAGAATCAGAGGTCCCTTTTTTCTCATTTAAGTACTTTGTGGTCCCCATTTCTTATGATATTGGCATTTTCTCTAGAAACTCATCCTCCTAAATTGTGTAATAAGTAACACATTTTAGAGGGAAGATTAAGTTTTCTTTGCCTTTTTTTTTTAAGTTCTCAGTTGCCTTGCGTCAGACTAGTATTTCAGTTGATTCCTCCGTCTCTGTAGTTTGGCGAGGTCTTCTGCAATAGTTCTGATCATTTGATCAGTAGTTTCTTTCAAAACTATTGCTGTTCTTAGGGCATGGTCCAGAGACGAGTTTAAACCCTACAAGGGAGAAATGCGCACATTTTAGTTACATAAATTTGCCACTGTTCCTGTCAGTTGGTTCTCTCATCAAACACTACGAGGTAGAATTTGGAGTGCTCTTTTTCCACCCAGTCTGTTTCTGTTTTTTCCACCTGGTCTGTTTCTGTTTCTGTTTCTGAAGGTTGGTTTCCTAGGAAACCAGTCAGAGATGGAAGATATTTTTTAGGGCAAGGGACATAAAAAAGACCGACCTGTGACTAATAAACATGAATCAGAGGGTGAGGTTGGCAACCTGCTGGGCCATTTCCCCACTGTAGAGAAAGGGATCTGAGAAAGAAGAAAAGCTCTTGGGGGCCGCTGAAGGGGATTAACTTAGGGACATAACCACTGAGAGGGCAGGGATACAGCGCATGCATGTTGAAGCACTTGAAAGTGGCCTGGGATTCGAGTTACTGATTCGAAAATAGGATGTGGCTGGCAGCTCTAACCCCATTGTCACTGGAACAGACTTGTGAACAGCCAGGGGATCCTGTAGCTGAGGCACCGCCCACCAAACACGTTCTCCAGGAAGTTCCCCTTGGAACCAGTTTAAGAGTAACACACCACGTGGCTGCTCAGGCCTTGTGTCTTTATGTTTTAGCAGAGCATTTTTGGATGCTCCATACTGTAATAATTTAAAAGCCATCAGTTTTGTGGTCAGCAAGCCCAAGCTTACAAGCTGCAAGGATTCTAGAATGTTTTTCTGAGTCCTTACCTCAGATTTTGTTTCTTCAACACTGCTAATGTTGCTTAGGGATTTGCTTCCAGAAATCCTGCAGGAGTGGAAATGGGCTGAGGATGCAGCCAGGTCTGAATGGGAGGTCATGGGAGCCTTAAGGTTTTTTCTGGAAAGGAAAAGCACACCGACACTCATGTGAGGCACCACGCTCAGCTCTGGCGCAATGGGCCCTGTGAGTACTGTGGTGGAGTCAGGCCCCCTCTGCCTGCTGCAGCTCTCACAGTGCCCTGGTGGCTGACCACAGCTAAGCTGCAGAAAAAGGTGGTTCCCATGACCACAAAGGGGATTTCCTCCCAGAACTCGTCTCCTTTTCTGTTGGCACAGAAAGAGGCAAAACTCCAAAGAGGTTTTTATTCCGTTTTCATTGTTTTGGGGTCAACCCTCTACCCTCCACGTTTATGAAACAGGTACATACCAATCTGACCAATGTAGACACTTGGGGTTGAGCTCATTCCAATGCCAGTGAGAACTGACACAGAAAGGAGGCAGCAGCAGTAGAGAAATAAAAGCAGCCCCTCTAAGTAACCAGGCTCCCTTCCCATGGCACTGAGTCTCAGTGATGGTCCTGAGTCTGCCTTGGGTGAGGGAGGGGTCCAGGGCCACTGTGCAGTTCAGGTCATGCCCTGCGTACTCAAACAGTTTATTTTACTAAGTCTGCGTGAAGGGCACTGCCTGGAGTTACGCCTTGCACAACCCTGAGTGGTGGCCCCAAGGAGTGCCACAAAACCTTGCTTGACAAGTGGGCCGTGGAGCCATCCTCATATCTTCCCCTGGCTTGAGATTCCTTCCACTAAGCATTATTTCTTTGGTACATACAACTAGTGAATAAACGAATGATTGAAGGCCTAGCCAGACTTGGGTTTGAATCCTGTCTCTACACTTAAGATCTAGATGATCTTGGGCAGGTAATTTAATGCACTAAGCACACAGTATGCACCCAACCAGTGGGTAGCCATTTTTGTTATCATTACTACTAATAAAAGAATACTTACTTTCCTGGTATGGGCTCATGCTCATCTTGAGAGGATTTTGAATTTGCTCTCTGGGAATAGATCCAGTTTGGTTTTGAACAAGCTGAAAAATGTTAGCTGTGATTAAATTCAGAGCATCAGAAATAATCCCCAAATGGTGGGTATGTGGGTATCAATTCCTGAACTTTAATGTGTGAATGAGGTATTTAATTAAAATTTAATAAATAAGAAAACTGGAGAAGCTAGAGTGCAAGGAACTTTCTGTTGAGTATTCTGAAGTCAAAGAATTCAGGAAAAGAAATTCAATTTTTAAAAGTAGTTTTATTGCCTGGCTGGCATGGCTCAGAGGTTGAACATTGGTCTGTGATCCAGGAGATTCTGGTTTGATTCCTGGTCAGGGCACATGCTCGGGGTTTGGGCTCAATCCCCAGCAGGGGGCGTGCAGGAGGCAGCCGATCAATGACTCTCTCATCATTGATGTTTCTCTCTCCCCCTCTCTCTTCCTCTCTCTGAAATCAATAAAGATACATTAAAAAAAAAAAAAAAAAAGTTTTATTAGCAGACAGGAGACCAGGAGTCTAGATTCCCTGGGCACTAGCTGTGGAGACCTGGGCATGTTGTCTAACTTTTCTGGGCTCAACTCCTTCATCTGAAAATGGAGGAATAATCTCTTCTCAGAGGTTGACCCAATTGGATTCCTGAATTCCCCTCCAACTTTAGGAGCAAGGGTTCTAGGAGTCAGAAACTAACAAGTAAATCACTAAGACAATTCTAGAAAACAGACTAAACAGAGAAGATACATGTGTTAAAGTCACCCCTAGTCCTCTCTCCTCCCCTTTCTCCTTCCAGATCTCCTGCCTACCAGTGTACAGAGGGGTTCACGACCTCCCACGACAGCCCACACCATTTTCTGTTCGCTGCAGTTTCTGGAAGGTTCTTTTTTAACACTGAGCAAATAATGCCTCCGTGACTTCTACCCTCTTGGCCACTATACGTTTACAGATGGAGTTCAAGATCACATTTCACTTGACTCAGCTACTTGCCTCATCCGGATATTGGAATAACAGGTCTCATGAGCTATGGACCCAAAGACCAAGGAATAGTAAAGAAAGCTGCCATGTTGCTTCTGCAGAGTCATTGACTGTCACCTTGATAATCCATCCAACTGGAGGATTTGGCAACTGAGGCCAGTCGGGTCAATGACATCCTTTAGCCTTAACCATGGGCAGCTGTGAAAGGTAAGAAACATTTTCCCTGCCCTGTCCCCAGAGAGGGAGAGAAAGCTCTGAAGGTAGGACTTCACCCTTGAGGAAAAGGTGTTGGAGAGCCAGGCAAGGCTGTCCAGAGGCAAAACGGAGCATTTCCTTCCCTCCTCTGTTCTCTTAGCATACTCCAACTACTCTTAGCACTTACCACATTCTGCCATGAACTTTTCCTTTCTCGCAATAGATTGTAAACTTCTGGGGAGGGAGGAGCTGTGTCTTATCTTTATAAACAAATGTTTGTGAGATTTTAATTTTTTCCTAAGCAAAATTTTGCATTGAGCAACGATGTTTAAGGAGTGCAAAAATAGCCTATTTCTTTACACGCTGACTTGTTAATGGGGACCTGTTTAAAGCTTTTGCCACTCCTGAGTAATAGCAGTGGCAATTACTTGATTGATCATTGCTCAGCAAATATTTATGATTTGTTACCAGATTGCACTGGTATAGCACTTAATAACTTTCAAAGTCCTTTACTGCTAGGATTTCATATCTCCCAGCTCCGCCTAGCCTCTGCCATCCAGATGTCAGGCTGGACACCTGGGTAGCAGACTGGAAAGGGCAGGGCCCCCCCTGAGTGGAAGGAGTGGCCGGGGTGATGTGGGTCTCCTAGGCCCGGGAGAGAGACTCAGTTGTTTACAAAGGTGGGATCATGCAGAGATGTACTTACAAGGGGAAGAATTATTTTCATTTAAAAAGAGCTGGACAAAGGTAATTCCTTCGCTATGATTTAAGTAAGTCTGTCCCGGGGTGTTGTATCTGTAATGAAATTCTAACAAGGAAAGATTAAAAATATGACTCATTGCCTGGGACCATTGCTGTCCCCACTGCTGCCTTCTTTTGAGGCCTCCCTGTCACCCTGACCTTTAAGTGGTTCTTTATGGCAGCCTCTTGGGGAGTTAGGAACCTTAGTGCCGCAGGTCTCACATATCTTGCTCTGCAGCCCAATGCCAGCAGCAGAAGAGCAGCTGAGTCCTGTATCGGGACCTGAAAAAACCCAAGTCACACAAAAGAAGTGTGAGTTTCTTAATTACACTCATAAAATGTGGTGTGGTGAGCAAAGATATAACTGTGCAAGGTCCGCATTGGACACCACAGTGTTTAACTCCCCATCTGTGTTACCCAGGGGAGTTGCCAGCCTGGAGTGACATTTGTGATCCCTTTCTGACACAGATGTTCCGATAAGTAACAGTTCTGATAAGAAAGCCTTGATTTGCCTTGCACCTGTGGGTGCTTAGTAAAAGTCTGCAGAATAGGTGGATCTGTGAGAATTTGGCCCTCTGAATTATCAGACAATCTTGCATTTGGAGTCACTTTTCCAAATTTGCCCCAGTAGATCCACATTCTCTTCTCAGCCCTTGCTATGGCCTTGAGCTCGTGTTTTGTCACCCAGGCCATTGGAAAGATGGTTTCCTCCCACGTCAGTTCATGAACCCATGTGGGAACCTGAATTATAGCTTTGCCCTCATCAGTGCTATGAGATGGGGAGAGGCTAGTGGTGGGGAGAATGTGTGTCTGGTGCAGGTCTAGAAATTATTCGGCAGTCTGTGGGCAGTGGAACTCTCCAGGTGAGGCCAGAATGTGGGAGCCTGGGCCACGCAGATGAGCATGGCAGGCTTGGTTGTCCAAGCAGCGTCTCAGCTCCAGGAGAGGAGAAGCCAGGGGAGCAAGCCTCTGCCAATGCTACCAGCCTCGCTGCATCCATGAGTACACTCATTTCTAACTTTATATGTCGAAGTATAAGTCACAAATGGAAGGAGCTCTAGAAGGGTTTCTTTCTTCCCTAAATCTCACTCAGTCCATAGTTATTGAATGCCTTCTGGATCCTGAACACAAGGAAATTACAAATAGAGGACAGGGACTTACCTGGGAAGGTTGTGTTGCACAGTGAAAAGAGCAAGAGATTCAGGTGGAAGGCAGGCGGGGGGCGTGGAGGATGGGGAGGGAAAGATTAACCAAAGAACTTATATGCATATATGCATAACCCATGGACACAGACAGTAGTGTGGTGAAGGCCTGGTGGGGGCTGGCTTGTGTAGGGTGGAGAGGATCAATGGGGGGGAAAGGGGAACATCTGTAATACTTTCAGCTATAAAGGTAAATTTTAAAAGGAGAGAGAGATTCCAACAGGCCTGAATTTGAGGCCTGGCTCTGCCTCTTAGTTGGATGGTTGGACATAGGTCCACATAGTCTCTGACATGTTCAGTAGGTGGGCTGGATTTAGTGACTCGCTTTAAACAGAGAATGAAGTGGCAGTGATAGTGTATAACTCCCAAAACCAGGTCATAAAGGATGTTGACGTGTCCAGTCTCATTCTCTTGGATCACTTGCTTTGGGGGAAGCTGGCTACCATGTCTTAATGACATAAGCAGCCAATGGCCGTGTGAGTGGCTATCTTGGAAACAGATTCTCAGCCCCGGTCAAGGCTTCAGATGACATCAATGCTGGCCACCACCTTGACTGCAGCCTCGTGAGAGATGCCAAGCCCAAACTACCCAGGTAAGCTGCTCCCAAATTCCTGACCCAGAGAAACTGGATAGTAAATGTTTTGAGCCATTAAGTTTTGGGATCCTTTGTTACCGAGCAGATAACTGCTATACCACCTCTTTGACCCTGGCAAGTTACTTAATTCTCTGGAGCCTTCACTTCCTTATTTCTAAAGGTTATGATTCCTACCTTACAGGGGTTTTGTGACAGTTAAATTACATACACTATGTCAACAGTTCTCAAACTTCTGATTTCAGAACCCTTTTACACTCATAAAATTGAGGACCCTAGAGAACATCTGTTCTCTATATAAAATTTATATGTCCTTTTATATACCTGTGGTGAAATCTCCCCATGTTGGAGAAGAGCTCCTTTCAGTCAGCTGAAGAGGGAGGGGTAAAGAAATATCTATACATAAATTTTACATCATTTTTGCTTGTACAGAATCACTCAGATCTTTCCAAGACTGAATGGTCAGTCCTGGGTTTTTAATTGAGGTGTTTAAAAATATTTTACTTATTATATCATTTAAAAGTGACAATCCATTTCATATTAACAAAACATTTTTTAAACAAAAACTAACTTTCTGAAAATAAAAAAATTAGAAGAGTTGCATGTCTTATGTCTTGGCAAGTATCTTGAACATCTGGCTTAATAGAAGGCAGCTGGATTCCATAGCTGCATCTCTGTTCAATCTGTGGTAATATTGGCCTTGCACAGATATAGGGTGTCCTCCCAGAAATGTATACATACACTTTGAATAATTATAAAGGCAGTGCTTATTAAAATATATTTCATTTTCAATATTGAGCTTTCAGCTGTTAAAGTGTATACATTTTGGGGGGGACACCCTATATATAGCTAGAAAAGACAGGACCTTGTGGTCCCCTGTAAGGGTCTCAGGGACTCCCAGAGGCCTTCTGACCACACGTGGAAAAGCTCTACTCTTACAGCATCTGGTATAGTAAGTGTTCAATCAGTGAAACCTGTCATTATTACAGAGAAGAAATAGAACTGAATGTGACGTAGAACAGTGAGTTGGGGAAAGGCTCTTGGCTAACAGGCTCTATGAACAAATGTAGGCTCTCTGAACATAGTCCTTGTTAGCTCTCTGGCCCTGGGTTCCTCAGATATAAACGGGTGATTTTCATGCTCAGCAGCTGCCTGAGCAGACACGCCTCAGCCCCACCTCTTCCCCACCCAGGGCAGTTCTGCCAGGGGATGTTTCTCTGCTTACATTATCTTGGAGAAAGGCTCCTATGACTGAAAATCATTGGATTCCATGCACTATGCTCTCTGGGTCTCTTCTCAGCTCTTTCTTTGCTTCCCTGACATGTGTATGGACAAGTTGGTAGCAGCTCTCATATGGCGGGGAAGCTTATAGGAGCACATTGTGGATCCCGCTGGAAGGGTGATGGCACACACCTGAGTGCATGCAGGCCTGCGACGCCACCAGAGACAGGTGTTGGCACTTTCACCTTACTTGACCACATCTTAGTTAAATTGTTTAGTTTTTAATTCTTTACAGTTTGAAAAAAAAAAAAGCATGCAACACCTCAGCCTAGGCAATGCTATTTGGAGTGGCAGGTGGCAAGCTGGCACCCACCATGAGCAGGCCCCACAGATAGGGACCCTGAAGACCGAGCACACACAGACAGCTTCAGGTCCCTCAACTTACTGAGAAGTGAATCTGGGTGCCGTGCCTGTTCTTGAAGGGCAGTGGGGAGCCTTCCACAGTTGATCCTCCGGGGGCCTTTCATCTCCACAGTTTGCTTCCTAAAACAGGTGCATTAGATTCCGTAAATCTTCAGTAGACTTCTAACAGTGAGTGTTGGTAAAGCTGAAGCGCCGAGTTTCCTACGTCAGAGCCTGGATGATATAGCAGTGGCATGTTGTCCTGCACCCAGGGGACCCTCTGCCTGCCTGTTTGAGCTTCCCCATGAGAAGTGCTACCCTGCACAATTTGGCCAGATAAGAACATAGTTACCAAACATTAAAAGTAAATCTGTTTTGTTCCCCAGAGGATAATATCTAATCATCACACATACATATGCACTATAGAAATTTGAGTTTGGAATAACATTTGGAGTTTCTTTAATATTCATGTTTCAGAATCAGTTCTTATTAGAAGCCATGCTGTATGTCAGTATGGGTCACATGGCTTCTACTCTATAAGTACAAATGGAAGGAATCCCTAGTCCACAAAGTGGATTTTGTCCCGTGTTTACGGGGCTAGAGGCTAGGGGGCATCTGGGCTTAACTTTATCTGTCGAGGCCACCAGGGGGCATCAGAAAGATGCCTTACAATTGTCATTTACCAGCCGCTTCCTCTGACCTGTCTGTTGCTTCAGCCTACCACCTCCACCGAAATTCTGACTCCCCAAAGAAATCCTAATAACAACTCTTAAAGCACTTGCTCAGCCCGTGGGGTACAGCAATAGCCCCTGGGGGAAGTTCCTCATTCCTAGTGGGGAGGGCACCATGCCCATGGTATCCTGGACCAAGCCGGGGAGGCAGGATGAGACTGATCCCAGAGAAGGGAGGGGTGTGAGCCTGGAGCGCTGCTGAGCAAATGCATACAGGTCTCGCTCTGCCTGGGTTTGTGGGGTTGGGGCTGAGAAGCCAGGCCTTTCCCTCCTCCTGAGTCACATTTCCTCACACCTCATTTTCTGTCTCCACCCTCCTCCCCTGGGGCCCTTGAACATCTGCTCTCCAACGTGGGAAACTTGGCTCGCTCTCAAGTGAGTTCCATCCAGCACAACTTTCTTTTTCTGCCTCTTTGAAACGTCTCTGTGTGCTGAAATCTGCCAAACATAACAACTGAGGGCAAGCTGCTTGAGAAGACAGTTTTAGTGGCTTACATCCAAAGTTCTGTTGCAGAAACAACACAAAGGGATAAGTATTTACATGTAGCATTTGTGTGCATATATATATATATATATATATATATATACATACACACACACACACACCACCCTGCAAATACCCTGCAAACATGTCCATCAGCAAGCTTCATAAAGAACACAACCACCTGAGAGACCTAATTTTCTAAAAGAGCAAAGAGTAACCCTCTGAGCAAACGTTACTCCTCAGGGATTATGTCATTGACCAAGATTTCCATTTATAAATCATGTCCATCTCACCACTCCCCAGCAGAAGGTCACCGTTAGGTCTGATTTTATACTTAGTTGTACTTTTCTCTCTATCTGTCCATCATAGAAGAGTAAGTTTAGTCTAGGACATTGGTCCCTCCAGGGTCTACACTAGGAGTTTGGAAGAGAAACATTTAGTACCTCGAGTGTTTAATGAAAATGTTTTTTAAATGTAAAATATTTTTATTATTATTAGTAAGACCTTTAAAAAAATACAGAATCTAGATTTTAATTCAATAAATAAAAATGGTAGTGCTGGGATGGCTAGAACGTAGTAAGCACATCAGTGCCGCCTGTATTTAGAGTCAGGGCTGATGACTGGTGTGTTGGTTTAAAGTCTTAAGCCATTGCCAGATGACATTGGGTGAGTGTCACTGGGTGAATGTCAGCACAAACACTATGCTGTGTCTTCTTGGGGGGGTCAGAAACTCAGTGGAAACTTGTGACAAGTGCCCCTTCCCGTTGGGGGAGTGCTTTCTAACAGGAACCTCAGTCTTTCAGAGCTCATCTGCTTCTATTAGTGTCCATTACGTAGGTGTAATAGTGGCTGCCAAACAGCTCCTCCCTCCTTGACCTGTAACCTTCCAAAGGTAAATTAGCTGTGCTTTGGCCCCAGTCCTTGGTGCCCCTGACCTTGGAGATGGTGCCTCTCAGTAACTGATAGCAGCTTCAAATAAATGATCCTGAATCCACATGGGCTAACGAAGGCTCCAACGAGTGTTTCTAAAACATGGACTTCTCCTTAGGATTTTATATCTGATTTTACAGCTTATTACCTTGACGATTTCTTGCTGAGTAATGGGGAGAAGCAAGCCCCAAGATGTGGGATAAGGTTTATTTCTGGTGGGACCAGGGGTCAAAGGGGGAACCCAACAGGGAAGATTTCACTAATCCCGGGAGAGCAGTGGTGGGGAGCTAGTGCACAGTGGTGTGTAACAATAGTCCATCTGGGCAATGTTTAAAGGAGCCTACAGGACAAGCCACCCTCCGTGTGCTGTAGCCATGATTCTTAACCAAGGGGGCTCATCAGAATCACCCCGGAGAGATTGAGAACAAGAATTCCTCCCAGGGCTCCACCCCTGGCAAGGCTGACAGTGTAGGTGGGACTGAGGCCTGTGCATGATTTAAAATCTCCCTGGTGACTTTGATGCCATCCCCAGTAGAGAACCACAGCTACAGGGACTTATAAATTGGGAGGGAAGCTGGGCTATGTGCCCAGCCCTGAGGTCTGCGGTTCTGTAACTGGGCCAGTGGCTCTGGCACCCAGTCAGCGAGCTGACGCCCACTCTCACTGGAGTCATTATCCCAAGCCCGGCTCCCACCCTGGGAGTTTAGCAGCCAGAAACCCTCACCATTTGAGGACCCGGTGGCAGATGGCACAGCTCCGACTGGTTGTCCCTGCACGTTCCTGCCTTCCGGAGGTGTCTTGGGGGTCCTCCTGCACCACAAAGCACACACAGATGTGGCTGTGACTGAGGAAGTGACTCATTCCCTGGCTGCTCACACAGCACAGCCCAGCAAGCAGCCAGGCTCAGCTGAACTCACCACTGCAGGGCTGCTAGGTTCTGATGCCTCACTTAGAGGGGTCTGTGCTGTAGGCCCAGGGCTTAGAGAAAGAACCTTCAGCACAGCTGACTTCTTTCCTCCAAGCAGATTTTAAACCTAGTTTCCAGGTGAGAGGATACTCTCTCCTTTTTCATATCCTTTGGTTTCACATTACCCCAAGCTCCACCAGAGGATGAACAGATTGTAGAAGATAATTTTAAATCTGTCCATCTGACCACTGGTAGAGCAATACTGTCAACTAAGAATTAAACAAGGTTTAGGGACTATCTGGAGGCGGAGATTATTGTTTAACACACAAAAGAATGACACCACTGGCCTGAAAGGGCTGACACCACCCAGCGTGTATTTCTTACGATGGTTTTACCCTTTAGGTGAACAGAAAATAAACATACTTTTCTCACCAGTATAAACAATGCATTGTGCAGATAGCTTTCTGTGTCTTTGAATTACTTCCTTAGGAAACATCTGGGTCAAAGGTTGTGAGCATGTTTGTGTGATGACAGGAACTAACTGCCAAATTGCTTTCCACAAAAGTGCGAATTACACAGCCACCAACAATGTGGGCCACTCAGTGACCACACCTTCCTCTGCATCAGAGAGTATCAGTTGAAAATGCTCTTGTTAACTTACTAAGGGGGGGTGGCACCTGCATTAATTAGCGTTTCCTCTTTCGGTAAAGGAGGTAAATGTTTCCCTATGTGCTTATTTGTTGTGTTCCCTACTTGTGATTCTTTAGTTCATATCTTTTGTCCATTTTGGGGAGGGTTTCCATGTTTTTTATTTTAAAAAAACAAGCATCTGTTGATTGCTCACTGTGCCAGCTGCTTCTCCCACGCCTCCTTATCCCTCCCCACTATCCTGGCCCATTGTCCCCATTTTAATGATGAGTAAGTGGAGGCCCAGAGAATTTAAGCAACCCAACAAGGTCACACAGGGAGACAGATGATTCAGTTTCTCAGAATTTTACTTCATTCTGAAATGTTCTGATAGTTGAGGCTACAGAAACAAAGTGTGGAAAGACAGTGGTGCTGGATTGGAGTTCCTAATCTTGCCTCTGTGGACAGTCCAAAATAAGTTAACTTGGGAGAGAGAAAACGCAGATGAGGATTCATGGAATTGGTTCCTGCACCGCTTGTCGCTCTATCTAGAAGAGCGAGCACCAGACCGTTAGGAGGAAACATCATTTCTTCCCGGCACGACCCACAGAAATGTTACTGCTCGCCCAGAAAAAAAGCTCTTCAGCAGTTTGTCAGCTTACACTGTGTTGTTACAGCCTAAACTAATCAGAGATTTCAAAAGCCAGCACTTGAAATAGCTTCTAGTTTTTATAAGCTAGTTGCATTGTAAATAATATGGGACTTTGGGAAGTTAAATTTTCATGAACTATTAAGAGTTTTGTGATTTGGTGAATTCTATCCTATAAATGCACAGGAACCGTGTTTCCTGGCGTGGAATTGGTCTGCTGCATTACCTCATCTGAGGGTGGAGAGGATGCGGATGGCAGGTCACCCGGGACGGCTGGAGGACTCACGGGAGGAGAGCCAGCTGAGCTGTGTTTGCCTTCATCCATCTTCCCTTCAACACCTTCAGGTAGCATCTCCAACTGGAAGATTCCACCTTCCACTTCTCTGAGTAAACAAACAAGGACAGGCATCTTGTAGGGTGGGTATGCAGTCAACATTCTAGCTAGGAGCAGCAGCTCTTGAACGGAGCGTTGCTCTATGTTATTAATGTGGCCTGTCTTCATAAAGGACCCATGATGGAGACCTGCCCTGACAGCATCCTGTGTTTAGTCTCCAAAGGCTCGAGCTCTGATTCTCGTTTTGTTACTTATTAGCTGTGTATCCTTGGGTAAACCCGTAATCTTTCTGTACTTTCATTGTCTCAACTTTAACAAAAAACTGGGTAAAGTCTACTTGAAGAAAACATGCCCCTGGGCCGGATATACTCATCCCAAAAGTTTTAACTCTTCCCGAATTAATCTGTAAATTCAAATGATCCTGAGCAAAATTCTAATGGAATTTAAGGAAATCTGGTTCACTAGTTACAGAGTTTTAATAGGAGAGTGCAAGAATAACTAAGGAACGTTTTTGAAAAAGAAGGAAACATTTCAGAATCTCTACTAAACTATAGTAATTTATAACTGTGTGGTTGATACAGGAACAGAAACCTGGACCAGTGGGATGGAGCGGACCAGGCCCATATACCCATGGCGATTTCATATATGATCACAGTGGCTTTTTCCACCAGTGGTGAAAGACTGGCCTATTCAGTAAGTGGTGGGACAAAGATCTAAGCACGAGAAACCAAATAAAATACAGGGAAGTGTGTTCTACCCTGGCAGGCAGAAGAGAGTGCAGAAGGGGGCAAGGAGGGACTGAAAATTTAAAGGAAGAGAAATGATGAGGCAGGTCGCAGGTTGTGGGAAGCGATGAGGCGAGGAGGTTGGAGAGTGAGTGAAGCAAAGGATGTATGTGCAAATGTGCAGGTTTGGAAATGAAGAAAATATATTTTTGAGGGAATCTGATCTTTTCTGTAAAGCAGAAGACGATAGTATCAGAGCTTGGTGGAGGTAGAACCCCGTTTCTTGGCTTCTTGGCTTCAGGTGTTGGTGTGTGAAAGACTCAGGCAACTTCCAGACAACGTTCTGACAAATGAGATGCATGAAATCCAAGCAGTTACGTTTGCAGCTTGCTTTTTAAAGGCAATAAGAAGAAGGTTTTTGTAAGAGCATAACAGTTGACTTCCAAAATTGATTAGTCAATGATTTTGCAGAATTCTCTCCCCTACAGAAAGCTACCTGCAATGGCCTTTGGTTTCAACACTTAGAAGGTTCTCAGCATACCAGCACCTCGAGGGTTGCATGGGGTTCTGCCACGTGAGAGCAAAAGGACCAGCCTTGACTGAGGAGCTTTGCCTGCTCTGAGGTGGCTTCACAGAGTTTGGGGAGAGGCTGGGTCTTTCCCTGCCCCAGCATTGAAAGCTGCTCCTGCATATGGGATATAATTGCAGCTGAAACTCTCTTGGTATATGCCGGGGCCAGGCACAGTGTGGGTGTAACTGGGATATAAATAAGGCATCGATTGCATAACTTCGGTCTTAATGTGCACAGAGGCCTGACTTTAAAACTCCTGCCAACAAGTGGGATTCCTTGGAAAATAAATATCCTTACTCTGTTCATTTTTAAACAAATAGGGAAAGCATGTGGACGCCTCCTCCCCCCCTAAAAAAGCTTTGGGGGAAAATAAATATTAAAACCCCATCCTTGCTGTCTAATTACTGAGTATTGAAATAGCAGTAGACAGAGGGCTCATTCATTTTGAAAAAGTAAAACTGCGCTTTGGGGAAAGTGCCTTAGGATGCAAGTGCTAAAATATAAACCATTAAAATATTTTGGCATGAAGGATGATTCGTATTAAAGTTCTGTGAATAGAAAGAGCTGACCTTACAAATATTAAGCCCACTAAATGGGTTCTTTTAATTCATAGCAGGAAGTTATATGGAAACAATTCTACCCTCGATTCCTGGAATACGTCTTAAAACTATTTGGATTGGAAAGAGAGACGATCATGGTGCCATAAAAACGGCCAGCTGGAAACTTCAGTGTGAGCGTGCATCCAAGGTTCTAATGTGGATTAACTCAGGAATCACTTGACTTTAAGTTTTAACGTTTCCCTCTATCAGGATTTGTGGGTCCCTCACCCCAACATTAACCAACCTGACCCATCCTCTTGTGCCCACTGCCCCTTTGGAATTGTCTATAGATGAAGGGGAGAAAGAGAGAGAGAAGAACCAGGCAGGAGAAATAAAGGCAGAGTGGAGTGAAGGAGAGGCCAGAGGAGTGTGGAGAGGTGAACGCCCTCTGGGGCTAGACGGAGAGCCTTTCTAGGGTTTTCTTGGGCCCTTCTGGATCTCAGAACCAATTATAATAACATCCAATGAAATGCAAGATGGCAGTGCAATTGTCTCTCCACCTGGGTCATCACCTATCATGGGACCTTACCATAGTGGGAATTCTTTACTATCTGTCACATGGGGTGACAGCTGTTCATTGGTGGTGTGGCTTTTACTGACCCTTGACATATCTGGACCTTCAGTGGCTCTCCCAGCATTGAACCAGTAGCCACCTCAGAATCCCACCTGAAGGAGATCTCTTCTCGGACCCTCCCACCTCTCTCAGTATAAACCTGACCTTTCTGGGTCAAAGTCATTGACAGCTGGGGATTCATGCTTGTGGACCTGCTGCTCCAGAGTCAGATGCTTCTCCTTGTTGGCCACAAACTCCTGCTCCAGCAGTTCCAGATGTGCCTGCAGTTTCTCCAGCACCTGAAGCCGAGAAGTCGCTGGAATCAGTCACATGTAACCCTGTGCGTGGAGTTGTTTTCCCCAGAACCCACGAGGGTGAACCCTGCAGCAGTGTCAAAACAAAGCCACCATCCTTCTGGCCACTGCTTGTTTCTGAGTCTGACATCTAAAATACAGACAGGAGCCCTCTCAACATTCACACCACCCTCATAGCACAAAGCTGAGAGGTTCAGTTTTTTCTGATTCTCTCCCAGAACCCCCTCACAGGCCTCTGGACTTCCTCAACACAACACTAATAATCCTGCACATTTGTAGAATGATTTTCCACTTCTAGAGCACGTTCCCATTCATTATCTTATTTAATCTATGCATCAGGGTTGTAGTTGCTGCAAAGTAGAGTTTATTATCCTTGTTTTATAGAGGAGGAAATCGGAGCTCTACGAAGTATGTCTGATGCCACATAGATCTTAAATAGGAACTGGGTTTAGAGGACTTGGGTTTGAGTCTGCGGCACTTAGAGCGTGAGATGGGGAAGAAACAGCTGGAAGTTTAGCCACAAGCTTCAAATGGGTTTTGCAGACGTCGCCATGTCACCACATGCAGCCTCACACAGGTGAATGTGTAAACCGTGTGGGTCAGTGGCTTGTTTTGAAGTTTAGAGGCTTAAGCCCTGCAGCCCAGTCACTGAACATTCCCTGAGCACTGCCTACGTCTGGCCCTGGGCTGAAAGTCTGAGAGATCCAAAAATTCTAACAGGCACAGTTCCTGGTCTCAGGGACTTTATTCCAGTTGGGAAAAGAGAGCGTGGATCGGAGTACACTTTGCTATGGCTCAATGGAAGAAGTGAGACTCAAGTCAGGCTTGAAGGATGCTCAGGAGGGCCTGGACTGGGCAGTATTCATGAAAGTGGAGAGGGAAGGATGAATTGGGGAGAGATTCCCAAGGGCAAGAATATTGCATGGTGGGATCAAAAGATCAGATGAAACCAGGGTTTAAGTTCAGACACTGTCACTTACTAATTGTGTGATTTTAGTGAACTTGAAGTCTACACTTCAATTTTCTCATATTGTGAAAATTAAATGAGCTAATGCAGTGTCAGGAGCATATCACATACTCAATAGAGGGTAGTTATCATTAATTCTTATTATTAAAAATGAATAAGCAAGTTTTGAAACACATTGGCTGTTGGGTATAGAAAAGGGCAAGTATGGTAGATGTTTTCTATTTCTCCCCCTACATCCATCCTCCATCCTTCGTGGCCCACCCAGGAGGTTGACCTTCCGTGGACGGCATTGACAGGAGGGAGGAACTGAAGACGGGTGAGGTAGGGGTCTTTGTTTCCCTGATTTCCTCCTGCCTGTATCGTCGCGGACTGAGTGTGTCTCTACCAAGAATCACAGAGCTTATCAGCTACTCCTACAGCTACTCTCCTAGTCTCTTCTGCTCCATTGTTTCCATGACGTGCTTTCCATTGCTCATTGGTTTCCCTTAACCTTGCCCACACTGTTGTTAAATGATGCCTTATTAAACACTCCACGATTACTCCACTGGAGCAGGCCACCTAGTTCCTGCCAGGCCGCCAACCGATTCTGTAAATCTCACAGACAGTGCTCAGGGCTCTAGCTTAAGAGATGGGCAGAACGTGAAAGCACTGATTAGCATGAGAAATTTGGAAAGGCTAACAACTTTGAATGAAGGTTATCAATATCAACAAATTCTACAGTGTTAGACGAGGGGGAATTTTCAGTGAGAGTGGGCTATCCAAGTGAAGACACAGACATTTGGAGATACAGATGAGAAGTCAGGACTAGTAACTGAGGAATTGGTAACAAAAATGTTAAAGCCATGAGAAAGAATTAGGTGTTCAAAGGAAAGAGAGAAGAAAGCCAATTATAAGTTGTAATTTAGGACCTTGGATTTTGAATCATGTTATATCTCAGAAGAAGACAGGACACAATTTCCTAGCTATAAATGTTCCTTGTGCAATTCTCCTAACGACTCTGAGATGGGAAGACATGCTACATGTCTAAGGTCATACAACCAAAATGTAGAACTGATGATGGCTGCTCCATAATCAAAATGCTTTCTACTATGTTGTGCTGCTCATGCTGAGAAGGTTACTGTTGGTCCTGTCTGGCCATCTCCCAATTCCAAACCAAAGGGGCCTGGAATTCTCAGACCAAGGCTGACACTATCAGGAGTCACCTTTCCTCTCCTTTCCATCCCAACACGAATCCCCACATGTCTTCTAACACCAAGAAGAAACGTCCTGCATCGAGGCCCCAGAAGGCTAGTGCCTTGAACCAGTTCCCTGTGCTTTGCTTGGTCCTTTAAAATTCTATGTTCTTGCAGTTCCTGAAAGCCTGGGTTTTTGGAGATTGCCTTGATTATCTACTCTTTAACTCCTGCAATCTGGCTTCCCTGGACCCACCAGTTTGTTGAAACTGGGCTTGCCAAGGTCCCTCCTGACCTCTGGGTTGCCAAGCCCAATGCATATCTTCCTTTCCTTCCTCCCTTGAACATCATGGTGTGGCCCACTCCCCACTTCTTAAAACCCTCTTTTCTCTTGGTGTCTGCAGCTCTGGCCCTTCCAGGTCTGCCTTGACCTTTTGAGTCCCTCCTCATAGGTCGTCTTGGTGGGCCTCTGGTTTCTGGTTCCCATGATTCTAACCTTGGACTTCACTGCTTCCTCTGTGTGTTTGCCTGGGCAATCTCATACCCCATAGCTTCAACCCACAACTATACCCAAATTTTCATTTCTGGCCTAAACAAGCCCTCTGAGGTCCAGATCTATTGCTCTAATTGCCTACTGGACCTCTCCAATTGGATGTCCTACAGGGAGCTCAAAATGTCCCACACCAAACTTGCCTGCTGCCTGCCTCCCACGCCCATTAGGAACTGGATCCTCCGCTTTCATTCCTGACCTTGGTTGCCCAATCTGAAATTCATCCAAGCCTCCTCCCTTCCTTTACTCACCCCTTTCTATCTGTCACCACTTCCTTAAACCCTTAGACTTGTCCCCTTCTCATCCTCATTGCCAGCCTTGCTTCAGGTCCTCATAAGCTGTTCCCTGGATATGGCTTCCTAGCCAGTCTCTGTTCCTACAGTCTTGCCCTGATGGTGCTCGCTTTCTCCTAACTTTAAACCCTTCAGTGTGTTCCCGTGACTTGGCCTCAGGCTGAGGTCTCAGCTCCTCAGCGTGATGTAAGGGCTTTCACGACGCAGCCCGTCTGCCTTCCTCACCCCGTCCTTTCACCACGTGCACCTGAGCTCCATCTGGTCGGTTGCAGTGCCACGCAGTTCCTCACACTCTCCTGTCCCTGGGCCATTGCACCTGCTAGTTCCTTTTCCTGGAACACCCTTTGGCCCCCTGCTCTGCCAAGCTTATCCAGGTTCCTCCTACAATACCCAGCACAGAAGTCACTTTCAGGAAGCCTTCTAAAGTGCCTTGCTCTAGCGGACAGAATGAGTCTCTTCTCGGCTGCTGGTTTTTGTCTGTGAAACCCAAAGATTTTTATCTGAAAAGCACAGCTTCAAGATCAATTTTAAGTTTTCAAAGTTTTATATTTTGAGTTTCCAGATATTGGCAGTCCTTATAAACTACAACCCTTGGGACCTGTCAGCTCTGGGTGGGCTCTGTAACCCTTTACAACAGCTGGTGTGCTCGTCTCTTGGACCTTCCCTGGTCTCAGATTCATTATGGGGTGGCTGGTGAAGAAAAACAGAAATCAGCCATAAGTAATAAATCCCCTGAGAAAGAGAGAGAGCTGAGCATGTACAGAATTAGAATTCTAGTCTCTTTAGCCCCTGTAACATGAAGCCCTGACCTCAAATAATCAATGAGACCTGAGCCTTAGCATGTTGGGAAGGTGAGTGGTGTGATGGGAAGACGGGGTGAAGGGAAAAGAGGAAATAGCGTAAGTTAAATGTTAACACAATTCTGTACTAAATAGTTAGCATATAACAAGCTTGAAGTATGTTATCAAGGATCTTAATTCAGTTCAATTTAGCATTAATTACTAAGGGCGTGATATATGTAGGACACAAGGCCAGGCCTCTGGGGACCATTGGGCTATGGAAAGATGAAGACAAGATTGCTATCTGTAATCTTCAGCAAAACATTCCCCCAGAACGTTTCCACTCCCCTCAGTGCAGAAAAAACATGGTGCTAGGAAGTCGTCATATTTACCCATGTCAGATTCCCTAGGAAGGATTTAAAAACTGGACAATTTATTACCAGCCTCTCGTCTTGCTCATAGCAGGGAGTGTCCTGTGCGAGGCTTTCGGAAAATTCCTGCACCTGCAATGAAAAAAATTCAATGTTTCATGAGTGGCATGGTGTCTCATGTTTGAATTTGGTTACTTCTACTGTTCATAATAAGCTTTAGAGGGATTACTTTAGTCTTCAGCCGAATGGTCTGTTCTTTTAACTTCTGACACATATTTTCCCCTTGGGATATCTTCTGGAAGATGTAAGAGGAACTCAAAGAAGGGTCTTTCTGAGGGGTCGATGACAACTTAAAGAGGCTTGCCTCGGATTCTGTTCCTATGTAAGAAAGAATAAGTTTCGGCTACCGTTCATCTCAAGTTCACTGCAGATTTATAAATCCTGAAAACAGAAGTCGGTGGCAACCGCCACCATTTGCTATTAAAAAAAAAAATGATTTCAAAATGTGTATCTAAATGAAAGAGGTTGAAAAACACTAGTACCTGTGAGATGTTCTTGGCGGGTATTCGTCTCAGGCTCTATCTGCATAATGAAAGGATAACAAAGTGTCATTGTTGATGCTGACCAGTGACACCATTATTCAGAACAGCCTGATGGGTTCTGGTCCTCAGAGGCAGCCTGGGGTTGTGTCAACAGCTGGAACCCTGATGCCAAGGCTGAATCACCCTTTGACCCTTAACTGCTGGGTGACCCAGGACAATTAGCACTGGAACCCTCAATTCCTCACCAGTAAAATGGGGACAGTAACAGGACCTACCTCACTGGGTCCTTATGAGGATTAAACGTTAAGTACTTAGTCTCAGGCACGTGGTGAGCACTGCGTACCCTTAGCGGTGTCTACTATCATGTCTGATGCTAGTATGTGGAACACGCAAGCATTTCTCCTAAAACTAGACCACAAGCTCTAGGAGGGCAGGGACCACTGTAGTCTTGTCACCAAGTCTGTTGCTCTCGTGAACACCAAACTCATGGCAGCCAAGCTCTAGAGAATATGAATAGTTTGCATTAAGTTCCAAAATGTGTGTCAAGATAGTGATTTTTACCAGGACATGTCCCTTTCGGTTCACCACAGGCTGGCTGGACAGGAGTTTAAGTTCCAGAGTGATTCACCTTGAGGGGCTGCCTGTCATTCACAATGCACAAAGCTCAGAAACATTCCAGTGCCCAGACCTAAACAGTCATGGTCACATTAGACTGAATATCATGAATGTCTTGATTTGATGGATATGGAGCCTATGGAGTCCTGTTCTCCAACCTGAAAGGACTAGAGAAAAACCCGACACCTGACTTGAGACTCCCACTGCCAGAGGAGAGGAGCCTGACTGTGGCTGGGGGTTTCTGAAAAGTCCCATGGCCCACGGAGAATTAAGGCCATGCAAACCAGCAGGTTTTGGGTGAGCAGAGGTGGAGTCTCCCCCGTGAGGCAGGAGTTCAGAGTGTGCAGGGCCTGAGGAGGGGGCGGGGACCAGCCAGGTAACGGGGTGGCTCCTGGGGGAGCGGGGCTCAGTTTCAAAGGGTAAGATAAAGTAAAAAAAGGGGGGGGGGGACTCAAATTCCTGGCTGAAGAGTTTATATTTTATTCTATGACATGTCAGTCCAGCCCCTGCTGCTTCTCACTAGGGCACCCACTGGGCTTATGAGAGGTCACAGTACTCGGTCAGAACTAGAACTTGGAACCTCCTAACCGGAACTGGGTTTTGACCACCTCCCAGTGACCAGAGCTGATACAGACAAGTGGGGCCCCGTGTCTGTGCTTCCTGGAGGCGAGTTCACTTACCTCCACCTGCTGTGAAGGGTCCATGGTCTTCTTTTTCTGTTCTCCTTCCTCAACACAGTTCCACCTAGACATGCTCCCTAAGATATCTTGCACAAGAGCTAACCTAGCTCTCAGTTCAGGAGAAAAGCTGACTTGCTTGTCTATTGGAAGTGGTTGGACAGTCATGTTCATTTTAGGGATTTTCACTTTGGGAGCAACATTAGAGAGATCAGAGAACCTGTAATGGACTTGGTCATATTTGAACCTGTGGCCTGGTCCTGTTTTTTCTGTCTGCAGTTTTTGCACTTGGCAGCCTTTCCATTTATCACTTGGACTCTTGGTTTTAGTTAAAAAGCTGGAACTTTTGGGATGGCTGCTGTCTTTAGCAGCCGCTGGCTTTTCTAACTCAGAGGCGTTTCTTCCTGTCGCAGTTGGCGAACAGCTCGGCCCACTGACACCTTCATCATCCTTTTGGGGGCTGAGTGTGTCAGTGAGTTCCGAGGTTGGCTCTTTTAGCCACGATCTCTCAACATAATGCACAATAATATCTTTAACAATGGCTTCGTCAAGACAGTCAGTCCTAGGGGTCTCTGGGAGAGTTTCACAGTGAATGCCTCGGCCTTTTAAAAAGTCTTCTTTGGAAAGATGAGGCTGTAAAATATCAGAAAGGTTTGACTTTGAAAAGTTTCCTTTACTAGCTGGGATACGAAGATTTGGGGGGCATCTTTGCTCTTTATGATCATATTTTTTCTGGACAGCATTTTCAGTCATTTTATCCAAAGTCAGGGCCCTGTCTGCGTTTCTGCACGTCTCTTCATGTGTGGCCTTTTCTTGAGGGTCCTCTACCATTGAAATCATTTGACCTGACACATTCAGGATGTCATTTTCTGAGGAAAAATTGTAATCATCATATAGCTCAGTTTGGGAGAAACCTGCCTCATAAGGGAAATCCTCCTGCTGCTTCAAGGCCGTAGCTTCTGAGAAATCGGCTCCATCCATGTGCACAGCTGGACTTCACGCTCTGTGCCTGCCCTTGGTATTCTTAGTTGTGACAACAGACCTGGTTTTCATGCACTGTCCTCACTGTGTGTCCTGTTCTGTGCAGAAAGAGAAAAGCCTCATTGTTAAATATATTCGAATAAGTGTGGGAGTGGGCTTGTCCTGGAGCCTCTGCCGGAACAGAATGGATGCTTCTCATTGAGAGAAATTCAGTGATGATTCTGAAGGCAGGAAGCTCTGTGAGAGCTAAGCCACCCCAAATGCTGCATTAACATAATCAGTGGTCTATAAGCAAGGGGAAAGCGGACAGGGAGTTAAAATTTTTATTCATTAAATCAAGGCAGACATTGGTTCTCTGGTCAATGACCAAGTATTTATCAGTCTGTCTCATGAAACGCTATTTATTTGGAATTCATTCTCCCAAAATAGGAGCTTGGGATACAAGTAAAGGATTGATTTTTTTAAAGTCCAGTGGGGAACCAGGAGTGGAGAGACCAGGATTTGAGTTCTATCTTCTCCATTCATGAGCTATACACCATTGGGCAAGTTATTTAACTTTCCTGGGTCTTAGTCTCTTCTTCGTAAAAATCGGAATAATAATCCCTAGTTCACAGGATTGCTGGATGAACGTGAGATGATAATGCATATAAAGCTCTTAGAATAGTGTTTGGCACAGAGTGAGTGTTCAGTGAACAGCAGTTTAAAAATGAAAACCACCCTCAGCATTGGAATACTGAAGAATGCCCAGGTGCAGAAGGCTGGGTGCTCTCCATCCGTGGGGACACTTAAAGGACAAAGGAAGGAATGATCTCTACCAGAGCCTTGAAACTATTTTTAAAATCTATCTGTAAATGAATATAGTTTGATGGTGAAAACTGTCACTAAATAATTTTAAGTAAAACATGGTCTAAGACATCCAATGGCCAGCAGGCACAAAAAAAGATGCTCAACATCACTAATCACCACAGTGAGATATCACCTCACACCTGTGAGGACGGCTGACGTCAAGAACAGAAGAGATGACCAGTGTTGGCAAGGATGTGGAGAGAAGGAAACCCTCGTGCACTGCGGGTTGTGAGCTGGTTCAGCTGCTATGGAAAACAGTATGGAAGTTCCTCAGAAAATTAAAAATGTATCTACCATGTAATCCAGCAATTCCACTTCTGGGTATATACTCAAAGAAAATGAACATAGGATCTCAGAGACGTCTGCACTCCCGTGTTTGTTCACATTTTTCACAGTAGCAAAGAGATGGCAAAAACCAAGTGCCTATCAATGGGCAAATGAAAAAAGATGCGCTATAAATACAATGAAATAAGATCTGAGAGAAAGAGGGACATCCTGCCATTTGTGACTACGTGGATGGACCTTGAGCACATTATGCTAAGTGAAATGAGTCAGAGAAAGACAAGTACTGTCTCATATCACTACTGTGTGGAATCTAAAAAGCCAAACTCATAAAAACAAAGTGAAATGGTGGCTACCCCGGGGGTGGGGGTTGGGGGGGAGGGAGGGATAGGGCCTACAATCTTTAAGGGCACAAGCATACAAGTAGTTACCAGTTTAACTGCAATAGCCCTGGAGACGGAATGCACAGTATAGTATCAACAACAGAATTATATTCCAGCTTGCTAAGAGACTAGAACTTCATTATTCCACTCACCAAAACGAAATGACATTATGTGAGTTGACAGAGGTGCTAATTATGACTAGCATGACAATCATATCACAGTGTATATAGGTGTCAAATTAAGTTCTACACCTTAAAATCACACCATGTTACATGCCAAATATATTTCAAGTGTTTCAGGACTGTTAGTGACGTAAGTTACAGCCTCAAACTCATCTCATGCTGTCTTCGTATCTTGAGGTGCTCACGGCAGAGCTCCAAGCCCTTCCATCCAAGGACGGAAAGACCCTTTGCTGGCCAGATCCTAGTTTCTAAATATCATTCCATTTAAACTGATCACATTTAATTTTTGCTAGGATTCTTAAGAGAAAAAGGAGACACCAAGATAGACCAGAAGCCTGTATGTAACTCTCCCGTTACACATAGGAAAACAGCTTCTGTTACTATTATTATTGTTTTCTTTGTTTGTGTGCAAAATACCAAAAGGTTTTTTTTCTGATAAAGGAGAATCTGTTCTTAGCATCAAAATGGGCCCCTTACAGGCAGCTGGACGGAACTGGATCGTCTTCCCGTGAAGACACTGGCCTCCATCTTAGACTCCAAAGGTTCATTCAAAGAGCGTCCGCCGACAACCCGGCAGAGCCCAGTTTGACTTGCTGAGCTCAGGGGAATGCATCTGGGGCGGTGACGGCTTAAGCAGCCAGACTGACCATTGTGTGCTCAGCAACGGCTCACAGACCCCCGAGCCTGAGCACTGAGCACTGAGCACTGAGCACAAAGGCCGGCTTCCCCCAGGGGCCCAGGCCGGCAAAACCCCGCAGGCTGGGCCCGGCCAGGAATGAGCCGCAGGGCACTTGCCATGCTGGCCGCTGTGGCCGGCCTGCTCTACTTTACCATGAAGTCTGAATGTGGTGCCGAGGTGCTGACTCGTGTGCCAGTTTAAGGGAAGAAGATAATGGTGGCCGGGGTGACTGGGAATCTGACCGAGTCAATTGAGAAGGTCTATGGACAGAACCCCCAAATCCTTAGTGCTCAGAGACCAAAGACGGTCAGTGAATCGTCGTCTCTGGCTGGTAAGTGGTGTCTGTTCTAGTCACTGAGCCCATTAGTGGAAATACAATTGTGTTACGTTGGAGAACCGCTCCCATCTACGAAGGAAAACCATGGGGCCTGTGACAGTCGCTTCATCCCATCCCCGGTACCCTCTGTTCTGTGTTCTGCTGGCCTCCAGACAGGCTGTATATGACCCAGAGATAGAGGAGACAGCAGGCACTGCACCTACCCACCCTTCCCTGCCTCCCTCCACCGAAGCACCAGCCACCTAACACTCTCAGATCCCGAACCCCACTCTTCTACCACCCACCCTACTGACTATAATGAAAATCGGAGTTGACTTTTGGGGGCATTGCTCCAACAATCCAGATTCTTCTTACTCCTTTATTCGTGTGTCATTAAGAGTGTGAACAGACTGCCGTTAGGAGCTTTAAGTATGTGACCCCGTGACATTTTATACCAAATGCAGCAACCTGCCACTCTAAGCCTTCAACCTGCACAGCCCGCAGTCAACACGAATTGGCAAAACAACGGCAGCAGCAACAGAAACTCACCTCTCTCGGGGCCTCTGAACATCATGGAGTGAACCGGTCAAAGGGCCTTGCAACACAGATGAGCAATCCTCTAACTCAAAACCATCTTTCTTTTTTCATAGTTGGAAGCCATCTACAACTGAACAGGAGAACACACACTAAGCTTCAGTACCATGGTGGGGCTGTTCCGCGTTCCTTCAACTGCAAGATGTCAGCTGTGAAGGTTCCGTAGGGTACTGCTGATGTGACCTAAACATTTTGGGGGGAGTGTCTTTTAAAAGCATTCAAAAATACTCAGTTCAACTCTGTTTTAATTTTCAAATTCTCTCCCTCTGTTCCCAGCTCAAGATTTCTGTTTACCCATGAGAGCAAATAGGAGATGTCTCAGAGTAGTGTGCGTTAGGCCACACCTGGAGGTCAGGTGTTGGTGGATTTTGTATCCCGTGGATGGTGTTTCTAGATTAAAATATTTTCAAGAGTAACATGATACAGGCTCCCTGTGCGGTGACTGCATTCATTGACGCTCTGGTAATCCTATCAGCAAACTTTATCTCAGAAATACGGGGTGCCCACCAATGCAGCAGGGCCTGTGACTGTAACCAAATACCATTCAGTGTGTGGCTTCAGCCTCCTACTGTTGAGTGGCAGGAGGGAGACGCTGAGATGGTGCAGCAGCTCCATCCAGTCCTCCCCGGAGAGCTGGGTGGATCTATTATTTATAGTCACCCTCAGCGATGTAGGCCTTCTGGGAGCATGCACAAGTTTGATGACCAGCTGTTACACATAATTTATCCCGAAACTATTTTAAAAGTCAGAACAGAAAAATCCTTTGAAACTCTGAGCAGGCCAGTATTCAGAGAAGCTGCTGCTTGGTGTTTTACCAGCAGCCTTCGCTTGTTTTCCTTGCCCTTTCGGGGTCAGCACTGTCTTTTTATCCAGTTTTCCCATCAACATAACCACATAGTCATCACAGATTGTCTCCTTTGTTCTATAAGCCATGGGCCTTTCCTGTGCTCTGGGGACATTTAGAAAACTCTTGCCAGTTGATTTTCTAAGACTAATTCTAATGACAAATTTTAAAACACTGATTTAAAGAATGTAAGTTTTAAAAAAGGACTTTGTCCCTTCCTTAACTTTTCTAGCTTAAGTTTGGCAACATCTGCAGAGATAAGAAGAGCCAGAATATTTTAGGAAAATTCTTTTTCTTTTACTTAAAGAGGTATCCTTTTCTCCCCTGCCTTTCACTCCCAGCCTAAAGGTCATGGATTCGATTCCCGGTCAAGGACACATACCTGGGTTTCGAGTTTGTTCCCCAGGCCAGTCAGTGTGTGTGTGGGAGGCAACCAATCAATGTGTCTCTCTCACATTAGTGTTTCTCTCTCTCTCCCCCTCATCCCCCCTCTTTTCTCCTTTCCACTCTCTCTAAAAAAAATCAATGGAAAAAAATATCCTTGGGTGATAATTTTTATAAATAAAAATAAATATTAACTATTACATAAAACACATCTTTCAGTGCTTCAAAATCTTAGCTCTTTTGGTCATTCTGTCTGGTTTTATATAGAAGGATTTGAAATGTAAATTGTGCCCTTGTAGGAAAATAACAGCTCTCACTATTTCCCTAACCCCCTTTTTTTTTGTAAAAAACACAAAGCTCTTTAAATAGTAACAAAGTAGTCACCCTCACCACCACATGATTATACAGTAAACATTACCTAATCCAATGCGAAAATGCCAATTTTATGAGCCAGTATTAGCTGCTATATTAAAACACCGGAAGTGACAACCACAGGAAAGGTAAATAATACTCAACACTTAGCCTTTTATGATAAGCTTGTGTAGGTTTAATAAACATTAATTAATTAAGACTCAAGGCACCCACCCAGGCGAGGTCCTTCTTCACCCTCTCAGAACTGGAAGGATCCACAGTGCAGCGCTAAGCAGCTTAGGACAGGAAATAATTACCTGCTCCAACGATGGCAGTGCTCTGCACTTTTTAACCGAGAGGACCCAGCCCCATTAGGAGCTAAACGCTCTCCCTTTAATCCCCAGGAACAGGTTGAGGGAGAGGAAGCCACTGAGCCAGAATCACACAGCAGGTCCCCAGCAGAGAGGAGTCAGCCTCTCGGATTCAAGTAGTAGGCGGGGTGTGAAGCCAGTGAACGTTTATTGAGGGCCTACTATGTGCTAGGCCCTCTGTGTCATCCCGTCCACCCTCTCCAGCCCCCCAAGATAAATACCCTGTCACCCCTCCATTGAGACAAGGAAAGGCGCTCGGAGGAGCAGCGAGGGCCATTAGGACTGCAAAGCCAACTCGTGTCCCCTCCTGTGAGACCACGTGTCACCAAGTGCAAGAAAAAATAGGAACGGTCAGACTCCCCAAAGTGTTTCTTCAACAGGATATAATTCTGGCAGTTTTCTATTGCTGCTGTAACAAACTTAGTATCACACATTTAGTAGCTTAAAAGAACACAAATCATCCTTCTGTTCTGGAGGCCGGAAGCCTGAGACAGGTCTGTCCGGGCTAAGAGCAGGAGGTGGGCAGGGCCGGTTCCGCCCGGAGGCTCCCGGAGAGAGTCCTCGGCCTTTCCAGCGCCCGAGGGCCATCCCTCGGCCCGGGGCTCCTTCCTCCGTCTTCGAAGCCAACCTCGCGGCGTCTCTGGTTCTGCGCCTCCTGCCTCTTGCTCACAAGGACCCCAGTGATTACAGCACCGGGCGCCCGGACGGCCCAGGACAGGACAGGGTGCGCGCCTCAGGGTCCCTGGTTCCCCCCGTCTGCCAAGCCCCGTTTGGCGCGTAGGGGGGCACACTGGCAGGTCCAGGGACCGGGATGGCCATTGCCTCGCTGACCACCGCACTCGGCGCGTTTGGAGGGTTCTTGGAGGACGGGCCTGCGCCGCCTCATTCCGCCCCAGGCCCGATCTCTTGCCCCCTCGAAGCCCCTCCCGCTGGGGAGCTCTGCGGCCCCACGGAGCAAACCCGAGGGGCAGTGAACCCGGGGGGCACGCCTCAGCGCAGGGATGTAAGAGCAGGAATTACCCGAGCGCGGAACCGAAGGGCCTGTGCCCAGCGCGGTGGCGAGGCGGCTTCTCCACGGCTGAGGGTCGGGGCCCCGGGGCTGAGGAGAGCCTGCGGTCGGGGCCGCTGCACGGGCTGCGGCGGAGCAATGACGCGACTACAGACACCGCGGGCGCGCGGCCCGGGGCTCCCCAAAGCCCTGCCCGCGGCCTAGGAAGTCCGGGGGGTCCCCTGGTTCCTGGGAGGGTCTGAGCTTCCTGGGGGGTGGGCGCCTCTGAAGCGCTTGTTCCTCTGTCTCTGAGATCAGGGTCCTGCTGATGCGAAAGGCAGGGACAGTCCGGGGCGGGGCAGGGACCTCGCCACCGAGGTGGAAAGGCTTCGACGCGCCCACGATTCTGACCTGCACCAGCGGCCCTCGTTGTACGAAAGGAGCCCCTGCGCGCCCGCGCCGCCCGCAATGGAGCCCGGCAGCGGCGTCCCCGGCCGCGGGCACTCGGCGCCCGCGCCCCGCGCCATCCTGAAGGCCCCGACGCCGACCAGAAGTGAGGCTCGTGGGCACCGCCGGCCGGGCGCCTCCCTCCCCCTCCAAGCCAGCGGGGGACACAGCGGGGGAGGGGGGTGCATCCAGGCGAGGGGCGCTGCGCGGAAAGGGGCCCAGAGGAGGAGCCCCGAGACCTGCCTGCCGGGCGCCTGTGGGTGCCCCGTGCGCGGGGAGGGGGGCCAGGGACGGGGACCGGGGGGCCGGGGGGCATTCAGATTTTATTTTCACCCAAGTGTGAGGCGCCTCAAGGTTTCCCAGTAGGAGATGACGTCATCCGATGCACCCCTTTAAAGGGCGTTTCCCAGAGGCCCGGCGGAGGGAGACGGCGGCGGGCGCGAGGGGCCCAAAGCCGCGCCCGGGGGAGGCGCGGGGAAGCGGCGCGGGTCCGCACACTAGGCGTCCGCGCCAGCGCCGCGCTCGCGGGTCGGGAGCCCGAGGGCCTCCCGCCCAACGGGTGCCCTTGGTGCCGGCGTCAAAGGTCGCCGAGGGTCCTGACGAGCAGGTGCGGGTGCGGGGCAGCCCCGCACCGCGCGAACCCCTCAGGAGCCGGCGGTAAAGGTCGTTAGCGATCCTGACGAGCGGGTGCGGGGCAGCCCCGCACCGCGCTAACCCGCAAAACTCAGCTCCCGAAGCCTAAGCGCCCGCCTCGGGAAAGCGGCGCCACCACCCGGGCCCGCCCGAGGAAACTAAGGCCGGCGGCCGGCCAGCCCCGGGGAGCCCGGCTGTCCGTCGAGCTTGATGCCGGAGACGCTCCCACGGAGGGACGGGGACGGGCGTCTCTTCACCGTAAAAAGCTGAGGAGACATTTACATTTCACTTCGTGGAGAAATGGCTGAGACACAGTCTCACCAAGTCGACCCGGTTCTTCAGCCCTGACACGCTCTAGCCTTGGTATCGTTGCGAAGAGCACACTGAGCCTTTATTTTTATGAACTGGGTGTGGGGAGGGCGGGAGCGGAAGGGAAGGCCGTCTCCCGCGCGCGTGCAGCGCCGCCGCCCGCAGCCGAGGAAGCCGCGCGCAGTTTTCCCGGGAACCGCCGACGTGCTTCCCAGCGGCCGGAGAGGCCGGCGGGCGGCGCGGCCTCCGGAGGTGAGGCCGCCTCGCTGGCGCTCACGGCGGCGCCGCCACTGCGCAGGGGCCCGTCCTCCTCGACAACCCGCAGGACCCGTCCCGCCGGGTGCGCGCCCTCCGGGCCTGCCCGGGGCCCCCGCCGCTCCCGGGTCCGGGCTGCGCCTCCCAGAGCTCTCCCCGGGCGGGGCCGTGGCTCCGCCCACCCATTAGTGTCTGAAGAAGGAGTGAGGGGACTGGAAAACAACTTCACCTGGGCGGCCCCGGGCAGGTCCCGGGGCGAGGCCGACCGAGCCCCGCGGGCCCCGCTCCGACTCACACGCCCCGCCCCGCGCCCGCTTAGCCCCGCCCCGCGCCGGCCATTGGCTGGCCCGAAAGACGCGGGGCGTTGTCGGTTTGAATGGGAGCCATTGGCGCTGCAGCGCAGGCGCAGAAGGCGCGGGAGGGGCGGGCTGCGCGGCGAGACCCCCTGGGCGGTGTTGGGACCGGCGGGGCCGCGTAGAGCGCCCTGGGAGCTCTGGCTCACGTGACCTGCTGGGGGCGGGCACCTGGGCGGGGGGCGCGCGCCGGCCCCCTGAGGTGCCCCTGCCTGGCCCGTCGCCCGCGGCGTGCGGACCAGCCGCGGGGAGGGGACGCGGCCGCCCGCCCGTCGCCCGAGGCGGCTGCTGCTGCTGCTGCTGCTGCTGCCGCCGCCGCCGCGTCGCCGCGTCCACCGTGCTCTCCGCCCTCGCCGGCCCGCGGGAGGTGAGTTTGAGGGGCGTCTGAGGGCGCCCCGCGGAGGGAGGGACGGGGACCGTGCGTGCGTGTGGGGGCGGCCCGGGGCGGGGGCGACCGCCTTTGTTCGCGGTGGTCTGCGGTCCCGGGCGGCGGGGACCTCGGGGACCCCGGGACGACACCGAGGTGCGTTCGCGTCGGAGCTGTGAAAACGCCAGTGAAGCGTAGCCGTCGCGTTCGCTGATGTTTTAGCGTAAAAAGTAGAGCGGGACGCGGGGACTTGTCAGGGCGTCCGAGCGCGAGTCACACACCATTGAACGCCGGCCCCGCGGAGGTGCCGCCCGGGCCGACGGCGGCCACCTGCGGCCGGGCGCGGGCCCCTCCCCCGGCGCGCCCGGGGCGGTCGGGGGCCGCGTCCACCCCACCTCCGGGTTCGGCGCCGCGTGGGCCCGCCGGCCGATTTACGGTGGAAATGGGTGGCCGCTGCGGAAAGTTTTAGTGACCACGGCCGGAGAGCCCTGTCCTGAAAACCTGTGCAGAACCTTCCAGTGTTTCCTCGCGTTACTGGTAACCGGTGTGGAAACTTTTAACGGGCAGCATTTGAAACCCACGAAGGGAAACGAGGAAGGATGGAAGTGTTGCCTCGGCGTGATTTCTCCCCGGCGGAGGGCGCAGCGCGTGGGCTCCCGGCGCCGCGGCGATACGAACCGCTCCTGCCGGGTTGTCCCCTTTGGAGCAGCGGCTTTGGTTGATTGTTTAGAACCGAGTAAGCAGCGTGAGGAAAGCGCGCCGTCGGTGACGCGGGCGTGTGCGGAGGGAGCGGGGCTCGGGGTTGCGTTTCTTTACACCTGGCCACGGGCTCGGTCCGACGCGCGCTCCTGCTGTGTTTACACGAGGGGTGGAGCCGATACAAAGTAACAGTCGTGTGATGTTGTGTGGTTAGAGGCCTTTCCCCCTAACTCTTTCTCTTTGGCCAGATGAGCAGTTGTATTTTCTTCTGTTACTAAGTCAGCATTCGGTGTTACAAAGGTTATATTGTAATATAAACCTCAGACTTGGTTCTAGGCTAATTGCAGCAAAAGATGGGCTATGTAGACGTTTAAAAATGACCCTGTTCTTCAGCGTAAAATATTAATAAGGTGTACTGAAAAGATCAACATTGTGTAGTTCTCAGGAATCTCAAAATGGAAAACCTGCCATAGATTTAGACTATTCTAAATCTAGTCTAATCGACACGTTCTTTTAAAATAATAACAGCAGCCATTATCATTATTGCTACTGTACTTTATGGAGTACTTTTATTAAGTACCAGGGCCAGGCACTGGGTTAGGGGCTTTATAAGTCATATCTCATCACAACACATGGCTAAGTATCATTATGTCCAAACCAACTCTGAGTGTTTAACTAGCTTAAGATCATATAACTAATAAGTCACTGTGCTGGTATTTAAACCAGGGCCTGATCCCAGAGCACAGCTGTATTCTTCCGTGTGTTTGAATCTCCTCCAGGTCTCTGGATTCCATCTGAGGGACATAATCCTTCGCTTAAAATGCCCGAAGGTCCTGCATTTTGTTGTGAACTATGTGAAAAACATATTCCAGTTTTCTTTTAGGACTGCTGACTTTTTTTCAATACCTTATAAATCACATAACATTTTCAATATCCTTCTAAATCACCTTTGTATATGTAGTGCCAAAGTGAGTAGTTCATCTTTATAAAAACAGTAAAAAATAAAAATACTTTCCTGAGTTATTTACATGAATATGAATATACTCTTTACTGTGGAGTAGAAGTGTATTCAAGTGTGGATTTCTCAGTATGATAGGATTCTTTGCTGCTTTATAGTTCAGTTCCTCCCAGGCAAGAAATCAAACACCTTTGTTGGACATCAATTATGTGCAAAGCAGTTTGCTTCTGGAGTTTTTGCAGTATCTTTTTCCTGTCTCCCTGTCCTGCCCTGTATGTTGCTGCCAGGTTATCTTCCTCGCACAGATCCAGCTTTGCTGTTTCTTTGTGGAAAAAATTATAAGGTTGACCATTATGTAAACACAAGGCCAAACGTGCTTTACCCATATAATATTCAGAGTCCCTCATAGTTTAGTACCTTCTTCGACTTCTCTTTCCCTACCCTTGACCCAATGTGCTTTCCTGGCACACATTCTGTGTGTTCCCTCCTCCTCGCTTTTTTTGAGTCATTTCCTCTATTTGCCTAATAAGGTCTGCCCATCCTTCAAGGTGCAGTACAGCTTTTATTTCTTCCAAAAAGCTTTCCTGAGTCCTCATAACATTATTGAATTGAATTGAGTCATTTTTGCAGAAAATGGTGTAACTTTTACAAGGAAAAGACAGTTATATTTTCCTGTGAAAAATTCTAAATTCAAACTCTTTACGGATCCAGTTTAGGCATTTAAAATCCTTTTGTACTTGGGATTTATTTCTGCTTAAAAATGTATTTGAAAGCAATTTTGCCGTGTTAAAATCCTGTTAAGAGAACGGATGAACAACACTCAGTTGAGAGGACCACTTCTTTTCTACTTCACCAGTGAGTTTTTCATGTACGTACTAATTTAAGCTGATGGCTGACTAGCAAGGGTAGCAATAAGTGGCTGTGGGTCGTGTTCTCTGGTGACTTGATAACCAATTTTCCTAAAGTTACATTCTCCCCATTGTTTACTAATAAGTATTTCTCTTTTCCTGGCATAGTAACATCATCAGAAGACTATTTTGAATTTTACTTCTTTGAACTTTTATTAACTGCATCATGTTGGTCCAATAATTTGTGTGGGCCCTAAAATGATAACAAATAAATGAATTTATATTTATTAACAAAAGATTGCATACAGATCAGAAAGGGCAAGGGCTGCATATACTGTATTATATGAAGGAGTTTGTGTGTATGTTTGTTTTAACAAATTGGGCTTAGTGCAAATGTCCAGTGTTTTTGGGTTGCAGACATTTTCTTGTGATCCTGTCTTATAACCTAAGCAGTCATTTGAAAAGCACTGAAAATATAATTGGCGTTGATTAAAATTTAGAATGTCTTTTCTAAAAGTCATCCTTGTGTCTATGATATTATATGTCTATGTATCCAGAATTTTGTGTTTATAATAATTAACTAGAAATCACTTCCCTTATGCAAGTTAGAGACTCTCAGAAGGTTATTAATTTTACTAACGGATTAAAAGGACCATGTCTAAAATTGCCTTATAGGAGGGAAGATTAACATCATGTATTTGTAAGTTATGGGCTTCAGTTTGACGAAAAATAAAACCAAGTAATAGAGATAAAAGTACTAATTTATTCTAATGAATATATGTAAGACTTTTTTCCTTTAGTTGAATGTGTTTATATTTTTAAGTATAAATAAGTAAACTTGTTGGAGCAGGGCTCTTGAATCATTATGATTACTGAGAAGAGTGGCTTGAATTAGTGTAATCACTGGCTTAATTCACGTGGGCTTTGTATAATTTAAAAGCAGAGCCCCTTTCTAGTTTGCCATTCCCCAGAAAAATAGTCAGTATTCAGCTTCTCCCTGAGTGGTCATGGGCTGCCCAGCCCTAATTGCTGAGAGGCTGCTGGTGCAGTAATTGCGAGGCCCACAGCGCCTTGTGTGGAGCCCTGGAAACTGCTGCTGGCTCACAGACAGTCAGCCTTCCTCGTATGGGTGGACTCAGACTCTTCGCCCTTCCTCACTGTTTAACAGCAGTACGAAGGTGAGGGCTTGAATAGTCAGTGCTCTCTCTTGTAGATTACATTTTGTTTTAGTATTTAGTTTCAAATTTCATGTATGGCTTTTATTAGTATTTTGGTTATCCAGGGAGTGTAATTCTTTGGTGTCCTTTTAACTTCATGTGATGGATAAAAACATAAATGTTCCTCACTAAAAAAGGAAGTTTATGTATAGCCGCCCCTTATCCTTGGTGATGTGCTCTAAGACCCCCCCAGTGGATGCCTGAAACTGTGGGTAGTACCAAACCCTGTGTATATTATGGTTTTTCCTATACATAAATATCTTTTCACTTAAAGGAAGCTTCTCTTTGGCATATTTGAATTGCCAGCACCACTACTCTTGTACTTTGGGGCCACGATTAAGTAAAATAAGGGTCACGAACACAAGCCCTGTGATACTGCGACAGTCAATCTGATAAGGAGGAGGCTACTGAGTGACTGGGGGGGTGTGTACAACTGGACCAAGGGGGTGATTCACATTCCGGGCTGGATGGAGGGGGTCAGCTGGATGGAGGGGGTCGTGAGAAATTTCACCACTCATAACGGCAAAATGTTAACATTTATGAATTGTTTCTTTCTGGACTTTTTCATTTAATATTTTTGGACCACAGTTGATCGATGATAGCTGAACCTGCAGAAGCAAAACTGCATGTAAGGGGGTAAGTTGTTTAGAATGGTGAGCTTTCAGGTGTAAACAATTGAAAAAGGAATTCTTATTTTATATTAATAGAATTGTTTTTGGATTTTACTATGCTGAAATGGTTGCATTCATTGTTATGCATTTTAAATGTCCACAGCTCTGTACCTGCATTTAAAAAATTCTGCCAAGAGCCCTGGCTTAGTTGGTTGGAGCATCCTCCCGTAGACCAAAAAGGTTTTGGGTTCAGTTCCCTGTCAGGGCACATACCAAGGTTGCGGTTTACGTTTGATATATGCGGCGATTATCAGTTAACGTTAAAACTATGTTCAACACTGTAGATTAAAATAGCTATAAACACATAATCTTGAGTTATCTTTAGTTCTCAGTATTATACAACAGTTTGATTAGATTATATTACTGGTTTACAGATTGTGTTGAATAAAGAGTCAGAACTGTTATGCATTGCTTTGTTATTTTTCTCCTATTGCAATTTCTCTTTAATTTTGGCACTGACTTATTGCAGTGGTAACATTTAGATCTCATTGGTAAATTGAAAGGAGTACAAAAGATAAAAATGTAACTGTCTGTCCCCTACTTCCCCCCATTGCCTTTTTTGCAAATATTTCACTGCGATGGAGAAAGCAAGGCTAGGACCTTTTGCTCTGGTTGCGTACCTTGGACAGTGCCCAGAAGTGCAGTTGGCTTGCGACAGGAGTCTGCCTTTTTCACTTCCTAATCAAGTAATTAAACATGAGGCCATCAGAGTCATGTACTAGTTGATCGTTCCATGTGCTTCTGTCTGTTTATAGGATGTGGAAAAATTACTGCTTTCTCTTTATTTCTTTAAGGTCAGACCAAAAGATGCCACCAGGGAACAGTTGTGTTAGCAGTGAGGTTTTGGAGCATTGTTTTTTAGGACCTGGGAGATGCTATTAAGGTTATATGTGTTCCTTATAAATTACTAGTTATACATCTTAATAGAGGTTGGAGATTAAATCTGATGTTTTCTTAATATTCTTCCAAAGCTATAATTTCCATTTCATTTCCTGGTCATGTCATTACATTTCTTATCCTAATGAACAATTCATAATTTAATATTTGTTGCAGATTTTATTAGTCTTTAAAGTAGTAACACTAACAGATATAATAGATGTAAACACTAAGATAAAGTATGTGTTAAATGTGAAGTGGATTTGCTAACTCCATGCAATGCAGGCATGAATGGACATCTTGTTACTAAATTGGTCAGAGAATTCTTGCAACACAAATCATTGAATCAATAATTGCTTGTTTGTTCAAAGAGTAGTTTTAAGATAAGAACTGTTAATTATTATGGAGACTGTAATGTAAGAGTGAATTTTTTGAGGATGCTCTTCTTTTGAGAATGGTAAAGCCATGTTATATAAATTGTCCTAGTAAAATGGTGAATAGCATTCTGTCTTCTTGCTTGTTTTAATTATTTTAAAAATGGTTCTTCATGCAGTCTTTTTTCATTTAATTTTTATTATTTTTATTTAAAATTTTTATTTAAAATTCCTGTCCCCTACTCCCTCCTCTTTGGTAATCATCATCATCTCCTCTATTCGTCTGTTTGTTTATTCAATTTTTAATTACACGTGTAAGTGAGATCATGTGGCGCTTGTCTTTCACTAACTTGTTTCCCCTTAGCACAATACCCCCTAGATCCATGCTGTCACAGACGGCAACAGTTCGTTCTTTTTAATGGCCGAATGATATTCCACTGTGTATATATACCACGTCTTTGTCCATTCATCTATTGATGGACATCTAGGTTCCAGATCTTGGGTATTACTAGTGATGCTGCAGTGCACATAGGGATGTGTATATACTTTTTTGAATTTGTGTTTTTTACTTCTTCCACTAAATATCCAGAAGTAGAATCGCTGGATCACATCACAGTTCTATTTTTAATTTTTTGAGGAATTTCCATACTGTTTTCCATATGGTTGCACCAGTTTAGAATCCCATCAACAGTGTACCAGGGCTCCCTTTTCTCCACATCCCCGCCAGTACCTGTTGTGTGTTGATTTATTGATGTTAGCCATTCTGACAGGTGTGAGGTGTTATCTTATTGTGGTTTAATTTGCATTTCTGTGGTGATTAGTGATGTTGAGCACCTTTTCAGATGTCTGTTGGCAAACTTTATGTCCTCTTTGGAGAAATGTCTGTTGTGGTCCTTTGCCCACTTTTAAATCGGATTGATTTTTTTGGTGTTAAGTTATGTGGGGTTCCTTATCTTTTTGGATATTAACCCCTTATTGGATGTATCATTGGCAAATATCTTCTCCCATTCAATAGGTCGTCTTTTTGTTTTGTTGATGGTTTCCTTCGCTGTGCAAAACTTTTTATTTTTATGTAGTCCCATTTGTTTATTTTTTCTTTTGTTTCCCTTACCCGAGGAGACATTGCCCCAAAAATATCACTAAGAGTGATGTCACAGAGATTACTGCCTATTTGTTTTCTTCTAGGAGTTTTATGGTTTCGAGTCTTGCATTGAAGTGAGTAATCTATTTTGAGTTTATTTTTGTATATGGTATAAGAGAATGATCCAGTGTTATTCTTTTGCATCTATCTGTCCAGTTTTCCCAGCACCATTTATTGAAGAGACTGTCCTTACCCCACTGTACATTCTTGCCTCCTTTGTCATAAACTAATCAACCATATAGGTGTGGGGGTTTTTCTGCGCTCTCTGTTCTGTTCTGTTCATCTGTATATCTGCTTTGATGCCAGTACCACCTTAGAGGGGAAAGAAATATAATGGGTTAGGTTGGCACACCCAGGAGGCTTCAGAGGCAGTGATAATGTTCTTCACCTTAGACTGGGTGGTGCCTTGTAAATGTTTATTGCGTCATCCTTCCATACACATATTTCCTGAATTTCTTTGTACCTACTCAATATTAATAAAAACATTTTAAAGGCCTTAATGAGTTCAAATAGAATATACTTTTAGAGCAAACGAATACAAGTATAACCTAAATATCAGCACAGATATCTTTTGAAGAAGTGAATTTACAGTTTAGAATCTACTTATTCAAATAATTATTGAATTTTCATTTTACTTATTAATAGTTTTTAAAAGCTTGAAGTATCAGACTTTTGTTTTTAGATACTTATACATATTCTATATTTGTTTATAATAGAAAATATTACATAAGATTGTATTTCAAACCAGTTTAAAAATTAAACTTACTTAGAATTCTCAAGTAAAGCCCATGTTCTTTCCCCTAGTCAGAAGCTTCATGGTGCAGTTGAGCCCGAGGCTGCTTTCCCCTGCAGTTGATGTGACAGTCGTCTGTGGTTAGCTGTGTGATTGTGTGCAGCTTGGGGTTACTGCAGGTTATTCTTTGAAACTAGGACTTCAAGCAAAGCATCTTGTATTCCTTTTGCAGAAATGCTGCTGAAGTGCTGCTGAAAGGGCCAGAGATGCAAGGATTTGGGACACATTTTGAACCTTTAAGCTGTCTGACATTGACCTCCTTTCATTGTTAACAAGAAGAAGCAGGAGCTTAGGATGTATTAACACCCGTTCCTTAATGTGCTAACTGGACACTGTTCTGCAACCATTCCACATTGTAAAGAGCTGGATTGGCACAAAATAAGATAATCTCATATTTTACTCAGCTTATAATATGACTCGATGGAGGAAAATTTGATAAGCATGAGGGAAGACCATTCCTTTCATGTTCGTTACAGGTAAGACTACTGCTTTCTTCGTGGGTGGTTTTTAATCCTTATTTAAATACATATTTAGCTCTGATCATTTCAGATTTAACTTTGAAAATATTTCAGATACACTAGCCATAGTTTGTATCTCTTATAAATAGTTTTTTGTTGTTGTGGTGGTTTTTATATCCTTTCTATAGGAAAATGGTAGTAGAGACCAATGATATACTATAGTTTGTTTATTCTTTTCTGTGTAGAGTTTGTAAATAGTTACTTTATATTTTTGTAATTCTTTCTATAATGAAAATACAAAATTGAAAAATACTTCTAAATCTTTAGTGGTAAAAGATGGATTTTGCAATATGGTCAGCTGAATGACCTAATTTTTGTGTTACAATTTTTAAATGGTGCTCTTTCTACGTGAGCTTTTTAAAAAATGGGTATTAACACTGGAATGTGTGGGTACTTTTCTAAACATGATAAGCAAATAGCCTGCTACTATTTAGTGATAAAATATTAATGACATTTCTGATACATTTGGAAACAAAGCAAGAATATCTGCTTCATTATTATTTGACATTTAGTCTGGAAGTTCTGGCCATTGCACTAAACTGTAAAATAAACATAAACATAAGTATTAGAGTGGAAGACAATTTTTAGTAAGGTGATTAGATACTAATAAATCCCTTGTCAAAACTGCTACAAGTTAATATTAAATAAACATCAGAACATATAGCAACAAATATCCAAAATCTCTAATGAGGGAAGGTCTTTGCTGCCTTAGATGCCTCAGCACACGTCTAGGAAACAGTGAGATTTATCTTTGGAGCAGATGGCTCATTAGGGCGTGGTGCCAGGGAAGCTTGTTATAGGTAAGGCAGGGCATTTTTATTAAAAATAAAAAAGTTTCAAATGAAAGAAAATGGAAGGCATTCAACATAATTAAAATGAGCTTTTAATCTAGGAATTGCCCTCATTCCACCTTTTGGGGCATAGTCCTTGAAGCCTGGGAGTTACCTGCATACTTCCCTTCTCACTTTGTATCCAGTGGAAGCCTTGCCCGTCTCCCTCCTAAGTGTCACTCAGACTCATCTACCCATCCGGACCTCTCCCCTCACTGCTGTAGTTCAGTCCCTCATGGTCTTTCCTCTGGACTCTCCAATCTCATCCTCTTGGAATCCATCGGTTTAATTTGCCACTAGGGGCTCAGTCTGAATACACAGACCTAACCGTGCACCTCGCTTAATCCCTGTGGCGGCTCGTCACCTATAGGGCAGAGCTAAGCTTACGGGGTACACCAGATCTTCCACTCCTGGCCTCCGCCTCGTCCTCCCTCCATACTTCCAGTCCTCACCTCGCACCTTGAGCTCTGGTTCCTGGAATGTGTCGTGTGTCCCATGTCACAGTGCCTTTGCTCAGGCTATACCCTGTAATGTGTACCCCCTTCCCACTAACTTTGTTTAGCTAATTCTCCTTAACAGCTAAGAGCTCATATCTCCTCCTGGAAACCACTTCTAAACCCCATGGTTTGTCTGTGTGTCCTCTGTGCCCCTGTGCGTATCTCTATATTAACATTTAATGTGTCTGTTTATAGAAACATGTTTGTCTCCTCCCTCGCCACTCTCTCCTTTGACCCTTCGTGCCCTAGGGCAGCCGTGATGCCTCGCCTGTCCTCTGGCTCAGCCCACATTTGATGGGTGTCCATTGAGCTTCCTTGGATACAACCAGCAGACGAACCTAGTAAGGCGTTTATCTGTCTTGCCAAGTGTTTTCCAGAGCAGTATTCCTGTTAATTCTGTGAGAGCAGACGGGGAGGAGTGGACTGTCCCCCTGCCTGTAGGAAGGTCCTAGGTTTCTCCTTTTCCAAGACACAGTGTCGGTCAGACTTGGTCGCATGTGAGCACAGGACTCCACCAGGGGAACTTAAAACTCTGACTATTTTTAGTAAGAATGTGCCAAACAAACCTCTGGCTTCATTAGTGCTCTAAGATCAGCATCCTGTCTGTTGGTGGATTGTTGTATCGTTGCAGGTAGCAGTTTGTAGCCCTTACGTTTGGGGTCAGGCCTAGTGTAAGCTACTGTTCTACCGTAGGAAACACTTGGCATGTAATGTTTCATCCACCTGGGTCTCTACTGTGGAGGTTCTCTCCTCTCCCTGGGGTTTGCGGTTTTGATATGGAATAGTTCTTTGGACACTAAGGAACCTCCTGAGAGGTATTGGAGCGCTTTATGAGGTATTTTGTAACAGAATTGTGAAGATAGAATGGATGTTGATAGTAAAATGGAATTAGTTCTAAACTTTAATTTTAAGTAATTATTCTTTTTAGGTATGATAAATAGTACTGTGGTTATAATTTTTTTGAAAATGACTCATCTTTTAAATATACACACTAAAATATTTAGAAATGAAATCATGCTTTTTGGAATGTACTTCAAAAGAATCTGAGGTTGGAGAATGAGGATGGAAGTAGAGATGAAACATACTGATAATATATCATATATTACTGATGTTGAAAGATGGGCATGTCAGGTTCATTATACTAGTACCTCTAGTTTTGTAATTCTTTGAGAAATTGTGTTCATATTTGTTACTATGAATTATAAACATTTCAATACTTTTTGGTATTGTAAAAAATTAGACTATTGCATATAAGTTGTAAAAGAATACAGTTTTGGTGTTGAATTCAATTTTGCTATGTGAATGTAGTTAATAATATTCCTTCCTGCCCTGGCTAGTGTGGCTCGGTTGGGGCCATGCATTGAAAGGTTTCCTGTTCAATTTCCCATCAGGGCACATTTCGGGCTTGATCCCAGCAGCGGGTGTGCAGGAGGGAGCTCATCGAAGTTTTGCTCTCATATTAGTATTTCTCTCTCCCTCCTTCTCTAAAAGAAAAAAAAAAAATCAATAAAAATATTTTTTAAAAAGAAATAATATTCTTTCCCAAAACTAGTTTGAGGTAGCGGGGAGTGGTGTAAAGAGAAGATTTGGAGACAGATGGGATTTCATTTCTCAGCTCTGCCTCTGTATGACCCTAGGCAGGTCACTTAACCTGTCTGAGCGTCAGTTTCCCCTTCTGTAGTAATGCCTATCTCAGAGGGTTATTTTGAGAACTGAATTTGATATAGTAGTATAGTAAAATCACTTTTAAAACTAAGTTACCAATCAGAATTTAAATCAAGATAATTTTGTACTACTCTCCTTTCTACAAAATAAACTAGAATAACTAGATATATGTGGGAAATTGAATGGATGAAAACTGCAGGACCAGGACTGGTCGTGGAAAAGGTCAGTGCCCAGTTAGAACACACAGAAGGTGGAGCTGAGGTCTGTAGATTTGACAGCTAGAGGACAGAGCAGGAAGGAGAAGGTGCGGCACAGGTTCATTTTTCAATCTCAAGTCCTGAATCCGTCATTTATTAAGTAGTGTGTGAGCCCTTTGAGGGGAGGGTCAGATTTAGACATAATTGGTATTAAATCTTTTAAGTGATGTAGCATCAGTGTTCTAAACTTCTTCTGCTTTCATTGATATACTATGAATGCAGGAAACCAAAATTAAGGAGGTAAAGAGAAAAAAAATCTAGTATGGAAGAAACATTAAAAATAATATGAAAATATAAAAATGGAACGAAATGAAAATGACATGAGCTTGTGCAGAAAATGAGGAAATACAGCTATAATGTGCAGTCAGCAAAAGTGAAAACTTTCCCTCTGTGATTATCTATGGTTATTAGAAGTGCACTTTCTTTGATTATACAACTGGACAGGTCATTGGGTCTCGAGAATAAAGGAACCTTGTGTGTGGGATGCGTTTTAATGGAGAGCTGTGTTCCTGGTTTGCCTTCTACTCTGGGTGTGTTCTGTTTTCAACCCAACTGGTAAACAAATGAAGTAATTCTATTCTCTCAGAGACAGAGAGGATATGAAATTACTTTCTCTGTTACTATTTAATGATCTTCTAAAATATTTATAGACTAACCTGCCCCAACTATTTTGCAATTAGATACATTTCATTGAGGTGTTGGAGATTTTGCCAGAACATTGACTTCTAATAAAATGTACCAGAGTCATAACATATCTCAGAATTAATCATGAACTAGAGTCTGAGACTGGATTTCAGGTGTTCGTGACTGAAATAACTTTCTAAGGTTTATTCTGTAGGGCAGCCCCACTCCATGGATTTCAAAGACACCTTTACAGCCAGTCTGCTATCACTGTTTCTAATGGGAATCATGTAAAATACCTTTTTTAAAATTTTGTTAATTGCACCGTCATTTGGATTAACGGTTCCAGTATCATGTTGTATAAGTTTAAATCCAGACGGTCAGATATTTGTGGTGAGGATATTGGTTTGAGGAAGACAATTCTCTGTTTTATGTGGACATAGGCCAGCACTGTTGTGAACTTCTAATTTTTCCATGTCTTACGTATGCAGAGCTGGTTCTGTTCTGCCTTTGCTCTGATTTCCTGGTTAGCAAGCTCGTCACCCCGAACTGATGGTGCTGCTGTGTGGGCCTGTCTGCCGCCCCTGCAGTGTGAAATCATGGGCTTCATTAGTCTTCCATTGATTGATGGGAGGAAATTTTACTAACCAGTGCTCTTTTGGTGGACCTTTAAGTTGTCTGTGTTTTTTTTGCTACTGAGAACATCTTTTTACATGTATCTTTTTTATTTGTATACATGTAGCTATTATGTACAATTTACTAGCAGTGAAATTGCTCGCTCTCTCTCTAATAATTGGAATCATGCTTAAATTTAAAAATTTTAAGAGAAAAAGTAATGTATTTTATATGTAAAAAATATATTTTCCAGTTCTTTCCCTATAATTCTTAGAAGTTCAGTGGTTTCAGTATTTAGACAAATAAAGACACCTAATTAAGGTACCTCATCTAGCAAAAGAACCTTTGATAAAATCACATTTTTACACATTACTGTTTTGCTGACTCACTTCTCTTCACACAGAATACCAGTAACTTCATAAAACCTTAAAAATAATCTTTTTCTTTTATGAACTTTCATTTTCTAAAATACAGTTCTAAAGGACAGTTTTCACTTATGAAAGATGAAAGACTTATTTGAAATGACATGAATATAACAATGTAGGTTTCTGATTTAACTAATTTCTCCATGTGCTTAGTGTCCCTCCTGTGTCTAATCCACTTGGTGTGAGATCGAAGCAGAGTTAATAGAGGTTTACTTGCATTATTTTTTATAGATCCATGAATGAGGGTGAAGTCACTAGTCTAACTATGAACAAACAGTAGCCTTTGGCTAAATCTCTTGAATCATAAAAAATATATATTCCTGGATGTAAAGCTTGGAAACGACCTGTCAGAGGTGACGACGTAAGTCTGAGCTTCTGAAGCAGTCAGCTCTGAACCTTGTAACTGGCTGTTACTCTCGGTCCAGATTTTCTTTTGGCCTCATCAGGTTTATTGTCCACTTTTATGACTCCATTTCAATCATGGCTCTAAGGAGCCTGAAGGACAGCACCTAGGAAATGTTTAATTGACCTGATACTAGAAATACAAACATATAATCATATCTGAATGAATTTAATTCATATTTCCTGTTAAAGCACAACTTAGAACAGTTTAAGAACATTATTTTAGGAGTGGGTTGCTGGGGGTAGGGTGGGCAATTAAAATGGGCTCCATATAGAGATATTCTATATAAAATACCTGAGACTCAGGTACATTTGAATAGGCAAATGAATGACCTTTTTGCTATAAATAATGGCTTACTGTTTTGTCAGTCATGTCAGCTGCTCTGAGCAAGGGCAGCCACGACTCACATTGAAACTGTGCTACTGGAAGTTATAATGTGATCTCGTAACTGTATCCTGTGTAATTTTGTAGAATGGAAGCTTCTTGCCTGGAACTGGCCTTAGAAGGGGAGCGTCTGTGTAAATCTGGAGACTGCCGTGCGGGGGTGTCCTTCTTCGAGGCTGCAGTTCAGGTTGGGACTGAGGACCTGAAAACACTCAGTGCTATTTACAGCCAGCTGGGCAATGCTTATTTCTATCTGCATGATTACGCCAAAGCATTAGAGTACCACCATCACGATCTAACTCTTGCAAGGTAATTAATTTAAGCTTTTTAATGTCCTTTCTCCCTAAATAGTCACTTTCAAAATATTTGTGTTTAATTTAAAAAACTAACAATACATTTAGTGAATTCTAACTAAATAGCATTGCATTTAAAAACTAATCTTTAGGCTGAGTTTAATTAAATTAATGAATTAGTGAAATGACCCTAGAGTTTAATTAAATGAATGAATTAATTAATTTAAATACAGAAATGTAAGTTTTACATTTTATTCAAAGTAGGTTTCAAGACTAATGGGTCTTTCTTACCTTAAGCATATTAATTGTCCTCTAGAGAAAACTGTACTCTGGCCACTTTATATTTTAATACAATTTGCTTTTTTTTTTTTTTAATTTTTTTCCAGGACTATTGGAGACCAATTAGGGGAAGCCAAAGCTAGTGGTAATCTGGGCAACACCTTAAAAGTTCTTGGAAATTTTGATGAAGCTGTAGTTTGTTGTCAGCGACACCTAGATATTTCCAGAGAACTTAATGACAAGGTAATAAGGAAACATTTTTCATTGAAATTGCTTTGTGTTTTAATTGTTTAATCATTCTGTAGTTCATCTAAAAGTTAATACCAGAAAAGAAAATATTCATAGAAAATAGAAGAAAAGAAACATACAAATTGTTAGAGGAAAAAAGTAAATGAGAGGTCCTTCTTCATACATGAGCGTTGTTTGGTTCTGGGTGGACAGAGTGTAAACCGTTCTTTCTCCTGGCTGCAATATCAAGGGTATTACAAATGAATGTGTGTGGTGGGCACTGATACCTGACCTATGAGTTCTAAGTATAAAAATGAAATCTCTGCGCCATCTTCATCCAGGTGGGAGAAGCAAGAGCACTTTACAACCTTGGAAATGTGTATCACGCCAAAGGGAAGAGCTTTGGCTGCCCTGGTCCTCAGGACACAAGTGACTTTCCCGAAGAAGTGAGAAGCGCTCTGCAGGCAGCCGTGGACTTTTATGAGTGAGTAGTGCTGTCGGCGTGTGGGCTGCTAAGCTGTGAAGCTCCTGTACATTCTTTATCCCATAGGAAGCGTGGATCCACTGTATACTTTAATGCAGGAGGAAGCTTTGATGTTTAGCAAAGACTTTAAAATTAGGGACCAGCAAGGGAAAATAAACCATCCAATTTTGCTAAAAGGTTACGGTTGGATTAGTAGTAATCCCCTCCCCAGGAAAACTTCCATTTAAACTGCAGGCTAGCGCCACTTAGTGGCAGAAACAAGAAGTGTCATTGGTTAGTCTAAGTTCTTTGGGGTAAGTTTAGTCTCTATCAATAGAATTTCATAGAACTTCTTAGCTTAGGGGTTTCAAGGTTAACTACATCCTTGACTCTGGGCAGAAACCCCCTAGATGGTTTAGTAAAGTGTCCCCAGCCAGTTCATATAGCCACCCTCCATCATAGACACATCTTTAAAATGTGGCACATTGTGGCTGTAAGTTTAATTTTTTTCCCTAACAAAATGACTTAGATTTGTAAATCTAATTAATACACCCTCCTTATTTTTTCACAACTTTTTGTTATCACTTAGGGAAAACCTATCACTAGTGACTGCTTTGGGCGACCGAGCTGCCCAAGGACGTGCCTTTGGAAACCTTGGAAACACGCATTACCTCCTGGGAAACTTCAGGGATGCAGTTATAGCTCATGAGCAGGTACGGTGCAGGCTGTGGAACCAGTCACCTTCTCCATCTGCACAGTGATGAGATTATTCTTTATTATCACTCTATCTATCTAATCAGAGTTTTCTCTTACAGCGTCTCCTTATAGCAAAAGAATTTGGGGATAAAGCAGCTGAAAGAAGAGCATACAGCAATCTTGGAAATGCATATATATTCCTTGGCGAATTTGAAATGGCCTCTGAATACTACAAGTTAGTCTGATATTTCTGTAGATAAATGTAAAATGAGTAGTATGCAGTCCTGTTAAAGCACAGGCAGGTTTAAAACCTGCTCTTTGCTGCACATTAGCAGTAGGATGTTGGGCTTCTAAGACTCGGTTTCCTCATCTGTAATGGAAGATACCAGTACCTTGCTTTTGGAGTTGTGTGAGGATTGAAGGAAAAACTATATTAAGCACTTACTTAGCATGGTACCTGCACAGTGCTCAGTAAATATTATTGTCCCTAAGATTTAATACCAGCAGTATGACCCCTTTATACTATTACTTTTTACCTTTAGAACTGTTTTTAAATGAAATTCTTAACTTGTTTAGCATGTGTAGTATGTATATTTATATGCTTTTTTCACCCAGTTTGTAGAGAGGCCAAAAGAAAGCCTAGTAACAAAAGTATGGCTTGCTTTTCCCCAGTGGTCACTGGGTTTTTCCACCCTTTCACCTCTCTGCCCATCTTCAATCCTCGCTCACCTGACTGGCAAGCCCAGCTCCTTCTGTGGCAGGTCTTTCTAACCCGTCCACAGACTTGACTGTAGATGACAGCAGATGTTAGGCTGCCTGAGATGGCCTGGTCTGTGCTTTCTAGGTTGTTTGGAGTTTTCCCTAATTAGTGGGGATCGAAGGCCCATACAGACTTTTGGCAGGAGCCCAGTTTGAATGAACCAAAGATACAGTGACTGATTTGTATTTTATTGTTAGAGAATCCAATGTGAGAGAGCACCAAATATTTTGTCATCTTAAAAAACGGTAAAATTCTTTAGGTCCATCTAAAAACTAAAATGTCATCCCACCTTCCTTTAAACATTAACCAAATGGTTAGTATTTGTTGATTAGATATGAAATATCCTCCCAAATATCACTATATAGGGAGTATATATTTTGACTTTAAATACACGTTTCTTATATTTTAAAGTTAAAAAACATAGATGCTATTCTTAGCATTTTGTAACTACTAACTTATTTAATCCTCACAAAACCCTGTGAGCTGTCTTCCCCATTTTACACGTGAGGAAATTTGGCACAGAGAAGCTGATGAGTTGCCCCAATCTCAGAGCTAAGCTGGGGTTTGAACCCAGAAACACTAGTTTTACGGCCCATGCTCTTAACTGCTACACTAGCTTCTCAGTGACGATTCCATAGGCATTAGACAGAATGTGGTTAATGTTTAAATGTACTTAATATTTTTCATGACTCAGTGACTTATGGCCTAACTCAGTATTTTAAATTTTGACAGAATGTAAAGGCAATGGTGTGATTGAAAGATCACGTGAGCAGAGCCACTGCCACTGCCACAGGGAAGGTTTTCTTAAATGTTAAAAGCGCTGTGCTAATCTTAGAAGCACTTGATCTTATGTGTCACTCCTTTTCTCTGGGAAATTAAAGGACCCTCAAATTTATTATAAAGTCTGGATTTGCCTTTCGTGTTTCAAAGGCATCTTTTCATTCTGTCTGGAAGTAGCGGAGAAAATGCAGGATCTTAGGCTCTAAAACAGATTCACTTTAAAGGCAGGTGGAAAGTGAGAGTGTTATTTTGTGATTATCACCAAAAATAAAATGATGGGTTTATGTAAGAATTAATTTCTTCTTTTAGAAAGACACTCCTGCTGGCTCGGCAGCTTAAAGACAGGGCCGTGGAGGCACAGTCCTGCTACAGTCTCGGAAACACCTACACGTTACTCCAGGACTATGACAAAGCCATCGACTACCACCTGAAGCACTTAGCAATCGCTCAAGAGCTGAAGGACAGGTGAGTTATACACCTTGTTACTATAGTTATGGTACAATATAGATGCACTGTTCAATTCCTAGAATTTTTCCCGTTTTTAATAAAGTGTTTTCTGTGTTTCCTTTGTTCTCTTTTTAAGGAATTTCCTGTTTCAGTACCATCCTCTGTATTGTTTGAAGAGCTAGCATGTGTTAGGGGATTAGCCTAGTTCCATGAAGCCTTGGACCCAGATCAGTGACTAGGTTACAAACCCCACTGCCCACAGTGGTCCTTCTGACAAGACCAGAGTGGATTGGGGTGAACTTAGACCCACAACCCCGTGTGGCAGCCCCAGCTCATTGCTGCCAGCAGGCATGAGGGCCCATTATGTCAAGTTCCTCGCCTTTTTTAAAGAGAAGCTAGAAGTCCTGAGTTTCATATGAAGTCTACTGATTTTGAATGCTGGTGGCTAATTCCTTTTTTTCATTGAATGAAAAAACAGCATATATGTACAGGCCTTTAGTCCATGTTGTTTACTTTAGGAAACTGGACTTTACCTCAGTATGAAGGGGAACTTCTCTCTCCACTATCTCAGAGGTGGTGGGTTCTCCCCAGTTGGGCTTAAACACAGGCTGCACGATTACCCTGGTGCTGCGTAGAAAATGGGGTGGGGGAGCTGGACCTGTCCCTGACATTTGTTTATAATACGGTGCATGTTTAAAAAGGTGTTTGAATACTTGACTCTGAGTTCTCAGCATTACCTGGGTATTGTAGTATGTCTCTAGTATTGTGATAGTATGTTTTTTATATCAAATACCAAGTAAATGCAGAGCACTATGTGTACCTTTAATTACTGCTGGCAGCCCTGATTCCCACGCAGACTTCCTTTCAGATAACAGCAAGTTTGCCTTGATTGTTTCATAGAATTGGCGAAGGAAGAGCGTGTTGGAGCTTAGGAAACGCATACACAGCCCTAGGAAATCACGAGCAAGCCATGCATTTCGCTGAAAAGCACTTGGAAATTTCAAGAGAGGTACAAAGCTGAAAGACTGCTGTTTGCACTGCTGTGGTTCACATCACAGGGGACAGTCCTGGCACTGCTCTAGACTGCTCCTCTACGGCTGAGTGATAAGTTTAACTATGTATTGTTCTTGTGGCATCAGAACTGCAGAAAGCACTTTGAAATACTGATCAGAGGTGTGTTTGCATTGGCCTTGATGTAGGAAGGTAAGGCCGGGCACCAGGGAGTGAAGATTACTGGAATATGGCCCTCACTGTACCCCATTTCTGCATGGACAAGTAGCATGTGTGGGAAGAAAAACATGGCTTTTAGAGTCAAGGACTGGCTGTTACAGTGCTGCCACCTGCTGGCCATTTGAGCTTGGAAACCTTTCTGAGCCTCATTTCTATCTGTAAAACAGGAATATGTTGCAAGTCATTTTAAGGTTTAGAGATAATATATAAGTGTCTACGATAATGTCTAGTGCTGGCTTAATAAATGTTAACTGTTACTATAGTGTGGAAATAAAATATTCTAAGGAAATTTAATTCATATGATGCTAAGTTAATGTGTCACAGAACCACAGTCTTATTTAATATGATCACGGAGATTAAGAGCAATCTAATATTTAAAGAACTAAAGGATTGATAAAATTTAACTAACTGTCCTATTGTCATGTTTTAGAAACTTTCCTTTTCTTTCTTATTTAAAAACATTTCATTCTAGTCTCATAGTTCCAACATAACTATTTTCATTCAGTTTTAGGTCACAACATTTTCAGCTAATCTTCACCATTCTTTGTCTTTACTCTAAAATATGTTTGTGGCTGTAGGTTGGGGACAGAAGCGGTGAGCTGACAGCACGGCTGAATCTCTCAGATCTTCAGATGGTTCTTGGTCTGAGCTACAGCACAAATAACTCAGTAATGTCTGAAAATACTGAAATTGATAACAGCTTGCACGGTAAGTAACAGGTCTTCAAAACCCAACTTGATCCTTAAGGTTTACCTTTAAATTAGTCACTACATGTGTACCATATCCAGAGAGAATATGTAACACAGGAAGTTCAACATTTTATTAACACACTTTAATGAAATTAAGAGAGAGATTCGGGAGAATTTTAAAAACCCAAATCTGGTTCTTTAAAGACTAACCGATCTACAGCAAGATTATCCCAGGAAAAAAGTGAGAAAAAGAGAAGTGGACATAAGATAGATGCAGCCAGAAATTAAAAAGATGAAATGACCCTGAATAATTTTGTAAAAAACATACTTGAAAACATAGGAGATGTGGACAATTTCTAGGAAAACTGAAAGGACATTTGCCCCACACGTGATTCAAAAGGGGTTTGTACTCAATGTGTAAAAACTCCTATGAATTAGAACCAAGACAAATAACCCAACTAAAAAATGGGCAAAAGCGATGAACAGAAGATACACTAACAGCCCATAAGTACTGAAAGATATTTAACTTCACTGAATCAGGGAAAACTACAGTGAAATAATATTGCAAACCTATGTGGTAGAAAAAAAAGGTCTGGTAATACTAGTACTGAAACGATGTGGGTAATGGAAAGTCTTATGCAGTACTTACTGGAATAGAAATTGGTATATTTTAAAGAGCAACTTGGCAACACTCTGGTAAAGTTGAAGATGTACCAACCTTATGACCCAGCAATTCTGCTCCAGTTACATACCCTGACATCCACCTGGGAGAAACACTTACTCGTGCACACTAAGAGATGTCCAGGAATCTGGAGTAGTAGTACTTGTAACAAAAAATACTACCTGGAAGCAACCTAAATACCTGTCCCAGTAGAATGGATAAGTAACTGATTTCCTAGTCCTAAAAAGACAATGAAAATTAAACTACATACATCAACTTGGATGAGTCTCACAACTGCTCCAAGGAAACAAGTTAGAGGACATGTACAGTATGAGACCATTTATATAATATATGTTTTATTGCTTATACGTAATGAAAATATGAAAAATTAGAGGAAGGAAGAAGGTCGTTGGGGGGAGTTAACATGGTTTATTTTTTAAGCTGGGTAGGTATCATGTATTCCTTATATTATGCCTTTTAAAATATTGCCTCTCTTTAAGAGCTGGAGGGGATATGAAAGTTTTTATATTTCATGATAATTTTATTGAAAAAGAATTTTGAGGAACTTCTTAACATTTCTTGACTGGCAGTAAATCTGTCATCTAATGAGACCTTAAAATGGAAATGGGCATCTCTGAAATAATATACTGGGAATGTTATTTTTATTCGTACCCCAAAATTGAGGATGTAAAGCCTTTTCCTTATGTTTTTTCTTATTTAAACCACTCTGGTCTTAAGGAGCTAGATAGTATAAAACCAATTATTATAAAAAGCCGTTTCTAAATTAAGAGGTAATGTTAGTAACCAAAGTTAGTTTCCCAGCAAAATGTAACTTCCTTACACCAAAGCCTTGGAGGAGGGAGTGCATATCCTATTTTTATGTAGTTGATATGGAAAAGTATTCTTCTAAAAAGAGCATGTTTGTACGTATTTCCTACTTCCATATGGGTTTGTGTACCAGACTTTAAAATTCAATAACAAATAGCCTAGTGATGCTGAATTTGTAGTCTGAAGGTCTCCCTGGTTTATTTACTCTTTTTACAAAGGTGCACGCCCCAAGTCTGGACGCCGACACAGTATGGAAAACATGGAACTTATGAAGTTAACACCGGAAAAGGTGGGCAGTTTTTATGTTTTGAATTTCTTGACCTGTTATAATATTTTAGTAACTTTTAATTTAAATGAAATAGTTTATTTTTAAAAATAAAACTACAAAGTAACTTTATTTTTAATGTACAGTTCTCATTATTCATGGATTCCATATTTACAGAGTTGGCTACTCACTAAAATTTGTAACTTCAAAAAAAATATTTGTAGTGCTTTTTTGACCCCCATGTAAGGTCTCATTTTGCTTTCAATTCTTATATTAGTTTCAGGTGTACAATATATTGATCACTAAGTCTCGTTAGCATCCATCACCTCACAGAACTATAGAATTTTTTTCTTGTGATGAGACCTGATTTACTCTTAGCGTCTTTCAAATGCGCAGGACCAGATTGGCTGTAGTTGCTGTGCTGTATGTTACATCACATCTTTGTAACTTACTTGTGTTACAACTTTGGTACCTTTTGACTCTCTTCACCCGTCTCATTCACCCCCCGCACCCCCACCTCTGGCAACCACCAGTCTATTCTCTGCATCTGTGTGCCTGAGGTTTTTTTGCAGTTTTTTTACATTCCACATATAAATGAGATCATATGGTATTTGTCTTTGTCTGAATTACTGCACTTAGCATATGCCCTGAAGGTCCGTCCATGCTGTTTAATGACAGGGATGCCTTCCAGAAACGCACTGTTAGGCAGTGACCATCACCGAGGGCGCTCACACACACCGAGGTAGCGCAGCTGTTGCTCCTCGGCTGCGAGCCTCTACAGCATGAGACTGCACAGAGCCGCCTGAGATTCAGTTAAATGCAGGAGAAAAGGGTACAGTCAGGAGATGCAGTAAACGGAGATGTGTGGGGTTAAGAAAGAGTTCTGGTGTTTTTTCCATGTCCTGCTTTACACTTACATATATAATTTTGTAGGTACAGAACTGGAACAGTGAAATTCTTGCTAAACAAAAACCTCTCATTGCCAAACCTTCCACAAAGCTGCTCTTTGTCAACAGATTGAAGGGGAAAAAATACAAAACTAATTCCTCCACTAAAGTTCTCCAAGATGCCAGTAATTCCATTGAGCACCGAATTCCGAATTCTCAGAGGGTATGTACATGTAAAATAAGTTTTCGAGTACTGTGACTACAGTAGTCCCCCTTATCCACGTTTTGCACACCAAGGTTTCATTTACCTGTGGTCAAATGCAGTCCAAAAATATTAAGTGGAAAATCCCATGAACTCATATTTTAAATTGCACTCTGTTCTGAGTAGAGTGATGAACTTTCATGCTGTCCTGCTCTGTCTGGCCCAGGCATGAATCACCTTTGTCCAGTGTCTCCACGATCCCTGCCTGTTACGTTAGTCACTCAGTAGCCAGTTATTAGATCAACTGTTGAGGTATCGCAGTGCTTGTGTTCAACCCTATTTTACTTAACGGCCCCAAGTGTAAGAGCAGTGATGCTGGCAATCAGGATGCCAAAGAGAAGAGGGAAACTGAACCTGGGGTGTTGCCTGTATCACTGATATTTGCATAATTCATTCTTCAGGATCTGAAGCAGTGCCCCTCAGTCTGAGGTACATTTTGTTAGCCTTAGAAAACAAGGATTAAAAACTAAAATAACTACAAATGCTTTCTGTTAGTTGGGTTGAAATCTTTTAATAATAATTTTGCCATCTTGTATTTTTATAAAGAAAATGCTAGCTTTTAATGTATATCAAGATATTGTTCCAATGATGATCTGAGGATATGCTGGAGTATTCAGATTTTCTATTTCAGAAACTCAGTGCAGACACTGTTGGAGATGAAGGGTTTTTTGACCTATTAAGCCGATTTCAGAGCAACCGGATGGATGACCAGAGGTGCTGCTTACAAGACAAGACCTGCGGGACGGCTTCCAGCGCAGCTCCGTCCACTCCCCCAAGAGTGATGCTAAAACGTACGTTATCTGTGCTTCCCCAACTTTAATAGTTTCCTTTGATATTCCTGAGTTATTTCTGAGAATTCAGTTCTCATAGGAGGTACAATAACATCCCAAAACAAGGTTTTGTGTCAGTGCCCCTGAGTTCATCCATGTTCCTAGTCCAGGGCACTTTCTATCACACTGCCTCTCTAGTGTCTCTGGGGTTGGGGAAAAAAATGAGTTATATGTACAATGCAAATGCTTCACATCTGGATTAAAAAAGCCAAGACAGACTGAAGAAAACTTCTGCCTATGGCTGAAGCTCAGGCCTGCCAGAGCCTTAGAAAGATGACTTCCTTTCCCCTTGAGAGAGACTTCCCTGCAGCACTCTACTTAGCTAAAAGGTTCCTATCCGGGGCATGGAGTAACAACAGTCCCATTCGTCTTGGCTGGACGCATTATGTAAGAAAAACAGCTGCTTTACCTTCCGAAATCTAGTCCTGAATCTTGTGAAGGTACATGTGGGTGGGCACCAGGTAAATGCAGTCAAACCTGAGCTACCACCAAATGGATGGTAGAGGTTCTCTCGATCCACTGTCCCACCCATCTCTGACTCTCAGTGACAGAGCTAATAGGAGGGTGGGACGGTACTGGCACTGAACACAGCATGAGGAGCTGTATGACAGATGTGCTTAATGTTGCGTTTTTCCGGTTTATAGCATCCTCTGTCTCCGTGGTGTCCCCCAACACGGATGAGTTTCTAGACCTTCTTGCCAGCTCACAGAGCCGCCGCCTGGACGACCAGAGGGCCAGTTTCAGTAACTTGCCAGGGCTTCGTCTGACACAAAACCACCACCAGTCAGTCCTGGGCCACCTGATGACGAACGACAAGGAGCCTGACGAAGACTTCTTTGACATCCTTGTAAAATGTCAAGTACGTGAATATCTTTATCACCCGTTTACAGAAGGATGCTGTTGAGAGCTTTGGCAGTATTAGAACTCAAGTTGGGAAGGGCTCACTGCATTAGTGATAGCTTCTTGTTTTGTAGTCCTTTTGGCTGGTGATGTGGAGAGAAAACTGAAAGAAATGGGACAAAACCAGAAAAGAGCCCCTCTTCCCTAAATTCTAAGGAGGCAGCATTAGGAGCAACCAGTGATTAAGTTAATGTAGGGACCTGTCTAAACAGTTTACCATTTGGGAAAAAAGTACATAGTACAAAAGCTTTCATATTTTAGCTGTTTTAATAATTACTAACCAGTGTGGTTAAGGACAGAGAAAAATAAGCATTTTCACTCAGAAGAGACATTTTCTCCGCCCGGCCCTAGCTCTTATCTGTGCCTCGCTCATGATGATGACAGGTACCGCCTACATTCATTCAACAGAAAATGACTGAACACCTTTTATGTTCTGGGTACTACTCTAGACATTGGAGATACACTTGCTTTGTAGTGGGAGAGGCATTAACTGTGTGTGTACAGGTTAGTATGTGTCAGGTACTGATACTTGCTGTAAAGAACATTAAAGCAAGATAAAAGGCTGGTGGTTGGTGGGGAGAGTTTCAGGTGTGGTGGGGACGGAAGACATGTCTGGATTGACATCTGAACAGAAACCTGAATGAGGCAAGGCAGTCAGCCATGTGAAAGAACATTCCACAAAGAGACAGCAAATCCCCCAAAGTTTAGCAGGTTCAAGGAACGGCAAGGTGATGGGTGTGGAGTGAATCAAGGTGGATGGAGAGGTAATTGGGGCCGAGGGCACCTAGGCTGCAATGGGAAGACACTGGAGGCTTCTGCATGGTCATCCTGGCTGTTAGTAGGAAAACCAGCTAGGAAACTAATGTGGTAATTCAGGCAAAAGACAGTGGCAGGAGTGATGACTAGTCAGACGATGGGTGAGATCTGCTAATAAACTGGGTAGTGGGTATGAGAGAGAATCGAGGGTGACTCCTGGCCTTATGGCTCGAATGAGTGAGTGGAACAAATGGTACTATTTAATGAAATGGAGACAGGGGAAACAGGTTTGGGGAGGAAAGCAAGAACTCTACTTCAGAGTGTAAAGTCAGGTACCTGATCAGACAGTCGCGTTAAGAAGGCAATGGGACATAAAGGTGTGACCCCGAGAGAAGGAACTTCGGGAGTCGTCAGCAGGTAGCTGGTGTTAAAGCCCTGGATGGAAACTCCCAAATCTAATTGGCTAGAGGAGATGAGCCCGCAATCAGCCAGAGCTGGAAGAAGACCTGCGTGTGGGTAAAGCTAAGCACAGCAGGTGTTTTAAGGAACCTCCAGCTGTGTCAAGTGCTGCTAAGAAGGGGAGTAAGATGATGGCTGAGCTATTAGATTTGGCAACACTGAGATTAGTAATTTTGAAAGATACTATTTTAGTGAGATGACAGGGACAAAGGATGGAGTGGGTTGAGAAAGGGGGGATATCATCAGTTGGAGGGGGAGGGGGAGGGAGGTGAGTTTTTCCTACGCTGGGAGGTAATAGGGCACGTCTGCAGAGGAATGCGGAGCAGCTGGAGCAGAGGAGGGTGCGCACATGGAGGTGGGAGCAAGCAGGAATTCTCTGCTTCCTTCTATTTTCTCAGCAAAGTGAGTAGGGGCATAAACTGTTTAAAAGAAAAACAACTTTCTTTCAAAGAAAGTTGACACTTTGTGACACTGAAAGCATGCTGACCTGTGCTGAGCACTCACTCGAAGTTCATGGTCACTGAAGTCAGTCCGGTCAGTACAACTGTGTATCTTCCTCCAGTCACAACCAGATGCTTAAGGAGAGCTTACAAGGTTGGTATTTTGCCCAGAGAGCAGGAGAGTGGGGGAGAGAAGCACATGCTAGGTAGTGGTTTGGAATCTAAGGAGAAGGAAATGCAATGTGTACAAGTGAAAAGTAGCCGTGACCTGAGTCAATACAGAAATACTGAACATCAGTGAAGCAGATGCGTAAGAATTAGAGAGGGGTGGGTATCTCCACAGCATAGCTGGAGACTTCAGTACCCACCCCACGGTCAGTAATGGGCAGGACAACCAAGCAGAGGCCTTGAACAAGCAGTGCACCCCTGCATCTAACACATCAGAACACTAACGCCCAAGTGCACACGGGAATCGCTCCAGGGTGGGCTGTATGTGAGGCCACAAATGAAGTCTCAGCAGAATTTAAAAAAACTACAGGATTGCTGGAGAAATCAGAAAACCTGGGGAGTGTTCTGAAATTTAGAGGAGGGGGGCTCGGGGAAATGTAAAGCTGTGCTCATGTTAAAAAGGGAAGTCTTAAATCAGTAACCTGTGCTTACAACTTTAGGAGCTAGAAAAGCAACACACTAAACCTAAATCCAGCAGAAGGAAGGAAAGAGGATGAGGCCAGAGACATATAGAGAAAATCAACAAAACCAAATGCTGTTTCTTCAAAAAGATTGACAAACCTCCTAAGCTAGACTAAGAAAAAGACAAGGCTTAAATTACTAAAATTAGAAATAAAAGTGGGGACATTACTCCTGATTCTACAGAAACAAAACGTACAGAATACCATGAATATAAGCCAGTAAGTTGGATAAACAACTAGCAACACAAAACCAGCCAAGAAAATCATGAAGAAACATGAAATAGACCCTGTAAGAGATTCTATCAGAAATCAGAAAGCCCTGGACCTGATGCCTGCACAGGCACATCCGACCAGACATTTAAAGAGCTCACGTCAGTGCTTCTCAGACTCTTCCTGTGACTTAGGAGTCATTCTGTGAGGCCAACATATTGCCCTAATACCAAAACCAACAGGACACTATACGAAAACCACGGACCAACATCCTTTTTGAATACAGAGGCAGAAATCAACAAAATACCAGCAAACAGAACCCAGAAGTATAGTAAAAGGATTGTATACCAAGACCAGGTGAGATTCAACATATGGAAATCAATGAGTGTAAGAAAGTACCACACAGTCATCTCAAATGATGCATAAAAAACATTTGACAAAATTCAGCACATTTATATACTAAAAACACTCAAACTAGGAATGTCAAGAAGCTACTACAACATAAGTCATTTATGAAATACCCACAGTTTTCCTCAATCAGTGGTAAAGGACTGGAAGCTCTACCCGGAGCAGCTGGGCAAAAAAAGAAACAAGCAGCAGCCAGACCGGAAAGGAAAAGGGAAATTACCTTTTGTTCAGAGTGACAGGCCCTTCTATGTAGAAAATCCTAAAGATTTCACACACACACAAAAACGTTAGAACTAAGGAGCAGATTCAGCAAAGTAACAGGATATAAAATCAATATCCAAAAATCAGTTGTTTCTCTATGCTAACAATAAGGAAATTAACAATTCCACTTACAATAGCATCAAAAGGAAAACACTTAGGAACTAACCAAGGAGGCAACAGACTGGTACAATGTAAACTACAAAATATTTCTGAAATTAGTAATGACATAAATTTCTGAGAAGAGGAAAAAAGGAAATGTTTAAAGCTGTATTTCCTGTTGAGAATGACAGGCAGCTCAGTGCTCCCTCCCTACTGTATCTGGGTTTTAATCTCTTTCCTGTGTTTCCAGGGGTCCAGATTAGACGATCAAAGATGTGCTCCGCCACCCGCTGCCACGAAGGGACCCACGGTACCAGATGAGGACTTTTTTAGCCTTATTTTACGGTCTCAGGCGAAAAGAATGGATGAACAGAGAGTTCTTTTACAAAGAGATCAAAACAGAGACACTGCTTTTGGACTGAAGGACTGTTTGCAAAGCGATGCTCTGTTGGAATTTAAAAGTTCAGGAAGAAAATAAGCAAACCTCTAGTTACTGTGGATGTATTTTTTTACAGTAACCCTGTTTCCTTTCAGAACACTGCAAGGAAATTCAACCTACTTCTTTTCCTTAAAAGGAGAAGTTCCAGCACTGTAATGCAGCTTCAAGGCTGTGAGGGTGCGTAAGTACTTAACCTCTGTACAGCAGGAGTGTGAGGGACACTGTTGGACACTCACGTGCTTCGGTGGAGGGGTCTGCTGATAAGGTGCTTCATCAGCTTCCGTGACCCCTGCTGGGACTGTTCTCTGGCAGCTTGTTAGATCCTTTACCTCTGTTTGTAAAGTAGAAAGTTAAATGAACTCTAATCCTCCTCATCGACTATGGCTTTTTTTATATGTAACCACCAGTGTAGAGAAATTATCCTGTCTATAGTCTCAAAAAAAAAAATCTATGTTCTCCCCCTCCAACAAAATCTGTGTATTTTCAATATATTTTTAGGCCAAAGCCATTATAAAAGACTTCTAAGAAATAAAGTTCTTTTAGCTTGTTTGGGTTCTTTGTTAAATTAAAAAAATAATGATGGGGATATAGGTTCTCAGAAATGCCTCATGAGCTACACATCGTAGAATAGACTTACACAGTGCACCCTGCCAGCGCTGCAGGTTTGTTTACACCAACACGTGAGTAACTGGGTTGCTATGATGTGACAATGGCCATGATGTCACTAGGCAATAGTAACTGTTCAGCTCCATTATAATCTTATGGGGCCATCACTGCATAAATGGTCTGTCATTGACGTCCTTACATGGCACATGGCCATATATATCCATATAGATACAGATGCACATATGGTTTAAAACTATCTTTTATTGCAAAATACTGCTGTAAAACTTTTTAGGATCTAATGTTAAAAAAACAACTATGTGGTTACGTCAAGAACCTAAGCCACAAAACAGATGAAAACTCCTAAAATTTCAGTATGAAAGATGGAGGTTAGGACCTCAGTTGTCATTAAGCCTCTCCCCAGAAACCGAAAGGTGTTTACAAGGATATGTAACAACACATGACAAAGTTTAGCAAAAACAAGACAAGGATAGAGCAGAGCCTGGACCCTAAGGCCAACTGCACACGGCAAATGCCCCCCCTGGAATAAATGGAACACTTCACTTCTGGCGCATCTCACTCTGCACACCTGGGGAGGGACCCGGGGCTCTTTCTAAAAATCCTTAAAGTGATTTTGATTGGCAAACAGTGCGAACTACTTCTCCAAATGGCCAATATTTAAAAAATAAAAAAGGAGAAAGTTACACAATCTGGAATTACATTAAGGGCTCAAGAAGAAAAAAGATTACTCTTGTTAGAAATTTTGTTAAAGTAACTCAACACCTGGGTTTTATTACGATTCACACATTCTATATGGGGTATAATGTCCTAGACTTGCCTCCTTTTAAAAAGTGCACATAAGTTTCATGGGGCTTTTTCTTATAAGAATATTCATTGAGCAAAGACAAGCGTACAAACTGGAGTAATATAAAAGGAAGTGTATATTTTGTGTATATGGTAGTTCTCAGACCCTGTAAACAGTCAACATTATTCCACTTAAAAACTGCTTGTAAAAGCTGTCTACACCATTCTGATTTCTCCAGAAAGCTTGTCTAATCCCTGGTGTTAGTGATAAACACTGGCTAGACGATCAGTGAGCCTCCCGCTCCTAGTTACAAACTGGCCTGGGTGTGGTCTTCCCTGCACTGCTGTCAGCAGCAGGCACTGCCTTGCTAGCCGCCGAAGTAGAACTCATCCCCACATGGTCATCTGTAATGAAAGAATACAAAGACTGAATTTTAAAGTTTTTTAAAAGATCCATTTTGGGACTGATAAAGGGCTGTCAGGAGTGCGGAAAGCACTCACTCCTCTCAGTCTACACCTGAGGCCCTCATTCCTTCTAGAACAGACCCCTGCTCAGAGGACAGCCACGCCCTGGAGAGCACGGGCCCCGTCACGGAACAGGTCTAGTCCCCAGAGAGGACTAGGTTATGTGCATCGACATTCCGAATCTGCTCCAAACCACCAGCATCCTGCCGTTAGTTCCTCTGTACATGCCTAGTGTTATAAATTTTAATACACAATTCTTTTTGTATTTCCTGGAAAATATTACCACTTCCCTGATGACATACTGAAGACGTTTGCAATATTAAACTAGGTAATATTAACACACAAAACTAAAATTGTTAAAAGCATCTAAGCAATGCTTCAAGGAGCCAAAAAAGGGGTATTCTACATTTCATGTAAAAAACATACACAAAGTCGTAAAGTACATGATTGTCTAAGCACTATGCTGTACACCTGAAACTAATACAAAATAATATTCAATGAAAACTAATTGAAAAATAAAATTAAGAAGAAACATGTCAGAAAGCAAATGCTCTCAGTCAGTCCTTTCCTCTGAAACAAACACCTGAAGGAAAATGCTGACTATTCCTGACTGGTGGTGGTCTTAGTAAGCAGCTGGACATAAATGTTAGTGCGAATTTGCTTTTTAGCCAGGTACCAACCAGCAAAATTTTTAATTGTTTTTTCTTAAGTTAAAAATGAATAGTTTTAAAAATCAGAATAATCTAAAATGTTGATTGTATCACCTGTCTCTAGTTAAGAAAACACCCTCATCTGTTTTCCCCACGTGTACTCTCTGTGTATAACCTCTAAAAATGCGCACTTCCTGTGGTCTGCCCAAACGCGGTTTGCTAGAATACAAGACACTGTCCTATCCACAGTCTCCGCTGCTGGGGCTCTGAACAGCCAGCAAAATGGGTCTTCTAAAGCCTGCGCACTTCGCCTGGTGGGGAAAACAAAGCCACTCTCAAGGGCCATTCATTACACAGGAAGAACTGAGATTACCGACCTAACATGCTGTTAACCTACAGTTCCCGGCAATCTTCAGGCTGTCTTAGCAAAGGGGAGGGTGACAGGGGTGACAAGGAAGCAGCCCCAGTAACAGCTGCGAGGTGAGAGATGCAGGCAGGACATGAAACTACAAAGCCACCTTGGCCTGTGAGCAGCCTGCACAGAGACATGGGAGCTGGTTGTATGGACCCCACGGCCCTATGAAGATGCTGAAGGACATAAGGAGAGTAAACTTGCCTGTAGTGGACTTTCCTTAGAAATGGTTTGTGAATACCGGCCACTTTGGGGACGCCATGAACAATTAAATTATTCTAACTAAAGTAGGTACCACAGGACTTCTATCAGGCAACGCACTTTGGTTACCTGGCTCCCACATAGGCCTATAAACAATAAAACTTCTTTTTCAATGTCCCTAATTCCAACTGGCTCCCTCAATTATTCAGAATTAGTGATGCTGCTGTATTTGTTGATCTATGAGATCCTGTTTCAAAATTAATACTTTAAAACTTTGTGGGACATAACATCAAAGAGAATATATAAAACAGATAAAAGAAGTTAAACAGAAATATCGTGAGTTAATTCTGATTGTCAGTAAAAACATTAATGTTTTAAGTTGGTACCTTTGTAGTATCAGAATATCTGTAGCAAACAGTGAAGAGTATACGTTACAAAGTCCCGTTACACAAGGGTGACCTCTGAGTGCTGTCCAAGTCCCGGTTCCTCTAGCAAACGCGGGCCGCCGGCCGGGTCCCTCCCAGCTGCTCCCTCGGCCGTGCTTGCTGGGCTGGGTGTGCTGCCTTCCACGGGGCTGCCTTTGTCATCAGTCCTGACCTGGGCCTCTTCTGCTGCGGGTGGACCTCCCGCAATCCTCGAGATCCCCTGGCCAGAGATGGGCTCAGGAGGCTGGCTGCCCTCTGTGCTGGTTTCTGCCTGTGCGCTTTCTCCCGGGATTCCATCAGTCTCTCTGGGCTAGAAAGTACAGAAGTACACTTTGTTTCACCTGTTTATGTACCATAATGTGAAGGTTTAGTGATCATGCTTATTAAGTTTCTATGCAAATCTGAATTCTCTCAAAGTGCTGGACTGTACGGAATGACATGGAGGAGTGGGGCACTGAGGACGAACTAGGTGATGAGGAGGACTGGGGACCACTACTGCTAACTTCTCTTGCCAGGTGAGAATAATTCACCTGACAGACATTTACTGAGCATATACTAAGTTCTAGATGCTGGGGATACTGCAGGAACAGACGAGACAAAAACCCTGCCCTCACCAGAACTTATATTTAGGTTGCGGAGAGAATCAGGCAGCAAACAAATTAGCAAAGCATCACCCCAGAAGCGGGCCGGTCTGAAAGGGGCTCGGTGAGTAAGGCTTGAAGAAATGAGCCAGATGGCTATGGGGGAATGACTCCAGATCATGGATACCAGCACAAAGGCTCTGAGTTCAAGGACTAGTCAGGAGTGGAGGGAGCGAGGAGGGGACCAGTGCACGAACAGGTGGGGGGTGGGCAGATGGCTAAGGCCCTGGGCGGTGGTGGCAACTCTGGTTAAGGTGTGATGGGAAGTCACAGGAGGATTCTTAAGATGAGTAACAGATAAACATTAACTATGAAAAGAACACCTTCAAGTTTTCTAGATCCATGCAGATATATCTCCTTTATTATAAGGAACTCCAAAGGAAGGGAATCTACAATTTCCTCGGCTCTATTGTGTTCGTGACTATTTTTCAAAGGTTTACACTTGCAACTGCAACTTAAACTTTGCCAATAATAATACAAATTGCTGTCTCAAACAAAAATGGAAATGTCCCTTTAAATGCTCGATAATGGTGGGGAAAGGCCTCACTGTTCTGCAGGAAAGAGCACAGTGTCACCGCTAGTGCTACAGAAGACTGGGAAGGCGAGGCTCTCCATCCCCTGCCCACTCTTCCAGCCAAGACTTGGCCTTCAGTGAGGCTTCCCTGTCTCCAAAGGGAGCCGTGTCAGTTGCGCCCACTGGCTGGTCTCCTATGAAATTTCATAGGAATTTCCAACTGTGCTAACAAACTTGTTAAAGAGTGCTTCACATAAAAAATCAAGCTCCTTTCTTCTAAGGAGGCTGCCCTAACGTTTGAGCAGAGAGTGGGAAAGAGAATGAGTAATTACAGTGCAGGTCAGAGTTACCCACGAGTCCTACAGGAAGCACTGAGGCCAAAGCAAAGGGACAGAGAACGAACCGCCGCTGACTTACACTGGGCACCACCTCAGGATGCTCTTGCACCGCTGTGTCTGGTCTATCAACTGCCCGGAGCACTTCGGGGCTCTTGTGGCCAGTCTGAGATCTCGAGTCAACAACTTTCTGTCTCAAAACATCTCTTCTACTTTCATATGGTCTGTCATAAGGGCCTTGATCGTGGGGGCCAATTTGGCCCCTATAATAAATGTCTGCATCACCTGCTCCACCATGGGGTCTATAATAAATTTCCCGCTGCTGGCGCTTGTCACCTGGCAGAGCCGCGGGTGGTTCTTCTCCCGGACCACCTAAAGGCCTCAGCATGTGAACTGATTTTCCAGCACCATAGCAGAAACCCTAGAAGGAAAAGACATACGCATCCCTGAGTACATGGCTGGCTTACAACAAAATTAGGAGGGGCTTTTCATTCAGGGTGCTGACAAAATTATGTCATTTACTTTGTGGCATTTATAGACATAAACATGTTAAATTTTTTCATTAGCGGTCTCTTCTTTCATACAGGGCCAGAGTAGACAATAAAAACTGAGAAATCACTCAGTTATATTAAGTAAACATTTCAACCAGCTGGACATATTCTGACTGAATTATAACAATGGCAGTTAGGCTAAAGCCTTGAAAGTTCCACTGGAAGGTACTGACCGATAGCCACACAGATGTTGTCCACATTCACACCCATCCTTTAGATGGTAAATGCTGAAAATTTTTCAGTTGCACATCATGTAAACATTCTCTGGTAGGTTGTTTTTTGGTTTTTGGGGGTTTTTTACCAATACAAATTTGGTTTGGCTAAAGCTACAATTCAACAGGCTTTGAGTCCTAGTCCGTGGGAAACACTAGGCAGCACTTCTCAGTGCGTGCCCACGGAGCGCTGGGAGGACCCTGAGGCTCACAGTGCAAACAGTCTCTCCTTGCTGACTGACTATTTCGAGCCAGAACTTGCCCGTGTGGCCGCCTGCTTTTCCATACTTGAATACTTGGGACCGGTCAGCAAGGTTAATAAACATCCCCTCCTGAATCCCCAAACTGTCAGTACACCTGCCTCTTCCACACCTTTCTGAGGCTATTAAACCTGAAGCTCTTCCCTTCCCAGCGTTGAAGAACTCAGACCACAGCAAGGAGGCCCACCTTCTCGAAGAGGACAACAGCCGACCGTGTGTGTATTAATTCACCACGAGCAAAGAACCAACTGAAAGGAAGGTCTTATTTTAAATCACTGCCATTGCATCTACAATCCAACTTGAGCACCACGTCCTTGCTTAGAGGAACATACGTGGAAGTATGAATAAAGCTGTGCACCTAAAAATTATCTTGTCGCACCATTAGGCGTGACTCAGCCTGATGATTCAGTCCTGCCCTTGTTTGTAAACCCCGAGCTGTCGGCGGTGCTCTGTACTAACCAGGACGGCCAGTGCCATGATGATAAGCACTGGGAGGTGGACTATCGCTGGGATCTCCTTCAAGAGCGCTCTAATAAATTCACCAATTCCTTTGCCGATGTACTTCAAAGGCTCCGTGATAAAGTTGGTGAACGTCACTGCCAGGGCCTAAAAAAGGTAAAAGCAACTTCATTTTTTTCCTCAAAGGATTGAGGCTCATAGAATGAGCCAAAATTCACAGGGCACTGAGGCCAAGTTACATTACATAGATCAAAATGCTGTTATGTGTTTTAAAAAAGTGAAAAATCACCATGTAATGGAAGTCTATTTTTTCTGAAACAAAGGTTATTAGCAAAATGACTAAAATATACTAACAATTTTAGCCCTAGCCAGGCGGCTCAGCTGTTAACAGTGTTGTCCCCGATATGCCAAGGTTGCAAGTTCAATCCCCAATCAGGATATATACAGAATCAATCAATGAGGCATAAATAAGTGGGACAACAAATTGATGTTTCCCTTTCTCTCTCAAATCAATAAATAAAAACACTAGCAATTTTTAATATATGCAAGGGTTTTTTGACTTTGTATAAGTAGTTTTTATAAAATATATTTCGTACCTTTGTTGGTGGGACCAACAAAATAGGGTTGACTAGTAACAGCTCATAGTATTTTTGGCATGGGTCATCCTTATAGGTCCATGAAGTTCTAAACCACTCTATTTAGAGAAACAGACAAAACACTGAGTCATTTTAAAAAAGTGCATTTCATTCCCAAATAAGACAATATTTTGGTTTTATCTCACCACCACCACCAGGCTACTTTAAATTATTTTACAAAATAGACCCCCTGTAATGCCAATTTAAAAAAATTTTCATCTTATGTCCAAAATGCTCATTTTAAAAATCCATTCAAATTCTACAAGTCTTATGCAGATAAAATATAGAGATTTCTAAAAGGTAACTATTTGAAAAGTGGGAAACTGAATAAGACTGTTGGATTCCATCAGTCACTGTCCTGGCTGTGACACTGGACTAGTACAGGTGTGCAAGATGTCACCACTGGGGAAAGGGCTCACAGGATCTCTCTGTATTATTTCTTACAACTACCTGTGAAATTACAATAATCTCAATTAAATTTCAATTTAAAAGTCAGTTCTTTCCTCATTTTATGAAATAAAGTAGAACATTAGTCCTCCCAGTTTTTCTAAATCAGGCTTACAATATGTACTAGCCTGAGGCAGAGGAGGCATTCAGTTGTCCCTGAAGCCAGGAAGCAAGGCTGGGTTGGTTTAGTTCCCATAACTTTTTAAATAACATTAATTCTGGACACCTGACTATAGAATCTGCTGAGATCCTGTTGTGGATTAGGCATCAGGGACTTGAATTTATTTACAAAGTGTCCCTGAACATTAAACCATTCCCACCACTAGGTATACATAACTAAACGCAGTCAACATTACTGAGAATGTTTATAAAAATCTGTGAGGAAGTAATTTCCCCCTTAGTAAAAAAATAAAATAGTAAATCTAAAATATAACATTTTATAAGTCAATATAAGGAGAGTAAGTCTAAATGGATATTCATTCATATATATAGATTCACTCCTTTAATAAACTTATGTTGAGGACCCAGAACAAGCTACACACAGTGCTGATGGACAGAGTGGGCACAGCACCCTTCAGTCTAATGGAGGAAGACAGAGCATATCAGAGTCAGCGAACATACAGTTTCTAGTCTTTCCCTGTGACATCACATGAGCACAAAACTCATTGGTCGGAAACCTAAGACTCTTATTTAATAGGAAAAAATTTAAATGCTTCTTATTAGCTTGGCTTTATAAATCAAAACCCTGGCAAATATTTTTAAAATTTTCTCATATTATTTAAGATAAATATAAATACATGTTTATTCAACAACTCTAAAAGCCCCTTTTCATTTACCTTCCCCCCTCCTCTGCTTTCTTCCCCTCTCAATCCAAAAAATGAAATAAGGGAAATATAGTAAAAGCATATAGTAATTTAATATAATTAAAATGCACAAATACAGGGGTGGGCAAAAGTAGGTCTACAGTTGTGATTACATGAAGCAGAGTTTATTATTTATTCTTGTATTATTTATTCTTGTATTATTTATTTGTATTACAACTGTTTTTGCCCACCCCTGCATATCAAGGACCAGCAGAGAATGGATGCCCCAAGTATAATAGAATTAAATTTATGTATCATCCACAAATACAGCCAATGTTTTTAGATAATCAGCAGAGAATGGATGCCCCAAGTATAATAGTGAGAATTAAATTTATGTATCACCCACAAATACAGCCAATGTTTTTAGATAATTTGGGATGTTCTATAGGAATAATTCCAGATGCCGTTCTGATAAACTGTGGGAAATGTGTATAATTGCATTTTTACATCTCCATGTAATCATACTGATAGAGAAAAATGACACTGTAATCATACTGATAAATTGAGAAAAATTACACCCAAAAACATATCATCCAATTTATTATGCACATACGGCACAGAAGTCAGAAATCTGGGTTAATTTTAAGTATTCTTACTGATTCAAGCTATTAATTTTAAGACAATTTAATTTACTTCTCTCTACCATCTATGCTTGAAAATGATCAGGCACTGCCATAATAAAGGCCCTTTGCCCTGTACTGGAGGGCAGTCAAGAGTTAAGGGGGTCAAATATATGGTGACGACTTGCCTTTAGGTGGCAAACACAGTGCAATCTATAGATGATGTCTCAGAATTGTACACTTGAAGCCTATATTCTATTAACCAATGTCATCCAATAAATTTAATTAAAAATAAAGTCAGAACAAAGAATTAAAAGAGACAGTGAATAAGTAATTATATGCATGGTTTGGGGACGGTGCTGAATCGGGAAACGCAGAGCAGACGTCTGTGCGAGGCTGAGGGAGAGTCTCTCCTGGGCTTTCCCTACATCTACCTTTGAAAGCCAAGAGTCTTCTTGCCTGCTCTTCTGATATAAAAGATTCGGTCATGAAAAGCCTCCTCTGGCATTTTATCACTTCTCTGTAATTTTTCATAAGTCTCCTCATTCTCAGAAATTCTACTCCAAATCAGGCCAAGCGAACCTGCAGCGCCTTACCCCAGAGACTCCCGCTCCAGTCCATCTTCTCCACGCACACCTTGTCCAGCTGCTCCATCTTGGCGACTTTGGCCTGATGCTGGGCAAAAGCCACCTGACCAACACCCAAGAGAAGCATGAGCGCTGCTAACAACGGTTCCGCCTCCACCCCGCCAACATCACAGCCAGATAGCAGGGTTTAAAAGATTTTAATAGGAGAAAATACATTATTTCTAAAGAGTAGCTCTATTCAGCTCATGGCAAAGCATAGTCTTAATGCATCAAGTACAGATAAAGAACTGATTACACTGCCTTCTTTGTAAGTAATTACGATGAAGGAGAGCCTGGTCACTAAATAGTTTTCAAAGATCAGTTCAAATATGATTCTTACCATGCCCCAAACTATAACTATATAATAAATGGCTACTTCTCATTTCATGATAAAATGGTGTTTTGCTTTGGATGGTTTCTAGCACAAATGGCCTATAAAAAGATAATATATCTTTATAAATTAAAGCCCCAGGGAAATCAGTGAGAACAATATTCACCAAACAACCTCCCTTTCTTTAATTTATAAATAATTACAAGTTCTAGAAGCTATGGAACTTGGAACAAAAGGCTTAAAAAAAAAAAAAGAGTCATAATGGTTTAACCAGATGAATTCATTGAAAATACCTGGCTATTTGACTCCCCCTGTTAGAAAGATCTGAAAATTTCCTGCAATGACCATGCTGTTTTGACAGGAACAGTAGTGCTTCTTTTAAATTTCTATATACAGCATGATCCTAATTTTGAAAGAATTAAAATTTACAAAAAAGATTGTAAAGTAATACCTCCAAATACTGACGGTGATTATCTCTAGGTGACAAAATTATAGGTCATATTTAAAAATTAAATTTCTCTGTATTTGTCTTTTCTAAATTCTCTACCATAAACATACCATGTTTACATTTAGGAAAAAACCTATCTTTTAAAAACTAATATTTTGATATCATTTCTAGCAAACAATAAAAGAATATATCCCAAATCACTAAAAAATGTTTAAAATAGGTCCGCCTCACTCTATTCTGATTTAGCTGTTCAGATGTTACCCAGCAGAAACTAGATTATGAAAATCAGAACTGAACTTCCCCCCCCACCAACTAGTCAAGGACCCCAAAACCAGGTACAGCCAAGCACTTGCCAATTACACACCCCCATCTCCAACCCCTGCCTCCAATCCTCATCAGAGGCAAGGTTCTATACTAGCTCTAAATGGATTATCTCTTCTCTTATTATGAAATAACATTTAAAAATTTTAAAACTTTCCACCTAAATAATACCTTGTATAAATACATCCAATTCCATCCCAAACTGATGAGGAAACTGATCAGTAAAACACGTTTCAACTGGGTGTACCAACGAACATAGGTCCAGAGCTGGGTAGCTATTAACATCACGATGCAGAGCAGACACAGAAGCACCTCGAAAACAGAAAAGAGAGCGAGCAGAGTCACTGCAGAGCCGTCCTCCCACCAGAACGGTAACGGTCAACACAAACAAAAGAACTGGCCTCAAATATGCAAAATCGTTTGTACCATTTTGCTGAAAGTTCAGCGGCACGGTATGAGTGCCTTAGTGCAAGTTCTTAACTGTGCTGGAGTTTTAATAGCATTTTTTTTTAAAAACCTGTTAATCATGCCCCCCTCATCCCAGCTTACCATAAACACATCATATGGATCCACACCAAAGGAATCTTCAAACTGCCACTTCCACTTTTCAAAATCATGTAACTTAAAATTAATTAAAATATCACTTAGTGCTTCATCCAAGGCGCCGGGCGTCCAGTTTTCTCCACTGAGAAACTTTTGTATTTCTATCAAGGTTTGACTCTTAAGGATAATCTCGGCATCAAAATGGACATCGCCTTTGTTTTCTTCAAGCTGAATTAAATTAGCCAAAAAACAAATAGAAGCATTTTATTATATTACTCAGTGAAATGTTTCAAGACAAATGCCCTTTTGGAACTAAACATATAACTAGATCACAGTATTTCACACATAAAATAACTAACCTCATCCACCTGTCTCACAGGTTGCATGAAGACCAAAGAGAATACATGTGAAAAACATTTCAAAAATTGTAACACTCTACGCAAATAATGCGCATTTCACCAAAATACAGTTAGTTCTTGCTATTCGCAGTAGTTATAATCTATAAAGTCACCTCAAACACTAATTAGCAAATACTGAACCTCCGCTCCCACAGGAAATACAGGGAGAGGTTCCTGTGAACACGCTGCCGCCAGCCGCCAGTCAGTCCGTACCCTTTGCAATGAGTCTCTCTAGGGACACTTATTTAGTATACGCGGCTGACTCACTGACGATGAGCTCCCGCCGGCAGCTCTGTATGGAACTCAAGTCTGAACTACTCTGCTCTAGCACACGCACCTTCTCTCTCAGGCACCTCACAGCCTTCCTGTGCCTGGGGCACTAGACAGCACTGCACTGGGGAGCTACTTAAAAGTGAAATACCCCCCACACACACGTGTGAAAATGTAGCACTAAATAGACCACGAAGAAGTACATGTTTATAGTCTGAGAGCTGAAACAGGTCCAGCTGGCCTTGCTGGACCTCAGCTGGGAACCAGCACATCAGGCAGCTAAAATGTTTGGCCACTCTGCACACGTCCAACAGTGACCACAAAGGACCAGGAGCACTGACTTCAGAGTCACAAATAAGGTTTAGTGATTAGGCAGACTGGCAAATACAGAATCCACAATAATGACGATCCACTATCTTATGGTTCAGTTTACGGTTTTCCATTTGCAGGCAGTTTTCAGAGAGCCTAAAATTTGCAGTGATACAAATTAGAAAAACAAAAGGGATCTCAAAAAGCAAAATATCTGAGTTCCTATGAACACACATTATATATGTATATAACTACCTTTATTAGTGCGAGCTCAGGTTAGCAAAATCATGGTAAACATTAACTAGTTAATACAAATAAGAAAAAATTCTTTTTTATTTTACAAGCACAAATATGTATATTAAAAAGTAACATAAAATGAGAAAAACCAGTGTCATGTCAAATCACAAATTATCACTAAGCATAAAAAAAAGCAGTCATCGATTAATATTTTTTAAAAACCAGGAACTATGTAAATCTTTCCAAACACCTCCATCTTGGGTATTCTCTGGCTATTTCCTTGTCTCTAAAGCAGGCTCTCTTCCACCTTGCACACACGCACAAGGCATGCGTTACAGGGTGCACATGAGAACATATGCTCTTACACTTCCAAAGTAAGGTGGGGCTGTTTAATTATGCAGCCAATGTTCCTTTCCCTTGTTTTCTTGCTATTCTGACTGCCCAAATGAAAACAATGACTATAAAAATGGCATCTTAACGTTAATTATGAACAAGATGCACACAATATCCAATTCTATACAAGCAGCACCTGCCACAGCAATCAGCTGGGGGCAACTACTTAAAGCACATTTCCTCCTCCTCGGTGTGCAGTGACCTCCCATCACCTGGGTGTGGAAGGAGGAACAACGGGGCTGGCAAATTTCCTCACCAAGTCAGGCGTGCACTGAGTTTCCAACGGTGCGGTGTAGTTCAAATAGCAAATTTAAAACAACATCACCCCCAACTCAAGTAAGTGATTCAGCAGTCACAGGGTTGAGTAAGTAAACCCCCGAACTGGAAGGAAAAGAGGAGTGGCTGGCACTGCCTTCCACTGAACCTCTGCAAAGCAGGCTGCTACCCTGGATCCTGTACCAATAGGTTCTGGTACAAGGGACAGGCAGGTACTCTGTTAAAGCACACCAATGCTCTATCACTGCTTTACACAATTTGAAATTAATAGTGAAAATATCCACTACACTGATCAGTATCACACCACCAATACTCACAAGTCCAAGCTTTCTGGCTTCAATTAAAATTTTACTTAAGTATCTCCTAAAAACAGGATTGTTTTGACTTTCACAGTCTTTCCTTCTTTTGTTTTCACAGTCTCCAATCTGTAATCACACACATAAAAAAAGTTAGCATTAAATTTAATGTAAGGGTCGAGTTTCTAGCCTAGTGGCCCCAGCATGACCAAAGTAAGGTGCTGGTTATTTTTTTAATTAAAATTTTTTTTTTTGCTTTTTCGAGAGAGAGAAAGGGAGAGGGAGAGAGCGCGAAACATCAATGAGAGTGAAAAACATGGACTGGCTGCCTCCTGCACGCCCCCTACCAGAGATCAAGCCCAAAATCGGGCATGTGCCCTGACAGGGAATGGAACCAGCAAACTTTCCATGCACAGGACAACACCCAACCGAGCCACACTGGCCAGGGCAGGCACTGGTTTGTTGTTGTTTTTTTAATATATCTTTATTGATTTCAGAGAAAGGAAGGGAGAGGGAGAGAGAGATAGAAACATCAATGATGAGAGTCATTGATCAGCTACCTCCTGCACGCCCCTGGCCAGAGATCGAGCCCACAACCCGGGCATGTGCCCTGACAGGACCTGAACTACTATCTCCTGGATCCTAGGTCGACACTCAACCGCTGAGCCACGCCCGGCCGGGCAGCCTGGTTATTTTTATCAAGCTTGCATTAAAATGTAGAGCTTGCCTGCTGTCTGTGGGCTCTCTCTTTGCCAAGGCCAAGTAGGCAACAAATGAGGAACATGAGTCCAGCACTTGGCCATGACTGGCAGTTTTTCTGCTGACTTGTAGCTATTTTAAAGCTGAAGACTGTAAAGCAAGGGGGCAGCGATAAGCAGAACATCTGGGCCAATCCATCTCTTCGTAAGGGCAGACCGGGGGGGGGGGGGGGGGTTATATAAAGAGACAAAGAGAAACAGAGGCAGGGTGAAGCCAGAAGAAGGACACAGCAAAGAATTTCTTGAATGTGCATATTATTTTTGGCCTTTTATTAACTTTTGTCAGTGACTGATCGCCCCCTACTACACAGGGCGCTTTGGCAACCCCTCAGTATGTAAATCTTCACTAGAACAGACTCCTCTGAACTTTGCTCTACGGACACCACAGTGGTCAGGTCACCGAGGACGACAAGGCTGTCTTACACACAGTAGGACGCGTAATAAGCAGCTTTTATCTCTCTGAGTGAGTGTGGACCAGGAGCGTGGAAAAGGACCTCCGATGACTGACAAGATAACGAGCACAGTCAGGACAGGGCACGTGAGACAGAGTCACGTGACCGTTTCCTCCGCTTTCAGGCAAGGTTTACAAACCTTTACATTTGTAAAAATTTCTCTGTAAGAGAAACAGTTTTTAAAAAACCAAGGATTCAACTCCATTTTACCCATCATGTTTTTTACAATGTTTGAACCAAAGTCACAAACAATGGAACAAAAAATTTCTATAAAAAGGCAGTTCTGCATTTCCTACTGTGCAGTCAAATGCTCACTGGAGCACAACGCCAGAGGAACAGAGGCAAACTTCGTCCACACAATTCCTCCCTGGCACTCGGCTCAGACGGCAGTCACGTCTGGTAAGAACCATAAGCAGGTGCTTATAATCGCGAAATGAGACGTATCTGGATCTCAGAGAACACGCGTCCATCTCTCGGCCTGGACACCCCCCCCCTCGCCTCTTCTCTTCAACCCATCACTGCCATCAGCATTGCTGGACGTCGGCCAACCCCTCTCCATCTCAGGTCCCTCAGCTGGTCCCCACAGCCATCAGAAGCCGGTTCCCACAGCACAACACACGTCCAAACCTCTGAACAACCCTGACTGGTTTCCTTTCTCATGAGCACTACCTCAGCCACATAAATAGAAGGGCTGAATAAAAAAGGACTTGCTAGCACTCAATACATTATAATAAATCCTTATATTTGGAAAAGTAACTCTTACGCTTCTAAGCTGGTATCAGGCCCATTTCTCTGTTTGCTACATTTGTCATGAGTCTGCTATACTCCAGCACTATGACAGGTGACAGAGAATCAAGAACAAATAAAACACATGCCTTGTCCCAAGAAAATATCAGCCTGGTAAAGAAATAATACAGTGAGATAAATATTACAGGAAAAGAAAAGAACTATTTAACAAAAAGACCAGAGTAACTTAAGAGAAAGCAAGGCTAGAGTAACTAAAGAAAAAATACTATACAGTTGACCCTTGAATAACACGGGCTTGAACTGCTCAGGTTCACTTACATGCAGATTTTTTTTCAATAAATGCATTCTGTACTTTAAATGAATTTTCTCTAGCTTACTTTATTGCAAGGATATAGTATAATGTAACATGTACAATATGTGTTAATCGGCTGTTTATGTTATCAGTAAGGCTACTGGTCAACAGTAGACTGTTTATAGTTACGTTTTGGGGGAGTCAAAAGTTATACAAGGATTTTCAACTGTGTAGGGGGTTGGTGCCCGTAACCCCCACACTGTTCAAGGGTCAACTGTATATATAAATTATACAGTGCATAGAAACAGAAATAATGTTAACAAGCACAGAAAAAGAGAGCAACTTAACATACTATAAATAATATAAAATTCATGAATGAAAAAGTCTAACCTTATCAATTAGAGAATCAAGTCTGCTGTAACATCCTGACAACTCATCAGCATACGAGTCAGGGCTGACCTCTTTTTTCACCTAAAGCAGAGTAGAGAAAGATTTTATCTCTTTATAGTTCACTGTAAAAATAGTCTATTGTTAATGAAGACTAAAATTTTAATTTCATCATTTTATAACTTTTGTTATATTTTTCAACTGTACTGAACCACCAAAAAAGTAAGTCTCAAATGTATATACCAGCTAAGAACTAAAATCAAGTTAGTTTGCCACCTGATGGGCTTCACGTTCAAATTCAAAACAGAAATAACCAGGTGGGGTTGAAATAATCTTGGACTAAGAGTGTCATGAAAGATTCTGTATGACTACTAATCACTGATACATGACTCTCAGCTGAGTGAACACCAACAAAAGCAGATTATTTTCATCAAAGGACTGACAAGGTGTGACACACACATACCTGAGTTCTCCTCATTGTTCCCGAAGCAGCATCGTAGTTGAGCATGTCTGTGGGGTCAATCCAGTCATCATCATGAGCATTACCAGCTATCAGCCATAGGCATTCGCAAAGCAGCAGAGAACACAACAGCATCTTGCATGAAGGCTGAACACAGGGTGTTTTTTTTAAAATATATCTTTACTGATTTCAGAGAGAGGATGGGAGAGGGAGAGAGAGAGAAACATCAACAATGAGAGTCGTCATTGATTGGCTGCCTCCTGCACAGCCCCCAAATGGGGGTCCAGCCCACAACCCAGGCATGTGCCCTGACCAGGAACTGAACCACCATCTCCTGGATCCTAGGTCGATGCTCAACTGCTGAGCCACGCCCGGCCAGGCTACAATTTTTAATACATATAATGAAATATAATTATTTTAGAAGAAATTGTAATAACTATCTACTTCCTAAGTAGTGCTAAGATAATGCTTTTTTTCTGAACTGAAAACAGTAAAATGGCATTCACAAGTAAATATACACACACACACATTCTCACTGAAACAAAAATAGAGATTTTCCATATGATTCAGCAATTTCATTCCTAGGTGTGCACCCAGAAGAAATGAAAATATATGTCCACACAAAAACTTGTACACAACTGTTTTCAGCCACATTATTCACAACAGCCACAAAGCAGAAACAAAATGTCCATCAACTGACCAAAGGACAAATCAAATGTGGTAAATCTAGACAATGGAATATTATTAGGCCATAAAAAGGAATGGGTATTTTTTTAGGAATGAAGTATTTACTGATACATGCCGTCATATGGATGAACCTGTGAAAGAAGCCAGACACCATAAACCATGTATTAATTATCTGAAATGTCCAGAATAGGCAAATCTACTGCGACAGAAAGATTAGTAGGTACTTAGGGCTGGGCATGTAACAAGGGACAAGAGGGTGGGAGTGAAACGGTATAGGGTTTCCTTTTGAGGTGATTAAAAATGATCTAAAATTATGGTGATGGATGCATATATGTGTGAACATACTAAAAACCACTGAATTGTAAACTTAGAAGCCACGCTGAGACTGGTAGGAGGGACAGGGACACAGAATGGGTCAGTCCCACAAGCATGGTGTGGCAATTAAGAAACTGGAGAAATATCTTGGTTGCAAGGTCCCCCTGAGGAGTGAGGAGTCACACCTGGCTCCCTCTACCCGGGCGCCATTGCCGGGAAGCGAAGACCCCACAACACCTGGCTGTAATAACCAGTGGGGATTGCATCTGAGAAAGGCAAGCAGCTACTGGAGGCCTAGATATTCCTCTGGAGGGGCCTGGCACAAACTTTTTTTTACATTCAATATTATGATGATTCATTTCAGGTATACAGCATAGTGGCAAGACAATTATACACCCTGGTATTTCCAGTACCCACCTGGCACCATACACAGTTATTACAATATTATTGACTATATTCCCTATACTGTAATACCTTTTGTTAAATGGCCCCAAACTCCGTACAAGCAGCAACCAGTCTCAATTTGCACTGTAACTGCCATTAGGTGGCCCCAAGCCTGGCCTAAGCTGTAGCTAGTGTTGGCCTGGAACATAACTTCAACTAAGTGGCCACAGACCTGGCAAAAGTGGGAGATGGCCTCAGCAAACACTGTAATGCCAACCAAATGGTCCCAAGCCTCGGTCTGCAGCATAGCTTCTCACAAGCGCCACCCAAGCGCCATCCAAGCCCAGCACAAGTGGTAGCCACGCAGAGATCACTCTGTAGCTCCCATTAGGCAGCCCCAGGCCAGGCACAAGTGATGGCTGACCTTGGCCTGCACCAGAGCCCCTCCCAAGAGCCTCCAAAACCCACACACCCAGTGGCCTGCTTCAGACCACACTCGCTCTAAAAAAGACACCCCCAAAGGGCGAACTCAGTGTTTCTCTCCCCCACCCCTCTCTCTGAAAAGCAATGGAAAAAATATCGAGTGAGGATTAAAAAAAAAAAAAAAAAAAAAAAGACTCTAATTGAGTCTGAGGTGGGCCTGAGATCCTGCATTTCCAAAAAGCTCCTAGAGAAGGCAGAGATGCTGGCCCACAGACCACACTCTGAGAAGTGTTAGGACAAGTAAGCAACCATCATGTATTCGTTTAGCTTAATGGTGGCACCTGTGATTCTACTGCTTGTTTGTGTTAGTAATGGTCTCTCTCCCCCAGTTCCTATTTTTTATCATTTTTTCATCCACATTGTAATATAAATAATAATAGTAGCTAATCTTTGACAGGCCAAACCCTGCTACATGCATCCATTCATTTAATGCTCACAAAAACTCTTGGCGGTCATACTGTTGGTATCTTCATTTTATAGATTAGGAACACAAGTAAGGTGCCCAAGACTACTCAGCTAGTAAGTGACAGAACCCAGGCTGGCTCTACCTAAACTGCCCCTCCAGGGGCAAGATGCAAGTGGCCTTGGGCTATCCAGAGAGGGTGGAGGGAAGACACTGCTGGATTCAAATGTCTACACAGTGGGAAACAGAGAGGGGCTTGGGACCTGAGCTACTAGACTGAAGAGCTACCAAGACAGACAGAGATCTCCAAGGAGACTGCCAGCTACTCAGTGGAAACAGATACACCTGGACGTAAGGAAAACAAAAGATCCAATTAGAGGACCCACAGATGGCCAAGAGACATAAGAAAACATGCTCAATGTCACTAATCGTCAGAGAGATGCAAATTAAAACCACAATGAGGTACCACCTCACACCCGCCAGAATGGCTCCATCAACAAATCAACAAACAACAAGTGCTGGCGAAGGTGTGGAGAAAGAGGAACCTTGGCACACTGCTGGTGGGAATGCAGACCCGTGCAGCCACTATGGAAATCTGTGCGGAGTTTCCACAAAAAACAAAAAATGGAACTGTGACCCAGTGATCCCACTTCTAGGAATATATCCTAAGAATCCTGAAACATCAATCAGGAAGAATATACGCACCCCTATGTTCACAGCAGCGCAGTTTACAATAGCTGAGATCTGGAAACAGCCCAAGTGCCCATCAGCAGGTGATGGATAAAAGCTGTGGGACATTTATCCCATGGAATACTACGCAGCTGTGAAGAAGGACCCCTACCCTGTGGGACAGCATGGAGGGAACTAGAAGGTGTTATGCTCAGTGAAATAAGCCAGGCAGAGAAAGGCAAACATCACAGGATCTCACTCATATGTGGAATCTAATGAACAAAATAAACTTACAGAAACTAAATAGATCCAGAGGCCTGGAGGCCTGGAACACACCGACAAATCTCGGGGGGAGATTCACCCCATCGCCCCCCGTCCTACAGAGAACCTGGCTGGTTTTCACCACCCGCTCAAACACGCGCCTAACTCTCTACATTCAAATTAGATTTGGAGTTTTTCTAAATTAACCACCCCCTAACCCCGGCTCTTCTGCGAACGGTATCTGTTCAAACGACGCGTCAAGTTTTCAGAGAAAACTCAAACCAACAAAGTTCAACGTTCGTCGGGTCGGCTTTCGCTTTCGCTCTCGCGCTCGCTCGCGCCGCTTCCCCAGGCCGCTCTTCGAGCCGGGAAAGGCCGCAGCGACCGCGCAGCAACCGGCGACCCGGCGGCCGCTGGCCCGGGAGGTGAGGCGCCGGGGGGGCTCGCCCGCGCGGGAAACGCGGCGCTCGGAGGCCCCCGCAGGCCCGGAGCCCGCGGCCCCAGCTCCCGGGAGCGCCGCCGCCTCCCCGCCGCGCCGCCCGCCCGCCCGCCCGCCGGCCGCACAAGCACAGGGACACTCACCGCCGCCGCTGCCCGCCGCTGCCCGCCGCGGCCCGCCGGCCTCTCCAGGAAACCAGCTGGCCGCCCGGAAGCTGGGAGGCGGCGCTCGGCGCCTGCGCGAACCGCCAAGCCGCCCGGGCGTCCTCCTCGACTCGCTCGGCCGGCGGCTGTGCGGCCTTCCCGGGCGCGCCGCTGATTGGCCCGCTGAGGGGGCGGGGCCAGCCTCTGTGGGCAGGTTTGCCGCCCGGGACTTGATTTTCATCCGCAGAATTCTCTGCCAGTGACAACCCACACCGAAGCCAAATACATAAAATGGGTACGAAGCGTATTTTTCGGTCTTGATGTATTTTATAACTTGGAATGTGAAACATTTGCAGTAAAACCTGGGAATCTGTTTTGAGCATACTATTTTAAATGGGCTATAATGAATGAAAACAATAGTCTTATGGGGAAGGGCAGAGGGATTTTGTTTTTGTCTTTAACTGCTGATCTCGCAGTCTTATCAGGAAACTCTCCAAGAGAAAAGGGTAAGCTTATGAGAGATGTACACAAGTTATTGGCAACAAATTTTAAAGTGCCTTCAATTTTGGTGTATAATGTAGTACTTGAGTGTGCACGATGCATATTGCAATTCTTTTAAGTTAAAATACACCTGGCGTAAAATGTGTCATCTTACCAATTTTTTAAGTGTATAGTTCATTGTCACTAAATATATTCACATTGTTGTGCAACCACCACCACCATCCTATCTCGGCTTTCTCATCCTGCAAAAGTGAAATTCAGGACCCATTACACAACTCATCACTTCCTCCCAACCACCATTTCACTTTGTATCTCTATGAATTTCACTGCTCTAGGAACCTCACATAAGTGGAAGCAATACCGTGTCTCTGTGACTGGCTTATTTCACTTAGCATAATACCCTTACGGATCATCATGTTGTAACTTGTGTCAAAATCATCTTCCTTTTTTACGGCTGAATACTACTCCAGTCTATTGTTTACCAGTTTGTTTATCCGTTTATTTGTTGATGGACTCTTGGATTGCCTATTTCTTTTGGCTATTTTGAGTAATGCTGCTATAAACATGAGTGTACAAATATCTCTTCGAGCCCCTGCTTTCAATATTTTTCTATATATACCAGAAGTGGGAATGCTGGATTATACGGTAGTTCTATTTTTAATTTTTTTGAGGAACCATCATACTGTTTTCCACAGTGGCTGCACCATTTCACATTCTTCCCATTTGTGTACAAGAGTTCCAACTTCTCCACATCCTTGCCAACACTTTTTTTAAAGTGGCCATCCTAATGGATGTGAGGTGGTGTCTCATGATTTTCATTCGCATTTCCCTAATGATTAGTGATGTCAAGCGTCTTTTCATGTGCTTATTATTAGCCATTTGTCTGTCTTCTATGGCGAAATGTGTATTCAAGTCCTTTGCCCATTTTTTAATCAAGTTGTTTGTTTTGGGGAAGGGGGTTATTATTGAGGCATAGTTCTTTATTCTCAATATTAACCGTTTATTAGATATATGACTTGCAAATATTTTCTTCCATTTCATGGGTTGCCTTTTCACTCTGTTGATTGTATCCTTTGGCTTATTACAATTAAAAAATAGTTAAACATTTAAAAAATAAAATTTGAATCAGACCTCTGAAGCTTTTGCCAAGGAGTTAACTTCTGTACCACCCTCCCATCCCCACTGTCCTTCCTGGAACCTCCTACTGAAAAGGGTCCAGAGAATGCAGATACTTCAGTTTTCTTACTTTCTCTTTCACATGAACCTCTCGAAATCTATTCACCTCCATGCAGAAGACAGTGTGGAGGCATGGGAAGGACATATGTAACCAGGTATTTTTATTGCAGTAAGATAACTTCTAGTGCTTATTATCTAATGCACTGAAAAATGGATTCCATATCCCACATATAGAAGGATATTAAAGTTTACTCCTTGACAGTGCTGAAGGCAGAATCCAAAATTTTATGAACATTTTCTACCATGAAGTTAAGCTGGTCTGTATCAAGAAATTTTCACTTTTTCTAGTTATAAACTTAACACTAATGACTTGCTATAATATCTAAAATGTGTAAAATTAAGCATGAAAGTAAACTAAAGAGACTGTAACCTATTTTTAGCAGAGTTTCCTTCTGCATGCCTGAGAAGCAGCAACACTGTGTACCTACTGAATATCCACAAGCTAATTAGATTTCATTTCTTTCTAAGAACACTCAGTTCAACACATTTGTAGTCTAAGTTAGAATTTATACATTTTACCAGGTTTGTATTAATCAACTTTCACAATATGCTTAAGACAGGAAGTTCTCTGGATCTTGAATAAAAGAGGTAGAAGACACAAGGTTTAAAAAATAAATTAGTGGAAGAACTTTAGAAACTTAAGAATTGATTGCTCATCCATCAGACCACACTACCTCCAAGTAAACTGGAGAAAATAACACTCTAAATGGAAAGCCACAGACACTGAGCAACAGGAATAGTTTTAGGTGTCAAGAGGTCTTTATTGAAATAATAGCACAGTTACACTTCTAATACCCTTTCCACTTGTATACAATAGTTTAAAAATGCTTGCTACATACAGTGCACAGACAGTTCAATAATTAGAACCAACTCAACTGCATTTGAAATAAATAAAATAGCCTATTTAATAATTTAAAGTAAAATTACTGTACAATATGAAAATAAAGATACTTAAGTGTTAGGATCTACATTGCCGTAGAAATAAAATCATTATTCTGCATTACATAAAACAGTGCAAGAAAAAAAATCCAAATAAGCTTTTGGAGTGCAAAGTTTTAAATTTCCATTTTTAAGTTATCATGCAGACATAGCATTTCAAGCCATGCTATAGTCTATGGCAAAGTTTTCATTTTTAAAGGAAAAATGCTAGCCAGTAAATTGACTGTACCGCCTAGTGTTGCATCACATCCACTGCTGCTCTGCTCCTACAGTACAGTTTGGAAGGGAGGTATCTTGTTGCATTCAAAAAGTTGAAATTAACAAGTTTCTGAAGCAAACACATTTACCTTTTAAGCCTGAAACAAAATAATGTGACAAAATAGTAATTATATCCCTGGGTCAAGAAAAAAGAAAAGGCCTATACCACATAATGATCTAAGAAGCAGTTTCCTATCTATCTTTAAACTCAAGAATGATCCTCAGTGAAAACAACCATGTAACTTTCAAGAGACATAAAATTCTGACCTCTAGCTGACAAGTGATACGGTATCATGGGATCGTGAGAAAAGCAAAAGTAACTTCTGAACACCTATGTTTAATCTGTGTAGAACTTGGTTGCATTACGTGTAATAATATGCTTAAAGTACAGTTCAATTTCAATGTGTATATAAAACTGTTATTTCGGCAAAGACCAAGGAATGCTTTAATACTAAACCGTAAACACATCGTCCACCTTGACTGGAGTGCACACTGACAACATAAGAGCTCTTCCGCAGACTTTGGCAACAAGACGACACACAGCAGGTCACAGCAGCACGAGCGCACGTGGAAGACCGAAAGCACTGCAGAATAACACGCCCAACAGCTCCTACCAAAGGGGTACAAGGTCAAAGGGGCCTCCTCATGCTAAGCCACTTTCCTGGTCAGTCTATGTTCTTCAAATTTGGAATTGTCACAACTCAGTAGTCTTAAGTCCTCGTGCTTTCATTGCCTCAACTGACACTGGGTGTACTCTATCCACGGTAAGTCCAGAGGGTTACAGTTCTGTCTGCAGAGGACGACAGGAAGGACAGATCTTGGGTGTGCCATCTGCACTGAATCACTTTATCCTTGTGCTCCCCCACCACCATGATGGGAAGCTGTTTAGTGAGGTCTCCTAAATTAAAAAAGAGAAGACATATTGATTTATAATACAAAATAAGTATATATATAGATTTCACAGACTTCCTGTTACTTTAAGATATTACAGTATAAAAATCCTAAACGATATTAATACAATACATTGTATTAATTGAAAGATTTAAAGAGAGATAAATTACTGAATTGTCAGTAGTATTTGGTAACATGCACATAGTGACACAGCTGCCACTCGCTCCTTGAAACTCAAGTTGAGTTCTCCCTGACTTCAGTGTTACTACATCTTGGTTTCCTCCACAGGTTTCCTTCCTCTTCCTTACTTTAAAGTTTGGTAAATCTCAGGAGTCAGCCTTCAGGTTTCCTGTTACCTTTATCCCTCACTTCCTAGGAAATTTCATCTAGTATCATGGTACCATGACCATTAATATACCTATGATTCACATCTATTTCACCTCCAACCTTGACTTCTCACCTGAGCTCCAGGCTAGTATCCAAATAGCTATTCAACATCTCACCTGGTTGCCTGACAGTCATCTTAAACTTAACTTGTTTAAAACAGTCTTGATTTTCTTGCCTAAACCTGTTTCTGCCCCACCTGTCTTGACCCAGTCTCAATGGTACCAACTGGTTGCTCGTGCCAAAAACCTAGGAATCAGCATTGATTCCTTTTTCCCTCACCCCCTAAACTTAATCCAAAAAAATTAAAGTACATCCCAAATTGTCACTTCTTACCACCTCCACCATAGTCCACCCTAGTCCAAGCCACCATCATTTCTCACCTAAATCGTTCCAATAGGCTCCTCACTGATATTTATACTTATAATCCATTCTCCTTATAGGACTAAAATTATCTTTTAAAAAATGTAACTCAGACTGCCCAGCCAGGCATGGCTCAGCAGTTGAGCATCAACCTAGGATCCGGGAGATCAAGGTTTGATTCCCAGTCAGGGCACATGCCCGGGTTGTGAGCTGGATCCCCAGTAGGGGGCGTGCGGGAGGCAGCCGATCAATGACAACTCTCTCATCATTGATGTTTCTCTCTCTAAAATTGATAAAGATATTTTTTAAAAATGTAACTCAGATCATATCACTCCCTGTTTTAAGGCTTCCACAGGATTCCCATTATGTTTTTTAAATGCCTATAAAACCTGCCTTATCTATTCTTCTCTCTCCTTTGGTTCCCCAGCCACACTGGCTTCTTGCAGTGTCATAAACACGCCAAATTTGTCCCTGCCTCTGCACCTTTACACTCGATGTGGTCTTCTCTTTGTTCCTGGTGTGGCTGTTCCTTCTCATCATTTAGGTCTCTGTGCAAATGGCACTTCCCTGGAGAGATCTACTCTATCCTACTGAAACTAGCGTTCCCTACTTCCCTAGTCTCTTTCTCCTACCTTGCTAATTTTTTAATAGCACTTGCCAATACCCAAAATTACATCATTTATTTGGGTTACTTTTTACTGATGTCTAAAATGTGAGCTCCATCAAGGAGGAAGCTACCTGCCTGTCTGTCCTAGTTGGTACACAGATTTGCTTAATACATGTTTAACAATAAAACTATATACTAAAAATATAATTCCACAAATTACACACTAAGTTTTTCAAAGTAGAAACAAGGAGTACATAAATACATATTTTAATATCCACCATCATTGAACTGTAATGATTTAGTGTAATAAATGTTGATTATTTTAAATGTTTTTAAAACCATTTAATAAGACTATTCATTCAATTTATTTAATAATTTGCTATAATTCATTTCAATATAATACCAGTAGTTTGCTCAGTAAATACTATAAAAATAAAATTTGAAAATGTTTTATAGTCAATCCCACCAGATTAACAAAAAGGAAAGATCCCAGATAGGAAAGACTGAAAAAAGGAAAGAGGTCCACTTGCATCACCTTGTAGGTCTGTCACCTTTATTTTCATATCGTAGGATCCTGTTAGCAAGTAGTGAGCTCCAGGAGAGAATCGAACAGAGCGAACATCGCTGGAATGAGGGTGGTAACTTTGTACCATCCTTCCTCCTCTTATGTCATACAACATGCAGCTAGAATCTTCTTGCCCTGTGGCTAAGAGACGACCACTGGGATCTACAGCTACAGATGCCACTGCACTGCCTGGATAGCGGGAGCAAAAAATTAGGGTCAGAGCTGGGAGGAAAATTAGGAGGTCAACAGAGGAACTTTGGGGCATTGACAATTCTATAAAACTGTTGTGTATATAATGGTAGAGAAGTGAAGAAGGAGAGATAAGGTAGAGAAAACGTTAATGTTGCAAGAGAGAAGACGACCAAAAAAACTGAAGTCTCTGAAATGAGAGAAAAAGAACTGACCATAATTTAAACAATGAGCACAGAGTTTAGAGATAAAGATAAGTATATAAAAACTAAGCAAATAAAACAAAATATATAATTGCTAACACCAAGTTCTGAGTTCTAAAATTGCCCTGCTAACAGGATAATTAAGGCATGATACTTAATCTCTCTGGGCCTCGGTTTCCTAAGATGAATATTATTTTTACAAATAAAGTAACAGATGAAAGCATTTTGAAAGAATTTAAAGTAATCCATAAAATACCAAGTATTATTTTACTATTGTTCCTATTAACTTTTTTAACGTATATATTGCAGAGGACAGGAAGTATGCAAGTGCAATTTATAGTTTCTTTCTCATAGAAATTCATATAAATTCCAGAAAAACCCACCAGTTCCATGGAATGTTGTGCCAACAACACGGACACAGCTTGGTACTCGAAGATCCCAGAATCTAACAGTCTTATCTTGGGAACCAGATGCAATCATCCAGCCACTCCAGGTATAAAGTGCTAAAATATGTCCTATGAAAGATCACACGCTCAGTTATTACTGTGGAACAGTGCTTTTCTATAACATATTCAGAGCTAAATGCTCCTTATTATTGGGCATGTGATGGTCTGCTTAATCAAATATACAATGTGGTAGAGGTTTTCCACATACATATATTTTGGCTATAAATATTAAAATTCAGTAAAATGCACAACAACATATGGAATAAACTTAATGCTTTTGGTTATTCAATATTTTAGGACATTATAATTAGTACTGAAAAAATATTTTCATTTGGGACCTGGCTGGGTAGCTCACTCAATTGGTTAGAACATCGTCCCAATGCACCAAGGTTGCGGGTTTGATCCCTGGTCAGGGCACATGCAGGATTCAACCAATGAATGCATAAATAAATGGAGCAACAAGTCGATGTTTCTCTCTCCCTTCCTCTCTCTCTCTTTAAATATATATACATATAATTGTATTTGAAATTATGGCAAATTTTCCACAGAGGAAGAAGCACAAGGCTGTGGGGTTAGATCACCAGCTTTGGAAGAGACAGACCTGGGGTCGTATTTCAGTTCTGCCACATTTAGCTGTAAGATACTGGGGAAGTCATTTGCCTTTTCATGTACAAAATGGGGATAAAACTTCCCACTTTGTAAGGTTGTTGTGAAGGAATTATGTGTATAAGTAAAGGACTTAACACACAGGGAAATGTTAGCTATCATTACTGTGTTATCTAAAGTTCACAATTTAACTTTCTGAAAGAAAAATGTCTTGTCTTGAAGAAATCCATTTTGATGAAATATACCCCATTAATGAAATGCAGGGGGAAGGGGGACAGCGGGAAAGCATGGGTTGAACAAAAGAAAAGTAGCGTCTGATACTGATATCACATACCGGTATGTCCACTCAGAGCATGCAGGCCCTGTCCTCTTTGACAATCGGTTGTGTAAATGTTACAATCCCCTGCGCCAGCACTTATCAAAATAGCTCCACCACTTTCTGGGCCTTCCATAAATGCCAAGTCTCTAATTGTCCCATCATGCATACTAAATTCCAGATCCGGTCCTGAAACAGCAGTAAGAATTAAAACAAAAAGGTGCTGCTCAACTTACTGTGATGTGATCATTTGAGATTGCTAAACTGCCTCAAAGCTGACCAAGAATAACAGCATAGTGGTATGGTTTATATTTGCAAGTAGGGATTGACACTATAACCAATTTCACTTTACTGAGCAAAGAACTTCACGAAATCCAAATATTGGTCTGCCAGTGTGGCTCCGTTGGTTGAGTGTGTCCTGTGCACCAAAAGGTTGTCATTTAGATTCTCTGTCAGGGCACATGCCTGGATTTCATGCTTGATCCCCAGTAGGGAGCATGCAAGAGGCAGCCGATCAATGTTTCACTCTCACATGATGTTTCTCTCTCTCTCTCCCTTCTTCTCTCTCTAAATATCTAAATTTTTAAATATCTCTAAATTTTAAAAATCTTTTAAAAAAAACACCAACCCAACCAATACTGGTTCAGTCATTATCTCTAAAACAGCTATATGGAGAGTTATCTTTCTTGTCTTTTATCCCAAAGAAAATGAAAGAAAAGACAGATACTCTCTAGAAAATGTACATTAATACAATTCTGGTAGCTATTTAAAAGTTATTTTTCTGATACCAATAATTTTCCCACCTATAAGAACTTACTAAAAAAAAGAAAATAATGTCTAACGAATACAACTAAGTAATTAGAATGTAAAAAAAATTCTTAAGGCTGTATTCTTAGATTTTATTAAGGACAACACAAAGATACATGAGAGCTACAACATGGGGAAAAAATAACAATATACTGGTGAGCTACTGCTTCCATCCTTGGGCCCTACCTGTTGCATTACATGTCTCCGCATTGAAGGGCAGCACTTTGACATATTTGTCGTTTGATCCTGTTGCTAATAACTGTCCACAAGGACTCCAGGCCACACAGTAAATGGATCCTTTATGATGTTTATTCCTTTTAAAACGTACCACTGGCTGCTTAGGGATATCATGTGCACTAAAAAAAAAAAAAAAAGAAAAAAAGAAAGATATTTCTTGCTTGCTAAAGTTAATGAAGTTCTATATTATGGTTGTTCTTGAGGAGTGGGGAGCAAAAAGAGTATCTGACAACATGTTGACAACATGTTAATAACAATTTTCAAAATCTTAGAAGAAATAAAGCATATTTAAAATCCAAAAGTAAAACTATAAACCATTATTATATTAATCTCATTTCAGAACACATAGAAAACAGGATATGTTTTTTAAAAGTCTTCATTTCACATAGTTTTCATGGACTTTAACTCAGAAACACAAAATAACTTAAAGAAGGGCTAAGAAAGCTTCTAAACTCAAAAAGTTCAAGAAGCATTTACTAAATATATAATATGAGCAACTACTCGGAGCTGATGGAAGACAAGGAAAGGATTAAAAAATAAAGAAGGCGAGATTCCCATTTAGGTCAGATTCCCATTTTAGTGACACATGTCTTTAGAGACACATGCTTTATGTTCAAATCCCATAACCTGCTGAAACAAGAGAATAATATCAGAGTTAGACTAAGTAAAAATGGAATTTTTGTAGCTCAAATGGTTAACTATCAGCAATTTCATATAGTTGGACCTAGTATTTCTTTGAAGCTAATATTATAAGAAATTTATTTTCTCAAAGTCTATAACTAGCATTACTTTCTCTTCATCTTATGTAATTTAATTGGAATATAAATATCTTTAAGGTTAAAAATACAAAATACAAAAGCCATGGAAATAAGTAAAAGTAGAGTTAAATAAACAATGGCCTAATCGAAAACATTTTAATCAATGATTCTTATGTATATTTCCTAAGCATTAAAAATAAAAATTAAAAACAATAAAAGGAAAGGAAATAAAAATTAATACTACTGAGTGACAGTCCTGAAAAAGGGACCAATACAGCTAAATTAAAAACTGAAGCAAGAATGGCAGGCAGTACAACCATCTATCCTTACCTGGGGTCAATGACCTCTGGATAGGCACATACTCTCAGAGTTTTTGAATTTGAACCAACAGCATACAGACTACCACCTGGATGAAAAGCCACTGCTCTAACGGCCTGTGTGTCTTCCAGGGTATTAATGCAAACAAACTGCTTTTTTGATTTGTCATCCTATAGAAAGAATAAAAATGAAAGTCATCCTATGAAAAAAACGAATTTGAAAGAATTCATATTTATCCCATTTTCAATTCATTTGAACTATACAGCATTCACTTTATGTTCACTATCTACAATCATATATTCTTTTAAGTGGCAAAACCAAATTATCCCAACTTTTCCATTTTTTGCTACTCAGTGCTAAACTAAGCTCAGAGAGCTTATAGAAATTCAAGTTTTCCTTCACTTACTATGTCTTATGTAATTGAATGAGATATTATTCATATAAATTTATTTGACCAGAAATGCTACATTTTCTATTAATCCATATACAAGAAATGTGACTGTTTGCCAAACAAATAGCATGGGTAGATAAGACAAAAAGGGAGGGAAATAACTTTGTCTATGGGGTTAAAACGTGAACTACAGAAAATAAGATAGAGTGAAGCTGTATACTGGTTAGGGAAGGATGTCTGGTTCCAAAGCAAAAAAACATGCATTGATGAGAAGCCCCAGGGCAATACAAATAATACCTGAATAAATTAACCATAGGGTTCAGAGAGTAGTACATAGCCTCAGCTCACTACTGGGCCATTAATATGAGTATTCTCAAATGTGTTTTCTGAGGCAACCTCTTCAATTAGCCTAGTGAAGGCCCAACTACCTTGAGATAAATCCCAGCATTAACAATAATGATTATTTCTAATAATGGTCCATTCTTTGAATTAAGAATTCCTTAGCAAACTTTCCAAGTACGTATATGTAAAAACAATGAAACCTCATTCCCCAAAGTATTACCTCTTCCTCTCTTGATCTTGACAGATTCCCTGAAGAATCTCCAAGAGGTGGCTTAATGACCACATTTTCTGATGAGCTGTGTGAGCAGAAATTCAAATAAAGTTTACTCTGAACATCAAAACAGAAATTTGTCCATTCAATCTCTAATATTTATTTTTTTGGCAAATGACCCTCACTGTCCCTAAAGTTACTCTCTCGGGACTCACTGACACCAAGCACAGTCGTAAGGAGGGAGTGAGAAGCCATTCTGGAAAGGAGATTAAGTCAAAGTCCACAAATTTTATTGTGAAATGTCAAGTACCTTGCCCTGCTTAGTTCCAGAATCCTGGTTGTTATGACTAAATCCTACCCCAGGCAGGACCCTGAATTGCTCTTTATGAAAATTATCTGGCCCAAGAGGAATGACTACCAGAAACCGACAATTGAGGGTCCCACCATAAAACAATGTTTCCACTTAATCACTTCTTTGTGAGCTCAACAGGCAGAGAGGTACAAAAGCAAGTTATGCATTTTCAAATGAACCACTCTCAAAGGTTTTTAATGTTAAGAATAGATGGAGAAAATTTTCCTTAACTTTTCCCATTGCATAAAGTAACACTTGTTTACTTATGGCAGCAAAACAAAAAATTCTCCCTAACCAGTGAAAACATAGATATGCAAGAAGTCTTCAATTGCTATAAGGGCAAGAGCTACTAAGACTGTCTTGCAGCAATCATTCCACCATATTGTAAAACACCTTCTTGTGCCCTGGAAGTCTGTGAATCAGATTATTTGTTGAAAGGTACCAATGGAAAAAAAAGAAAAGTCAGAGAAAAGATAAAGCCTAAAACTGTATCATCTCTGAGTAAGATGGCTTACAAAAAAATTGAACTGTCTTGGTGTGATAAGAAAGCAAAAAGAAAAATAGGGGAATACAGACTATTAAGAGATAAGTTAGTAGAAGAGAATAGAAGTAAGTGAAAGTAGATTAGAAAAATTGGGCAGCTAAATGAGCTCCAAAAATTTTTATTCATAAGGCTCCAAAGAGAAGTTTGAATTTCTATATTTCTATTCATTAGTAGGATGTTAATATTTCCAGGTATTACAAAGTAAAGCACTTACATTTGGTTTCCACAAGAAGGGGGTTCCTCAGGAAAAGGTATGTGATTTGTTGATCCTGGATTACGAGGAGTGCTTGTATAAATATTTGAAGCATCATGTGCTAATCTCTGACTAGAATCTTGGGGTGGTGTAGAAAAACTAATGATAGAGGAATTATTAGATCCATTGCCTTTGCTCCCATTACATTGCTGGTTGAGTGTGGATACCTCACTACCAAGGCTATCCATTCCAATATTTAATTCACCAAGCTTTTGAATGGACCTATAAAATAAAAAACATAAGTATATTTAATTATAAATTAAATCACATTCCTAACATATACTGTAGAAGATTAAAAGTTTGAGAAGGTAAATAAATACATGCACATATAATATATAATCTCTGGCAAGTATAGTACTGAAAAATTACCATCTTCAGCTTAAGACATCAAGATACTGAAAGAAGACCCACATTTTTCTACAGTATACCACTATAAAGGGGATAGGCATAATGGACATCACTGACTTTTTAAAAGCACCTTTTATCATAAAAATGCTGTGACTGAAAATATGTAACTCCACATTACTTGAAACACTTAAAAAGCCTTAAAATTTCAAACCCTACAAGGAAAGTAGCACTTATTGCATGTTTCTAATAGCTTTTAAATAACTCCTTATATTTAAAAAATGACTGAAAGACCAACCTATTCAGGAACTGTTCAGTGAGATTCTGCTGCTGGTCAGGACCATCCTCCTGATTCACACCTCCTTCAAGCAGCATCTGCTGGTATATTTGTCGCTGTTGCTCCTTCTGTTCTAAGTGCTGTTGATAGCGTAACCTCTGCCTATAATACTCTTGAAATTGTTCTGTTGAATCTCGAAGCTTAAAAATATTAGAAAAATATATTTGAGCAGACTATGACTGAAAATGTCCCTACTCAACAGTAACTTCTATAAATGCTGAACAAAATATACAAATAGCTATATTTAACAATTAGAAAATACTTAATATATTGTTCTTTGAAAATAGCAAAGCATCCATAAGTCTTAATAGTCAAGTAGATTAGTTAATTTGCTTTTTTTCCACAGCAAGAGACTGACCAAAATTAATAGTCATCCTGTATCCCTGACTAACCCAAGATAAAAATACAAATTATAGTGGTCACAGGGGGGACATGGTTAGGGAATATGAATAAAGACTAGTAAGACTCTACCTACATTACTTGAAAAAAATACTTACTGAGGGATTGCATTAATATATAATAAACACGATAACCTTGTCCAACACACTTAATTTAAGCATGTAAATGGTTTAATAAGTTACTCTAGAGAGAAACAACATTTCCCTCAAAAACAATACTTTAGTTCAAGTTTCAAATGGAATAAATGGGTGTTCAATGTAGCAGTCTCAACACTCCTACTGCACTCCTCTAAAGGAACTGTATAGCACTCAAACTCACAGACTTAAATATTTAGTGAATTCCAATATTGGCAATATTGTATGTTTTAATGTGTTTTCATTTTCATTAGTCTCTGAGGATTTTCTAATTTCCCTTGTGATTTCCTCGTTGACCCACTGGTTAAGAATTATTTCATTTTGAAAAATTTGTGAATTTTCCTTCTGTTACTAATTTCTAGCTTCATTCCATTGTGTTCGGAGAAAATACTTTGCATGATTTCAATCTTTTTAAATTTACTGAGCTTTGTTTTGTGTCCTAACATATGGTTTATCCTGAAGAACACTGCATGTGCACTTAAGAAGAATGTGTATTCTGCTATTGTTGCAGTGTCTTATAGATGTTTGCTGGTCTAAATGGTTTATACTGTTATTTAAGTCCACTATATCCTTACCAATCTTTTGTTTAGGCATTTTATCCATTATTGTAAGTGAGGTATTAAAGTCTCCAAATATTACTGCATAACTGTCTATTTCTCCCTTCAACCCTGTCAGTGTTTGCTTCATATATGCTGGGGTTCTGTTGTTTGGTACAAATATGCATTTGTATTTTTAATAGTAATTTTTCTACTTCACTCTTAATGTTCAGTTGAAAACAAACAAAACAATTTATTCAACTTATTAAAACTACCTACTACTCACCCTTTTTCTAAGTGGCATATGAGATAAATTTTACACCCTATTTCACAATTTCCAAAACACCACAGAAAAATACTCTGGAACTCTAAAAGCTTAAATAAAAGTATTATTCTATACTATAGATGTTGTAATTTCTTATTCATTAAATCTAAGTAGTAAAATACAAAGCATGTATCTTAAAAATACAAGCTATCCAAGTTTAACGTGAGTTCAATCACTTGAGTCCTGAAATATGTAAGATTAATGTCAACTGTGGTATTTTAGATTGTTAATTAATTCAACTGACTCCTCACAGAGACAGCAGCTCTGAGAGGCACCGGCTGTAGTGCTACCTCATTTTTCTCCTGCTTAGCTGGTCCTGGGCTCTGCGCTCCATTTGCAGGCTCTTTTTCTGAAACTGAACTCTGGCCCTGGATTTCACTGTTGATAGGCTGCTGTGTCTCAACAGGTGTATCACTTCTTCCAGAAAGGTGCAAGAAAACAAGAAAGAGGTGGGAATGAAGAAAAATATATTTTAGTTGGAGAAATTTTAATTTAAACCAATTATCATTTAACATTTGATATGCCAGACATATCAAAATATAGGTCTATGGTTCAGGAAAGCAGAGCTGGATAATCATTTTCACAAAGACATCACTAGTTAGGAGCTTTGTACTCATAAGTACCTAAGCATACACACATATACCCAGAGAAGGAAGAAGACAGACCTGGGAAGAGTTTTTAGCTACTAGGCTTTAAACTGGTAATGACCATATGGTAAAATAGAATTTGTAAGTTATTAACTGTACAGAGATAGAATCAAATAACCTTCATAAAGTAACATTTGATTTAATTTTGAAATTTATACAATACTTCCATATGTATTATCTCATTTAACTTTCACAATAACCTGTGAAATAGGTTAGGACTCCCATTTCACAAATGGGGAAACAGATTAAAAAACAAGTGATTTTCCTAAAATTGCACAGCTAGTAAATAAAGCTAGGACTTGAGTCAAGGTCTTCAGACTCCCAATCCAATGCTGGCCCATGCCTAAGGATTGTTTTTTGGGGGGAGGAGCTGGGGATATTTAATTTTGAGACCATGAATAGCAAAAGCTTACATATTTCAACAGATTTTTCTTCCTTTTTGTTTTGAGTTTTCTGTTCAAGTGAAAAGATATCCTCCAAACTACCACACACTCCTTTATAGAACTTCCTTTACTGTTTATCTCCTTGTTCAACATAGTAACTTAATCACTGTATCCTGGGATGTAGCCTGGTGCTCGCACGCAGTAGACACTCAAATGTTTTTAAATGAATACTGACTTCAAACATGTATCACCACAGTAGGAGTCTCTTCATATGGCATCTTTAACATAATTGACCTAACTGAGCTTTTACTTACACCTCAACTGTTTTTTAAAACAAGGTAAAAGTTTTCCTAAGTAAATTTTTATACTTTATCCACAGCACAGCAGCTCTCCTATAGCATGTCATGATGCCCAGTCAGGGCACATACAAGAATCAACCAATGAATGTATAAATAAGGGGAAAAACAAGTCAATGTTTCTCTCTCTCTCTCTCTCTCGCTTAAATCAATTTTAAAAAATTAAAAAGAAAACACATGCACCCACACCCATACACAACAATTAGATTATCTCACACTTGTGGAGATTTCCCAAGTTTTGATGAGCAAAATCTTACCGTTCAGGGGATTCTTCATAAATACTGTGACACTCTGTATTCTCAAGCATGAGACTTCTACTGAGGTTTTGTACCCCTGGATAATGGAAGTTAGCAAAGGAGTGTGACATTGGAGAAGTTTTGTTCCCAAGGTCTGAGATTCTCTTATCGTGACTGGTCAGCCCACAAGTGAGGCCATCCAGAGCAGGATTCAGAGAGCGGGTCATATAGGCATCAGCCGATTGAGGCCTCCTCATTGGAGATGATGGATAGGGAGAAAGTTTGCTGATAAGAGGAGTCAAAAGGTCAGCGTATGCAGCTTTTGTGGGTTTCAGGAGTTTGTCAACATGAATATTAAGCATTTTCTGTTCAAAAGCACAAGAGAAGACAGAAGATGGGAGATTCTGAAGCCACGACAATAAACTCAGATCCAAATCGTCACAACCATTGCCACATAAGAGGTCGATGCCAAGAAGTACTTCACTTTCTGTGATTTCTTCTCCGGTTGCTTTACTCTGACAAAATTCTACGCAGCATTCATAAAGTAGGCCCTTCATTACAAGCTGAAACAAACGATTGTTACTTGCTTTAAAACCAGCCTCACTTAGTTTCCTATCAGCAGGGATGAATTCTGCAACCATGACACAAGCCTCTTCAAAACAGTGAACTCGTGCAGTGCTGGGATTCCAGTCCTTAAATTCGGCATGATTGGTCAGACGAGGCAAAGTCAAAAGCAAACAGAGCTTGCTATAATCATCTTTAGAAGGACAGTACTCCTCTAGGGCATGTAAACATTGCACAGCTTCTTGCATGGTAAATTCCAGCTGTAAGAAAAATATAAGTTATTACTATAAAGAGATCTGTGAGATACAAAAACAATGAAAGTGTTTCATTCAAATACAAAGATACTTTACATATTGTCATAAACTATTGAATTGCAAAAGCATAACCTCAAGTGTCATAAAATACTCATATAATTTTTAGGATATTTAACAACCTTCAAGTCAGAAACCAAAATGCTTTTCACTACCAAAATGAAAAGATTAAGAGTTAAGGTATTCCGGTTTCTATATCTTACATATGGGGAAAGTTAGGATGCAGATTTAACCAAAGTAATTCAGTTAGTTAGTGACTAAGATAATAAAAATTCGGACTTTTGACTTATATCCCAGTGTTCTTTCCACTTTTGAACATCATTATCCAGCAAACATTTCTCTATTACATGTGAAGGTCCCCACTGTAATTTCTTTATGGTTTATTTCAATGAACACTTACGGGCACTTAATAAAAGTTTCACTGGTTTTAGATGTAACCATACTAATATTAAAACTTGAAAAGTAATCCTCTAATCAAAAAAATTTAATATCATTGAATTTATATTGTAATAAAGACAACCATCTTATCAAAAAACCGTTTCTGCATCAAAGGAAATACTTCTAGGTCAAGAAAAGAAGCACTGATGTAGAGTCACCAAGTCAAACATCTACTGCTATCCAAAGTACCTTGACCAGGAAAGGGAGCACATTCTCTCCAACCAGCCAGCCATTCATTTATCCTCACTACCTAAATCGCAGAATGAGTTTAGACTCACTACAGATGGAAAGTACTACAACTGCCAAAGAGCAGATCTTACCCCATCCCAGCTCAAAAAAACTTCAAAAACTCATGATATTAATCTTTTGTTTTAGTGAATAAGATACTTATGACTGAAACAAGACTAGGGCGCAAACCTTCAGGAATAAAAATCTTACATGCTGGGGCTCATCTTCTGCAGACATTGCATTGTTAACACATAAAGCTTCTAAAAACTTCTGCTTCAGGATAATATAACGAAACCTGCGAAAAATAAAGTATGAAGCATTAAAATGATTAAAAAGCTGAGTTACAGCAATGTCAAAGACTGGAAATGGAACTCAAGTTCCTGAAGGAAAACTAGCCAAGTGTGCCTTAAAGAAGTAATTATTTCTTTAAAAAAAGAACATTTTTAAAAATCAATTTTTCAATGTCTCATAAATCAAATGTACTTGTAAGTTATTATAAGTACCTTTGCTTTCAGGAAATTCTTAAAATATTTTATGAAGCTTATTAGATTGTAGCCATAATAAAAATAATTTCAGCAGCAAGTAATCACAATTTAATACTCAAAGAAAGGATTTCTATTTCCAAAATTAATTCTAAACAAATATCAAGTTTTTATAGAAGATGTCAAATATAACCTAATATTAAATCAAAGTCCTTTATATTTAAAATGTTTTTGTTTTATCAAAATATGATGCCTGGCCAGGTGAGGCTCAGCCGTTGAGCATCAGCCTAGGATCTAGGAGATGGAGATTTGATTCCCAATCAGGGCACATGCCCTGGTTGCAGGCTCGATCCCCAGCAGGGGGCGTGCGGGAGGCAGCCGATCAATGATTCTCATCATTGATGTTGCTGTCTCTCTCCCTCTCCCTTCCTCTCTCTAAAGTCAAAAAAGACATATAAAAAAAATTTTTTTAATTAAAAAGTACATCTTGAAGGCCGCCAGAAAAAAAAAAGAAACATTACATACAACAGAATAAAGATACAAATACAGCTACTGTTTGTCAGAAATAATGGAGCCCAAAAGACAATGGAATAACATCTTTAAAATCTTCATACTTAAATCTTCATGGCTGGGTGGCTCAGTTGGTTGGAGCATCATCCCGTACACCAAGAGGTTGCAGCAGGTTCAATTCCTGGTCAGGGCACATACCTAGGTTTTGTCAGTTGGTGTATGTATGGGATGCAGCCAATCAATGTTTCTCTCTCTCTCCCTTCCTCTCTCTCTAAAATCAATAAAAACATATCCTTAGGTGAGGATTAAAAATTAAAAATAAAATAAATAAAATAAAATCTTCATACTATTATGAAGAAACAACTGCTTCAGATATGACCCTTGTGATTTTCTGTATGTAGACATCGTTGACTAAATAGGTTTGTATATCAGATTTTCAACTAATAGAAGTACATGCAACTTGTCCTCTGGAAGTGCTCCACATCAATGGGAATACTAACGGTATTTTATATAATTGTTATTTATTGTTTTCTTTTGCTAAACTTCTACCAATGATAAGACACTAAAAACTTCAAGTGAAATCTTACCTTTTTTTGTCAAATTTTTCCATACATTCTAGAGGCTGAATGAACTGAAGAACTTCATCCCATTGACCATCAAGGATTAGCTGCCTATATAAAGGAAAAACCCATGTCTTTATCAAATTTGGGTTACACTAAAAGTGGAATAGATGACAAGATAGCATTAAAGCTTCAGTCTGAAGTCTGTAATGAGTTGAGCTTTTTACTTGGTTCCTCAACCACTATAATAAAATAATTTTTTCACAATTTATTTGTAACAATATATGCTATACAAGAAGAATTTGTGAATCTGTAACCACTCCTCATTCTTATATATGTGTGAATTTTTTCACATACGTAAAAACAATGGACTAGTCTAAAAATTCCTTTATTTCCCTATTCATCTTACAGTTTCAAAGCTACTGTCTATTACTTAGGGGTTAGTGTATAGGTATGTTCCTGTCTCAGTGTTTCTCAACTGGGGACAATTTGGCAATGTCTGGAGACATTTTTGGCTGTCACAACTGGGATGCTACTGACATCTGGGTATACTTCAGAGATGCTGCTAAATATCCTACAATGCACAGGACGCCCTCACCCCAAACACACACACAACAAAAAATTATCTTGCACAAAATATTAATAGTGCAGAGGTTGAGAAATCCTGCTCTAAACTGTGAATCCTACATCTTTGAGGCATTTAGTACTAAAGTTTACACTCTGAGAATGAAAACAGGAAAGTGTAAGATCAGGCTTCATCCTACTTTAGGTTCTATGGGAACGTCTAAGCTACAAGGCATTCCTATTGCTGCTCTCCTTTTATAACAGAAATTTTCCTCCTTTTGGATATTTAGGAAAGTAAACTTTAGAAAGGAAGGGATGGGCAGGAGGATCTACACAGGATTGCCAATTTTGGATTCTGCAAAAAAGGAATATTAATAAAAAGCAATCACACTATATATCATAATCATTTTATAAAGGGATATTTTAATAACTAAAAATGTAGGAAGGAAGCAATTTCAAAGGCCAGCCCTTTAAGAATACATTTAGCTTAATGAAAAACTTACTCTTTTATAATTCCATGCATTTCCCCTCAGACCAGCAAAACTTCACAAACTAACATGTTTTGGGGGGTTATTTGAGCCACTGCTAAACTGAAAGACAGGGCCAAAGAATACTGCCTCAGGACTGCTTCCTGACCATATCGCTGACTAAGCTCCCAGGGCCCAACAACATCCATAGCACCAAATACAGGGCAGTGCAGAGTTTAAATAAACTCCCCTACTATAATAAAGCTTTTTTTTTAAAGTTCCTTTTCCATGAATTAGGAACACTTCATTTCTTAAGGATTTCCAAGTCACAAAATGCCACATGTCCAAGAATCTGTACTCCTTGTCAAGGATATTTGGTATTTTTATCTCAAAAGCACAAAATACATTTCTCTCCAGAAATCTGGGTTTTTCTTTTTCTGTCCAATTCAAGTTAGGATATATTTAGCTTTCCATTTTGGCAAACATTAATTCCCCTTTGCTCTGCAATTCCATCTCCAAAAATCTTGTTCTAATCCAAGATACAGAAAAGAGATGCTCAGTAGAGCATTTATTTAAAGAAAACTGAAAACAATTGAATTGTCTAAAAATAAAGGAACCATTAGGAAATTAAGAAAAATTGAAAAATTTTAAAGTGTAAATTTGTAATCACATAGAGAATCCTTATGATGTTAATGGATAGAGCAGAACACTAAACTACAAATGCAAAATAGTTGCTGTTGTTTTTTTAATATGCACAGAAAATTATCAGTAGTGTGTCTGAGTGGTGGGGTAATTTTTCTTCCTTATTTTTCTATATTTTCTATAATGAATATGTTTATATAATGAGTATGTTTTATTTCTATGACTGAAAAATGATATTTCAGAAGTATTTTATCTTTCTGGAGTCTCTGCTTCCTTAATCAAATACTTTTTATGACAATGCCACAACCACAATGTAGCTGTAACTCTTGTTTTTTCAATAGGCCTCTAGATCTTACTACTGAAAACAATCTACAGGAAACATTGTTTTGTAAATGTTCTAACATAAAGACAAACATTTTAAAAAATTATACTTACATAGCCTCTTCATGACTATAAAAATCTACCTGTATTATACATATCATCTTATTGATACATAACATTTCTTTAAAGGAGCTACAAACCTCACAGTACTAATGAATTCATACCTCAGGAAAAGCATATCATCTGAGAACAGGCCATTTATGACTCCACTTTCCTTCTCAAGAGCCAACATACTAATGTGAAGCTTCTTTGAATTCAAGAAGTCTAAAATTAGCTTAATGATTTCAACCTCTTTTACATTCACTGTTTCTTCAGCCGTCATGTTGATAGCCTAAATATTGAACAGAACAAAACAAAAATTAGTCTTATTGTTTTATTTCTAAGTGTTATTAACTGTCTGGAAACTACTGTTTGGAAATACTTAGTACAGATATTTTAAAGTGCAATTTTAATACTTATCAAAACTAAGTCATTCTTTAAAGTGTAATAAAGGTATGACTATAATTTTTTAAGTCCTTATCTTTGAGAGATACACATTGGAATAATTATAGATTAACTGATAAAAAGTCTGTGATTTGCTTGAAAATAATACAAGAAGAGGGGAGTGGGAGGAGATAAAGATGGAACGAGAATAATCATGACTACTGAAGCAGGGTAATGGGTAAGGGAGGGTCACTTGCTATGGTCTGAATGTTTGTGTCTCCCAAAATTCAAATGTTGAAATCCTAACCCCCAAAGTGATGGTTTTTGGAGGCCTGTAGGAGATGATTAGGTCTTGAGGGCAGGGCTCTCATGACTGGGATTAGTGCCCTTATAAAAGAGACCCCAGAAAGTTAGCTCAATCCTTCCACCTTATGAGGATACAATGAGAAGACAGCAGTAAGCAACCAGGAAGACAGCCCTCATCAGAACCTGACCAGGCTAGCTAGCACCCTGATCTTGGACCTCTAGCCTCCCAAACTGTGAGCAATAAATTTCTGCTATTTATAAGCCACTAGTCTACAGTATTCTGTCATAGCAGCCCAAATGGACTGGGACAATATTATTCTTTTTACTCTTGCACGTTTAAAATTTACTATAATAAAGAATACTTTAAAAAGTTACTAATAAACAAACCATGTTTGGCTATACTATAAATACCTTGCCCTAGGTATTCATACTCATTCCATAAGCGCTTACGGTCTTTTTTCTGTGACAGGCACTGTCCTGTACTCAGGAGACACTGGCCCTGTCCTTAAGAAGCTTATAGTCTAGCAGCAACATGTAATATGTTGTACCCTGTATTTTAGAGTGAAACAAAACAAGGCTGGTTAAAATGTGCAACTTCAAGTCATATTGGTACTATCAACCTAAACAGCAATGTTATTTCCATTCTCTAAAATCCCTTCTAACTCTTACCTGTAAGTCTGCAGTGACACAACTGAGCACATGGTCATGAATTCATAAAGATACAGAACTAGGAAGAATTCTGGACATCATTAGGTCAACATTCCCATTTTACAGATGAGATCACACAAGTTAAATGGTCAAAGTTGTTGCAATTTTCAAATGTTAAGGCTCAGAGCAATACCAACTACCATGCTAAAGGGACTAGCTACAAAGAAACATCAGACATCAGATGAAACAAACTGTATACATACCTTTCTCACAGGACCAACTAATGTTAACCAAGCTCACAGAAACATAAACACATACATGTATGTAGAAGGTTAATTTTTTCAATGTTTACTATTTTGTCAATTTATTTCTTCATAATGAGAAGTGCAAATGTCTAGCAGACTAGAATGCTCACATCAGATGAGCATTCTTTTTCTCTCCTACATAGAGAAGGTGGTAGGGTAAACAAGGCACAGTGCATAGGAAAATAATTATATAACTCAAATATTTAGTGATATCAAACTAAGCTAATCTCACACCTCCACCTCCACAATAAAGACATGCCTGCCTAAGGAAACAGTCAAATCCCAAATCTTTCTTCCACCAAGCCAGCCGCCCAATTCCTCACGCTTTGGATTTCCCTTTGCTGTCTTCTGAGCTTACCACCCTCCTGTTCATAGGCTTTATCCAAAAGACAGTAAAATGAATGACATTTCCACTCACTAAAGTCTAACCACATTTCAGAAGTGTCTCCCTAAGATTACTCTTAGAGCACAATAATTAGCAATTTTAGCATTCCCCAAATCTTCAGATAATTCTTTCCCAGGAAAGGAATGGCTTTTATTAATTAAACTCTCAGAAAAAATCATATTCCCCCACTCCATCTCTAAGTTCTTAAGGGGCACTTCATTTATATCACCATGTACTAACCATACAACTTAGCGCAGAACTGAGATTACAATTTTCTGATGTTGTCCAATACACACAATGATATTCAACATTTTATACACTTCATATTATTCAACATTCAGTCTAAATATGAAGTAACTCTGGAGTTACTATGAATTTATAGCAATAGTCATATTTTAAATCCACAACTACAAGTTCAATGTTGCCATCATTTCTAGTCAATAAAACCTAAGAGAAGAAATACATTCTTACAAATACATATTTTACATTAAGTTTACATTTACATCCTAGTTAACCTAGAATTCATCAGGGTTTTAAAAAATTAATTTTAACACAAGTCTTAATTCCATAATGTGAAATTCCCCATAGAAATGTATGGTATTTTAATCACCCAACCCAGAATTTTAATTCTTACAAGCTTCACTATTACTGTATACAATATAAAACACAGGCGTATGCTTGATGACTGTATCTCAGAATTATTCTTTTCTAACCACCCTGTGTTACTGAAACATTTTTTTAGAGGCTCCAAAATCCTAGCTTTATAATTTAGAAATTAGATATGCTATATATATATATAGTAGTCCCCCCTTATCCATGGGGGATACATTCATTCCAAGACCACTAGGAGATGCCTGAAACCATGGATAATACTGAACCCTATATACACTGTTTTTTCCTATACATACATACCTTTTCACTTAAAGGAAGCACGTTATGGCTTCTCTGGCATATCCAAATTACCAGCATCACCACTCTTGTGCTCTGGGGCCATTATTAAGTAAAATAAGGGTTACCTGAACACAAGCACTGTGATACTGGGACAGTCTGATAACCAGGACAGCTTTTAAGTGACCAACAAGCAAGTAGCACATACAGTGTGGATACGCTGGAAAAGGGATGATTTGTGTCTGGGGAGGATGCAGCGGGACTGTGCAAGATTTCATCATGCTACTCAGAATAGCACACAATTTAACACTTATGAATGATTTATTTCAAAAATTTCCATTTAATATTTTCAGACTGTGGTTGACTGCAGGTAATTGAAACTGTGGATAAGGGGGACTACTGGACATGTTTTTAAAATCACATTTAGTTCATAAGCATTTTTAATCTCATTAAGCTATTAAACATTACAAAGCTAGAATTTTTTCTCATTCAGAGAAGAATTCAATAATAAATGCTTCTTCCCCCTCCTCAGGGAGGCTATAAATCAGTAAGAGTTAACTAGTTTAGGAACTACTAAAATTATCTTTTAAAATGAGATGTATAGTACAAAATGTTAAATTAACTTAAAATATAAAAATCAATGAAGAAATGTCTCTAAAAAAAGTACAGAGTAGATTTTATTTCCAACTGTTCTAAAAGCCATTCAAAAAAATAAGAGCTCTGGCTTTTCAATCTAACTAGTATTTAGGCAAAGTGAGCTCTGACAGCATCTTAGGTAGATTTGCCAGCCCATGGTGTACATGAACAATGACTCACCACTCAGAATTTATGTAGGGCCAAAAATCCAGTGTATTCCACTGAAAATAGAAAACAGACTGGGGGGAAAATCAGCATGTTTCAGTATTTCCATACTAAATGACACATTTGTCTTTTAAAAATATCATAAAAACATTTTCCTTTAAGAAATAAACCTTTATTTATATCCAGTACCTGGACTAGGTGAGGTAAGGAAACAAGAATTTTCTTTAATAATGAGCACATCTGGAAACCAGCTGGAAGGTGGTTAGTGTTTTAGTACTTAGATGACAATATCCACAGACACTAAATTTCAGATGGAGTCTCTATGTGGACTCATACTGATTCTCATCATAGTGAAACAAGATTAGAAGAATGTATTAAGGGGCCAGAAATAAAATTTATTTTTAGAAATCTAGGATTAAATATAAAATGTTAACAATAAGAAAAAAAGAATAATGGCAATAGAAATATACTGACTTCTGTGTACATTTCCACACATAGATATGGAAAAAGTTTCATGAAAAAAATGTCAGTGGTAGCTTTCTAACCAAATATAAATAGATATGATTTAAATATTCCTTTGCAATGAGATTACTTTACTTACTTATAATACACATTGGGAAGGAAGAAAAACACACAAAGCTAAGAATCATTAACGAGTATAAGGTTGCCCTGGCCAGTGTGGCTCAGTTGGTTGGATGTCATCCAGAGCACCAAAAGGTTGCCAGTTCGATTCCTTGTCAGGGCACATGCCTGGGTTGAGGGCTCCATCCCCAGCTGAGGGAGTACAGGAGGCAGCTGACAGATATTTCACTCTCACACTGATGTTTCTCTCTCTCCCTTCCTCGCTCTCTAAAAATCAATACAAAACCTTGGGGGGGAGGGAGTATAAGGTTAAAGAAATTGGGGTACAGCCACTGTAAATTTTATAGTCAAGAAAAAAGTGCTTAAGAAAGGCTCCATTAATCCCCAACTCCATCCCACACAATAAAAACCACTTTCTTTATTTTTCCAACTATTACAGAATGCCCAATACTGAACTATGGTGCTTTACAATTCCAATCTGCAAGCAAAAATGGAGATAAGGAAATTAAATACTGTGAAGCCACTGAAGAGACTATCACACTACAACACAGGACTGCTGCACTGTTTCCTTTAAGAAAAGAAAAATAGCCCGACTGGGCATGGCTCAGCAGTTGAGCGTCCACCTAGGATCCAGGCGATCGGGGTTCGATTCCTGGTTGGAGCACGTGCCCGGGTTGCAGGCTCAATCCCCAATCAGGGGTGTGCAGGAGGTAGCCAATCAATGACTCTCTCATCATTGATGTTTCTATCTCTCTCTCCCTCTCCTTTCCTCTCTCTGAGATCAATAAAGAAATATTTTTAAAGAAAAGAAAAAAAGAAAAGAAAGGAGAAAGAAGAGAAGAGAAGAGAAGAGAAGAGAAGAGAAGAGAAGAGAAGAGAAGAGAAGAGAAGAGAAGAGAAGAGAAGAGAAGAGAAGAGAAGAAAAAAAGGAAAGAAAAGAGAAAAGAAAAGAAAAGAAAAGAAAAGAAAAGAAAAGAAAAGAAAAGAAAAGAAAAGAAAAGAAAAGAAAAGAAAAGAAAAGAGAAAAGAAAAGAAAACTTGCTAGCTTTCCTTTGAACAAAATAGCACTCCAAAAACTTATGTTGTTGCCAGGTCATTTAATGTAAATGTCTGGTCCTTCAGGAATTATAAATGTGATGTTGCTACTTTTGCCCCACCCTGTATTAAATAGTTTTTAAAAACTGATTTTTAGAGAGAGGAAGGGAGAGCCAAAGAGAAAAGAGAAAGAAACATCGATTTGTTGTTCCCCTTATTTACACATTCATTGGTTGATTCTTGTATGTGCCTTGACCCGGGATTTAACCTGCAACCTCAGCATATGGGACGATGCTCTAACCAACTCAGCTACCCAGCCAGGGCCCCCACCCTGTATTTTAAAAAGGGAGGGCACGATACCTCTGTGTCCAAATAAATAATTACAGACTGGTGTGGAGAGATACACATCAAACTGTTCAGAGTGATTACCTCTGAAGAAATGAATGGGACTGGATGGAAGACTGGGAAGTAGGAAGGGAAAGGGGCTGAGGGAGACTTGTTTTACTCTTACTATCTGTAATATATATATAAATAGTTTACAACCAATATATTTTCATGCATTACTTGTACGTGTATACATACCCTTCTTATATGAATACAATTTTTAACTTTAAAAAATATATATTTAAGAGGATTTTTGTAATCAGAGGCACCCACCTGGTCTGTGCCCAGATTTCTGAACCTCAGAAACAGTGAGATTTGTTGTTTTAAGCCACTAATTTTGGGGACAATTTGTTACATAACAATAGATAATATAGAACTTTTTTTCACAAGTAAAAAAGTTTTTTTTTCTTATATTGAATTGAAATCTACTTGAGACTTTCATATAGTTATGTCTTCAGGGTCAGCATAATACAAGTCTGTTATGTTAAAAAAACTTTCACATACTTAAATCTGACAATAATCATGTTTATTCCTCTACTTCCTTCAACCATTTTTCACATAGTTTTAGGTCCCCCACCATTCCAGCCATTCTCTTCGTAACATTTGTTAATCTTCCTCTTAAAACACCTCAAATTGAACATAATACACCAGGTGTGGTCTGGTGAGCAACCGCATACAGTGAAACTAATACTTCCCATGATGTAGGCACTATACACGGAACACACCTGAACAACTAAACTATAAAGAGTACCTACCATAAAAGAATTACAAATGAAATGCAATGGAAGTTCAGAGGGCTAATGCGGTTTCCTGGTAAGAATAGGTTGAAGGATTGTTAATAGGCTAAGAAGCAGAAATGGGAAGGGAAAGGGTACTAACGTTTATTGTGCATCTACTATGTCAGGCCCTGTGCTAAAGAGTCCTATATATTACCTATGTAATTCTTACAATTTTATAATTCCGTTTTACAGATAATCACAGTAATGCTCAGAGACATTAGGTACTTGTCTAAGGAAACAGCAAAAAGTACAGAAGCAAGAATGGGTCAAAAGAGTCTATCTGACTACAATCTTGTGACCTTTCCACTACAACACTGTGACATTTGTTGGGGTAAAAACAAGAGGGCATAATTAGGATTCAAGTACTCTTAGGCCTAATGTCAGTCAAAGTTTTAGAAACTGGAATTCAACTTATTTCCTGTGCTATGTAGTGATTTACCATTCATTAGCTAAGTCTTAAATTTTTCTCCATAAGGGCCTAAGAAACTGAACACATCTTCACAGAGCCCTTAAGCATGAAAATTTTTTGAAGTCTTTGAATTTTACCTTAGAAATTAGTGTGAGCATTCCATTGTCCGTATTATCTTTTTGTTTTAATATTAAAACAATATATTTTGCACGGCCAGAGTGGCTCAGTTGGTTGGGCATCATCCTGTGCATTGAAAGGTTGTGGGTTCAATCTCTGGTAGGGGTACCTAAGGAAGGCAACCGACCTATGACTCTATGTTTCTCCCTCTCCCTCCCTCTCTCTAAACATGTCCTTGGGTGAGGATAAAAATATATATATATATTATGGCAATAATGCTGCTACTTAAAAAAAAAAAAAAGCAATATATTTTTATCCAAGTCTTCAAGTGAAATTGATGGCAACTCCATAAGTGTGTGCCCTGTTATCTGACCACAGATCTAGCCCTTGGCACATAGCAGCTTACCTCTAACTCCTATTTGAAAATACTACTATTTGAAAAGCATAAGTCAAACAGGACAAAGTAAGCTATTTCTTTATAAATCAAGAACCAATGACCCGACACTAAGGATTATTTAAAAACAAATGAAACCCAAGTCATAGTTATTTGCCATAGCCTTATTTTCAAAATATGAGAACCTCCTACTGAAAGCAGAAAAGCAACCCTTTATATAGACAGGAAACAGCCTTTTCTCCATATCACCACATATAGGGAGGAAACAGCCTTTTCTCCATGTCACCACAGTAATAAAGAGCTTCTGCTGGGGAGTAAAAAGGCACCTTAATAGTTCCCATGAGCTTTTTAAAGCCAATCTAAGAAATAAGGTCTTGGACCTGAAAATGCTAAATAGATCAAGCAGAAAATTTTAATTATCCTTGCAAATGCTCCACTCTATTAAAAGGTAATCAATAGATGCCTTAAATTTCTTCCAGAGTGCTTTCAAATACATAATTTTATTCAACTTCAGAGCCTATTCCCAGACTAAAACAATAACAGGTATTATCCCCATTTTACAGATCTAGAAATCAGAGTCAAGAGAAGGGTGAGTAGCTCTTCCAAGATTGTAATCAGCAGCAAAGGGAAACTTAAATCCTAGCAATCTGACTTTCAGCTTACTGATCTAAGGGAAAATGCATCTTTTCATAGTTATTTTGAAGTGTTTCTCAAAATGCAGCATATATCAAGTCTATCACATGCTGCCCGTTCAGTATGTAACTATAAACTCCATTTCACAAATGGGAGAGGTTGAGCACAATTATGTAACTAGGAACACAGGGCAGTACCCCTGTTCTCTATGAAACATCCCTATTATTGGCTTTTAAAAAAATAGGAGAGAAACAGGGAAAAGAATCAGGAAGTCGGAGGGTGGGAGATAAACAGTTTAAAATCCTTTCACAAAAAATTACATATTTAGTACACCTAAAACTAATATAATGCTGTATGTCAACTGTAATTGAAAAAAATTTTAAATTATATATAATGGCATCTAACTTCAAGGTGTTATTTTAAACCTAACAGTATACCGTCATGGCTTAATTGCTTGTCTTTTCCACCACTGCATAATATTTTTTCTTTCCTGTGTGGAAGAAATCTACCCCCTAAAACCTAAAGTAAAATTGTTCATTACATCTTCTTTCTAAATGAGACCTCGAGAATATACCATATAAAGGAAAATGGGCCCTTAGGCATTTCTCCTTTCTAGTAAAATTTCAATGCAAACACATGCCAACGCTGGAGACAAAAAAAAAAAAAACTACTTAGATTTACTGTGAAAAAAGATTTCTAGCGCATTAAAATCTACATGTTATTTTCTGTGCCATGAACTTCTCTAAGTATTCTATGAAGTCTACAACAAAGAGAGGGAAATTAAGTGTTAGGATCCCAACCTATGAATCTGGGTGGAACAAAGACTTCTCCTTTCATTATGCAGAGAACCAAGTTGCCAAAAAAAAAAAAAAACGCTCGGCTCAGACACCATGGGTGGTTAGTGACTGCGAGTCTGGGTACAGAGAAGAAAAAATCCGATGCTGGTCAAACGCCGCCGCTGCCTGCCCGTCCCCGGCCCGTCTGGCCCAGGCCTGGCCCCAGGGCTGCAGCCCCAATCTCTTTCTCCCCAATACAGGGAACCGGCTTAACCCCGCGAGCTCTACGACCTCCCACGTCCCCTAGGCAGGCGCCCCCGGCCCAGGCTCCACCCGCGTTCCCAGCCCAGTCGCCGCCCTTCCCTGGACCCCAGCCCAGACCCCCAAAGGCCGGTCCCATTGACTACCGACGGAGGAACGGCCAAACGCGACCCCGCGGACCTGCCCCTCGCCCCCTCCTCCCGGCCGAGGCGTGCACTTCTGCGGGGCTCGGCGGAGGGGCGAGGAAGGGAGAGCCCGCACCGTCTGCCCCCATCGCCTCTCGCCTGCGACGAGGCGGGCGCGACCCCCGCGGTCGCTAAGGGCTCAGGGGCGGGTGGAGCCAGGGCGCGGGCCGTCGCCGTGCCCCCGGAGCCGGGCAGGCAGCGAGGGAAAGGTGTGGTCCAGGGGCGGCGGCCTCGCATCGGCCCCGCAGGTCCCAGGTCCCCGTCCCGCGGCGCCGGGGCCTCGCCCGCTACCCCTTCCCACCCAGTCAGCACCCCAAGACCCTTCGCCCCGGCAGTGAGCGCCGCCTTGGGGGTCGCCGGGCTCGGAGCCCCAGCAGGTGGTGACAGGTGGCGACGAGTGACCATGGCAACGCGAGGTGTGCGGCGCGGCCCGACCCCGCCTCCGCGAGTCACTCACCTGAGGGCGAACCTGGGGCGGCGGCGGCGGAGAGCGCGGCGGGAGGCCGGCGGCCGGGGCCCGAAGCGGCCGGCTCCGGGTGGGGCGGGAAGGCGAGGGCGGCGGTCGGGGCTCGGCGGCGGTCCTCCCTCCGCCGCGCGTCAGTGCATCAGCTCGTCAGCCCGTCCTTCTTCCCGTCCGCCCCTCCCAGGCCGACTGCCCTCAGCCCAGCCTCTCGCAGACTGCGGTTGTCAAACCGTGCCGAGCCCGGTCCCCGCCGCAGCCCAGCCAATCGGCGCGCTTCCCCGAGGCGCCTCAGGACCCCGCCGAGCGGGGCGGCCACGCAGGTGCCTGCACGGAAAGGAGAATCGGCCGGGCGGGCGGAGCGGGCCGAGCGGGCGAGGCGAGGACCCGCCCGCACCGTCGGGCTCGGGGCCAGCGCTGCGAGGGCGGGCTGACCCCGGGGAAGAGCCGGCACGCTGGTGCGTGAGACCCGCAGCCCCCTGGCTGCTGGGACCGTGCGTCCCGCAATAGTGCAGAGGGGTTGACGCCTCCCACCCTGGAGTCCCCTGCGCGTTAGAATGGACTCCTGATAGTCTTCCTGGATAATGTATTAATAAAGGCTAATGAAATGCATCTCGCCTCCTCTCCTTTTTCCCAGCCCCGTCCTTCCTGCAAGCTCCAGCAGCTGAATCGCCCCCTTTCTTGATTTTGTGATGATCTGCCTTGAAGCGTTTGTCGGTTACTTAATACTCAACATGTTCACCATTTTTTTCTACCCCTTTTGGGCGTAAGGTCCTTGGCCGCAAAACCTCACTCCTCCCCAACCCTTCGGTGCAGCAGGAGGACACCCATGATCCGGGCAGCCCCACATCTGCAAGATCATCATCTGGACCAAGCCGGCAGCGAAGAACGCAGGGCCGATTCTTCTCAAGCATGAACTTTTTAACCAAAGAACTCTTCGTTTTGTTTCAGAACACTCTGGGTATTGCCTACTTGTGCTCCCGGTTAGCAAACTCTACGGCCTTTGAATGTCTTTACCGTTTATTTCTAGCCATGGCTCATTTACACTGGGGGTGGAACCAGTCTTCCATAAACATACACAGCGCTCAAAGGAGCCGAGCTAAGCATTCAGGGGGTAACGCACGGGGAACTGAGAAGAGCGCAGTGACATCCAGTGATAACCTCACCCTCACAAAGGCAAAAAGCCAAGCGTGAGCTGGGCCTTCCAAAGTGGGGGACATGTAGTGAAAAGAGACTGGTAATAATAAACATCAAATTGGTGCTGGCAGGGTGGCTCAGTTTGTTAAGAGCATCTCCCCAATGCGGCCAAGGCTGCAGCTTTGATCCCCAGTCAGGGCACATGCAAGAATCAGCCAATAAATGCATAAAGTGGAACAACAAATTGATGTTTCTCTCTCTCTCAAACTTAAAAAAAAAAAAGAATAAACTTCAAAAACATTTCTGAAAAGGGAGAATTTAATCCAATTCAAAAGGAAGTGATAGCTTGAGGCAAAGGTTTTAAGAAAAATATTTACAAATTCAAGGAAAACAATTATAAGCACAAAAGCTGAATTGCAAAACTTTGTCTAGTCCTGATTAACTCCTGAAAGTCTTCATTAAGAACCCTCAGTGATAAGTGACCAACAAATATAAACACAAGTTAATGTTACCCCAGGTGTTGATATCTAAAAAAAAAGACAAAAAAAAAAACAACAAAAAACTTTACAGAATGTTTAAATTGAAAAAATGGGAAGATATGATATATCCTGGAATAGTTTGTCAATTATTTGGCCAGTATATTTCACCTGAAAATCCACTTCTCAATCTTGAGTCTCAAACAATAGTAGTTGCAAGACCCAGAACCATTTAAATATTTAAATATTCCATTGTACCTAGAGTTACTAATTAGGGACAATCTGGCAAACACTAACCACCTATTAGGGTCAGAGTGGTATAAAAAAGAAAGAAGCTGACATTGGTTTGGGCATTTGTTAAGCACAAAATAAGTGTTTGCCTATGTTCTCATTTAAACCTCACAATCTCCTTTAAAATGCCTGTTAATTATTCCCATTTAGAGATTAAGGGAAATAACTTGCCCAAGGTCAAATAGCTGATATGTACCAAAGCCAAGATTCTAACCATTCTGACTCTTAAAATCTTTTTCCACTCTACTTCACCCTGTACCAACTATAATTTTTAGCTTCAAGAAACAGACTTTATTCTGACAAGGTAGAGTAAATAAAAGGTCTTATTCATGTTTATATGCCCCATATTCTATGGCATAGTGTCATCTGCATCTCAATTTTCAATAAATAGCAATCAGAATTGCTAGAAGCAAATACATAACCATTATATTTCAAGAAAAGGGGGATGGGAGGAAAGAAACCAGACACTGTAATACAAGATATCTAGTACATCTTATCACTTGTACACCGACAAACGCATTGATTGTATATTTGCTTCCTAGTGTAACATCAAGTGTTACACTACAACCTTAATAGCTGTTAGCCTAAGGTATCAGCTTTCCTTCTATACTCGGCCACACTGCTTAAGATTAGATCTACTTGTCTTTCACTCTAGTTGCTGCAAAGCAGCGAATTGTTCAGAAAGGACAAGGCTTCCTTAGATGAATGACTGTCCTTAGATCTCGAGGTGCTGCCTCAATCATTCACCAAATATTTATTGAAGGCCTACTCTGGCTCAGGAACTAGGTTAGGCATTATTTGAAAACGCAGGTTCTAACTTGACAGAATGACTCACGGTGCCTTGTGACATAAATGCCTACAGGCTAAGGTGGACCCCTTTTAATATGATTCTCAAATCTCACTTCTCAAAAGGGGAATAGAAGTTCTTGGTTTTCCCCAAATAGTAGAAAGGAATCTGAGTACAAGCCTAAGTTAAGGAAATCTTGTCTCAAGCTGTTCAGGGGAAGTTCATTGGGGATAAAGGAACATGTTTTAAAAGCTCTACTCTCATTGTTAGAACACACTCATAAATACACACACCAAAGACCTGTATGCTTCCCAGCCAGCAGTGCCCAGTTTTGTGAGAACAAAGTACCTACACTGGGGCTTCTCCTTCAAGCAGGTTCAAGGACTGTGGAGGTAGAATACCAGCTCTCCGAGAGCTCCTGTCTAGACCAGACCCCTAAACAAAAGCTTAAATTACATGTGGACGGGTAAACCGAATAAAGAAAAATACATTCTTATTTTAACATAAAGGAGATGTGTTTTTATTTACCATAAAAATCTGATGCTACATTCAAAAATAAAATTTTTAAATATTGTTTTAGAAAAAAATACTTCATTGAAACACTTCAAAATCAAAAAAGGGGGAAAACTCTATGTTAGGAACTGTTAATAATACATAAAGCACATTAAGCATCATAATTTTGGATGGGTGTTTTTTAGGACAAGGTATGCAGGCCGGCGATCGAACCACTGAGAACACCAGCCAGGGGGAGGCAACCTTGAAGGTAGGTCCCCTCACCCTGGGGGCCATTTTTCCTGTTTCTGTTTTAACTTTATCTTACCTGAAGCTCTAGGCAAGGAATTCCCTTAACTCCCCTCATTCTGACTCACCCTCATAATTATGTGTCTGTTTCCCACATGCAGCTGCCTAGAGAAGGGAAGACTTCACTGGCCACACTTGCAAGTTTTACATCTGTAATTGGCATCCATTTTCATACAGTGGTTTTATGACCTTGGTTTCGGCGATCCACCCGGAGATGTGCTCTCCATTTACTGATGAAATTGGTGTCTGAGCCTGTAATCCTGCAAATCATCTGGACTATATAGTACATTCTCCCAAGTAATGGAACCTCCCGAGGCCTCTTGGGAAGCAGCCAAATGACTCTCCAGACAACACCTCTCTCCAGTGATGAGAAGCCAAGGGAACTATCTCCCCCTTTTAAAAATTTCCACACTTAGAATTAATATTGCAGTTTTTACTTCAAAAGACCAGTTTAATACAGTAAAACCAACAATTTCAAGTGAATCATAGCTGTGTTAGACATTCTGAGCATCTAACAAACATGCTAGCTAAAAAAATAAAAGGTATGATTTTTTAAGAGCTTCACTTAAAGTGGGGGAGGGGAGCTATTATGGATTTTAAAAATTTAGACATACCAACCAAATGCGGCGACTGTGTTAGGCAGAATAACAGCCCCCATTCCCCCCAAAGATGTCCTTGTCCTTAGTCCCAAAACCTGTGCATTACCTTACATTGTAGGAGAGACTTTTCTAGTGATTAAGTTAAAGGGCCTTGAAATGGGGAGAGCAGCCTAGGTTATCCAGGTGGGTCCATTATAATCACATGGGTCCTTAAAAGCAGAGAACCTTTCCCAGCTGGGCTCAGAGGGAGCTGTGACTACAGAAAAAGGGTCAGAGAGATGCAACAGAGCTAGCTCTGAAGATGAGCGTGGACTGTGAGCCAAGGAATGCTGCCTCCAGAAGGCAGTGCAGTTTATTTCCTGGAACATCCAGAAAGGAACATGGCCCTGTTGGTACCTTGATTTTAGCCCAGTGAGGCCCATGTCAGACTTCTGACCGAAAGAACTGGTAAGATAATGATTTTAAGTCACTAAATTTACAGGAACTTGTTACAGCAGCAATAAATACTAATACACAAACTCAAAAAGATACTTTGAGACAAGAGATTTAAGCAGGAATTGGGTATTAGATGGAATATTAAGGAATTAAGTGTTAATTTTTGTTAGGGTATAACAGTATTTGAACTACCTTTTTAAAAACTTTTTGTTAGAGATACATATTGAAGTATTTATAAATAATACAGTATCTGAAATTTGCTTGAAAATACTGCCCCTCTCCCCCCTAAAAACAGTGGGAAATAGGTAAGATGGTTAAGTTAGCAAAAGGTTGATTATCGAAAGTGAGGGCTCACGATACTATCCTTATTGTGCATACTTGAGATTTTCTATAGTAATTTTAAAAAAACCAGTGAATTACCTTAGCAGATACCACCTGACCACTAAAGATCAGCACTGTCCAAAATAATTTTATGATAATGAAAATGTTATGTATCAGCGCTACTCAGTGCAGGAGCCACTTAATCATGGGGCTACTGAGCACCTGAAATAGAGCTAGTGTAATAGATAACTTAATTTTAATTAGCTAAATAGCCCCATGTAGCTAGGGGCTACCATATTACACAGTGCAGCTCTAGATATTGGAGGGAGCCATGCAGCCTTAGTATCAGGATTCAGTTAATAAGCAAGCTCATGAATCAAGTCAGTGCACTTCTGTACTTTTTGTCTGCCCAGCCTCTTTCCTTTTCCTGCTAATAGCAGTACCCAGCTCCCACTCCCCACTCCAAGCCCTTCTTTACCAGGGCTAGGTAGGACAACTTCTTCCTGGCCAGTGTTTGGTCCAAGAATGACCAGAGCCAGGGCAATCACGGTCCTCACTTGGAATTCTCTGTATTAGGAAGTGAAGCAGCTTCCTCGATTAGGAGTTAAATGGATGGAACCCTACAGCTACTTGCCATCACGTTCCCTTGACATACTGAGGTTCCTGAGAGTCAAGCCAAAATTTAGATAAAGATGGAGTCTGTATTCTCAAGTTCTTCTTTCCCTTGTTTCAGTTAGATAAGCCAATAAATGTTTTTGTTTATGCTATTTTTGAGTTAAGTTCTATCACTTGCAACCTATAAAAGTCTTAATACAAAATCCCATAAAAATGCTTCTTAGCCCTGGCTGGTGTGGCTCAGTTGGGAGGGCATAGTCCCTCGCACTGAAAGGCTGCCAGTTCAATTCCCGGTCAGGGCACATGCCCAGGTTTTGGGCTCGATTCCTGTGCAGGAGGCAGCCTATGGATGTTCTGCTCTCACATGGATGTTTTTCTCTCCTCCCTTCCTCTCTCTGTAACACACACACACACACACACAAAACACTTACATGCCAGGGTCATTAGCAAAATAGTAAGGCTAATGGCACTGCAATACAGACTGAATTGTGTCCCTCTAAAATTTGTATGTTGAAGCCCCATCTGGCTGTACTAGAGATAGGGCCTTTAGGGAGGGGGTTAAGGCTAAATGAGGTCATAAGGGTGGAATCCTGATTCGACAGAAGTGCTGCCCTTTTAAGAAGAGGAAGAGACAACAGAGCTCTCAGCCATGTGAGGACACAGTGAGAAGGCGGCTATCTGCAATACAGGAAGAGTCCTCACCAGAACCTGACCATGCTGGCACCATGATCTCGGACTTCCAGCCTCCAGAACGGCGAGAAAAGAAATCTGTTGTTTAAGCCGCCCAGTCTATGACATTTGCTAAGGCAGCCCGGCAGACTAACACAGGCACCCAGTACAACCGCCCAGGTGCCGATTACAACCAGTTCCTTCTTCAGGGTGAAGCAGACCCTGATTAGCAAAAATAGTGATATGTTAATACTTTATTCTTCTTCTCCCATTCTTGATTTCAGCTTAGACTAGAGTAGCTTTTCAACTAGTTTTTTACCTTGTTAAATAACAAAAAGATCAGCACAGTTATCTTGAATCTCACTATCAATTCAAGTGCATTATACTAATAATACAGAAAAAATTTTTAGTGAGATTAAGCAGCTAGGATTATATTTTAAGTGGGAGAAAAAAAGCTGATAAATCACACATAGTCAAATTAAAGTAGTAATCTTTTTTAATTTTTCACGCTTTAATCCTGTATCAATAGGTTAAGAAAGTAAAATTTTCCAAAGTACTGATTTGTATATAATGTTTAGAAGTGGCACACAAAACATTCAGTTTTGCAGAGTAATATTCAGTGATCCCTCTAAATGCAGTTTTAATCCTGATTTTAAGCTAAGTACAATAATAATATAATACAATAAGCTAAATACACACAAAACCTGTGTATCCTGATCTACACAAGTGGTTTCCACAGTCACATATGGTTTTAATCAAGTACACATTTCCACAATGAACAAGTACTAACAAATGTTAATAAAACACCACCCAAATGCTTATCCTGCCATCAGCTTTTAAGCAATGCCATTCCTGCTACTGAAAGCATTTGTTTTTATTTAGAAGGGAAATCTGACCTGGGAAAATGAATTTTCTTAAAACTTGACAAATCATATAAGCCCAAAAGGTTTTAAATCAAAAAGCTTTCAACACAAAAGCACTCACATGCAACTTTTAGTTTCTCCCTCCCAAAAATCACTTTATCGAAAGAATACTGAAACAAATTATTACCTTAAGACAGATAAACACTCCTACAAAAGACTGTATTTTCTTCTATCACCTTCTCCTTAAAAAGAAACAGACCATTTCACTATCTTTTAATAACTTCTCAGATTGCTGCAGCCTTAAAACTTTCGAGTTTTAGCTATCATGTCTTAGCTATCATAAAGTGAAAGGTGCCATTTAGATTTCATATATTAAAGAGCATGGCCTACAACGGCACAAATACACCTGATACATAAATACTACATTATTTAGACAGTCAAAAATCAGGAGATACTACATGGTTTGCAAGATCCTTCGGCTTATGTGTGGTCATTAAAACCCAGTAAGTAATTCAGGTATGCTAGTATGGCAGGCAATTAAAGTCTCAAACATCACTCTAAGATCCAAGACATGAAAATAAAGGTGGAAAACTTTGTGCTTCTCCATCTTTCACTTACATGGCTAGTTATCGGGACTTGACTACGGAAAATATATGGTTATTATATATGGTCTCCTCAGATGATAAGGAAGCTTCAGAAAGTTCAAAAGTTGTCAAGATCCATAGTTTGCTTCATCAAATGCTTTTCTAGCTCGTTTCAATTCTTCATTCATAGTAAGCAAGTCTTTAACCCTAGCAAACTTCCTTGGGTCCTTTCGAATCAAGAAGACGATATCTTCAACTTGTACCCGCCCTTGTCTTCCAATTGACATTGCCTTGTGAGTCTATTACAAAGAAACACATTAAATTCAATTAACTTTTAAAAAATGTAATATTTTACTTTTAATTTGCATGTATACATTATTCTTCTTTAATCTGCATGTTTACTACTGGTGAGTTTAAAGCTTTTTCTCTTCTGTTCCAGCTATTCATTTGTGAATTGTCTTTTATTCACGTCCTCTGTCCACTTTCTACTGTGTGATTAGCAATGTTTCTCTTAGTCCTTTAGAGACATTTTTTAATATTAAGGACATGAAAGCTATCGTATTTATTGCTGTTTCTTTTTTTTGTTTTTTGACATATGTAGTTTTTGCCATCACTGTGTAAAATAATTTTGTAATTTCTTTGTAATCACCCATTTCACTTAAAATTTGTGTCCATCTCAATGTTGGTGGGTTTTCTTAAAATCAAATCTAATCCCCCTACCATTATATATTTATCCTGTGCAAAAACAAAGGTTCATCACAGCATTATTTCTAATGACTAACAAACGGCAAACTAGATATTAAGGCTTTAAATAAATTTTGAGCACATCCACTCAATTAATATTATAAAACCATTAAAAATATAGAGTATCGCCTGGCCAGGCATGGCTCAGCAGTTGAGCATCGACCTAGGATCCAGGAGATCGAGGTTCAATTCCCGATCAGGGCACATGTCCTGGTTGAGGGCCTGATCCCCAGCAGGAGGCATGCAGGAGGCAGCTGATCAATGACGACTCTCTCATCATTGATGTTTCTCTCTCTCTCTCCCTCTCCCTTCGTCTCTCTGAAATCAATAAAGACATATTTAAATATATATATATATATATATATAGGACTATGCAATGACATGGGGAAAATGTTCCAGGGTTACCTAAAGAAAAAATATTTACATACTGTATATACATATATGTATATATATAATCTCCATCCTTGATGATAAATAGTAACCAGGAACTTCCACAAAACAGAAACTCAAATGGATAGCTTATTTCTAAAGGATGCCATAGTTATAGTCTTATCTAAAAGTTAGAATTTCAAATCTATTCCTCAATTAATTAAACCAATTACCAAAAAAACCTTACCATTTCAGTGATGAACTCTATAACAAGGTCTTCAAGAATATCCACCGACTCAGTATAAGGATTCTGGTCATCCCCAAACCCATACATCATACATCGTACTGCAAAAGAATAATCATTCGTGTATACTTGGACAAATTTAGCCATTTGACCAATACTTTTCTCAAATCAGAATTGAACCAAGTTATAGAATATATTGGTATAAAAACATATTTACATTGTATTTGTTGTCTCCAAGTATGATTTTGGTGTAAAAGGTTTTAACCACAATGTCATAACCAACTATTCCCATTTAGTAGGTAGGAACTCCCCTTCCCTCCCAGCTGAGCCCTGACATCAATAGTCTTTCCCTAACCTCTATCATCTACTCACCAACATTCCCAGACTACCTTTAAATGGGCAGGGACAGGATGAGTGGCAATGACTTAGCCTTTACTGGGGAGATGAGGGTGTCAGTAGGGCACTGGAAAATAGAAGGCAAAATCCTTTCTGATATGACCACAGGGAAAAGAAAGTGAGTGTTCCAATTACCTTCTTACAGGAATGTGGTAATCAAAAGGAGATAGCAAAGGGATTACTATCCAGAATCTTGATATTTCATTCCCTAGATAGGGGTGGGGAATGTCTATGGCCCTGGAAATCATTTAGTCTGGCCCTGCCAAGGCAACAGCAGGTGGGACTCGAAATTCAATAAATCTAGGAGCTTTTTTCATAGCTAATTTTTAAGTTGATAATTTTGTATGGCCTGTGAATATCCAAATGGCCCTTGGCAGAAAAAAGGTTCCACTCTCACATTGATGTTTCTCTCTCTCTCTTCCTCTCTCTCTAAAAATCAATAAACTAGTCTAAACTAAATAAACTAAAAAAAAGTGTGTGTATGTATATATATGTATGTGTATATACATACACAAATAAGTTTTGGTTAGGCTCATTACTAGTTATGATTCACAAGTTAATTTTATAGGCAAGTCTCAAAATAGCATCCCTACAGGGAAACACATTCAGAACAATAAATATACTTTGAATGCACATGTCCCAAGCTTATCATCTATAATAAAATCATTGTAAATATTACTTACACTCTTTAGAAAAAAGTCTCTTTCTTTTACCCTGCCCACCTTCTGCACCTCCTCCAATTTCTTCATTTTCTTCCTCAAACTAGAAGTTAAACCGTATAATCAGAAATGTCAAGTAACTGCATTGCATTTGACTTTTTAATAATTAACACCCCCCCCCCGCCCCAATTTTCAACGCTGATATCACGCCAGAAAGCCTAAAGCAAACTGCAGCAAAAACTCACGAAACCATAGCATTTCAGTCCAACCTCCGGCTCCCGCTGGAATGGCTTCTACAATAATGCCCCCAACAGAGAGTCCAACTGCCTTTCTGGAAGAGTCCTAATGGCCATACTTTTTTTTTCTTCTCTTTCAACCAACTAAATTGCCCTATTGCTAGACAGTTTTACTATTTATTACAAGAGTTGGTACTGAATCAAAGGAAGAAAAACGAATACTAAGTGGGGCTCACACAGTGCTCGGAGCTCTCAAGTCAGCCTCAACCCCATTTTACGACACGAAAACCGAGGATCAGAGTTAAATAACTTGCTCACAGAGAACAGACATCTTGAAACCCAAGTCCCGACTCTCGGTCCGTACTTGACAGTAAGTATATACAGTTTCGTCAGCAGCTCAACTGCCGGTTCACAGCGAGCGCTAACAAACATGCGCTGAGACCTTACAAACGCCTATCCGTAGGCAGATGCGGACCACACGCACAGGGCGAGGGGCCGCCTGCCCCCTCTCCCTTCACGTCCTGCCCCACGTAGTGAAAGAGAGGATTCGAAGGAAAAGGCGGGCACGGCGTCCAGTCCCCGACTGGCCCGGCTGAATTCACTCAGGAAAACAGACCCGACTCCGAACTCGGCCTCCGCTACGGCACCCGAGGGAGTGAAGAAAAGAGCGGGCTGAAACAGAGGTGGGCACTCACAGTGGGGTCCTCCTCCTCGTCCGCCATGCCACCAGCCAGCCCACGGGGCCCGGCGCGCCGAGCTCCGAGCGGGTTTTACTACTTCCGCCGCCTCACTTCCGGTGACGCGCGATGGGGCGGGGCCTGTACGGGGCGGGGCCTGGAGGGGCGGGGCCTGGAGGGGCGGGGCCTGACGGAGGGGAGCGCGTGCGTCCAGCCTTGGAGCAGAGCAGCGAGGCTCCTTAGGGACCGAGGATGAGCTCGTCGCTCTGCAGCCCCGAAGAAGGAATGAAACATTAGCCAAGGAAAGGAAGCCCGGGCGGCGTGTATCTCGTTGTCACCTTAAATTTGCTTCTGCATGTGGAATCACCACTATCTGACTCGGGACTGCCAAGCTATGGGTGGGTCATTGTCTTGGGCTGCCCCAGGGGTGTATTGGAACGATTTCAGCAATTCAGAGTTCCACTGTTATTTATGCCAAGCTTTGTGCTGGTTAATAGGGATATTGTTCTTCACTATAGTTCTCAAGGGAGCGGTCCCACCTCTTAGACGGAGGGTGTACGTTTGTGTGGGGAGGTTTTGTTTTGTTTTTTGGTCAGAACAACGATTGGAAAAACCACAGGCATTAGAAGTCTAAAGCTAAGGATATAAAATGTTCTGCAGTGCAACAGAGGGTGCCATACATGGAAAAATTGTCCCACAATACACTATTTCCGAATGTCCTAAACATTCAAGTGAGTGAAAAGTCTGTTTATAATCATCTGAGCCTAGAATCCAACTGTTTATACATGTATACACATACATATCCCTGCCCCAGATTCCTGGCAAAGAGCTCCTAAAGCCCTTGTAAATTCCTAACAAGAGCACTAGGAGCATCTTTTGTTCTAATGAGGTGACTGGAATGGCTCCTGGATTAGGGCTGGTCATCAGAAAGACCAAGCCATGATTAGAAGCTTGGCATTTTCAGCCCATTCTCCAGGGAGGGGAGAGGGGCTAGAAATGGAGCGGAATGTGCCTATGTGAGGCATAAAAATCCCAATAGTAGGAGGTTCGGAGAACCTCCAGGTTGGGGAAAACATTTAATACTGGGCGGGCACATACCCCAACTCCACAGGGCTAGAAGCTCTGCACTCAGGACCCTCCCAACCCTCACCTAATGTATGTCTTCACCTGGCTGTTCATCTATATCCCTGATTGTATCCTTTAATAAACTGGTAAACACAAGTATTTTCCTGAGTTCTATGAGCTGTTCTGGCAAATAATAGAATACAAGGGAGAGGAGGTCACTGGAACCTCCGATTTGTAGCCAAGTCGAACAGAAGTTGTGGGTATTCTGGAGACCTACTACTGCGACTGGCATTTAAGTGGGGGGCAGTCTCATGGGAGTGAGACTTTAACCTGTGGGATCTGACACTATCTCCAGGTAGGCAGTGCCAGAATTGAGTTAAATTGTAGGACGCCTAGCCACTGTTGCAGAACTGTTTGGTGTGGGGGAAAAGAGTATACCCACACATTTAGGGACTAGAAGTGTCACAATCAAAGTGTTCTGTACGAAAGTAAAGGAGAAAGACACATGCAGGAAGGAAAGAACTGGGAATTTCCCCCAAAATAGCAACTATCTTGAAATTGGATGGAATTCATACTTTGTTTTGTTTGGAACTTATCAAGAGCTGTGAACAATTTCAGGAAATAATGTCACCAAAGGCCATATCATTGGTAATAATTTGACTAGCCAACACTCACTGGAATCCGTCTGCATTGGTGGTGATTCTATATATAGTGCAAGCATCCTAAATCATTACACCCTCTAGTACAATCATGCCTGAGCAGTTACATATTGAAACACACATTATTACAATTTACTGTCTTTATTTTACCTTAATATTACAGTTAGGGTACTATGTATTATTTTAAAATTACATGGGTAGCTAACTGTATTAGTTATTTATTGCTGTGTTAACAAATGATGCCAAAACTTAGTGGCAAAAGCAATAAACATTTATTACAGTTTCTGTGGGTCAGAATTCTGGGTGCAGTTTAGCTGGGTGCCTCTGGCTCCAGGATCCTTATGTCGCAGTCAGGGTGTTGGCATGGAAGACCGAGACACAAAGCTGATTGCTAGTTCAAAGACTGCACAGGAACAAAGGCAAGAGAGAAGGGAGGCAAAGGGCAGACCCTTAGAAAAGGTACACCAAGAGAAAGAAAAGACTGAGGAATGTCTCAAGGGACAAAAGATAAAAAAGACTAAGAGCAGGAAGAGAGAGAGAGGAGGAGGAGAGGAATATATTTTGGAAGCCAAAAGAGAAAAAATTTCAAAAAGCAAACAAGTGGTCTGGTGTGCTCAGCGCTAAAGAGATTAAGAGATTAAAGACCTGGATTTGACAATAGGTGGTGGTAGAATAATCCGGACACAGTAGTTTGAAGGCAGTGGTGAATATGGAAGCCAGAGGAGAAGTAGCCTTAGAGGGCAGTAGGATCAAGGAGGGCAGACTCTGAATAAATGATAATAAATAGGGCTGCGAATTTCTGTCAGACTCTTAGTTAACTGCTAGGAAAAACCAGGTTTCACTATAGCAAAAGAAGGGGAATGAGCTTTTAAAGAGACTTGTTTGCAGAAGAATGGAGTTGGCGGAGAGGCAGAAGGGTGGGACTATCAGAAAAGAAGACCATGGGAGGCTGGGTGGTGGGCTTAAGGCGTGATGGGAGAGGGCAGGCAGGCAGTACCAGCTAGACCCCAGATTTGGGCAGAAACTGTGCAGTCCCACCTTCACCCTGCCCCACCCTTTGCTCCCACTCCCTCCCCTGCACCCCAGGGTATAGACCTCTGCAATGCTATACCATTTGGGGCTTATTGAGGTGGTATGATTTTTTTTTTAATGGCTTTCAGAATTTCCATAATCTTATGCAGTTTTAACCATTGTTTACCAAATAATGTCCATACCCTTCGGTTAAGCATGCAGGCTGAGGCCAAATGAGTTGGGTTTGAAATTGGCTATGCTACTTTGAGACAGATTAGTTGACCTCCCCATAGATCCATTTCTCATCTGTGCAATGGGGAAAATAACAGTTACTAACCTCATAAGGTTATTATGAGGCTTGGATGTGTTCCTACTTATAAGGTGCTCTGGGTAGTAACTGGTATGTAGTAAATATTCCATGTGTCAGCTGTTTTTATTTAAGAACCTACGTTTCAGCATGACCTGCTATGGGACTGTGGATAAAATGACAGACTATGCAAGTACACAGTCCTGCGCTGATAAGCCTTACAATGCAGCAGGGGGACAGGAATTACATAGATAATGTATGCTCTGGAAGTTTATGATGGGGGAAGGACACCCATGAAGGTCAGAGAAGCCTCCCTTGAGCAGGTGAGGTCTGAGCTGAGACCTGAAAGATGAATGAGTTAGCCAGTGAAGGAGGGAGGGTGTGCAGCGCCCCAAACTTATCTTGTACTTTCCCATCTCCATGCCTTTGAGTACTTTTACTCTTTTTCTTTCTGTTGAAAAGCTACAAGCCTTTCAGGCCCAGCTAAAAGGTCTGCTCCTCCCTCAAGCCTTCCCCGAGCAGAAAGCACTTCTCCTTTACATTCTCACAGCACTATTTACATCTTCCTGCAACACTTCTCACTTTCTACTGTATTTTCCAGTTTTTCACACACCCAGCTTATCCTTGTCTACTAAATCTTAAACTTATTAAGAACAAAGTGCTTCTCTTTCATCTCTGAGCTCCCAAAGGCTAGCGCATTCCTTACACTTAGAAGTCCTGGAATAAATATTTGCAGCATAAATTAATGCCTGTTTGACATTACCCTTTCAAATATGTTGTAATTCAAATGAAGCTATTGTTGCAAGCTGTGTCTTTGGGACTGAATTTACTCTTTGGTTAAACCAGAATGCCATTGTCATGGTCCCCAGGACTGATTAGTGTTTGCCACAGTGACGGCAACGACCCTAACAAACAGGCCACTGTCCTTGACTGACAGGCATTTGGCAACAACTGCCTGTCCTCCAGCGGAGGCTGAAATGAACTGAGGGAGGACTGTCTGAATTGAGTCCCCAGCCAGTTGGGCTCTATTTATTCTTCACAGTTGGGCTGCAAGAGATAGTGACCCAGGCTTTGGCCTGATGTGAGGCTCTGGGGCTTTCCAAGGTGACAGAAACACTAATGCTTGAAACAAAATAATCAAAGATGGGTATCAGTGACGGCATCCTAATTTGAAGCAGTGTGATAATAAGGGGAGGGAGCTTTGAAGTCAGATAGACCTAGGTTTGGATCCTAGCTAGCTAGCTATGTTATCTCACCTGTGTGCCTTCTTTGAGCCTCAGATTTCTTCTTGAAAAAATATTCTGCTAATCAGCGGTGAAGATTAAAGGTAATGTCTTTACACACACACGCCTGTGCTCTGCTAAAATGTGTTTATTCATATATCTTCTCCTATAAAGTTTGTTCCCTGAGGCCAGGGACTCATTTTTGTCTTTATTCCTGCAGATCTAGCAAAGTGTCCAGCGTGTAGTAGACACTGGTAAATATTTTTTAAAGAAACGAACAACAAGAGTAATAGCTAACATTTACGGGGCACTTACTTCATGCCAGGTGTTGTAGATAGTAATTCACTTAATTACTGTTTGGTTGTTCCTTTCTATGGTCTCAGGGCTCTTGAGAGGAAGCCCGGGACCGAGGCCACTCAGTTGCAGGCGGGCTACAGACCTACAAACGCATACAGCAGCTGCCACAGCACAAAATAAAGTGCAAAGCTGCAGGTCCTTACCTTTTCGCCCACCACGACTGGAACAGCTCAAGTCACGCCCCAGCACACCTGCCGCACAGGCACCCGGAAGAGACTTGGTTACCATGGCCACGCAGGACGCCTCCCGGACCGCGCGCTTCTCACCCAGACGAAAGCACGCAAGCCCCACGCCCACAGCGTCCCCTGTTCGGCAATCTGCTAGCCACGCCTGATTGCGTTCGGCGCTCGCCCCCCTGCCCTCGCGCCTGCGTCCTGCGGCTCCTACCCGTCGCCGCCGCGGGGATCGGGAAGTGTCCAGCGGGAGCTGGGTTCCCCCGCCTTCGCTCCGGCCACCGCTGATCCCGGACCCCCTCGCCAGGCCCGGGCCCAGCCGCCATGACGAACGGTGAGGGCCGATCCCGGAGCGGAGGATGGGAGGGAAGGACGGAGGGAAACGTGGCGGGCGGGGCCGGGACTGACGTGGCCGTGTTCCCCGCCCCCTCCCCGCTCAGCCCTCTCGGCCTCCCCGGGTGCCCCGGACTCCTGTTCTCTAGACCCCTCCCCGGCGCCCAGGGCCAGTGCGGGTCTGGAACCACAGTGCCTCTCGCGCCCACACCCAGCGGCCTCGGTCCCTACCCGGTGCTTTCCCTTCTCCCCTCCCCAGAAGTTCGTTTTGGCCCTTAAAAGCTTCTTGGAATGGCCACTCCGGGTTGGATTTTGCTTTTGCACCGGAGAAAAGAGAGGGATCTTCCTCCCAGCCCGCTGCGTCCTCATAGTTTCCGACAGGAGGCTCGTTATGAGGGCCAAGTCATCACAAAGGAGCTCAAGCCCCGCACTTTGGAGGGGTGAATGTAGAACCTAAAAAAGTGTTTGTTTTTTTTTTGGGGGGGGGGGAATGCCAGAAAGCTTTCTCTTGTTAGATTATAAAGTTTTGTTTGGGTGGTTCCATCTAGCGACCCCAGTTAGTGTTGGGTTTAGATACTGACTCTTCTAAATGATTCGACAGTCGCCACCCTGTTTATCTGACCTAATTTTCCAGGCCTCTTCAAACACTGTATAGACACGATTTCTGAATTCCAGGGAAGGGCAGGAAGCAGGGCTTTTGTGGGCTTTCGAGTCAGCCTTACAGGAAAGAAGGGAAAGCCTCTTAGGTAGTATGATTTGAGGGGCACAGGAAAGCATTTCTCAAAAGTACCTTCTCCTTAGCCTGGCACCGAAGATTCAAGTTTCACCTCTTTGTGAATTTTGGCATTGTCTGCAATAACTTATGGGAGGAAAAGACTATCCCATAAAGGTATCATTCATTGTAACAGCTTAGTGTATGTATTCATTTACTGAACTCTTTTGTGACACCTCGCTGTGAGAGTTTTACTGGAAGGAGAGAGGGAAGTAGAAGGGTCCAGAGCTGGCAGATACTGGTTACGTAAATTATCCTTTTGGACCTTCCTGGGCAGTCAGAGATCTGAGGTTACCAGGCACAGGAGAAGGGACATCACCCAGGGCAAGAAATCATCTGAACCAGGAAATAAGAGAGCAGTGTGACAGATAATAATTACTGAATCAACTTTAGTTACTCTCCCCCCTTTTGTGGTTTGATATCTTTTTTTGCAGTTAGGTGACTTATTGTGCTTGCACGTATAAGAAATAGCTGTTTACAAATGTAAGAAAGAGAATTGTTTGAAGGTTTTCCCCGCTGTGTTAAAATGTGGAAGCCTCAGAAAGATGTATATTTTTTACAAGAATCTGTTGCTATTCTGGCAGAAATTTAGTTTGTAAGCATGAAGTCATAAGGTAAGTGTAGGAAAATTGTAGTCATATGGATTCTAACTCTTGCAATTTCCATTAAGCTTCACTTTTTGCTTTAACATTTTCTTCAACAGATGCAGATCTGAGAGACTTGGCTAAATATCTAGTTCTTTTTTATCACATGAATATTTTTTAATGAGAATATGTTTAATTCTCTCAACTGAGACTCCAAGGATTCTTAGGGCTCTCTCAACCTCTTGCCAACACTGGCCATTTCTGGGAGACCAAGTCCACATAAACTGAAGCACTTTTCTCAGGATTTGTAATTCTTAAAAGGGGAGGGGAGGGCAGAGCACAGTGAAATTGTTGTAAGGGGAATGCCTACAAGCAGTTTTTGGGAACAGTAAGCTAACCTTGCTAGTCCCAGGACCTTGGCTCCCTCACATCAAGTGTTGACACTGCAGTTGAGGTTATCATCTTGATAGTATATCATACTCTGTGCTCCTTGGCGCTCTCCAGTGGGATCATCTGTCCCAAAGTGATGAGCACCAAAGGTTCCCTTTTCTTCCTGTAACAGTGTACTCCTTGGATGGGATTCTGGTGTTTGGTTTGCTCTTTGTTTGCACCTGTGCCTACTTCAAGAAAGTCCCTCGTCTCAAAACCTGGCTGCTATCAGAGAAGAAGGGAGTTTGGGGCGTGTTTTACAAAGGTAAGAACATATCTGTACAGGAAGAGGAGATTGCCATATCTGGACAGTGAGGTGCTACAAAGTGGGGGTGAGATAGGCTAGGATTGTATTTCATTCCACTTTTACATAATTGTTTATTTTAGCATCAGGATCTAATTTTAATATTCTCCATAGAGGGAAAAGTATATAAATTAAACAATTTTAGACTGGACTGGAATTGCTGGGAGGAATATTTTCCCAATGAAAAGTTTTTCTGAATTTCTGGAAAGAATATATTGGAGTCTTTTAAGTTTTGATTTCATTAATTCAGATGCTTTTTTACTTTTTATTTCGGGCACCTTCATCTGGAATCCTAACTACCTAAATCTGTTTGCACAATAGGGCAAAATATAAACAAACAGTATATTCACCTAGAACCTAGGGTAGTATTTAAATATATTCCTGAGTGGATTCTTGAGACCCTTGGTAGGTCTCTTCATCTGTGACTAGAGATTTCAAAATATCACCTTGAAAGTGAAGACTTCTATGAAGGGCTGGATGTGATTTCTTTTCTCTTTTTACTTTTGCCTATTAGCTGCTGTGATTGGAACGAGGCTCCATGCTGCTGTGGCAGTCACCTGTGTCGTCATGGCCTTTTATGTCCTGTTTATAAAATGAATTCCAAAGCATCCATCTCATCAACTGCCAGCCAAGGGGACAAGAGTGAAGAACCTGTTGGGGCCCGGAACCAGCATAGGAGAGTTCAGCTAAAATCATGCAAGTCCCCAGGATGATACCACAGCATCTTCCCCTCCCATACGTGGGGAAAACTCATGGTTACAAACATTACTTATGCTTCGGGGGACTCCAGAAAGCCATTTTCCTTAAATCAGTCCTCAGCAGACAGCATATAGTATCCAGATAAATTACACCCCTGGGTGATAATGTTGCATACCTCCTGCTTAAAAACCCATCACCAATTTTGTTCCTCAGCCCTTGTCAGGATCTTTTCAAACTGAGGCTCATTAGGGAAGGATGTAAGCTGTGTTCAGATCTCTTGGAAGGAGATAGTTTTGAAGACTTGACTTTTTTTTTTTTTTACTGTTTTGATTCAGATTTGGCAAAATGGAGGAGGGTGGGGGGAATGAGTGGGAAACGGGAATTGTACAATGCCAAGAAATTTTTTTGGCTTTGGAAATTTGTCTTTCATATATCCATCTGGCAACATAAGACAACATGGTCCTCATTGCAAAATGAGAACAGATGAAATTGCTGTGCTGTGTGCTGGGCGCTGGAGAGTGTTGCCAAGATAATATGGGCCTACATAAGATTTGGAAGTTACCTGTCTGTGATAAGACCAGAAAGCAGTAACTCAGACAAGAAAAAGTCTTGTGTTACCAGTATCCCCAAAAGGAGACTTCACCCCAACAAATGGTATATGAAAATGAATCCACTGTTTCTATTTTCCTTAAACCTTTTTATATTTCCTAAATTACTGAGGGCTAAGTACTGTTACTCAGTTTTAAATGCCACCACTAGGGAAAAGAGAAATGGTTGAAGAAATAATTATTTAATATATTTGCAGCTAGGGTAGAAGAAATAAATCTAGTATATTGGTTCATATATGAGTAAAGTTATCTAGTATAAATTGATTGTGATGTTAAATGGAAGTTTTATCATGTTATCCAAGATACAAATTTATTCTTTGTTTTAAATCTGGGTTATTAGGGCAATATTTCGTTGATTACTTGTTTTTCTTGGCCAACTCTTAATTTTCTTCACACTAAAATCCTCTTTAGCTGTCCCTTGTAAAGTCTGTATTATAAGAACATGAGAAATTCGAATGAGTGAGAGAAGTTGCTGATAGTCATAGGCATATTTGGACAGTTCATAGAATTCATGATTAGAATGAAGGTGGTTCAACATTTAAAGGGAAGCCTTCTCCATTCCCTCCTCCTCATATCAGCGAAAGCGTCAAATATTATATTTTTGAAGCCTAGAACTTCTTTATTTAAAAAAGCTTGGTCTAAAATTATTGTAAAATGCAAGCTTGGCTATAGGTCTACCAGTTGAATTGTCCATGAGAGTAAAACTTGACTATGGACAACTTAGCAGTGGTAGACCCTGTGTGGCAGTAAGTTGTCTTTTGTCTTACCCTACAAGGACAAAAGCTGTCAGGAAGTTGAGCCTCTGAAATAGGCAGTTTAGTCTTTGAGGATTTCTCGAAGTATAGAAGGCCATCACGTAAACACTACATGTCAGATCATCTCAGAGTTGTGGCTGTTCTCTCTTCAGGAATTGGTCCACAGGGTAAAATTTTAATGATTCATATGTTTTCCATGGTCATTTCTGAGGATCTTTCACATGAGAGAAAGGAAAAGGGAAAGAAGAGTTATACCTCGTGGGTGTGAGTTGGGGACCTGTTGGCTAACGGGAGTCACTCCCTAGAAATACAGGTTCAGTATGTTTGCACTTGTTATTGTGTAGCTTTAATGGCTTTTGTTTTCTAATAGGGCTAATGTCTCTAAGTTTGGTGCTTAGAGCTGTTTCATATTTTGAACTAGTTCCATTTCACAGTTTTAGCTATTCAAACCAATTTTTACAGCCTCCTGGGTGGGGCCATCTTGACTCTTGAATTGTAATATTTTGAGATGTTTTCATTCCAGAATGTACCAAAAAGTGCACAGAGTGAAGGCAATTTACAGCAAAAAAACACAAATCCACAGCTTATTTCATTTGACTTTATATAAGCAGATAAGCAGAAACCTGTTTAACTCTTTACTTTGCTTGATGTGTCATATTTTTTTGACTTAAAATTGTAGTTCTTCCTCTAAGAGAGTCTTTTAGGGTGGAAGGGTGGGGATTGCAATATCGTCCTAGATTCAAACTGGCATCACCATAAACCCTATATGCCAGGGTGGAATGAATTCAGCTTTTTATAGTTGAAATACAATTTTTTATTCACCATTGTCTGCACAAATCCTTGAAAATAAATTTCTTTCCCTACCAGTTTTGTCCATTTCATTTGTCAGCTGCTGACAAATATTCCCTTGGGCTCTGCCCATAGTATACCTTTTTAGTTTAAATTAATACCATAATTCCTGTTGAGCACTGTGATGCTACTGAATGTATATTTCAGAATCTATGAGAACTTTCTCCTTTGGGGGGAGCTGATATATATATATCAGCTTACACTGTATATATCAGTATATATATATCTATATGAATAAATTTTGAGGTGTATCAAGTAAGGTAGATGATACTCCCCAATACATTTTACCTACTACTGCTATTAAAATACAACTATCGCCCAGCCGGGAGTGGCGCAGCGGTTGAGCGTCGACCTAGGATCCAGGGGATCAGGGTTCGATTCTCGGTCAGGGCACATGTCTGGGCTGCGGGCTAGGCAGCTGATAAGTGGCTCTCTCATCATTGATGTTTCTCTCTCCCTCTCCTTTCCTCTCTCCGAAATCAATAAAGATATGTTTAAAAAAAAAAAAAATACAATACAAGTATCATCTGCCCTTACCAGCCATAAACTTCATTCAGATGATATTAGGTTAACCAGCCACACACCTAGAAAACCCTTGAGCCAATGGGACTCTGACACATAAATTGGATACTTTCCTCTATGTGTTATTCCAAGTGCATGGTAAGGCTGGCAAAAGTATAGATTATAACTTTACAAGTAATTTTCTACTAATCTGCAAGTCTTCTGATTTGTCTCCCCCCCCCCACATACATGTTTCATTGAAAAGGGAGAAGAAACACGTTAAAATTGTGCTTTCATTGTAAAAGGAGCTAACTTTACTTATACAATTATTACTGTTTTTAACTTGACTCATTCTGGAGTTTGAAAGTCTGAGTGTTTTAATGGAAAGTAAACAAAGGTTCAGCAGTATTACTGCCACAGCACCGGGTTCTGGGGAGCAAGAGGGCTCTGTGAAGACAGGGATATGCCTCCCTCCCTTTACTCATTTCACAGGTATCCTGACTACCCAATCTAATCACCTTTCCCTTTGGAACTCCTGGGGAAGGTGATGTTGGTAAAGACCAGAAAATGCCTTCTCCGTGGAAAGGAGTCATTCACCTATTACTGAGATTGAATCACCTTATATCCAGAACTTGGATCAAAAGTCAAAGGAAAACTACATATATGTGTATAAATATGTAAGTAACTGCACAAAGATCAAAAGACCATCACGATTCAGTGTTGTGGACATTTGTCCCACCTGTCCCTAAGACGTGGCTTCCCCTCCGAGCCACGCGAGGGCAGTAAAGTGCGCACTCGACAGGGTCGTGTGCTCGCTGGTTCCTCCCAGATTCCTCCGAGGCAGGGGGAGGGGCGGAAGTGTTGAAAAGAGGGTGCGGACTTCCGGTCCCTTACGGGAGGGAGAGTCGCGGCGTGGGGTGAGGGTGCTGTGTCTTGTGCTGCGGTGTCGCGTGGGTGGTGCGTGTGGGCCGAGTGTGTGAGTGGACGCATGAGTGTGAGTGTGCTTGGGCGTGCAAGGCGAGCGCGTGACCCCCCCTTCGCCCCTCCCCCCGTCTACACCTTGATCTTATTTGATCGGGTTGGGACCCCAGCCCCGCCGGGCCGACCCGAGATGAAAAGCTCCCCTCCTGCGAAGCCCCCTCCTCGGGGCGCTGTGCAGTGAGGCCCCTTGGGCGGCGGCAGCGCCGCGGTCCCGGAGCCGGTTCTACCGGGCCGGGCGCTCAGAAGTGATGAATTGATCAGATAGATGAGGCCGGGCTTGTCCCGGGCCGCTGATTATCGAGGCGATTCTGATCTGAGCCGGCCCGGGGCACATGGCCGCCCGAGGGGTGAGGCTGCCGCGCTAGTGGACGGCGGCAGGCTCGGGGCGCTGGAGCCCGAGGGCGGAGGGTGATTGAGCTGGCGCCCCGGGCCCGCGGGAGCTGGAAGGGACCGAGGCTTTGTTCTTCCCTCGCTTCCTCCCATTTCTTCCTTAGACCCGCCTGGTCGGGATGACTGGTAGCCACGCTGCTGCCCCTGGTGCAGCGCACGGTGTACGGCGTCTGCCGCTAAGGGATATAGGCATATATATGCGTGTCTCTACATGCGTATGTCTCCCCGAGAACTTGGAGAACTTAGAAGGATACAGGTACCCTTTCATCCTCACTCGAGGATATGTTGGTTGGTTGGGTTTTTTTAGATACCAGAGAGTTTATTTTTCCTTTTCACTCAAAGATCACAACAGTGAAGGCATCATAGGTACCCACAAAACACTGGTCTCAATAAACTGAAAAAATCTTAAACTTGTTTCAGTCCCAGAATAATCTTCAGTATGGAGGATATGTTTTTACTGATTTTTAGAGAGGGAGAGAGAGAGAAAACAATGGTAAGGAGGTAGGACCTGGGAGATGGAGCACTTCACTCTGCCCCTCATTCCCCCCACACCCCTGCTCCCTCCAAAAAGTACAGCCCAGCAGATGACTAAATCCAGGAGATCAGAAATCTGTTAAAAGTGACATCAGGACCAATATTAATGCTACATAGAACTACTAAAATTACAGTGATTGTAAGCTCATTTAAGACAATGGGCTATGTCCATTGTTGTTTCTCCAACACTTAGTTCTGACACAAAGGTTTGCAAGAAACATTGAATGGATGTATCTAGGGTTGGAATGACTCCAGCTTACAAAATAGGAATACTTGCCTCTTGCCTGAAACTTTGCTGTTCTATCCTAAATCCTTGCAAATATGCTCAACAAGACTAGTTTCTAGAAGTTGGGAAACTTCCATCTTTTAAGAGTAGTCTATGGGCAAGAGACACTTCAGGCTTCATCATGCACAAATTTTTTTAATGGAGGTGGGCAGCAGGATGTTGCACTATGACTAATTAGTCCAGGGGCCGGTCACCATTAGGTGGAGAAGAAACCACCATCGTTCTTTCGGGAGTAGCCTCCATTGGTGGCTGCAGTGTGAGGGGACACTGTGGAGAAAAGGGAGTGAGCTGTGAATTTCAGATCCTTTGTCAACACTGGGAACCTGTAATCACCCATACATTTATGGACACTGCAGAGGAGGTTCTTGTAACAGCTGAGGAACTGGCATATAGAGGACAGATAGGGGGTAGCTATTTTTGTCCCCTAGAGGTAAGGCTGAGTTAGAAGCTCAGACAAATTGAATTCATTCCATAGTCAGCATGTCCCCTGATACTAGTCTGATATGGGCCAACTTAATCACTGCTCTTTCAAGACCCTCAGTTATACCTCACCCCTGTTCCCCCATAGCCAATCACCCCAACTCCCTGATTCCTGGGTCCATTTAGAAAAACTTGCATCACCCATCTGCCCTAACTTACCTATGGACCCCTGGATGCTGTAGATGGAGTCCCTCGTAGGGCTGGTCCAATGTCTGATGTTGGCTCGGGAAGTGATGGGCGGCAGTGGGGGAGGGAGTACGCTTTCTCCAGGGGATTGGATCTTGCTGATTCTAGAGGACGGTGTGGGGAAGAACAGAACAGAATGAAACCAAGCAGGGGAAAGGTGAGGAGGGGAGGAGTTAAATGCAACCTCAAAAATAAAGTAGCCCAAGGCCCTTTTTACCCTCTGGAATTAACCGAAGATTTTGTTTGTTTTTACAAACACAATCTTGGAGGTTCTCTGTTCATTTCAGATAATAAAAATACAGGAAAAACAAGTGGCGAGAATGTGGAGAAAAGGGAAACTTGTGCACTGTTGGGAATGCAGACTGGTACAGCCACTGTGGAAATCTAATGGATAAACTGAACTAATAAGCAAAATAGAGACAGATTTTTACAGCAGATAGACAGCTTGGGGGTGGGAATGGGAGGGCAGTGTTGGGTTGTGTGTGAAAGGATTGAGAAAAAAAGAAAACTCATGGACATGGAAAACTGTGGTGACCGTAGGGGAGGGAGGTGGAAGAGGGTATATGGGGGATAAAGAGTGATGGAAAAATAATAAAAGGAAAAAATGCAGAAATTATTTACAGGTACCTAGGTAAACAATACAGGAATCTTTTTACAAATGAGTACCCATTGATAGCTATTTCCCAGGTGGTGCATTACTTTATTTGATTGGTGTTATTATCCTAGGGTGGAGAGGCTCTGCCTCCACCACTTACCCGTGGGTATCTTGGGTGGACTCCTGGTGTATCAGGATCTCATTTTTGTTCTTGAACGCCCCCGTGTGGTGGTTGTACAAGGCTGCTAAGCGGAAATCCAGGTCATCCTTTGGTACCTACAGAGGAAGTCAAGCACTCCAGGGTTAACGCACCACCTCTACCCCGGCTCTAGTCAAGTTCTTTTGGGCTCTTCCCCAAAAGTAAAGCGAACCCCTTTTGGGCCTGGGTCCACCAATTCCTACACACCAAGTTGTACACGATGACTTGTCAATATGGACCTGTGTCTCATGGTTAGGTCTAAAAAGTAGTGAGCTCTCCCCATACATATGGGAATCACTATACTCTCCCCAATTTGGGCTCCAAGGGCCTTACCTCATTCACAGTTATATTCAATCTTTGTTTTAATCAGAAGAGTGAGAAGTATGGTAAGGAAATGATTTGCTCCAGATAATTGACTGGAGCACAACCCAAGCCTCTGAGTTCCCAGAAACCAAATAAATTTGTATTTGGTTTTAGATTTGGTAGGATCTTGGATTGTGGACAAAAGGAAAAGATACTAAAGCAATAAGGGACAGACTACCTTTCAAAGAGGATATTAATAAGTCCTAATTGGATGTAAAGAGAAATAGCATTTCAATATTAAGTACCTCAGGTTCAAAATAATAAGCACTCCGCCTCATGGAGGTGATTGTGAGAGTTGAGTTGAGCCGATTCCAGGGTTCCTGTTGCTGAGCAAGGTGAGCTGGATTCTCATATGGCGGTATCTGCAAAAGAAACACCCCATGAGGACCAGGTTACCTGGTTACAGGTCCTGGCTGATATGGTAGCTTCAGTGACATCCATCCCTTCATCCTATTTTAATTAAATCACAGAGCAACATCTGCAAAGAGAAGAACAATATGGGGCAAGACTCCCCAGTCTTCTGGTCCTCCTAGGTCTTCAGTCTTAGAACTGACAGAAATGGGCCAGGAATCTAGGGAAAGGGGTGGAGTAGGACAGGGGGCAAAGGGTGGGGAGAGATAGGAAAGATGGTGAGCTTAGGTTTAGACATCCTGAGTCTCAGGAAAAGGTTAGACACCCTAATGCAATTATGTTGGAGCATCATCCCGTATACCCCAAAGGTGGTGGGTTCCATTACCAGTCATAGTGCATACCCATGTTTCAGGTTCGATCCCCGGTCAGGGTGCTGGCGGGAAGCAACCGATAGATGTTTCTCCTCACATTGATGTTTCTCTCTGTTTCTTTCCCTCTCTCCTAAAAAAAAAAAAACTCCATTGGACATTCAGTCCTCTATTATTTAAGCATGAATGCATATAACTGCTTCGTTATGTGTAAAATGTCATAATGTTCATCACTGTGTCCCCAGTACCTAATGACTGAACTACAACCTAGTAGAAACCTCATCAACCTGTCCAATGTCAGAACCCTCTCCTCCCACACATGGCAAAGCACTGTGTGACTCAGTTCGATTAGACATTAATTGAACGGTATGTACTAGGCACTGTGCTATCACCAAGAAAGATGAAAAAATGAAAGAAGGAATCCAAAAATATAAATGATGCAAGCATAGGCAGCTCTCTTCCCATGCCTTGAAGGCTACATATGCCCCGTCATCTCTGTCAGAAGAGGGATGAGGTTGTCTTTCAACGAGAAAGTCAAGCATGAAAGCCATCTTCACACCCACCTCCCTTCCATCTCAGAGAAAGCAAAGTCCCTTTTACTCAAGAATAACCCCTCTTCCCTGAACCCAACCCTTGCCTATGCCTCAGAGACCTGTGCCATCCTGGCATCCCCTGGACCCAGCTCCTCTCCCTTATAACCATCTACCTACCTCTCTGTCGCCCTCCCTACAGAGCCAGATTCTTCATGAGCCATCATTTACTACCTTCACTTCCTCCCCCTTCCCATTCCCTCTCCAGCCTGGCCTCTGCCCTGAGCACCCACTGAAATCCCTCTTGCTGGTGATCAATGACCTTTGTGGCCAGGTCAGGTGGATCCTTTCCAGAGCTGATATTATCAGACCTCTGCAGTTTCTGGCACCATGATTCTGAGTTTCTCAAATGTTCTCTCCACCCTCTGTGGGCCCAGCTCCTCTGGTTTTCCTCTTGCCTTTAACTGTTACTTCTCAGTCCTGTGTTCCCTCTCGGCCCCTTAGACAGTGGCATTCCCCAGGGGTTGAGTTTCTGCTTTCCTTACTCTCACATTTGCTGGATGAGCTCATTCCTTCCCATGGCTTCAACCACCATATGGATGCTGTGGCTTCCAGATGTACATCTTCCACCCAGAACTCTCAACCACACTGCCTGCTGTTCACCCCCACTTAAATGTCCCACAGGCACCACAAAAGTGACATCTAGGTAATTGATCTGAACATCTTTCTCCCTAAACCTGCTTCCCTTGGATACCTCATTCAGTAAATGGTATCAATTAAGCCCTCAGAAACCTAGGAGTTACCCTAGACTCATCCACTCTCTTGGGCTCATATCTAGTCAGCCACAAAGTCCCATCAGCCCTGCCCTTCGCATTTCTCTCACATCTGCACCATATCTCCATCCCCTGCATCACTGCTTTAGGCCCATTTTTCTTCCCCCTGAAGACTGCTGCCTCCTGAGGCTCCTGCCTCCTAGCTGATCCCTCTTGTCTCACACCCATTCTATTAAATCCACTGCCACTTGTGCTTCTCAAAACACCCATTTGTTGTGTTGCTCTAGTGCTTAAAATCCTGATGAGATTCCCAGCACCTCCAGGATGAAATTCTAGCTCACTAGCATGGTGTACACAGCACACTCAGATCAGGAAGGTCACTTCTCCAGCTTCTGCTCTCTCCACTCCTCCACCTCACACCAACACTCCAGCCATTCTGGACTCATTGGCCCCAAACAGGTCAGCCTCTCTCTCCTGTCCAGGTGTATGTGAACCTGCTGCTTCCTTTGTCTTGCTGGTGACCTGTTTCCTCCTTCCTAACTCATGTTGCACCTCTTCCCTCACCTGACCCAGCTCACTCATATTTCCATGTCAAAGCTCCCCTGCTCTGGGAAGCTTCCTTTTAGTTCCCAGTTCTCCTGACACACTGTCTAACTGTCACAACCCACGTGCTGTCATGCGAGCATTTTTGCTGTTGCTGTTGTCAGTCTGGCTTTTCTACTGGAGTTTCTTTAGAGCAGGCGCTTTTTCTAATGTATATGTCCTCATTGTCTAATGGTGCCTGGCATATAGTAAATAATAAATGTTGAATAAACAAAAAGAACCTCTTTGATTATACTATTAAGCCACCATTGCTATTTAATTTTCCTTATTTTGCAGCACTTCAAACATCCCAGCAGCCCTGGCTGGTTTGGCTCAGTGGTTAGAGTGTCAGCCCTTGGATTGAAGGGTCCTGGGTTCAATTCTAGCCAAGGGCATTTATTTTATCTCAGTTGCAGGCTCATGGGGGAGGCAACCAATGGATGTCTCCCCCCCCCCCCTTTCTCTGAAGAGCAATGGAGGCTCTGGCTGGGTAGCTCAGTTGGTTAGAACATTGTCCCAATATGCTAAGGTTGTGGGTTAGCTCCTCAGCCAGGGCACGTGCAATGAATGCATAAATAAGTGAAACAAAAAGATCAATGTCTCTCTCTCAAATAAGTCAATAAAAATTAAAAAAAAAAAAAAAAAAAAAAAGACAAACATCCCAGCCACTTCTGTTAGAAAAAGGATCATCTAAATACTCAAATCGCTGATACACAAACACATTCCAGCACTAACCAGAAGACAGGGGCGGTGTGAGGACACATGGATAAAGCATGACCTAGTGGCCTCAGAGGCTTTTCTACCACTCCACACCTCAGACCTTTTCAGAGGACAGACTTCCAAACGGCAAAGGGTGGCTTGGTGGAACCTGGGCCCGTTTAAGCCTCATTATACCGAGCTGCTCTGGGCGGGGAGAGCCCCTAGTTCATCTAGACTGGAGCTGTGCTTCTCTTTGCTCAAAGGCGCCTCTGAAACATTAGCAGACCTGAATACGGGGACACGGAGGCAGGCTGAAAACCGATTTCTCCAGGACCTGTGTCCTCATCGGAGTTCTGCGACGGAAAGAAGAGTGCCGTCGGCCCTGCTAGGACTCTGCACAAGAAACCACCGTACCTTGGAAGCCCTCAGTTTCCCCAAGAAAGAATTATCGTTATTCAACGTAGGCTGCTGGAAAGGGTTTCGGGTGGGAGGCATGGTGAAATGCCCAGCAAGAGCTCTCAGGAGGGATGGGAGGCCGGCGCAGCCGCACACGACCTTGCCGGCGAGGATCCCGGCTCCCAATTGTTTGGAACGCCCACTTTCGGTTGCCAGGCAACGGCCCCACCACCTATGACAGGTGAATTCCCACCGAGAAGAGCGCCACCTGGCGGCCCAACGAAGGAGGCCCCTCGGGAGGAAGCTCCTGGGAACCCAGAGGGACAGCGCTGCTGAGCATACACCCAGGAGCCCTGGATTTGCACTCCTAAGCCTTAGGTGAAAAAACAGAGGCCTCCCGGCGTGCAGGACTAATGCCAAAGGCTTCAGCTGGCGAAAGGAGTCCTAAAAGATGACCCAGAAGCTCCCTTCTCCCTTGCATCAAACAAAAGGATTTTTCAAAGCAACGAGAGAATGGGAATGTCCAGAGACGGAAGAGCCCGCGTGTCGTGCTTGGAAAACTGCTGGCTGAACAAACTCTCCTCGCTTAAACCTGGTTTAAACACTGTACGAGTCGCAAGGCTTCGCGTTAAGCTGGCTGTAAAGGCCCGGATGGATGTGGTGGGATGGATGTGGCAGGATGAATGTGGAGGGATAGATGTGGAGGGATACATGTGGAGGGATAGGTGTGGAGGGATGCATGTGGAGGGATGGGTGTGGAGGGATGCATGTGGAGGGATGGGTGTGGAGGGATGCGTGTGGAGGGATGGATGTGGATGGATGGGTGTGGAGGGATGCGTGTGGAGGGATGCGTGTGGAGGGATGCGTGTGGAGGGATGGATGTGGAGGGATGGGTGTGGAGGGATGGGTGTGGAGGGATGGATGTGGAGGGACGCATTGCAGGGATGGGTGTGGAGGGATGCATGTGCAGGGATGGATGTGGATGGATGGGTGTGGAGGGATGCGTGTGGAGGGATGGATGTGGATGGATGGGTGTGGAGGGTTGCGTGTGGAGGGATGGATGTGGATGGATGGGTGTGGAGGGATGGATGTGGAGGGATGCATGTGCAGGGATGCATGTGCAGGGATGGGTGTGGAGGGATGGGTGTGGAGGGACGCATTGCAGGGATGGGTGTGGAGGGATGCATGTGCAGAGATGCATGTGGAGGGATGGATGTGCAGGGATGGGTGTGGAGGGATGGATGTGGAGGGATGCATGTGGAGGGATGGGTGTGGAGGGATGGATGTGCAGGGATGGGTGTGGAGGCATAGATGTAGAGGGATGCATGCGGCGGGATGGAAGTAAGCCCTCCAGAAATGGCCCCCTTGGCAGTGGGTGAGAGCCTCTAGGCCACTCTAGTAGGCTGTAACCTCTAGAACAGGGACAACGTCTCAATCTCCTTTGTAGTGCTTCACACGCAGGACCTGCTGGGTTGAGGATTTGTCAACGCCACAGCTGCAGAATTAGAGATGCTCATAAGTAGTCCGTGCCTCGAAGGGCAGTGGAAACGTGAACTTGGTGGCGGTGGCTCTGAGGAGGCCTCCACCGCGTTTTTTACACAAACCCTGTGCCCCCTTGTCGGGCGACTGCAGGCGGCGGGCGCGCGCACTTCCACGCGGCGCCGGCTGCCATGGCGACCGGCAGGTGAGCGGCGGCGCCCCGCGTGGTCCCTGCCCCGCCCGCGCGGAGGGAAAGAGGCGGCGGTTGACAGGGCGACGTGGGAGGAGGAGACGCGGGAGGGAGGAGGGAGGATGAGCGGCTCCGGCGCGGCCTGGAGGTGACTGAGGAGCGCCCAGCGCCGCGTCCTGCGCCCGCGATCTTCCCCCCTTCTCAGCAGCCGCAGCACCTGAGCGCGGCCGCCTGCTCGGGGCGACGCTATGGCTGATGCGGGGCGCAGCGCCCACCCCGCGGCCGCACGCAGGGCAGGGGCCGAGCGCCCACTCCGGCTCCTGCGGCTGCTGCTCTGGGCTGGGACCGCCTTGCAGGTGACCCAGGGCGCCGAGCCGGAGCTCCACGCCTGCAGAGAGGTACTGTCCTCCCGCCCCGCCCCGACCCCTCCAGTCAGAAAGCCCTGGATCCCGGCGGGGCCTTGGGCACCTAGGCACAGGCAGTTTCTGGGGCCCCCGAGTTTAGGGTGGTTCCTTTGGGGATGGGGGCGGCGGGGGGCAGACAGGCGTCTTGGGGGGCCCCCCGCCGGGGGACCGCCTCCCGTTCGGGCGCTGAGCTCCGGGGGAAGGTCCCACCGTGCGGGCCGCGGGGTCCTGGGCTCCGGAATAAGGGAAGACCACAGGGGCTTTTTCAGCTGGGATGAAATTACCTTAAAAGTGGTTGAGAACAAAAGATTGTGTTCGTACAGGGGGGAAAACAGAACGTAGGGAAGGGGAGTGGGGTAAGAAAGAAGTTAGGGAGCCAGGGGAAAGGAGTGGAGAGAGTCCGGTGCCTTTACCATGGCTTCAAAGGAGCGTGAAAGCTGGGAGACGTGCGAGAGGGGCCCGCAGGTCCCCTCCCCCCTGTCAAACACCCAGTCCCCGCGCTGGCTGCTAAAGGCAGACCCTCTTCTGAGCTTTGCTTTCCTCTGCACTTTGCTTGGTGCCCGACGGCACATGGCCCACCTTTGACCAGACTGTGAGTTCCCTAATATCTCACCTTCCACTAATCTCTTTCCTTCTCTGACCTCTGCTGACATGTCATCAGTCTTTTTCAAGGTGTTTCTAACATGTTGTGAACATAATTCAGACAATAGGTACTGAATGCCTTCCAGCCAAAAATGCCTTTTGAACATTCTTTTTGGAGAGATACAGAAAGGTATTAAGGAGTAAAACTCAGTTGTTTCTGTAGTACTGAAATAACAATATTTGGTTGTGCCCTGAGTAACTTTTTTTAACCATATGGCAGAGGCAGCAACAAATATTTACAAGGACTTCATTGGGGAAGGCAAAAAAAAGTTGTCCTGTTATTTCTTGAGAAATGTGAAAAACTTCACAATATATCGAGGGTCTAGCCCTGTAGAAGTAATCCCAAATGCCATACTTGGCTAAGGTTTTGAGAAGTTGAAGTGTTTTTGTGCTTGCTCCACTTATTTATGCACTTATTGGTTGCTTCTTGTATGTGCCCTGAGCGGGGATCAAACCCACAACCTTGGCTTATTGGGAACAGAAGTTGAAATACTTTTTTTTCTAAGTTATTAGCGTTAACTGGTCAGCAGCCACAACCCTATCTGGAAATATGTTAGACCATGAAGAAGTGGGAAGAGAGAGGAGAGAATTTTGTGTGGGTACAAATGCTTGACGTCATGAATACAACACGTGAGCCCAGTGAGACTTTTGAGTCCCGGTGACTACCTGCCCTGGGCCAACAGCATTTCCACTCAGCCCCTTTCTGCCCTGTTTAAAGATGGCTGGGAATAGGCTGATTTTGTCAGTGACTGTGGCTTACTGGCCTTGGTGGCTCATGGTCTCTAACCAAGTAAGATAAACAGTTCCAACAAGCTCAATTACCTGAGAATTCAGCCTGGGAGTCTCCTGGGTGGAAGGTAAGAATCTTACAGTTCAACTGCCACTTTTTGCTGAGATCTTTGTCGCCTGTGTAAAATGTGAGACATTTATGAAATTTAACACTATATCGTTCTGGTTTGGACGCAAGGAAGTACATTGATGCTCGAGAACTTGGTTACAGATCTTGTCCTTTTTAAACGACTGACATCTGCCTAAGCGAAAGATCTTGCCAGAGAGTGAGCTTAGGGCTGTGGGAAGCTATGGGACTCAACTTGTCAGCATGCCAATCCCTGCCTGTTACTTACCACCCAGTGCTTAGATCTGTAGAATGGGTATTTCAATAACACCCACCTCAAAAAGGATTGCTTTGAGGATTGAAAGGAAACTACAAATGAAACACAAATTAGAGTTACCTGACCCCCTTTCCCACTCAGCTTCTTCACCGGCAGACCCACCCCCCAGGCCAGAGGGAAAGTGGCTTAGGGACTCATGCTCATTAGGCATGGGAGTCAGCAGGTTCTGTTTACACGACTTGAGCAAACAGTGGCAGCAGAACACCTTCGACTCCAAAACAATAAGGAAGAGAATGAACCCATTATTATAATATTCTTCGCTTGGCAGTATGAACTGACCCAGCAAGTTTCTGGGCTTCCAACCCTAAATGGTGAAAAACCAACTCAGCATAGACTAGCCCTTGTCTGTTCTGTTTCTGCACATGAATTTCTTGTGAGTCTGTGTTGGGTGTTAGAGGCAGGGACTCTTATCAGGCCAAGGCTGACCCTAATGATAACAATGCTGTTCTGGCCTTGTTTCTGAAACCTGAGGCATGGCTCTGGATCTCATCAGGGAACAGAGAGGTTTGGCGTGAGGCCTAAACGTTGAACTCCTTAAAATAGGGAGTTCTAGATTGCTAAACCTGAGCTCTTGGGCTTGGCATTCCTTCCAGTTTTCCAATCATCAGGGTCACCAGTGGAACTAAACATCCTGTATGGTGTTTGTCTTCATGAATCATTTCTTTAGCCCTGTGCTCACCCAGGCTAAGTGCTGACTGAGAGCCAAAGGACCGACCATTTCCTATAGCCCGATGAGCCCAAGTCAAATGAGAGAGAAGCAGAAAACTGCCTTTAACATATCTGCCTGGTCCCAAGGCTCCAGTGTTAATTGCCCCCAAAGGGACTTCCCAATCTACACTGAAAAGCCCATAGGGCTGAGGAATCTGGCAGACATGGATTAGAATAACATTTGTTGAATGAGTGACGATTCTCCCACTTAGTAAGGATGCTATGTTGAGCAAGTTAATTAACTTCTGACAGCATCCAATTCCTGATCTGTAAAATGGGGATGGTAAAACCTATCTCGTAAGGCTGTTGTGAGGATTAAATTAAATTAGACAACACATGTAAAGTGCCTAGTACATAGGCTCGACGTGTCATAGGTGCATAACGAATATTGGTAGGCAGAAAAGGTAAGTGAACAAATAATGACATAAAAATGATGAGATAAGGTTAACATATGGTAAACAGTGTGGGAGTGGCAAGATAGAGGTTGATAGGGAAAGAAGTCTTATTTAAACAGTTGGTACTTGATCTGGAATAATCAGTAAAATTTCAATGGGCAGAGATGGAGGAAGGGTGCTTTCTAGGGAGGAGGCTGAGCAAAGGTCCACAGGTAGAAAATATAAAAGAACTGAGAACTGCAAGAAGACCGGGTGGCTGAAATGTGGAGTAGGTGTGGGGTACACTAGAAATCAGTGTTGGAAAGTCAGAAACTAAGTGGAGAATTCTGAAGGATTTCAGGCACAGGCAGCAGCCTGCTGAGAGTGGTTAGCATGAGCACGGAGTCAACCTGGCTGAGGCAGGCCAGAGGCTGAGAGCAGAGGGATGGAGGCCAGGCAACCAGGCCGGAAGACGTTACTGAGGTCAAGGAGAAGGTTAACAAAGGGGCTGCTATGGGATGGTGGCTGGTGGATAAGTGGAAAGGCATAGATATGAAAAGTGTGCAGAAGGCAGGGTTAAAGGAGTTGGCAATGAACTGAAAGTGTACAGTGATGGCGAGGGCAAGCCGAGGGTCTTTGCCAGGATTTCAGAGCGGGGAGAGCGGGAGGAGCTACCAGCCAGGATGCAGAAACAACAGCTTTGGGAGTATAGCAACCACCTTTTCTGGTCCTGAGTCCCCTGGGATCAGTCCCTGCGTGGATGGGAAGGTCCTGAGACTGTGACATGCTACCTCACTGCGTGAGCAGAGCTTCTAGACCTTATAATTCCTCCTGGATTTGTTCTGACACATCATTCGAGGCTTGAACTGCACAGGGAAACAGGTCGATCTAGGAAACATTCAGGACCCCTGAGCTCTCAGAAAATGTTTCACCCAAAGCATAAGATTTAAAATGATTCCTTGGGAATCTTCAGGGTTGGCTGTTTAAGACATCCTGCCATATTTGTTAAAGAGAAGATTAAAATTCTCTAATGGCCATGAAGTATTTATAGGTGGCAAGAAGGTCTTTTTTTGTTTAATATCAATAGGGGCCAAAGAATTATAGCTTCTTGAGATCCAAAGACATTTAAGAAGCCATTTTGTATATTCTCCTGTCTCAAAGTAAGAGTATATATACTAAAACTGAACCAGACTGATAATTATCTGACTTTACTTTAAAAAAAAACTTTTAAAATGATATAAGTGACACATTTCATTTGCAGAAAAATTGGAAAAACATTAAAAAGAATATAGTAAAAATCACCTATAATCCTATCACTCAAACTATCATTTTTATGGTTATATTTGTGAGAGAGAAACAGAATAGTGGTACAGAGTGTGGGGTCTGGATAGGCTCGGTCCAGTGTCCAGCTCTTCCACTCAGTTGCTATGACCTTGGGAAAGCTACTAATCTCCTCATGCCTTAGTTTCTTCATCATTAAAGTGGGAATATTAATAGAGTCCACATAATTACTATAGTATGACAGTTAAGTGAATTAATACATGTATGCTGTTTAAAACAGTTCCTGATGCATAGTAAGTACTCAGTAAATGCTGGCTGTTATCATTAGATTTTTAGTGGAAGTATAACATGGTCTTATAGTGGTAAAAAATTAAAAATTTAATGGTGAATTGAAAGGGAAAATAGAGTAGATGATGAAAGATATTCTGAGGCAATGGTTGAGACTTTGGTGTAGAGAGCATAGCAGTTAAGAGTCCCGAGTTGTGCTGTTCAGGTGTGGTTGCCACCAGCCAGCCAACTGTGGCTGTTGAGCACTTGAAATGTGGCTAGTACAGCTGAGGACATGACATTTTAATTTTTAAAAATTTTAAATTCATTTAAAGTTCAAGTTAAAATGGATAATCAGTTCTATTATTGAAACACTATTACCCGTGTTGGAACAACTTGGGTAGGTGAGTTTTTCTTAACTAAGTCTTATGGGATCTAAATGGTTGTAAAATATTCCTATGTGTGACTTGTTCACAATTTAAACATTCATTCTCTGGGTATGATAGATATTTGGGTTTCCAGTGTTTGGCCATGTCAAACAAGACTGCTTTGAACATTGTGGAACCCGTCACCTGGGGCGCAGGCACAAATTTCTTGAAGATGTAAGCCTAGAAGTAGGGTGCTGGGTTGTGGAGTGTGGGCACATTCATCTGTACAAAAGATGCCAGATTATTTTCCCAATGAGGAAACTAATCGTAACTTACTTGTCAGTGACTCCAGAGGCTGAGATTCCATGAAGGCCTACTCACGTTAGCCCCAGACATACAAAGCTAGGGCTGAACTGTGGGCCACACTCTCTAATGTCATTTCTTCAGAGCTCGGGGGGAGGGCATGCTTTTCTAGAATTTTAGAATTTTATAGTGTTTCTCAGTTTTCAGTGGTTTGTAATCTGATGCATCCCAGGTTGATGGGTTTCCTTCGATTCTGGAAGCTGGCCAGATGTATTCACATTAGAATAATTCACTAGATGGAGTCTGGGTGCAAGTTACCTCCAGTGGTGGGCCTCTGGAGATTGGTAGCATTTTAAGGTCTCCAGGTATCATCATCTTCGGGTAAAATAGATAGGAGATGGCCACTGCTCTGCACTCTACCTGAGAGGAGTCCAAGGTATAGTGGTGACTCTTGGGGAAATGCCGTCTGGGCCATCTAACCGCATATCCAGATTTGGTGGGTTTAGTCACCTTTTAGACTTTCCTTTTACATTCAGGATGAATCCTATAATGAGGGGCTTGATGCTGCCTTAGACACTGGAGGGACTAACTTCTGAGAAAAGGACTTACCAGGAATTGTCTAGTCCTATAGAATTTAGATTATTTCTGCAAATACAGACCTTGTTCATGCTCTGATAGTCAAGTAGCAGAGGTCTTCTTTGCCTGGGGACTCCTTCTTTTAAAGAAGATTGCTAGCTAGAGAACATCACATTGTTCATGTAGAAGTGGCTTCTCTACCCCAGGTAACCTCGTTCTAAACCCCCCCTCAGCTGCTTCCCCCTCCACCCAGCCAGGAGGGGAAACTCCCCACTCTCTGCCCATGCGATGCCCACCCTCCTCTCCTCTCTCTCTTTCCTCCACCTCCATGGTCCTTGGGGAATAGTTTGGCTTGAAAAGCAGAGCTGATACTCGCACATAGCCACGCCAGCCAACTTACAAGTTTGGTTAAGTGTTATGAAAGATACTTTGCGAGGTTGTGACAAGGAGACTAACTTAGATTGGGAAAGTTGGAGCGGCTTCTCTGAGGGGTGAGTCTACGTGGTGAGCTTAGGGCTGGAGGGGTCTGGCGGGTGAAAGTGAGGGACCCCGCTTGCAGGCAGGAAAGAGTCTTAATGATGGCAAGAAGGCCCGTGTGCTGGACAACATAATTTTACGCTTATAAAATGAAAAAAGAATATCCCCATTTTGAAATTTCAAAAACTATTAAAGGAATAGGTGAGATTTTAATCAAAGGTTCCTGGGGGCACGCGCTTATTTAAATGTTATCATTTACTTTTACATTTTATAGTAATATACGCTAATAATAATAATAATTCACATATAGTGAGTGCTCTAAGGGACCTACATGTATTAACCCATCTAGTCCCTACAATAACTCTATGAGGTAGGTACTATTAATGTCCCACCCCTATTCCAGCCCACACCATTGCCTCTCCTCTTCCATGCTGTATTTTTCTCTATAGCATCCTTTACCATCTGACAATATTTTACACATATACATATGTGTGCATATATATATTTATAGATATATTTAATAAATATATATATTTAATTGTCCATCTCTTCTGACTACAATGGAAACCCTTTGAGGCCTGATATTCTTATATGTTTTATTCCATTTCTGTATTTCCACGCCTGCCACACAGTAGATACTCAAAGAGCTTCCTGAATGAATCCCCATACACAGATGATGAAACTAAGGCACAGAGAGATTAGTCCGCCCCGGGTTACTTGGCTGGTAAAAGAGCAGGACTTCAGGCAGATGGACTCGTAAGCGCCATGCTATTTCCTGCGTGTCCACGCAGACAGTCCAAACTGTACAAAGGGTATAAGCTGAAAAGTGTAAGTTCCCCTACCCTTTAAAAATCCCCAGAGGATAGCCTCTGTCAACACTTGAGGAAATATAGTCTTGAAATGTTTTATGTCTATACAAGCACGTCTGTCTAGTCTTTCTTTACTTTCTATACAAATCAGATCAGAATATTTGTCCTTGACTGTATTTTGCTGTTTCCATTACTGTAACTCTGCACCTCTACTTTTTAAAAATTCTCACCTGAAGGCATTTTTTCGATTGCTTTTCAGAGAGAGAGAGAGAGAGAAACATCGATGTGAGAGAAACACATCGACTGGTTGCCTCCCACAGGGGCCGGGGATTGAGACTGCAACTGAGGTACGTGTCTTTGGCTGGAATTGAACCGGGGACTTTTCAGTCCTCTGGCCGACATTCTAACCACTGAGCCAAACTGGCTAGGGCTATACCTCTACTTTTAACAACTAAGCTGTGATTGATTCTATGTAGGGGACAATCACTTATTGAAACAAACTTGACGAAAGGTCAAGTCCAATCATTTACATGGTAATAGTGCTGCAGAGCACATCCTCTTATATGTATCGATGTGTACTTGTTTGAGTCTATCTGTAGGATAAATTCTTAAAAGTAGAATTGGTGGCCCTGGCTGGGTGGCTCAGTTGGTTGGAGCATCATCCCGTGCACCAAAATGGTTGCGGGTTCAATTCCCAGTCAGAGCACATACCTAGGTTGGGGGGTTCAATCTCCAGTTGGGGCATGTAGAGGAGGCAACTAATCGCTGTTTCTCTCTCACATCGATGTTTCTCTCTAAAAATCAATAAAAAAGACACATTCTTGGGTGAGGATTAAAAATATTTCAAAAGTAGAAATCATGGGTCAGAGAGTCTAAGTGTGTTTAACATCGTCACAGACATGTCAAGTTGGCACATGGAGTTTTAAAGACAGCATCAGTCTTCTCCATCTGCAGTCAGGAGGAGGAGGGAGGTCTGGCTGTGAGGGCTGCCGCCTGAATTCGTTCTCACCCGGGAACCACTGAGACACGGAGGGCCCGGCTGGAGAGCCTGCCAGCGTTAGCAAGCTGCCAGCTGGCCCCAGTCAGGGCAGACAGGCCTGATGGCTCATTTTGCCAAATTTTCTGAGAATAATTTTGTCAAACTCATAGCTCCTCAGTCTGTACTGTCACTCTGATAAGTGATAAAAATTGTGCCGTTTGTCACATTTCTTCTTAAGCTTTCCTATGTCATACCAGATAGAGCACAGAACAGATCATTATAGTCAGTGCTTGACAGCTGCTGGAAGAAAATATATATTTCATACCTCCTTGGCTCTCCACTTTCCAAATTCCCTTAAGTCTGAGAAGCCTAATAGGAGGTTATCACCTATTTATCTTCTTTGATTTGTCATGTATTATTAAAGGCATTTTTAAAAAGACCCACAGAACAATGTGGTGTAAAAACTAAATCGAGTTTCATCAGCCCAGAATGCGATTTTCTAAACCTGAATCTTACTGATGATACAAAAGGCCAGATAACAACACCACCACCAATAATAATAATAGGACTTTAATATAATAAGCCTGCATGCTAACTGGAGTACCGGTCTCCTTACCCCATGCAAAACAAGAAAGGAAAGCTGTTTCTGAATTAGAAAGGGAATGAAATTGGCTAATTTTCTGCTTGAAATTGATTACTTCACTCTCTAACCCCAATCATATGAAAATAAAAGAGTGGCTGGTAAGCCACCAAGAGAAGAGTAAAAGGGAGCATCAGTTATATCTGTTCAACTGGCTTTGTTCAAATTCTCCTAAGGATGTGTTCGGCTCAGGATAGCACCTGGGAAAAGTCAGGCATGGCCAGCCCTGTGCTCCACTCGGATTGGAAGGAGCTGTGCCTAAATATAAAGTAAGTAACAGGTTAGCAGGTAGTGAAGAAGAAAACAAACAACTATGGGGCAGGGGAGGGCAGATTTTTAAAATAACATATAGAGTTTTTAGTTTTGCAGTTCAGGTGGGCCACTCTGGCTGTAGCCCAGAGAGAGGCTTGGAGGACAGGAGGTAGAATAGGCAGGGAGTCTGTCCTCCAGGGAGTCTGTCTTCCTGGTCTCCATCACAAGCAGCTAGCCTATCAAAACACTAAGCCGTCCTTGGAGAATTTTGCATAGGCCAGGATCTAGTTGATCTGTTTTTCATGTATCATTAAAAGCTCAGGTGAAAATATTTAATGGAACATTTTGATCTCATTAAAAAACAAGAAAATCACATCTTTGAAATATAATCTCATAAAGCCCTGCCTTGTAGACAGATGTGTGTACCACAATCTCACCTATCAGAAAGGGACTGGAATTTATAAAGGGACATTTCGTTTCCTAGCGACAAAGCCATTGCAATCCTAGGGATATTTACAGGCAATACTGAAAAGCCCTCTGCCCCTGATGGACTGGCCACAGTTACCGAGTGTCATAAATGTCAGTGGCCAGTCTTTCTTTTGGAGAGATTAGCTTTGGGGGAGTTGCTAGGAGGGAAAAAGTGGAGAAAGGACAGATGTTGTTTCATATGTATGAGAAGATGCATCAGAGAAGAGGGTGAGTGGGGGCAGGCAGTAAATAGCGGGGGAACTGGGGAGGTCTCACAGCTGTTGTCATCATAGCTGTTAGGCCAGAAATGTCACTGGGCTCCCTTCTCCCAGCCCTATTGCTAGAAAGAGGAGAGAAGAGTCTGGGTGCCCCCTTCGTGAGCCCACTCTGGGCAGGGTCATAGCAGTAGCTGGCTGCTGGTTTTTGTTGTTTTTTTTAGCCAGTTTACAAAGAGCTTTCCTGAACATAATCTCCTATTGTCTTGAGAGTTGATGTTACTCAGTTTTGTTTGTTTTGGGGATGTGTGTGTCTGTTTAATCATCTTAGCAGAGTGTTAGCATCCCAGTTTTATGGGCAAGGGAATGAGTTGTGGGGAGAGTTAATAACTGGTCCATGATCATGCAGTTTTGAGCACGGCAGGACAAGATGAAAGTCCAGATCTCTGGCTCTAATCCAGAGAGCCTTGCACAGCTCCAGAGCTGCTCTAGAGCCGTGCCCTTGTCCCCCAGTTCAGTCACTCAACAGCTACTTATTGATACCTGCTATGTGCTGGACAGTGTTCTGGGCGCTTGGGCTCATCAGTGAACAAAAACAAAGTTTCCTGTTCTTGTGGAGCTTACATCTGGCCTGGAGTGGGGGCAAGGTTAGAAACTGACAACAGGCATAATGAATAACTGAGTTATAAAGTGTGCTTGTCAGTTGTAAATGCTATGGAAAAAAGCCACTCAGGATGTGAGGATCACTGGGACAGAGGGGAGCAGTTTACAATTGTAAACAGGAGGTCAGGATGTAGGGATCATATCAGGGAGGGTTGAGGGGCTAAAGGGGAAGATCCATGTAAAGTGCCTGGAGCCCCGGAGCATGGATGCTCACATGTGCTCACAAATGGAGGCTGTCACCACTACACCAGTCCCACCTCCTCATTAGCCTGTCAGTGTCTTCCAGGACCCCGCAGGCCAAGGCTGTGCCCCAACTGGACAGCAGCTCAAGTTACAGACAGGATGGCCTAGAGCATGGTGACACAGACTGCCTTAGCTGGGTGTTGAGCCCCAGAATCTGCTTTGTGTAATATGTCCACAGCCAAACCAGTAGGGCAGGCCCTGTTGGGGTGACCAAGCATTGTCCCTGCTGCTTTTGACCAAAATGGAAGCTGGAAACCCAGAGTAATGAATAGCAAATGCTGAAACAAGGGCAATGATGTAAGGCCAGGCACCTCCATGCTCCTTCAGACTGGGAGCCCTGGGGCTCCTGGCACCGTGTTGCTAGGCAACAGTCCACAGGCTGAGGACCCTCAGCAGGGGTGTCAGTGGGTCCTGCCTGCTTGGGGTCTGTTTGCTTTGGCTGCTGCTGGGTCTGGTGCCTGCTCTGGGGGAGAGGAGGTATAGCTTGTGGGTAAAGGAAATGACTCTGTGGGGTGAAGGCCAAAAGGCGTCCTTGACCCTGAGTCTGCCTCAGCACCTACAATTCCACCATAGAGCGATTTGCTCTTAAGACTGTGGTGTTAAACTTCTTTTGCGTCAAACTTTCAGTTCAAACAAAATCTTAATTGAGAAGAATAAACATGTAAAAGAGATGGAAACACCAACATTGTTCCATTAAAGGGGGGAGGAATCCCAAATCCCCCCCATCAAAGGGACTGACTTGCTAAACCCTAGACTCAGGAGCATAATTTGAAAATCCTTGGGTTAAAGTATTTTAGCCCCGTTAAAGAGTGAACAGCCTTTGGCTGGTAAAATATTAAGCTATTTTTTTAGTTACTAATACATTATGACAGAGTATAATGTTTTTCTGTGTGTAGGAAGGTGGATAACAGACTCCTGAGAGGCTCTGATAAAAACTGCGGACCCTTTGCCCAGAAAAATACCTAAAATTCTACCCCCAACACCTAAAATTCTGCATTGGGTTGCATAGAGGAAGTAGTCAAGGACTGTAGATTAAGGACCCCTGTCTTGCGGGAGGCTGGTTCATCTGATTTGCTTCCAAACGGGATAAATATTTAAGTCCTGAGGCTTGAAGAGGAAGGAAACGGAAAAAATCTAGAGGAGAACCAGAATCTTGGGGGCCAGAGCCCAGGACTCTGTATATTTGACGTGATCCCCAGGCAGTTGTGATGATCTGACAGATGCAGGGTTAGGCACCCAAGCTCTGGAGCTGGGATGTCTAGGCCCCAGGGCTCAGGACACCCTGCTACTGAGTCAGCAGTTCTAAAGAGGGTGGGAAGGAGGAAGGGAGAGAGGGAGAAGGCCTACTGACCGGCTAGAAAACAATAGGAAAGGTCCTGTGTCTTCCACCCTACCCTTCACCCTGGGACAAAGCAAGGTCACTATGCCCTGAGCCTCAGCCAAAACCCAAACCTGACTGAAGGTGCTCTAGAAGCCAAAAACAAAACAAAACAAAACAAGAAAACCTCACAAAGAACAGGAGTCCAGGAAACCATCCAGCTAGGGCTGGGCCTAGAAGAAAGTCTGACGCTTAAATTCTGACATTTCTCTGTGGTGTCCCATGTTCTGTGATAAGTCGACTAGCTCATTCCTAGTTGACTTGCAGAGGGGTGTCTGCAACTGAGTCAGCAAACACCTACTGACCCCACTGTACCAAGCTTGGGGCATTTGCCTGGCCTTCCCTGCCCTCACCTTGACATTCTCTCCAAAGGATCTGCTTTTCAGGGATGGTGAGGAGATGGGGAGGAGCCTGCAGTTGGGGGAAGAGCAGGACACAACCTCCTCCAGACCGCAAGGCCTCTAGTCAAAATCCGGGTTTACGTAAGAACCTGTTTCTTGATGCAGGCCCTGTCCCAGCCAAGACAAACCCAAGTCCTGTTGATCCCATCCCCTGCTTCCTTGGGTGGCTGACTTTCTGCAACAGTGACTCCGCGATTCTAAGGCTCAGAATGTGAGACACCTGCTTGACTCTGTCCATTCTGTCTGTGGGGCGGAGGTGGGATAGGAGTGGTCCCCTTCTCCCCAGCAGTCTCTGGGCAGTGATTCTTAACCCTGGTAGCATTTTACTCAAGTGTACCATTTATCTAAAATTTGTGGATTTCAACGTATATAAATTTTACCTTAAAAAAACAAAACCTATGAAAAATAACAACTTCAAATGGGGAGGAGTGGGTCCCAGGAAAGACCATGAAAAGAAATGGACTTGGCCCACGTGTCTCGCAAAGGCCAAATACAGTCAGAGTGGACTGACAGGATCTGCTCGAATAGATTAGATATTTTAACACCAATGCTCAGGCCTCAGAAGTGAGCCTGGCTGCTGGCAGATAGCCAACGCTGTCTCATTTAATTTTTAGTTTTGGCTGTTAAACCTGGCACAGTGTGAGTCTGTGTTTGATTCGAGGGATGAGGGTGGGGGATTCCTGGTGGGAAGGCCTGAGTTCTCACTCCATGACCTACCAGCTGTGTGACCTTGGACAAGACATTTCACCCCGATGAGAGTGTTTTCTCATCTGTACAAGGAAGGGGCTAACCCTGCTCTGCTTGTCTTATGGGGAGATTGAGGAGCGAATGAGCCAGTGTTTGGGAACTGTGAAAGTCCTATGCAAATGACCAGCATAATTATGTTCCACTGGGAACATAGCGGTCCCTGCCTGCTTCACTCAATTCCCCATTTCATTTACGTACCATGGATTGCACCCCTCATTCTTGCAGCAGGACCCTTCGTAGAGCATCATCTTTAGACCTGGAAGTGATGCATATGGAATTGCCCTATTTATCTCAGCGTCCTCTGAGATAAGGAAAAAACTGGAATTATGAGGAAAACAGAACTTGAGAGACGTCAGCCAAAGGAACAAAGAATTCCCATCCTGGCATTCTTTCTTTCCTAGGCGACAGTCACAGCTAAATGCGAAGCAGAGGATTCTCATCAAAAGTTAGGTTCACAGTTCCCAAACTGTCCCCTTGTCCCCTGCATCTCTTCCCCCTGGATGAAAGGGCTGAGCTTATGTGTGGCGGCCCTGAGCCACACTGGGCACAACATCTGGTACCTATAAGTGGTGGGTGTACAGTATAGATTTGGTAAATATTTATAATAGAGGAAAATAAAAACGGAACTCTACAGTTGTTCTCTTGTCATCCTAAGTGTCTAGAACTACAGATGGAAAAACACATTATCATATTTACACAAGTCTGAGAAGCCATTGCTTCTAAGACACACCATTTTTTATGTACCACAAAGAATGAAAAGGCTCTATTACTTAAAATATGACACGGTGCTTCCTCGTTCTATCAGTTATAAGCCAAACATCTTCAACAAATGTTAAAATGGGCAAGAAACAGGCATTTTAGAATAGATGAAGTGCAGTATGTTCACCTCTTCCAAAGGCAAAGCTTTCTCCCTCTGGTTCTGACACATTCTGGGATGAACTGTTTCATTTTTAGGCCCAGCTCCTTGCATTTATACATGATGTGCAATCATGCTTTCAAATGGGTTCAAAGGGGACATTAAGTCATTTTCCTTATGGACATAATAATACAAAGTAGTTCTGCATCTGAATATAGTTTTAGTGCAGATTGTAAAATACTTGTCAGAGCCAAAGTCAAATGAATTCTGTGATCTTGTTTATTACAAGACTTAAAAGAATAAATGTTTAGGGGCAGTTGGCACATCCCTTCTGTTTTCTCTCTCCCAGGTAGTGGTTTTTATTGTGTGTATTGTCCTATATAAGGGTTGATTTGGCTGTTCTGTTGTTATTTAGCTTATTCTTAGTTCAGGCAAAGCAACTAAATGGTGAGTTTCCCATTGCACAGAGAAATCAGGCATCATGTGATGAGAGCAATCATCTGTGTGGGCTAAATATGACCTTTCCATAAAATGGGAGGTGGGAATTCATTGTCTTTCTGGGCAGAAGAGCGCACGAAGAATACAGGGGAAAAGAAATACAGCTTCTGTGACAATTCTTTGTAAAATTTTAATGGAGCAGTCCTTGCTCATAAGTTCTACAGTTTGGGATAAAAACCCCACCTGTTTCCAGCCTACTCTTTAGTTACCTTCCCATAATCCTCTTGTATCAGGACATTACTTATACACAACAGCAGAGAGTCACGCCAAAGAAGGAGATAAAGAAGGAAAGAGAAAAAATAAAAAGAAAGGATATTGAAGGGCTAAACTGTGGATGAGTGGAGGGACGGTCCAAATAATGACAGCTCCCATGATGCCTTGCTCCCCACCCAGGCCCCTGGGGCTTGTTGCTGTATCAATGAGGGTCAGTAGCCACTGTGCTGGGGAGGAAGTGGGTGAGAAGCTGTTACCGTTTGATCACTGCTAATGTGTCTATTGCCACCGTTCTCTCCCCTGCAGTCTGAGTACCACTACGAGTACACGGCCTGTGACAGCACGAGTTCCAGGTGGAGGGTTGCAGTGCCACACACCCCAGGCCTGTGCACCAGCCTCCCCGACCCCGTCAAGGGCACCGAGTGCTGTAAGCAGCCATCCCGGCCAGGGCCACCCTGTCACTCAGCTTTGGGCTCTGCCCCAAGCCTCCTGCCACGCCAGCCAGGCCCTTCCTGACAGTGCAGCTGCCTTAAGGAATCCGATTTTCCCCCCACTCAGTCCCCATCCCAACCCTTTTGAGATTTGGTGCAGAAGTATTATTTCACAGATGCAAACTGGGTATCTGAATTTGCTTTTTAAAAATTTTTAAAAATCCCATTAGGGTATAAAATATAAGTTATCCCAGCTGTGTGCCACTCATATATTTTTTGCAATGTGCATACACTTTCTTTTTTGCCTGTGCATCCCTGCAGTCTACACTCACCAGCCACAATCAGTCATTAGAAAGATTGCAATTTGCTTTCATTCTTGGAAAGGAAGCCAGAGAAGGTGCATTTCTGCAGAGACAGACCTTTAAAATGCACTGGGCATCACTCCGGGGAATAAGAACCTTCCCCGACTGGTGAGCTGACTGTGCAGCCAGCAAGTCGATGGCTTGTCTGCAGTTCCTGTACCCACCTCTGTGACTCACAGTCAGAACTTCTCTACAGTTGGCAGCTCATTCACTTCCCCTGCACTGTTCTTTTTAGATATGCAGAGGAAGTAACACTAAAAGTCAGGGACTAGAATCAAGGAACACTTGAAAATTTGGAAAGGAGATTGAGGGCATTTAAATTCTAAACCAAGCTTAGCATAGTGCCTGGTTCAGTAAATGAGCAAATAAATACTTGTTGAATGGATGAATGAATATTGCTAAGATCTGAGTAGAACTGAGGTGTGACTAATGGAAACAAATGAGCCATCTTCAGTTAATTGAAGATGAGCCAACTTTACTGAGCTCCTCCTCTGTGCATATATCCATTCATTTTTCAGCAAAACATTTATGGAGAACTCCTCCTACGTCTATGTCAGTCACTGAGCCACTGTCCCTGGAGAAGCTTAGAGCCTAGTGGGAGGCTCCCCTCAATATGATGTGTTAATACGAGGCGAAAAAGAATGGGAGCTATGGATACTTATTAGAGATCAGAACCACTTGAGCAAAAGGTTGGAGGTAGAAGAACATGTGATCTGGGATGAAGGCAACCTAGGCAAGGTGACAGATGGGGCTGGTGTAGAGAAAGGCCTGAGGTAGGAGGTCAGCTGGGAATTTAGGTTGGGGGAAAAGTGTGGAAGACTGAATGCCACACTGAGAGCTTAATTCTATAACCAAAGGAGAGGACCAGATTATATTTTTAATTAACAGGAGTAATAGTACATATCAGTGTTTTAGAATGATACTTCTGACCACAAAATGAGCAGAAAGAAGAAATGGGGAACCAACCAGTTAGAAGGACACTGCAGAGGGTAAGCTAACAAGTCATGAGAATCCCAACCAGCATGGTGGCAGTGGAACCAGAAAGAAGACAGAGGCCAGAAACTTAGGTGGGAAATCCAAGGCTGAAGGGCCAGGTGCCATTCAGAGGGGGTGGCACAAGAGACAATGGTATCCTCTTCATTCTTTGGAGAGGCCTCAGAATGGCCAAGGCTGCTCCCTTAGGAAACAAGATTGGCAGGGATAAGCCTAAGCCCCTCAGCAAGGCAGAGCTTCCACAGCCCTAAATCTCTTTCCTTTTTAAATAGCAGCTTTATATATTGGATATAATTTACATGTCATAAAATTCACCCATTTAAGGTGTAAAATTCACTAGTTGTAGAATATTCACAGAGTTGCATAACCATCACCACTATCTAACTTCAGAACATTATCATCACCTTGAAAAGAAACATCAAATCCACCTGTAATCTCTCCCCATGCACCCTCCCCCAAGTCCCCGGCCCCACAGATTCACTGTCTGTCTCTGTGGATTTGCCTGTCTGGACATCCCACATTCATACAAGACGTACCATGGCCCTAAATCTTAGCGGGCCCAATGCCTAGATCACCCTCTGCCCCTCCCTCTAGGATGCCCACAACCCGCCCACCTCTCCTGGGGCAGCAGTGGCCCCGCAAGCCCACCCTTCTCCTTGCTCTGTGTTCCAGCCTTTTCTTGTGAAGCTGGGGAGTTTCTGGACATGAAGGATCAGTCCTGTAAGCCCTGCACTGAGGGCCGCTACTCCCTTGGCACGGGCATCCGGTTTGATGAGTGGGACGAGCTGCCCCACGGCTTTGCTACCCTCTCAGCCAACATGGAGATCAACGACAGCACCAACGAGTCCACTGAGAACTGCACTTTGTGAGTGCCTCCCCCCAGCCCTCCCCACAGTGCTGTTGGATGGGACGTCCATCCACCTCAGCCCATTCACTGACCTAAAATGGACAGGCATTTGTTACAGGTGACAAACATGGGGAAAGAGAGGCAGATAAGACGGCCAAGGGTTAAATGGCCCAGTCCATTTAAAACAAAACCCAATCGGATTTCCACCAAGGAATTCTGGATCAGTCATAAACATCCTCAACTTGACTGCAACACAATGTGTAAAGCACTGGGTATCTTCCTCGCTTTGGTGCTAACTTCTAAAACTGGTCTGCTAAGCCTGAGTTCAGAGGTTTGCAGGGTGTCGAGCAGGACCAGAGCTTTGGTCAGTGGTAGCTGAGATCTTTCAAATCCTTTGAGACCCCAGTGACCAAAAATTTTCCAGTTCAAAAGGAGGTATTTTCAGCAATTGAAAAACTCAGTCCAGGGTGCTTGTAGAACTGGTGAGCTCTGCTTGTCAAACTCTTTGGATATTTAATCCCAGGGGTAGGAATTGATCTTTTTTTTTCTTCCTCAAATTTAACTTTATTGTAGAAAGTATTACAGATTCCTGTTTTTTTTCATTGACTCCTCCTACCTTGCGCCCCCCCCCCCCTTCACCACACTATTGTCTGTGTCCTTGGGTTATGCATATATACATATAAATTCTTTGGTTAATCTCTTTCCACCCAAAATCCAACCACAGTACTTTCCTGCTGAAAATTCTGGATTCTATGGATCCCTATAGCTCTTGGAATAAAATCCAGTACCTTGCCCTGGCCTGCAGGGCCCTGCCCCGTCTGGCCTCTGCCATCTGCCCATTTCTCCAGCCTTTCTCAGGTACCTCCCCTCTTGCTTGCTATGCCCCAGCCATTTGGCCACCATGCTCCCTCCGGCCTCACGGCCTTTGAACACTTGTCCCCTGGCTGACTCCTCCTTCACCCTCGGGCCTCTGCCTGAGTGCCACTTCCTCAAAGAAGCATCCCTTACTCCACAGACTCCTATTACACACTCTTGCATCATCTAGTCTTTTTCCTTATGGCACTTATCACAGTTATTACTACATGATTGATTGTGTGATTAAGCTTCTGTCCCCTCAGCTATAAATAGAATGCAAGCTCCAAGAAGGAGGGGACCAAGTCTGTCATGATTTTTGTTGTATGTCCAGCATCTAACACCTGGCACAAAGTCAACATGAAATAAATAACTGGGAACCAAATAGGTCAATTCAACAAGTTTCCATGGAAGGATCCTGAGCCTTCAGGGGCTCCTCCTGGTTCCTGGATAAATGTCCCAGGACCAAGGTGCAAGAAACATCCCTGAGATAAACGAGAGGAAACAGGAGTGAAGAGAGAATAATATAGAAAGGATGTTGTGTGTTAGCAGAGAAGAAGGGACAGAAGCCCACGTAGTGTACAGGTGAAACAAGAATGAGAGAAAGAAAGATGTCAGCATTAAAAAAGGTTTTAGCCTAGCCCGCGTGGCTCAGAGGTTCGAGCACTGACCTATGATCCAGGAGATCGAGGTTTGATTCCTAGTCAAGGCACATGCCTGGGTTGGGCTTGATCCTCAGTGTGGGATCTCTCTCATCATTGATGTTTCTCTCTCTCTCTCCTCCTTCCTCTCTCTGAAATCAATAAAGACATATTTTTTTAAAAAATAAAATAAAAAGGGTTTCAAATATTAGAAGCCTCTAAGTTTTCCTGTGCAGTTTCTTCTAACTTGAACTTATAAAACAGTGCCACACAGCATGAGCCAGGCAGGGTGTCCGGGTGGTAGCCATGTGAGAATTCCTCTTAGAGCACCTGCCTCTCTTTCCCCAGGGCCATGGCAAAACAAAGCAGGTACAAATGACTGTGAGCAAGTTTCTAATCACTTTCATGCCTCAGTTTCCTCATCCTAAAAAACAGTACTATTTTTATTGGTTGTGGTAAGAATTAATGTGTAAGAGGATATGTGTAAGAATTTGGAGCGATGCCTGGCACTGGAAATCAGCGAAGACGTGTTGTTCTGATTGAATGTGAAGTGATCTTCACCAGGGACAGTTCTGATGAGCACTGGAATTGTGATGCATTTTGCAAATGTAACCCACTTATGGCACCCTTTTAATTATTCATCTGACCTCAGGAGTTACTTAGAGCTGATGCCGGGGAGCATATCGGCATTAAGTGTTGTCTCTTTTAACAGGAGAATTCGATACCATTAGGTTAGCTGGGTGTCTCCGATGAGCTCAGCGCAGGCATTTTGGATATGTTTCCATCTGAGAATAATAACACTAACTGCTGAAGAGCTGGAAGACTAATCTGAGGCCCCCTTAACGGGACATTATTAATAACTGGAGACCTGAGCTGGTTTCAAGCAGAACAGTAAAATAGCAGGGGTATAATGTGGGGGCACCTCTTGCTGGTTCCTTGATCTAGAGGCCATTCTTTCCTGAGCATTTTCAGGCCTAAGCTTCCAAGTATGAATCACAAATCTAGAATTCCCCCAGAGAACTAGAAGGTCACACAAAGCCTGATGGGCTGTGCCTCTGCCAGTGAACATGGCCCTGGTTCCAACCCATAGGTCCAAGTGGGTTCCCCTGGGCGACTACATCGCCTCCAACACGGACGAGTGCACAGCCACGCTGATGTATGCTGTCAACCTGAAGCAGTCAGGCACCGTCAGCTTCGAATACTACTACGCAGACTCCAACATCATCTTTGAGTTTTTCGTAAGCCCCCGGCCAAGGGGGAGGGTGGGGGGCAAAGACCCTCCATGGCTCCAACTCATTTGCAGGAATCGCAGGTGCAGTCCTGCCTGGGAAGCCTTCACAGCTGGTTTCCCTCTGGAGAGGACTGTGGGCATAATGGGCGGAGGCTTCAAGAGGGGAGGGCTCCGTGGGGCAGGAGTAGAATGTCATTATGTTCCCAAAGGAAACTGGCAACTCCTTTCCCACAAGAAGGGGTTTCTGGGAGGCTGCCACAGAAACTTAGATGGCTGAGACTCTGACCCCAAACTCCTGCTGCCTCAGGTCCAGAATGACCAGTGCCAGCCCAACGCAGATGACTCCAGGTGGATGCGAACCACGGACAAAGGATGGGAATTCCACAGCGTGAGTATCATGCCAGCCTCCCTGCAGCCTCTGCTGGAGATGCCGGCCTTTCCTAGAAATCCCAGAAAAGGGACCAAGGGCCTTTCCTCCAAGTCTGGGCTTCCTCCTGGCCTGGGCTTCCATCGCCCTCCCCTAGAGGACAGGGGTCTGACAGGAGGAGGATGCTATAGTTTCTCTCTTCTTGAGTTGATGGAAAATGGGGGTGGGCTGACGTGCTGCACCAATGGCTTGACCCCAAGGACCAGCCGCAGCTTTCCAGCTTTAAGGGCAAGGTGTTCTGGGGGCAGGAGACTGATACACAGAACCAGAGACGAAAGAGGGAATTCTGGTCACCCTGCTGTCAGGTCCCTTCATTGGTTTTGCTATGGAGTAGCTCATGGTGTTTGTGACTAAGGGGGAGCAGGAAAGGTTGGGAGAGGGTTGTAGAGAAGGCTCAGAGGACGGAGGAGCTAAGCCAAGATGGGGGGAAGCACAAAGCTGAGGCAGTGAGGAGGGGGGCCCATAGGCACTGACTAAGAGGGGTCCCAGCAGGAGGCTCACCCAGTGCACGAGGAGTCTCTCTCTGAGACTGAACTAGCTCCTCCTGTCTGTGGTGTTTAGGTGAAGCTAAACCGAGGCAATAATGTCCTCTATTGGAGAACCACAGCCTTCTCAGTGTGGTCCAAGGTTTCCAAGCCTGTGCTTGTGAGAAACATCGTCATAACAGGTATGCAAGTGGGGCCGGAGGCTGCAGCTGTTGCTGAATTTCTAGCCTTGTGACCCTGCAGGTGGAGGGTGGGGGCCGGTCCCCAGGGGCTTCAGTCTTCAGGCTTGCTTTTTGCTTCTCTTTCTAGGGGTGGCCTACACGTCTGAATGCTTCCCCTGCAAACCTGGCACATACGCAGATGAGCAGGGCTCCTCTTTCTGCAAACTTTGTCCCGAAAACTCTTATTCGAACAAGGAAGAAACTTCTTGCCACCAGTGTGACCCTGACAAATACTCAGGTGATGCTTCTGAGGGTGGGAAGGGTTTGGTAGGTGACACCAACAAGCACAGGGAGAAACCAGCAGTGGAGCCATCCTCCTGGTCAAGCTCCAGACCTATCACTCTTAAACCCGTGCTTTCTGGACCCTGGAAGAACCTTGCCAATCCACATCCCACCAATTGCTCTGGAAATAAAAATGAAACCATTTGATAGGTATTTATTGAGCCTCTACTATCTGCCAGCCCCTATTCTAGGTGCTTGTAATATATCAGTGAACAAAATAGACAGAGCGCCCCGTCTTAATGGAATTTACATGCTGGAGGGGGTAAGGCAGACAATAAACAATAACTGTAATAAATAAACGACAAGTATATAAAAATTTATATTATATGTTAGACAGTAAAAAGTGCCTGGCAAAAAGGAAAAGCAACTCAGGGTTAGAGGACTTAAGAGAGTCAGGGAAATCTTTTTTTTTAAGCAGTAAAATTTTTTAAATGAAACCCTATATAAGATTATAATTATAAATAATATGTACAGTAGATAAGAGGTTTATGTGTATTTTAACTTATAACATTATCAAAGTTAATTTAGAAGAGCCACGAGGCTGTATTGATGAGCAAAACATTTTGATTACCAGCTAAAGATGGCAGTTACAATCTTTTATCACCCTGAGCATCCACTGAATTCAAAGCAGGACTTTTTGGGAATTCCAGGGTTCCTGAGAACACTGTGCCAAAAGAAAATAAGACGGCTTAGAAGCAGCCTCTGGATAGTGTCCCAAAGCATTCCAGGACCTGGTCATTTGAGGGGATTCCAGGGGTGGCAAGGCTCTGGTATAAAAGGAACAGTGCTCCCAGAGGGCCCTGTGCTCAGAAGTCCAGTGGTTGGCAAGGGGGCCAATCTCGAAGACAGGTTCTGAAAAAACTAGTAGGGAAAGAGAAAGAGTCTCTTCTCTCCCCTTGCAAACACTCATAACTATTCCATTTTTTCTTTCTCACACAGAACCATAGACAAGCCCAGCTCAAGGCCCTCTCTCAAGCAGACCCTGTATCCCTACACTGACATACCCACCCTTCACACAGGTGTAACAGCGTGTGTTGGCTCAGCCAAGACCTGCCGTTGACCTTGTGAATTGCTTATTTTTACACTGTTCCTAAAACAAAAAATCCTGTTTTCTACACAGATTTTGCCAAAGGAGTACAGATTTCAGCAAGAACAGGAATGTTTAGATTTTGGGGGAAGTTTCTATCTGTAAGTCTCCATTCCTGTTCTTCCACTTCAATCTCTTCCCTGCTCTGCAAACAGTAGCCTTTGTGAGTCCAGGTCTCCAGCTCCCTTTCTAGCCCAGCCGCTGTTCAGGGGTTTGAATGGCAAGGTGGCTCTAGAAAGACTGCCTAAGAGTATTTTGATCAACTCTTTGTAAACTGATTTTTATGCAGAGAGCTGTTATGAAAGTGTTAGGTTGGGAGTCTGAATTCTTAGAGTCCATTCTCCTTCTGATACCCATTCCCCACTCCACCCCTTTGGCCGAGGAGTGAGTTTTTACTATGAAGAGCATGGGCAGCTTGTCGATCACCTACCAGCCAGGGGTACAAAGAGAGTTACATTTCTTCGGGACTTGATTTGTCCAGAATATGGGGTCAGTGGGATGCTGGGACAATGCAGAGAGAGTCTGATCAGAGCCTATGATGGAATGAGCATGAAGGAAGTGACAGGAGACCCTAGGAACACGTAGTCACCCATTTATAAATAAATCCTGAGTACCTGGTAGGTGCCAGGGGCTTGAGCTTGGTGCTAGGGTTAGAACAGGTGCCTGCCTTCCAGCTTATGTTGAAAAGGGGAAACGTGGTTATAGAAACATCTTAGTAACTTTGTGGTGTAGGAGGTGCTGCGATAGGAGTGCTGAGTGTAGCGGGCAGTGGAGGCAAAGAAGGGAAGCAGCCATTCCTCTCTGGGGAGGGAGGAAAGGCTTCACTAGCTGTAGTCTGAGAGATGAGCTGAGTCTTGAAAGACAAGTTGGTGATTTGATGGGGGCAGGATGTTTCTGAAGAAGTGTGAGTCAAAGCCAGAAGGCTCAGAGAACTTCGAGCAACTAGCATGGCTGGAGCTAACTTGGAGAGAAGTTACATCCAAGGTTGAGAGGTGGGCAGGAAACAGATTATGGATCAGTCATTCTGTGCCACTGCCCCCAAAATTGAGATCTGATCCTTTCAGCAGTGGGGGCCATTAAAGAATTTCAAGCTGGGGAAATGATCTGGCTTGTGCTTTTGAGAGACCACTCTGGTTGCCATTTGGAAAATGGATGAGGAAAGGAATGGCTGGCTGGAGGCAAAAGTTCCAGTTGGGAGATTCTGCCACGGGCACCATTGCTGGTATCCAGGAGACCTAGACTGAGGCAGAGCCACTGGGGGTGGAGATGTTAAGGTCAAAGGCTTGACTGAAAGCATCTTTCTCATTGATACCTAAAATCTGATAATTAGGATTAATTCCTTCACGTTACATTTAATAGTTAGGGATTCATTTCCTAAGAGAATAGCAAGGGATTTAAGAGCATGAACTAACTTACTACAGTTCACACCCCTGCTCCACCGTTTACTAGCTGTGCCACCCTGGGCAAGTTATTTGTCTGTGCCTCAGTTTCATCATCTATAAAGTCGAATGTCAGTAATCATATCTACATCATGGTGTTATTGTATGGATTAAATAATGTAGTGAAGTATTTAGAACAGTACCTGGCCTGTAGTGAGCACTAACTTTATTAATTCATTTATGTTAAGGCCTGCCCCAGCAGTCCTCTACTAATACAAAACTACCGACATAGATAGCAGTAATAATGTGTCACTTGTATAGTACTTTACAAATTACAGAACATTATCTCATTTATCACTCATAGCATAGTACAAGAGCGACCTCCCCACTTACAAATGAATAAAGAACAGCTCAGAGAGGCTCAGGGGCTTGCCCAGAGTCTGCGGTGGTATCTGAGCCGGGCCTGTTTTCCTCTTGTATCAGAATGAGAACACTGTGCTCCTGGAGGCAGGGAGGAGACACTGGGAGCAGGAGGAAGGTGCAGAAAGAGAAGCTGGAGCCCCCAAGATAAACCTTATTTCCATACAGTTTTGGCCAGGGCCAATCCCACAGGAATCACTTTTCATTTTCTCAAATATCTAGGCCTATCTTTCAAACTTGACTAGTACCCAACTTAAACACCAGGATGAAACCTGAGCCAGGAAAGTGAGGTCCATCTCAGCATTTGGGTTAATCATTTATTAACACCACCTTAGCAATTGTCAGTGTGTAAACAGCTGGACTCCTTTTGCTGAAACCTGGAGCTAGCATGTCAAGTTGAGCAAATATTTGCCCAGCAGAGAAAGGCCCCTGCGCGGAATGCACTTTCTAACAGGCAGCTTGCAATGTGCTGGAACCAATACGCAAGGGTCCTGGAAACTAGTGTGTTTTCAGCATCTCCCCCCAGATTTCTCCTGGCCATGTCAGTAAAAAGCAGGAGTCCCTGATCCCTCTGTGCTGAATTGGGCTTTCTGCTTCTTAGCCAAGCAAATGGGCTAAGAAGACCCCAGCTGTTTCTCAGCCAGTAGTTCCCTCTTGCTCAAGCTAATAAGATGGGGACAGAAGAGGCGTGAAGGGAGTGGGTGGGAATGGGTGGGGTGAACTCCCCAGTGCAGGCCAACAAAGCGGTAATCGGGAAATTTTCTGATCCAGGACCTCATTTGGCACCTTGGGAAGAAGAAGAGCTCAGTTGAGAAATAAGCCCTTAGCTGGAAGAGAGAGAAAGAGATTTTTAATCTTTATTTAAAAATCCTGTGACAGTTACCAAATAAAAATAATCCCTACAAACCCAGGTAATAAGATTTACCAGCATTTAGTGAGTCCCTACTTACAATGTGCCAGGTATGTGCTGGCTCCAGCCAGGTAGATATTATTATTCCTGCTCTACCTACGAGAGCACTCAGGCTCAGGGGTCAGTAACGTGCCTAAAGTGACACAGCTATGAAATGATCAAGTGGGATCCAGATCTGTCCAACTTACTTTCTCATTCCACTCTCCCACACTGCCCCGTCAGGTAACAGGGAGTGAGGCAGTCCCACATTATCAGATGCTGACCTGCAGGTGACGCTGTAGTCACATTAGAAATAGTGGTGACAGTGGTAGTACTAGCATTGTACTCGCATTCTATAAAGCAGTGATTTTTATTCTGTGGAAAGTAAATTTCTTGGAAATTTAATGCATGAATTGTGTTTGTGGGGTTTTTTTTTGATAGAGAAAACAGGTCTTTTTTTCAAATTCTCAAAAGGGCACATAATTTTTAAAAGGTGCAATCCATTCCTTTAGAGAGGGATTCATTGAAACAATTCTTGCTATCCAGGGGTTCATAGGGTTAAAGCAGAACTAACACAGACATGAAAACACAGAGCAGAATAAATAAAACGATAGTTAACATTTTTTATTAGGTTCAGAGAGAGTGCCTGGGGGGAGGGGAGGGGAAAGAAGATATGAAGAGAAAATTCAGAAAAAGAATGAGAACAAGAGCATGAAGGCATGGTCCTAAGCTTTCCTGTTTCCCTTCAACTCCCCAAGAATAGAAACCGCAGTCAGGATTCTGTGGCACCTGGAAGATGGTGGATTTCAGGGGACTTGGGTTGGTGGTAGTGAACCAGCAAGATGCTCTTTCTAGCCACCCACCCTCATTGCAGGTCCTCTGGCCAGTCTGCTTCTCCCCACCCTGCCCCACAGTGCGGCCTGGTGGTTTCTCACCAGCACCGGGGACTGGTGCGCAGGGCTGTCCGAGCAGGGCTTTAGGGACTGTAAATTCTGCCACTGAGGCCAAGGAAAGAGTCAGCGTGCTGGCTTTTCTACTTTCCGCAGTATCTGTGTTATGCTGCGCTCCAGGGCCTTGGGTCCAGAGGGTCATGAGCTCCGCTTTCCTATGTAATTTCAAGTATCTGTCCTTGCTTCTGCAATTTAGAAAAAGGATCCTCTTCCTGCAAACTGCGCCCAGCCTGCACGGACAAAGATTACTTCTACACGCACACAGCCTGCGATGCCAACGGAGAGGTGGGTAGCACACTATCAGGGCCCCTTTGCCCGTTCCCTGGGCTTCACCACATTTGGAGTTCCAGCAGGTCCTGAAGCTGGCACCAGAGAAAACCCCAGAGACTACAGAGTGACTCCGGGGCCAGTGGGGGCAAACGAGATGGCCTCATTCACTTTCAGGCCAAAACTCTTGACCACATTGTCCCCGCTATGGGTTCAGGCTCTATTTCAAAGAATCATTTCACTTCTTTTGATTTCTCCTTCGCTTAGCCCCTCTGGACAATGGTTGCCTGTCCCCGCACACTATGTCCACAGGGAACTCATCAGACTTCCTGGCTCACTGGAGAATGGCCTGACTTGTCCCTGCTGGTTCCCTCTTCCCCCCAGGCTCTTGGCCTCAGAAAGACCTTCCTTTGTAGTCTGCACATTCTGAGGATTAACCGCTGTACAAGGCACTGTGCTCCAGAGGGAGACTCCGAGATTGTAAGGCTCCTGCCCTCAGGGAGTGTGGAGATGACAAGAAGATGGGCCTGACCAAGGCAACAAGATGTGCAGGGCACTGGGGACCCTGGAAGAGGAGTGACAGGGCTCCTCAGGGAAGGCCTCTCTGAGAAGGTCATTGGCTCATTTCAACAGTCACTGTGCTAGGCATTAGGTACTCAGAGGTTAGAAAAACCGAGGGAACTTCTACTCTCAGGGAGCTTAATTCTTGGTGGGAAGCAAGTAGAGAGAGACAACAGATATATAACAAATGGTTGTGTAATATATCACAGAAGAAATAAGAAACGATTAGGAGATAGAGAATGACAGAGGGTGGAAAAGCTATTGCTGAGGGTAGGGACCACCTCTTGGAGGAGGTGACAACTGAGCAGAGACCTGAGTGAGGTGAGGGGGGAGCCAAAGCACTGTCTGAGCAGAGGGCACAGCAGCTGTAGAGGAGGCAGGCTTGTGCCTGGTGAGTTGGAGGAACAGCAGTCAGGGAGCCGGGATGGCTCAAGGGCACAAGGGGAGGGGTCTGAGATCAGACACTCCAGATGCACCGTTGGCCTCCCTAAAGCAGTCTCACGAGAAGACAGAATCAGGAGCTGGGAAATCTGCATTCAGCACTGAGTGTGTGCTTGGCTATTAGCATGCATACACGTTTGTCGGCTGGCTGGCTGGCCGAATCCTTTTGCTGATTAAGCATAGGATAAAGGTGGGTCCTAACAGTGACTGTTTTTCAGTCACCTCTTATTCCCCACCCCCACCCCCACCCTCCTGTGTGGAGCATCATCTCCTTCCCTAGCAGCAAGTGAGGATGGCTGTGTATCTTATCAGCTGCCCCTCAGACTCAGCTCTGCAGTATCTGGTGCTCTATATGACCTTGTAAAAATTGCCATTTTCTTGGCCTTGGCTGACTCACTAAATTACACAAGGACAGTCCTGCTCCTCTTATCCTCTCTGGGCATATTGTGTGGCTGAATGTGGCTGTCTTTGCTCCCTTCTGCCCCACTCTCTCCCCTCCCGCTTGGGCCAAGGCCTTCTAGGTCTCCAGTGTGCTCCTTCTCTTGTCCACTGACCTGATGGCTGCTGCTCTTGCCTTCCCACCCCCAGCTTTACTGAGATATAACTGAGATATAACACTGTGTAAGTCTAAGGTGTACAGCATGTTAATTTGAGACGCTCACATGCTGCAAAATGATGGCCACCAGTGTCAGCGAACACCTCCATCATATCATATAATTCCCTTTTCTCTTTAATGGGAAGAGCACTTAAGACCTACACTCTCAGCGATTCTCAAGTACATAAAACATAAACTGTAATCGCCATGCTAGAAGTTACATCCCCAGAATGTAATGGTCTTATAACTGGAAGTTTGTACCCATGGGCCAGCATAGTACTTCCTGCCCTGATGTCCCATGTGGGCTGTTATTATGTGATTGTTGTCCTTGCTAGATGATGAGCTCCTGGAGGGCAAGGCCCATGTCTCTCTCATCATCTCTGAGTCCCCAAGTCTGGCATAGATGCATTAGCTTTCTGCAAGTATCCGCTGAATAAACAAAAAAGCAAACACCCAGAAGATAAACAGGGACACCTCAGCCATCCCCTCTTTCCCCAGGGGTTATGGAAGCCACCTCCACTCCATCCATGCCTTTCTGAGCTCTGGGATTTTTGCCAGCTGCTTTTTCTGTGACCTTGGTACTAATAAGATTCTAATTGGAATCGGAGCTTTCTCTGAAGACAACTGGTTCCCCATCCACTGTCACACAAGCTGTCATTAGGTTCATCCCTCTTCATCCAGTCAGCCTGTATTCAACAGGCATTCAGTGAGCACAACCATATGCCAGGCACTTGGCTAGGCACTTGGGATACATCAATGACCGAAACAAAGATCCCCACCCTGGTGGAGCTTTCACTGTAGCCCAGGGTCTCCCGTCCTCAAGTCAATTTTCCTAAAGATGTGCTAAGTTGCGCACAGGCTAAGTAATTCTTGGTCCATTTTTGCAGACACAGCTCATGTACAAGTGGGCCCAGCCGAAAATCTGTAATGAGGACCTCGAGGGGGCGGTGAAGCTGCCCGCCTCTGGCGTGAAGACCCGCTGCCCGCCATGCAACCCAGGCTTCTTCAAAACCGACAACAGCACCTGCGAGCCCTGCCCTTATGGCTCTTATTCCAACGGCTCTGGTAACCCCTCTACCGCCTGGTCCCTGCACCTCCTCCATTCCCACAGCACTCATAGGAGCGGGCTGCATGGGCCCTCAGGGCGGGCAGCTGTCCTTCTGAGGGAGGCCGTGAGGGCCAGGACACCCCTGAGGGCCAAGTCAGGAGAAGAGCAGTCAGGGTGGGCTCCACCTGTAGGTCACAGTCACACTTGAGAACTACCTGCTCTTCTCATTCCAACTGCAATAGTGACTCAGGCCCACACGTGCCCCATCCTCACCAGAAGCTTCCAGCATACGGCAGGGATGCCAATCAGAAGGTGTGAGGAGCTGGGAGGGCCAGCTCAGCACATGTGGGCCTATAAGCAATGCTGCAGAAAGGAGCTGGGGGAATTTGTGCACCTGTTCATGTGAATGCACTTACTGCTCGTAATGTGACAAATGGCATGAACTGTATGGACCAGACCAGAAGATATGTTTATTTTTGTTTGTTTGTTTGTTTTTATTTCAGAGAAAGGAAGGGAGAGGGAGAGGGAGAGAGAGAGAGAAACATTGATCGGCTGCCTTCTGCATGCCCCCTACTGGGAATTGAGCCCACAACCAGGGCATGTGCCCAGACCGGGAATTGAACCCTGACCTCCTGGTTCATAGGTCAATGCTCAACCACTGAGCCATGCTGGCTGGGCACATCTACGTTTTGAAAGGGAAAATTAGGTGGGCAAGGAAGATAGCTGGAACACGGGAAGGCAGGGTCAGTGTTTTCAGCTTGAGTTTGTCAAATACGTTGCCAAAATGCTTTTGGTTAACTTGATATAACTGTGCAGTGGTGCTCAGTACACTCCCCTTGTTTGGCTGCCCATGACTGTGGACACTTGTCTGTGTGACAGCAGCACCAGTTAGGGTGGCTGCAGCCCTCTTGCTGAACTCATGGATCTTGTCATCCCCCCCAGCTTGTAGACACTGCCCTGCAGGGACTGAACCTGTTGTGGGATTCAAATACAAATGGTGGAACACGCTGCCCATGAACATGGAGACGACCGTTCTCAGCGGAACTAACTTTGAGTACAAGGGCATGACTGGTAAGGGCATCTCCGTTCACTGCACACTCCCAGCTCCCTGCACACCCAATGGGGGCTCTTCCTGCATCACCCTCCAGATGTCTGGAGAAAAGTGAGCTAATCAGGCCACACATTCCCTGGACAGTTCCACTCCTCATGGGCATATATTCTACCAAATCTTGTTTTATAGAGGCAGAAACTGAACTAGAAACAGCTTGTACACACCCCAAAGGTCTTGCTCTGAGAGCTTCAGAGTCTTTGGCCAAAGTAATGGGACAGGTATCACATGGCTTGTGTTGGACACTGGTTCCAGAGTGTCATCTGGGTGCGCATCTGCCCTGCTCCCGACCCTCTGGAGCATTAACTCCCTGCTCTCCTTTCCAGGCTGGGAGGTGGCCGGTGATCACATTTACACAGCTGCTGGAGCCTCAGACAATGACTTCATGATTCTCACTCTGGTTGTGCCAGGATTCAGGTGAGGAATACAAAGCTAGGGGGAAGCCTGCACCACCATGGCTACATCCACGGCCCACATACCTTGGAGTGCTGTGGGGAGAGGGCTCTGGCATGCAGAGGTAGTTCAGACAGAGAGTGCATGGCAGTGGTCTAACGGTACGAACCTGAACCTGACCCAGGGTCTCAGTGGCTGCCTGTGCTAATCTACCTGCCACTCTCCCATCCCATCCAGTTTCTTCCATTCACTGGCACATGCTGCTTAAATTCTTCCTCCTCACAGCATCAGATAATATTTTTTAATTTTTTAAATTTTTAATAGGGCCAGAAGTGCCCATGGACAGTTCATCTTTATTTGGGGCAAGAAGATTGGGTGGGATTGTTCTCACTGACATATTTATCCCCTTATTCCAAGAAGACCTAGGACAAAAAGCAATTTGGTTGCCATTAAAAACATACTACAGGTGGTAAGATTGACAGAATGAGCACAGAAGACAGAGCCCTTGAACTTTGCCACCTACTGGCTTTGTGAACTTGGGAGTCACAGTGCCCCTATAGGTGTTAGAACACTGGTCTGTGAAACAAGGGAGATTGACAGTCTATGAATTTGGACTAACTCACATTGAGATGACTCTTCCCATCCATTTGTTAGCACTACTGCATAGACAGGAGCTGGGACCTGCAGGTCCGCAGAATTCAAGCAAATGGCCAAGGCTGGGGAAAAAAAGCCCTAAGTGGATTTCCAGAGCCAAAGGGAACTCTTCTGCCCTTGTGCACTTTAAAGATGAGGGGGAACCACTCCATGGGCTCCCTGATTCCCCATCCCATCTGGCTTCTCCATTCCCACCTCCAACCTCCCTCCTTTCTATACTTGCCACGGTGCTCAGCCCAGGGCAGTGGCTTGGAAGGTATTAGTCTCCCTTCCCCGAATTTACATTACTCAGGGCTGAGAAGATATGTCCCATGTTTGAGAGGTAAGAAAACTTTTTAGGCTTTTTGAGGAGGTAACATTCCCAAAAGTACTTTATGATTTGAAAATTTGATCACCATAGTAAAGGCTTCTGCACCTCATCCACTCACTCCCCCACTTCCCACACTGTCTCTTCCCCAAAGGAAGGAGCAGCCTGAGGTCTTTGCTGAAGAGATTACAAATTGAACTATCTGCTCATTCAACCCAGGCAAAGCTCCCACCACCCCAGAGAGAGAGCTACTAAGTGAATGTAGACAACTTGCATCTCATAATAGCGGTGCTTCTCAAACTTTAATGTCTACATGCATCACCAGGGATCCTGTCAGCATGCAGATTCTGACTGGGGGGGGGTGTCTGAGGAGGGGCCTGAGGCTCTGCATGTCTAATGAGCTCTAGGTGATGGCTCCCACTGCTGGTCTGGGGACTGCACTCTGCCTGTGAGGCTACTTAGCATATTACACATCTGGTACAACTCTGGAACTCACCACAGTGATGGGCGGTGGTAAATAAGAAAGATATTATCTCCATTCTACAGACAGAAAACTACAGTTTGGCTATGTCAAGGTCACATAGCTAAGGTGGCAGAACTGGACTTCGTCCACGCTCTTTCCAACATACTTGGAGCTCAATCCTGTCCCCCAGCAGACCCTCTGCTGTTCCCTGGGCTCTTTAATAAGCACTGCCTGGCCTCTGGAACTGACTTTCATTTCTGGCCCACAGACCCCCACAGTCAGTGATGGCAGACACAGAGAACAAAGAGGTGGCCAGAATCACATTTGTCTTTGAGACCATCTGTTCTGTGAACTGCGAGCTCTACTTCATGGTGGTGTGTTTCCCTTCCTTTGCCTGCTGTAGGGCTCCCAGGGTGGGCTATTGGGAGGGTGGGTCCCCTCGGCCCCACTGTTGCATCAACATAACTGAGACCCCTGCTTATAGTGATTTCACAGAGGAAGGGCCCAGGCTGTCCATCAAGGGCTTTGCAGTTCCATGTGGGTCTGGCCAACTGCGATGGCCCCAGCAGCCACCCAACCATTGTGCCTTCTTCACTTGTCTGTCTTGGGTTCAGGGTGTGAATTCTAGGGCCAACACACCCGTGGAGACGTGGAAAGGTTCGAAAGGCAAGCAGTCCTTCACCTACATCATTGAGAAGAATGCTACTGTGAGCTTCACCTGGGCCTTCCAGAGGACCACCTTTCATGAGATAGTAAGTCCCTCCCCTTGCCCGGACCCCTGGCTCCCAGAAGAGACCCCTGAACCCAGGAGGATTCCTAGCATTAGTTTAGGTAGGAGTGTGAGGGTTGGAATCCAAGTATTAGGAGGATCTTGAGGAGCCAAGCAGAGAACTGCCTATTCCAGACCTGAGAAGCATCTAGCCTCGTTCATATGACTTCCAGGTAAGCTCCTTAAAATGACCTGTCTCTCCTCGGCAGGGCCTACCCTGAGAACATCCTGTTCATCCCTGTTATTTAATAATAACAACTCTGGTTTTATTTCCTTCACTCAGAGTAATGCAGGTTAATTGTAGAAAACTTAGAAGGTAGAAAGAAGCAAAAAGGAGACATAAATCACCTGTAATCCCACTACCCAGAGATAACCCAGTTAACATACAAGTTTCTCCTATGCAGAGGATACTCTACAAATACTTTGTTCCTTTCACAGGGAAAAGACCTCTCTCTCCCTCTCTTTCTTTCCTGTTATTGAAGGGAGAGGGTGAGAGAAAGAAACATCAATCGGTTGCCTCCCACATGTACCCCAACTGGGATCAAACCCACAACCTAGGTATGTGCCCCAACTAGGAATTGAACCCAAGACCCTTCTGTGCATGCAGCAGTGCTCCAACAAACGGAGCGTCACTGGCCAGGGCAAGACCTGCTTTTTTCATATAACAGTATCTACTGCATATTTCCCGCATGGCCCTTAGTATTTCTACACATCATTTTGAAATGGTTCAGGTTTGCTTTAAAATGACACAGAATGTATATAAAGAGCTACTGTTGAATGAGAAAAAGAATAAGCTACTTCTCAGGTTTTCCTCAGGTATTGTAGGGTAAAAAAGGTTGCGCAGTAATTCGCTATTTCCAGAGAACCCAATTGCTGCTGCTGTCTCAGGCCTCTGCCCTCTCTCCTCTCATTTCCTCATCTGCAGGGCAGAAAGTACACCAATGATATCGCCAAGATCTATTCCATCAATGTCACCAATGTCATGAACGGGGTGGCCTCCTACTGTCGGCTCTGCGCCCTGGAAGCCTCCGACATGGGCTCCTCCTGTACCTCTTGTCCTGCCGGCAACTACATTAACCGGAATTCAGGAACCTGCCACTCCTGCCCTGCTAACACAGTCCTGAAAGCCCATCAGCCCTATGGAGTCCAGGCCTGCAAGCCCTGCGGTCCAGGGACCAAGAGCAACAAGGTGCCAGCAGCGTCCGTGCATCCTCACCTTGGCCTTCCAGGATGAGCCGCCTCAGAGGGTGCCAGGTCCTAGATGGGGTTCTTGAGGAGCTGATCCCCAAGCGCTCCCCATTGCATACTCCCAGGGTGGAGTCCTGGAGGACACCCCTCCAGGCTGTGACCACGAATGGCAAGTTCTTACCTGTAGCAGTGGTTTTCAGGGTCTAGGCCTCAGTCGCAGACAAGTCTCATCCCCCAGAGATGAGTCAAGGAGATCGGTGACCATCTGGTCTGGACAGTTATTTGGCATCTGTGCAGAGGCCTGAAGGGAAGAAATAGTGGGACTTGTGGCTCAATTCAGACCTACTTCACTCCAGCCTATTATCGTGGGAACGTGCCCCCTCTCCTTTGGGAGGGTAACCCACCTGTGCTGAGACACATGGATAATTGGGATGGCTGTCTTCTATCCCTGTGGTGTCTTGTAAAGCGGAAAACGGCGCTGTTGGCCACGTACCACCCGAATCTCAGAAAGTACTACGACTAAAAGCTCTTAAGCCTTCATTAATGCTTTTAAGTGAATTCGCACTTTGCTGACCACAACCACATGGACATACATCTGTAAGGCATTATTTATAGTCTGCAAACGTTGCTCAGCTTAGCTGTGCAGTAAATGCAACAATTCTACAGACCCCTGGCAACCTCTGGGGCGCCCTGGACTTTTGCCACACACTTCTTCCCCTGGGGCTCCCTCTGCTGCCAAGGGAGGGAATACAGTTGTGTGAGGCGGCTGCTAAATGAGGACCCTAAAATGGAGCAAGGGAGGGGTTTATAGGGAATGATGTCCCCTCTGAAGTTCAATTTCCTACAGAGACCCTGGGAAAGAGGAAGCAGGGTTGAGGAAGTTTGAAATGGCGGGGTGGGGGTAGAGGTCTGTCTCTCCTGCCATCCTGGCCTCCCTTCCTCCAGTTAGCACCTTGTAGTCTTCTGCTTGAAATTAAGAAAGGTTATCTTGTGCCTTGAGAGAGTTTTATAATGTAAGCATAGGGACAAAGCTATAGACTCAGACCCAGCTACTTACCGGAAGATAAGAAGTTTGGGTTTGTACGTCACATATATGCTAATAATTGAATGGCAAAATGTACATAAGCCCCACCAGCCACTGCTTCACTCCCTTTAGGGCCCACCTGCTCCTTTTACCCCACTTGGGCTGGACCAGGTGGGGCCTCTGCTGCGGTCCATGGTCCCCTTGAAGCCTGCCCCAGCAGCCAGCCTGACAACCCCTTTCCCCTCAGATCCACTCTGTGTGCTACAACGACTGCACCTTCTCAATCAGCGCTCTGAGCAGGACTTTAGACTACAACTTCTCGGCTCTGACAGGCACCATCTCTCTCGCTGGAGGGCCAAGCTTCACTTCCAAAGGGTTGAAATATTTCCATCACTTTACCTTCAGTCTCTGTGGAAACCAGGTAAAGTGTGTCCGTGCTGATGGTATAAGAATTGAAAGAGGTCATCCCTGGACCAGAAGCCAGAGATGGACACAGGAGAAAAGCTAGCAAACCTTCAGGCAGCAGGGGACTGAGGAGACGAAAGGTTTTTAAATAATCACTACTCTGAGTATTCTCTCCTTTAAAATTAAGTCATTTGGATAATAAAGCTTTAGGAAAATAAGTCTCTTTAATAAGGTGTCCATTTACTCCTCTCTGACCTTCATTTCCTCAAAATGAGTTTATAAAAACTGTGCAGGAGGAGGATTTTTTTCCCCCTTAAGCAGTTTTCAGTAATCGTGGCACCTGTCATTTGTTTCCTAAAGGGTGGATAAAATAAATTATTCTTAGTTCATCTGCTTTAAGTAACATGAAAGGCTTTATTTATATCCTAAGGAAAGAATGTTACCACCAGTCATTTCATGCTGCTGCAGATATTCTGTATCCAAAACTCAAAGGCAGAAACCAGTGCTCACACCACTGCAGCACTTGATGAAATTATAAACAAGCCAGGATCTGCAGTTGGAAAGTTAGTTTCCAATTTTACCAAATAAAGAGCATCTCTGAGCATTTAGTCTGTGACTCTGTGTGGAGACAGGACCTTGACAGCGCATGGCTACTGCCTGGCTTCTGTAGCACACAAAAAAAGTTGAGCTGTATTTATATGGAGAACATGTCAAGAAATAAAGTAATCTGAGAAAGATGAGGGAGAGATGCCTCTATCTTGTTTTTAAAAGTCTTTGGGAAGAGTTAAAGCTTCAGAAGTAACAGTGGTAATTCAGGAATTGGGACTAATGAAAGCCCCATGTAGGAAAAGTTTCATTCAGTGAGTGGGAAGAGATGAAGAGGGGAACTTGGAGAGTTTGCATCTTTTGCTCCTCTATTCTCAGAAACGCTTATTGTGTACTGTCACACTACAGACCCTTAGTTCAAGGACAGTGCTACTATGTTTTATTATTTAAAATCTCCTTTCTGCTCTCGTGTTATTTCTTATAATCTAGAAAATAAACGGAGATATCAGATTTGGCAATTTAGCTCAATTTGTAATAAAATGTATACTATTAAAAATCCTACATTCTAAATACTCAGTCCACTTAAATTTAAAATATTGAACAAATGATTTTATATTAGCAAACAAGTTCTATACTGATAATCCATAAATTTAGCATCTTTGAGGGAGCAATAGCTCAATATTTTCTCTACTACAAAATCTTGAGGAAGGAACCTCTCAGCTCCTACCATCTTCCAGATTTCTTGTACAGTGAGGGTTGTTAAAAGCCGAAGGAGAAGCAGAGTATCTTCTCTTGGTGATTTTAAAAAAATAGAATAGGTTCCAACTGGTCCTAAGATGCGCTATCTCAAGGCAGGGAAGGGGCTAGTTATAGGGTCTGTTTTAACCCCTGGGAGTTGTTGAGACAAGCCTGGTGGAAACACAGCACAGAGAAGGAATGTGAACTAGGCCAGATGTTCAAAACACCTCATGGGATCAGTTACATACCTGTTTCTGTCTAGAAAACTGACTGTGCTAAGGAAGGCCCTTAACTGATAGATTAAACCTTGGAATCAGTTGTCACCATTATAACCGTGCTCATACAGGGTCCCCACATGACTCCAACGAAACAAAAAGACTGGGGTCCCCTGGGCCAGAGGAGGACACGTAGGCCTTATTTTTACCTTTTTTAAGCTACTTATAATTGTACCTGGGATGAATCATTCGACTACAACATATTAGAAGGCTAAAAATGTTAAGACATTAAAAAAATTAAAATGATCCCTGTTCTCTTTTGGGAACTCTGTGACCATTCACTCCTTCCTGTCTCTTCTTCCCCTCGTTCCCCTGCCCAGGGTAAGAAAATGTCTGTGTGCACCGAGAATGTCACCGACCTCCGGATTCCTGAGGGTGAGTCAGGCTTCTCCAAATCCATCACAGCCTACGTCTGCCAGGCACTCATCATTCCCCCAGAGGTGACAGGCTACAAGGCTGCCGTGTCCTCCCAGCCTGTCAGCCTCGCTGATCGACTTATCGGTGAGTTGCCCAGCTGCTCCAATCTGTTTGAGTGTGTATACGTGTGAGAGTGAGGCTACCAGGCTTCCATCTGGGATGCCAGTGCCCCTGGGGCCTCTGACAAACCTGCAGTTCACCCTTTCATGAGCCACTAGGGGATGTGATGAGATAAAGGAGGGCTGGATGTTGACAGGTATTAAAAGAATTGAAGTGGCTGCCAGCTAATGCGACTAGTGAGAACTAACGAGGAGCTCTGATTTGGCAGGTGTGACAACAGATGCGACTCTGGATGGAATCACCTCCCCAGCTGAACTTTTCCACCCGGAGTCCTTAGGAATACCGGACATCATCTTCTTTTATAGGTGAAGACAGGAGGCCAGGCTAATGCAAGTGAAACTTAGGGCTCCTCCATAACTTCTTTTGCATGCCCCCCTCCTCTAGCCACTTAATACTTTTCAAGTGAGAACATGTCCAGGGGCTAGCAGGTCTGCCCAGCAATGATAGCTGGAGGCTGGGAGTTCCCTGATCCCAGCTTCTTGGGTATTCTTGGTGCAAGTCTGCCTTGGAGGCAGGGAGAAATAGTGGATGATCTATAGATTTCTCTTCCTGCCTAAGGACAGACACTCCAGTGTTATGCACATGCTGACCTCCCTAGACTAGTCCATTTCCCCTTGACTAGATCTTCCTGAACCCTACTCTCTCCAAAAATAAACCACGGTCTATGTACTCCCTGTGTGTCAGGTGACAGCCCAAGTCCTGACTTCCTAGGCAATGGACCTGTCCTATGCTGATGCCATTTAGTGACTCTCCAATGGCACAGATGAGTGACTCATTCCCCCCACGGGGGCTGGCTTTCACTGCAGGTCCAATGAGGTGACTCAGTCCTGCAGTTCTGGGAGAGCCACCACCATCCGGGTCAGATGCAGTCCCCTGAAACCCGCCCCTGGAACTCTGTCCCTGCCCAGGTAAAGGAATAACTAAGTTGCCCTTTCTTGGACTTGATCTATCCCAAGAGTCAACAGTTGCCAAAAAAGAGCAAATGAAGAAACAGTCTGAGATCCATCACCGGGCTCTTGGGGGCATGGTCGCACTCCAAACCCTTCATCTTCAGATGTCAAGAATGGGGTAGAAGGAAGAGTTGAAGCTGCCTTCACATTCCCAGGCCATTACGGGGGTAGCTGCATAGCAAAGTGGCAAGCTGCTGGGATCTATCTCCTCTGCTCACTAGCTCTGTTGTCGTGGATACGTTTCTCACCTTCTGTAGGCCTCTTCCTGATTTATAACATGGGGATAACAGTAAGTTCCCTCGGGGTTTTTGTGAGAATTAATTGAGACAATGAGACTCGAGGAGTTCTCAGGGTGCCTGGCATGTACTTGCTACAATTAGGATTAATAAAGGTGTAGGGAATCCTAGAAATCTCTCCACAACGAAAAGATCTGGTTCTGAGTTTAAGAGCCAAGTGCAGTAAATCAAGAATCCCCAAACTAACTTGAGTACAGCAACCCCCCCCCCACCTTTTTCACAAAACACCAACTAACATCTCAAGAGGCACTGGTGCCTTGAAGAAGATGGTTTGTGAGACGCTGCTCCTAAACAACTGACCAGGGAAATGGGGAGAAGCAGGAGATCTGACCCCAACAATTTAAGGCCGCTGTTCTTGTTGTAGTCAACATCACAGGAAAGTAACTAATGGATATCCATGACCTGAAGTCCATTCTTGAACGCCACCGCCAGGAAGCTGCATCGAGTGGCTTCTGTAAAATGTCACATGTCCACGGGGAGAACAGGAGCCCATGAGGGGTTGGTTGGGGCATCATGCTAGAACTCAGACACCTTACATTAGCTCTCATCTGATGTCAGCAGAAAAAAACATAGAGTGGGGAGCCCGTGGAGGTCGAGGAGGCCTCTCGTCATCAGGGAAATTAGAGAAAAACCTGAATGAAGGGACTAGTTTGGCAAAGAGAAGATGGATCAGGCAAGATATGTGATCACAGGACTCCAAGCAAATTTCCCCCACTGGTCCAGCGAGTGGGCTCAAGTGTCCTTTTTGCTTTCTAGCATGTGCTCCGATGGGACCTGCGACGGCTGCACCTTCCACTTTCTGTGGGAGAGCATGGCGGCTTGTCCACTCTGCTCGGCCACTGACTATCATGCCATCATCAGCAGCTGTGTGGCTGGGATCCAGGTAGGTTTTTCTGCTTGGAGACCTCCCAGGAGAGGAGGGAATGTGATATGTGAGCTGCTTGTTTTTCTACCCAACAGAAGACTACCTACGTGTGGCGAGAACCAAAGCTATGCGTGGGTGGCATCTCCCTGCCTGAGCAGAGAATCGCCATCTGCAAAACACTGGATTTCTGGCTGAAAGTGGGCATCTCTGCGGGGACCTGTACTGCCATCCTGCTCACAGTCTTGACCTGCTACTTTTGGAAAAAGAATCAAAAGTACTTGATGGCGGAGTATTAGGGTTTGGGGAGGGACAGGGTCGATGGGAGGAGAGCATCGGAGAGGATGAATTCATGAGCTTTCTTTCTGGAGTTGGCCGCAGACCCTGTGACCCTGGCCAGAGACTTGCCGAGCCCCTTGTCCAGTGTGTGCCTTGGTTGTACGGACTCCTGAGCGGGGATCAGTACCACCAAGTGGTCTATAAATGAATTATGGCTGTTGGATGCTCAAAAGGAAAGCAAAGAGTATCCTTAATTTGTTGTTGCTAATAATAATAAAAATGCCTTTATGATTCCAGTATTTCTACTAAGCTTTTAGATCAGAGAAACGGCCAGCCTCGAGGGGAAAAAAGATCACTGACATGGGAGCCAAGACTGCTCAGCTATAGGCCCAGCTTCATACCACTTTGCTAGGCTTGAGCCTCCTGACCCGCGGAATGGGGACATCTGCGGGTACCCGCCTCCTCTCCTCTTTCCGCTTATTCCATGTCCCCGTTTCACAGGCTAGAGTACAAGTACTCCAAGCTGGTGATGAACGCCTCCCTCAAGGACTACGACCTGCCTGCGGCCGACAGCTGCGCCATCATGGAAGGCGAGGACGCGGAGGATGAGGACCTCTACACCAGCAAGAAGTCCCTTTTCGGGAAGATCAAATCGTTTACCTCCAAGGTAGGGGGCCTGGCCAATGCGCCGAGGTCAGCCTGGACGGCTGGAGAAGGCACCAGACCTAGGATGCTGAATGCCCCATGTTGTTTGGGGGGCCGCTGCTTTGCTTTGTACCTGCCACACTATTCTATCCCCCCACCCCCACCCTGAAAACCCTAGCTTCTGCCTTCTTTGTTTTCACACCAATACTCTTTGCCCTGGGGCCCAAGGCTGCTCTAGGCCAGGCTCCTTCTCCCTCAGCTCCAGCTGGTGAACTGTTTGGGCCTTTTAACTTCCAGAAGGAGTAGATGCACCATCCATGTTGTAAGAGTCATTCCCCCCCCCTTCTTTTCTTTTGGAAGGAGGGGAAGAGGTGATCTCTAGGATCAACTTCTGATAGAAGGGAGGCTCTCCTTTGGCCAGTGGAGGGTGCTGTCCCCCAGATGTTTGGCCCTGGTCCCTTGGGGGTTGAGTCACAGCTTTGCATGGGTCGGTGGGTGAGTCTGAAGCTCATATATGTAAGACAGACGGCACTGTTGCTGGGCGTGGGGCCAGCAGACAGCACCCAAGCAAATCCTCCAGGGCCACAGCCCTCTGCAGCCCCACTCGGCCAGCACTTCACTGGTGCCCTGAACCAACTCATCCAAACAGGTGTGGGCAGGGAGGGTGGTAAGACAGGAGTAGAGGACAGGAGGGATGGTGAGGAAAGAAAGGAGTCACCTAACAGGGTGACTCCCTTGGCCTCCATAGACCTTGATTTTTTATTTTATTTTATTTTATTTTATTGGTGGGAGAACAGTTTACCTTGGGACCCTTTAGTCTTTCTGAAACCTTGGCAAAGATGCAAAGCAGAGGGTTTTAAAGATGTTTCTTATCCTCCGGCTGCCTGAAGGAAGCAAGAATAGAAAGTGCCTTACATCTGTGTTTCCACAAGGCCACTGCATGCAGGAATTCCATAAGGGTTCCTTCTGTCACCTATTTTCCATTTCTCTCCTTTGTTCCCCAAATATGTCCCTGTGCAGCAGCCAGCTCCTGTCACCATCTCTCTTTCAGAGGACTCCTGATGGATTTGACTCAGTGCCACTGAAGACATCCTCAGGAGGCCCAGACATGGACCTGTGAGAAGCAATGCCCTATCTCCCCTGCCTCCTCACCTGGGCAACCACCTTGCGAGCCTGTGGAGATTTGGGTGCTGGCTTCCTACAACATCCACTGCAGGAAATCTCTTCATCGTGGCCTTATCAGAAGTTTGAATTTTAGATCTTTTGATGTTTTTTTATAGCATACCCAAACCCTCCTTTCTGCTTGCCTCAAACCTGCCAAATATACCCACACTTTGTATATTACTCTCTTGCTTGCATCTTGTTTCCCAAAATGGTCCAGCTACCAGAGCCATAGCTTCATCGGCTCATAATCCTTACAGCCCTAGAATGAAAAGATTTCTCTCTTCTTGAGTATAGAAACTACTTCCCTGTTGTCTTATTTAAGGGCAGAAGCAGCTGGGAGTTTCCCTGGTCATGTGCCCTCGGCTCATGATCTCTTTAGGAGAGGCTGGGTGAGCGGGGTATTGGTGTCCCTGATGGGCCATCCTCATGGTCGCCTGGATTCCTCTCTCCTGGATAAGCAGCTCAAACTGAGTGTAATGGATATAGGCTGAGGGCCGGGTGAGTAAGGCCTGGGTGAGAAAAGGCTCGATGAGCACGGAGAGGCAATAGGGAAGGTTTGGGTTTGTTCTTTAAACTAGGTATACTCCATTCTCTTTTCTTAAGTAAGAGAGAAATATTCTCACTGGAGCCAAAAGAAAAAGTTCACTGAGAAAATGCCCAGAGCCCTGGTGGATCTACTCCCCTCATTTTTTTTTTTTAAATCTCCCACTATCTCCCTATGATACTAAAGAAAACCAGGTAAGCCCCAAACCCAGATGTTGTATTTGCTTTTACCCACAGAGATGACAACCCTGCCAGTAAGGACAAGGACAATTACCCATCCTTGAGTATCCCACACCTAGAGGCTTGGGCCGTATCATGCAACAGTGGTGTCATATTTTGAAAGAACACAGGGAGGCCACGGTTTTAACAGGGCCACACTGGGGGGTCCGGCCCACAGTGCAATGGACCTGAGGTGACAATGTCTGCATATAAGCATAATTCATCTACGCAGCCATGGAACAAACAACTTCTAGGCTGGCCAGAAAACGAACTGACTCCCAGGCCCAAACCCCAGCAGCAGAACCAGATCAGCCTTTTAGGAGGAAAAATAGGGGAGCTGGACACGGTGCTCACCAAACTGGGACACTTCGTACTCTCAAGCCCCTGTCCTTCCCTTTTTCCTGTCCTCATTTTCTCTGTGTATCAAAAAACTGAAAAGACTTCTGACCCCAATTTCTGGCAGCATCCCTTCTGAAAGGCGAGTACAGTGAGTGTCGTCCTCCATGTCCCTTTTTTTCACTTTTACACCATCACCGATGAACTTTAACTAGAATGGTAAAACCAGAGCAAGAGTCCACATTTCCTTTTTCTTTCTACTACTGACAATCCTCCCTCCCTATCAGGCTAGAATGACCATCCCTTGGCCAAGGGCCCCAGTGCCCATGGCCTGTGCCTGTCTCCCTTCTTGAGTGGCCATTGGTGACCAGGTGGTAGGGAATAGAATGGAGGTGGCATTTCTAAGCAGTCTGTCCACTACAAAATGGTGTGCTGGTCCTACTGGCCACTGCTGTCCCAGAAACAATCTTATAAAAGGGTCAGTGAGAACTAGAGCCCTGCCGTGACTTCTGGCCAACAACAGCGTCACTGAAGGCAGGCAGTCCCTTTGGTTCAATAAAATCTAGAAGCTTTTCTTTGGGTATCCAAGCCCTCCCTCCTCCTGTGGGAGTCAGGCTCTCAGAAACTCTGGCCACGTTGGCATTTCTCCGAAAGGGTGCAGATACTAGTTCCTGAACTCCAGCCCATGGCTCTGTGCAGCCACGCCCTGGGCTGCTTGCCCACTGAATAACCTGTGACAAAGGCCACAGGCCATCCTGAGGCTATTTTAGAAGTGGTAGGACAAAGTACATACCCTGCTGGCTTCTTTATTCCGACATCTTGAAATGGAGTGTCCCCCCCCCCCCCCCAGCAACCTCAGACCCCACTGATGCAGTCATAATACTTTAAGGGTCTCTTTTTAACCATCCCTTAGAGTGCTGACTTCTGCAGATCTTCCCTGTGTCCTGCCAGGAACCCCTGAGTTATGCTCTTGGGGTCACCTGTTGCTCCCCTGGCAACTTAGGCACGCTAGATATTTGGTGATAGCTCTTTTGAGCTGTAATTCAAACACCATACAAATTCTCTCAATTAAAATGTACAATTCAGTGGATTTTAGTATACCTGGAGAACTGTGTCCAGCACCACAATTAATTTTAGAGTAGACAAAGTTAGATGGTGTACGGGAAAAGCCTTGCACCCTTAAACTAAGGCTAGAGTAGTTTGTATAAGCTATTGGGGGAGGGAGTGTGGGCTCAGGACATAAAATATTTAAACCCCATTTGGTTACCTAAAGTCCCAGAACACACAAGCAACTCTCATCGCATAGACGGCACCTGTGTTTGGCTGGGAATACAAATAAAGATTGCGGCATAGTCGAGGACCAGGGGATTTCTTATGCCAACAAAACCTTTTGCTTTCAATCTTTTTTTTTTTTGGTGTCTGACTCTACATTAAAGATAAAACTGACTATATTTATACAACAGAGACTTTGTAACGCAATTTTTCAGCTTTGTGAAACTGATTTTTTTTTTTTTTTTGGTCTCCTCAAGGCTGGTTGGATTTCCCTTTTCTTACCCTGTATTCCAAGAGTTTGTAGTTTGTTACGGGGATGGGTCCTGCGCGTCACTTTTTTTTTTTGGTGTGAAATAAAAACATACCTCTCGAGCTGTTTTCCTTCCACGCGGGCTGGATGGCCGGGCGGGTGGGCGAGAAGCGGGGACCGGCCTTGAGGCTTCAAGTGCGGAGGAGAAGGGTTCCGGGTCCCGCGGAGTCACCGAGACGACAGCGGTACCCCGGCGCAGCGCGAGCCTCTGGCCGCCTGTCGGGGAGTCAGCCACCAGCCAGAGCCTCGGTCTCCGCAATGTAAGAGGCAGGCAACGCCGCCTCAGCTCCCAAGGTGCAGGGAGGCCCGGCCCGGAGGCCGCGCGCAGCTTCTTAGGCTAGTTCCGGTCCCTTCCAGCCGGGCTTCCGGTCGGCGGCGCCGAGGCCGGCCCCATAACGGGGCGACCACCCATGCGAGCAACGTTAGCTCGTTTGGGTCTGAGGTGGATCATTAGAGGCTACCCGTGGATAAAACCCTGGAGGGAGTCAAGAACCATTTCCCAGGGTAGCTGGGTTTCCCTGCGTCTGTTTTTCCTTCACTCTAGTTGACGGCTCCGTAATTCCCTCAAAAGAATTCCCTCAGCTGGTTGGTTGTGACCCACATCTGGTTTTTTGTTGTTGTTCTTATTTTGGTTCTTTTTGTTTTGTTTTAAATATCTTTGTTGATTTCAGAGAGAGGACAGGGAGAGGGAGGGAGAGAGAAACATCCATGATGAGAGAGGCACTGGCCGGCTGCCTCCCGCGCGCCCCCTGCTGGGGGTCGAGCCGGCTCCCCCGGGGCCTGTGCCCTGACCCGGAATCGAACCGCATCTCCTGGATCCCAGGTGGACGCTCAACCGCTCAGCCGCGCCCGCGGGTGTGCTCCACATCGGTATCTTTTTCTCCGCAAGACCCAGCACGGTGTCTGCCGCGTGGGAGATGCACTTCACATCCCCACCGCGGGAGCGACTTGCAGGGAGAAGGCTGAGGGTGGAAGCTTGTGGCAGGTTCAGGGAGCAGGGTCCGGGGTGAGCCACTAGCCTTGGGACGGCCCGGGCCCTGAAGCCTCCGTCCGCAAGGTGGGGAAAGATGGGGAGCACAGGACGCCTATCCCCAAATCCTCCGATCTCTCCTTACCAGGGAGATCCTTTGATTACCTTCGGCTCCACCAGCTACCAGCATTTTTACTGTATAGGCCTGAATGTTACCCAAACGAAGTGCAACGAGATCTTTGCTCAAGTTTTCTAATATCCTAAGACACGACCTCAACACCTCGTGCTGCCTTCGAGGCTGGTCAATATGTCCCCCTTGGAATATTTCTTCCTGGTGTCTCCCTCCAAAATATTTCAATCGCATTTTCCCGACCCCTTTGATCTTAAGGGCTGGTCAAGGGACACTCTGGTTTACCCAATAATCAGATTAAGAAATGTACCCTAGGTCACCTGGGGACGGAAAAATGTAGCCATGCTCCTGTCTCGAGACGGAGAAGAGAGCAGAGGGGTCAGGGAGAGGGTCCGGTGTTAGGACCCAACCTTGCGAGCCCGAACCTGGCCATCTGCTGGCGGCGCCGGCTCCCAAGCCGCCCACCCCACGGGCGGGCCTCCGTCTAGCCTGAGGCAACGTCCCGGACCGTGAGGGGGAAACCGCGGCACTCGGGGCGGTGAGAGCCCCCACAGAAAGGCGGCAGAGCTGGGCAGGAAGCACTAGAGGTGACCTAAAGCCGGGGCCGGGGCGGCCGGGTGGGGCCGGGTCACTGCGGGAGAAGCCCACGCCCGCGCCACCCTCCTTTCCGCCGCCCAGCCTGCAACACGGCGGCTTCCAGCCAAGAGGCCACGCCAGGGCTCCCGCCGCGCCTGCGCCTGCGCCTGCGCCTGCGGGGGGGGAGGGGCCTGCTAGCGCGCCGGCGCAGTGCGTCCGTCATAAATTGACGCCCTGGCTGCGATTCTCATTTCCCCTTATCGTTGACCCGGGCGGAGGAAAGATGGTGTTGGATCTGGATTTGTTTCGTGTGGATAAAGGAGGCGACCCGGACCTCGTCCGAGAGACGCAAAAGAACCGCTTCAAGGACCCGGGACTAGTGGATCGGCTGGTGAAGGCAGACGGCGAGTGGCGGAGATGTGAGTACCGGGATGCGCGGGATGTCCCCGAGCCCAATCCCAACTTCAGCTCTCGGATCTCGTTACCGCTCCTGGAGCCACAGCTTCCGCCCCTCGTTCGACTCCCCCCCCCGCCCCCCCCCAGGTTGCGGTGGCTCGGAGGCTTTCCCGGTCCCCCGCCTTCCCCGCAAACGCTCGGGTAGCCCGAACGGTCCCACTGTCTCCGTCCGCCGGGTTGGTACTAGGTCCCTTCCACGCGTGCTCAGTGCGGATCGCAGGTCCGTCTGGGAAGGAGCATGGCGCATGCGCATGAAGAGCTGTCAAGGCTTCTCCCAGCAAGGGTAGCCAGGGCAAAGCCAGGGCGGGAGGTTTCCCTTTTCCTAACACTCATCTTTGGCCGCCTCTGGCCTTTTTCTCATCTTCAGCAAGGCCAGAGTGGTCTCCTATTTTGATAGGACCAAAGGCTCCAGCCTGAGTCACATCTACCACGTAATAGTTTCACTCCACCCATATTGGAAGTATTTGGAGTCTTTGGAGGCCGTTCCTGCCTAAAAGCAGTGACCCCGGAGCTTTGGGGAAAGTCATGCCCCTGGTTTGTTGATCATACCTTTAAAAATTGAGAAAAGTCTTTTCCGTGGTAGGTCAGACATGGGGAGACAGGTGGGGTGAGGCAAGAAAAAGCTTGTAATTATTGAGGCTGTGCAATTGTGCTTTGTGGAATTTTTCTGGAAAAGGCGTTGGCTGAGTTTGGCTAAAACCTGAAACTGAAAATAAAACCATAGAACCCTTTGCTTAGATTAACTGGAGTAGTCACCCATTGGCCGAATGCTGTCAAGCACACGTGATTAATTTTGTCTGATGCAATAAGTCTGCAACCAGCTGAGAGTCAAGTTTATGACAGCACCCTGCAAAGGCAGTCACTGTCCAAGAGTGTGGTGGCTTTCTATGAGGAACATTGATTTTCCTAAACTTAGAAGGCTATGGGTACCAGGAAAGTATTTGACTTTGGTTGTCTGCTGACTCCTAATGTCTTAGTCACTCTAATGTGGTAGTTTATGACAGTGAGATCCTACCACCTGAATCTGAAGTTTTGGGTTGCAATGGAATTAAATTAATTGGAAGGAAAAAACTAAACTGGACACTGTTTTACTGAATCAGAAGTATCAGATTTTTGTATCTGGTTATCCATTCACTGTTCTGTACTAAATGACTTTGAATGTGTGAGCTCGTCTCTTATGTATAATGTACACATTTAGGAGTTTTATCCATTTCCTAATTAATGGATATATGGTGAGGGGATGGGTTCTTCAGGGACAGGGCTGTGGTCTATGCATCTGTATGTCCCAGTACCTGGGTTAACATATACATACAGGATATACATGTACACACGTATACATATAATCCCAGTGCTTAGCACTGCACCAGCTCCTTGGTAAGGGCTTGACAAAGATTTTTTTGAATTCATGAATATCATCTGTGTTCAGGGCACTTTGCCCTTCTGTATGAAAAGCAGTTTATTTCGCTTATTTTCAACTCATTTATTGATTTGAATCTTTTCTACTTGACATCCCTTACCAGTTCCCTTTGCAGCCAAAGGGAGTTAATGATTTTTCCCAAGTCGCTTGCTCCGAAGGACTGTGACAGATCTTGTATCAAAGTTATTTTATATCCGAACCTCAGATCAGAAGTTGGGGTTCTCCTGTCATTGGCTGCAACAAGGACTTGTAACCCCGAGCCACATTGAGAACTCATCGTGTTCTCCAAGGACACTGCGAACCTCACCAGGCCCTCCATTACAACTATACCTATTCGCCTGCCTGTAGACCTCCAAGGTGCCACTAGGGCTGTCAACGGAATCTGACAAAACGTGGAGTCCTAGCACCACAGAGTTTACCACGGCTCTTCTAGCTCCAAGTATTCATACTGTGGCTTCTTTTTAATTCAGAGTAATACACTGAGGACACTTTTGGGCACATAAGCATTTGTCTCGACTACTTCCAATGCCTCTAGATTTCCTCCTGTCTTGCAGTCTGCTAGCTATCAGAATCCCCCCTCCCCCCCAAGAAGTGCTGTTCTGAGTGAAATTTCTTTTTCCTGTAAATTGAAGTTATTTCCTCTTAACCTTGGCTGTAAACACCTTCCCAGGCCCTTGTCATTGGAATAACAGTCTTAACTGCTTTTAGTTTCACCCCAGTCTCACCCAGTCTTGGGCCACACCCAGGACATGTGATCTTTTTGGAATGAAAATCTAATCATTTGGCTTCCAGGCTTAAGTCTTGCAGTGCCATACATACCTTCAATCTGTCTAATAGAAATACAATGTGAGCCACAGGCATAATTATTAATTTTCTTGTAGCCACTTAAAAAATGTAAAGAAAGATGAAATTAATTTTAGGAATATATTGTATTAACCCAGATACAAAAATTATATTTTTAACATGTAATCAATATAAAAAATTATTTAGATATTTTACATTCTTTTTCTCTTTTACAGGCCCTCAAAATCTAGCATGTATATTTTTACACTTACAGCACATTTCAGTTTGGGCTAACCAAATTTCAAATGCTCAGTAGCCACATGTGGCTAGTGGCTACCATGCTGGACAGTGTAGCTCTAAAGCATAAAAAGCCAAATTTCTTAACACAATTTACAAAGCCTCCCATTCCTTCCTAGCTTGATCTGCCACTCCCACATATGCCCGCGCTCTGGGTCTAGCCTTGTTATGCTCCGTGAGATCAGTCCTGAGGAGCCATGATTAGGAGACTGAGGAATCTTAATTATATACGTATTGTTAGAACATTCTCGGGTTCTTTATTCTTCAGGCAGATTTCGAGCAGACAACTTGAACAAGCTGAAGAACCTATGCAGCAAGACAGTTGGGGAGAAAATGAAGGTAAGAGAACTAACAGCCTTGAGAGTGGAGGTATTTAATCTTATTCTCAGTTAATACATAATTTCTAGTTTAGTGCCTGGTTCTATGAGATACCAGACTTCTTACCAAAGTGGGGGGGTTATTTTAAAAAGAAAGGAAGGATGACAGGGAGGGAGCTAAGTGGGTGAATCCATCTTCCCTATTCAGGTCTTAGTCTGTTTTGCTGCCACAGAGCCAGTGGCTGATAAACAACAGGAATTTATTTTTTACAGTTCTGGAGGCTGGGAAGTCCATGATCAAGGCACGAGCAGATTTGGTGTCTGGTGAGGGCCCACTCCCTGGCTCATAGACACTCTCCTTGCTGTGTCCTTACATGGCAGATGGAGCCAGGGAGCTCTGTGGGGTGTCTTATGAGGTAGCCTCCTCACCTAGTCACCTCTGAAAGACTGCACCTCCAAATGCCATCACACTGAGGGGTAGGTTTCAATGTAGGAATTTGTTGGCTTTCAACATTCAGCCTATAGCAAGGTGAAAGTCTTGCCACACTAGTCATTCATTGTTTATTCTGTTCTTACAATAAGAATATAAATTCCACCTGTAATTTTTCCCCGTTATTTCTTGAGTTCGACCTCCAGTGCCAGGAAGACTTTCCTATGGTAGACTTCAGGTCCTTTGTTCAGGCTATTCGAGCTGTTTTATGTAAAGAGCACGGATAGAGACTCCAAGTCCTGGACTATTGGCTTGTGTGACTTGAGGCAGGTTAACCTCTGAGCCTCAGTTTTCTCATCTGAAATGACAATACTAACATTCACCTATAGAACAGAATTATGAGAATGAAATTTTTTAAATGGGGAGAACCTGGCACAATGCCTGGAACATTGTAGTTATTTACCAATTGCGAGTAACAATGGATGGCCTTCATCCAAAAAGTGCTTCCATGCTTGAAGAATGTTAAGTTTCAGTTCCACCTTCCTTAGTTAACCCAGAATAGTACATGTTTTTATCTCTCTTCAAATACACCCTTTTAACCTCTTAATCATTTTTTAAAAGACATTAAATGCATCCTATAGTCTGTCTCATTTTTTTCTTGTAAACCTCTAAACTGAACCAAAAAATTAAAAATTAGGAACCTGAACCAGTAAAGAACATAACGAAGAGATTCCCCTGGGATTTGAGCAAGTTACACTTACTGCTGGTCCGCTTCCCTCTTTTCACATTCAGCTTCTGGCGGACTATAGCAGTTGATATAGATCATCACACTGGTGTTTTTCCTATGGGAGCCGTGCTGCTTAATCATTTCCATGCCAGAGGTCCCATAATCATGTCAATTCCCATGTATTCTGCCTGTGTGTTCTGGGAGCACACGCACTGTTAGTGACAGCGAAACTTTTTTCATAGGGTCTCAGGCTCTATTCCCTGTTGGGGCGTGTGTGGGAGGCAGCCGATCGATGTTTCTCTCTGGCAGCGATGTCTCGCTCCCTCTCCTCCCTTCCTCTCTCTCTGGAATCAGTGGAAAACATATACTTGGGAGAGGATTACAAAAAGCTAGAAAGCGGCAAAACAGAGACTTGAAACTTTTTCCCCCCTCATTTCCAATTTACTGTTTCTCTCAGGTGTTGCCTTTTTTAGAGAGTTATGGAGGAAGTTCTGTGATTAGTTTATATGATATTCATTTGGTGTGCACTTATAAAGCGATGTCAGAATTTTTATTTATTTAATAGTGTTGTTTGTTTGTTTCCTGCAGAAAAAAGAGCCGGTGGAAGACGATGAGTCTATTCCAGAGAGTGTGTTAAATCTCGACAACCTCACCCCAGACATATTAGCTGTAAGTTACTGTCCATTTTTAGGTTGGGATTTCTGTTCTTTTATCTTAACTTTCCTCCTGGACAGGGGCTTGCTGACACTCTGTTCCACACAGCATTGGGGCATCCTTGAATTTTTGCCGCTGGGACATGTCCCTGGAGACAGATGGAGTGGAACAGTCAAGGGTAGGAAGAAGAGAAAAACGGGACTGAACTGTGTTTAGCTTATATTAGTCTATTTTCACAAAATCGGAATTTTTCAGTTTACTATAATTCAGTAAATATTCACTATATAATAGGCCTGGAGCAGTAATTTTCAAGTTTTTAGTCACTAAACGCTTTCTTAAAACCCATAACACAAAAGCATAGTAAGAGCATAAGCACAAAAAAAGTAGTGTTGCGCTTGAAGGCTGGGTTGGGGGTGCTCTTCCTGTCCAGCCCTACCTGCTGAGGGCTCCCCATAAAAAATCAGGACAGTTTGAAACACCTGCAATAGGAATACAAAATTAGCTTAAGACAGGCCTCTTGCTCCTAATAAATGTATAATCTCCCTAGAGAACAGTTAAGTGCAGTAGTAATAGAATGCTAAATTGGTTTAATCAGGAAGCAAGAGCTCCGAAAAGAGCTACATATTAAAATTGCCGAGGTATATAGGAACATGCAGAGTGGCCAGAATTGATCCATCTCTGCCTTAGGCACCCCAAAAGGAAATGCCAGTGGATTTGTCAGGGCAGCGTCGCTTTGAAAGCCTTCATTGTCAGTTTTTAAAAGGCTGTCACAAGGGTTGTCATCGGAGCACCTCGGGGTTAGGGCGACAGAATCTTTTTCCTGCTCTGTACTTGACTTGCTCTGGCCTGTTTGTCCACAGAAACTGAAAGTGTCACAGATCAAAAAACTCCGACTGCTCATCGACGAAGCCATCCTAAAGTGTGATGCCGAGCGGGTAAAGCTGGAGTCAGAGCGCTTTGAGAACCTCCGAGAGATCGGGAACCTCCTGCATCCCTCTGTGCCCATCAGTAACGACGAGGTGAGTCGTGGGGCGCTCCTCTGGGAAGGACAAGGAAACACTGACACTCTGTGTAATGGGCTTTGTATCAGAAGCAGGCCCTTTGTGTCCTCACTCTGCCCTCCAATTGAGAATTGAAAGCGTCAGATCCTTGCCTGATTGGGAAGTGGCGGAGACCGCAGGTAGGAGACTCCTGGCGCACAGATCTCTTCTAAATCGGGCTGCTGTCCTCTGCTGTTGCCCGTGGTAGCAGCCAGTCTCGTGGGAGGGATCTGCTAAAACAACCTCGCCCCTCACCCACACCCTGCTGAGAAGCTGCAGGTTGAAGGGGAATCTGCATGATAAAAGTTTCCTGCTGAGTGGGAGCTTCCCCAACACAAAGCTGCTCTGAGCCCAGTCTTTGTTCCCTGACACCCCAGCCAGAGCAGGGCCCATCTGTGCCTCTTTCATTCATTCCCTGGTGAACAGAATGTTAAACTCACTGCGGGCTGGCGTGGCAGACTCTGGAGGTCGGGGCCCTCACCCCACCCTCATGTGGTCCTGGGACCAATGAGAGCCTGGAAAAAAAATAATCTACATTCTCCTCTGTACCCCAGGCAATGCTGATTGTCTGGGTAGAGGTGTCGTAGTACGGGGCATTTAAAAGGGTAAAAAAAAAAGCCACAAACAAAAAACACACAATGTGACATCTTTTGGAAAATCATGATTTCAGTTTCATGGCTAGATTCGCTTCTAGGAATCTAAAAATGATTATTTCTCTATTGAGCACAAATTCTCTAGCAAATTCACTTCTCTGGTCTCTGGACATGATGACCGTTTAAAACCTCATGTGGCTTCACTAAGCTTTAGGTTGTTCTTAGAACAGGGTTTGGAAAGGTAGAGGTGGAATTCAGAGGTTGTGTATCTTTCTCTCCTGGTCTTGCTTCCTTAGGATGCGGACAACAAAGTAGAGAGGATTTGGGGTGATTGCACGGTCAGGAAGAAGTACTCACACGTGGACCTGGTGGTGATGGTCGATGGCTTTGAAGGCGAAAAGGGAGTCGTGGTGGCTGGGAGTCGAGGGTATTTCCTGAAGGTGAGAGTTGGGAGCCAGTGGGGATGGGATTATAAAGAAGGACTTTTAAAAATACTGTGCAGAAAACATAACTTACTTAAGGAGGCCCATAAATCCACCACATGTGCTCCCCTTTCTACTATAGGCTTATTGGCAATTAGATACAGTTTTCTTTCTAAGGCAGGAGCGTGCTATCAGGGGTGCTCAGAACAAAAGCTACCGCATGATGCCCCGCAGTGAATACATGTTTTGCTGACTGAATCAGAACAGTCTCTCCTTTGAGGAGCTCAGTGTAATTGGACAGTTAGACAAGTGACAGAGTCAAAAGCCACTGTGATAAGTGCCGTCAACGTAAGAAACCTCCAAACCTGTAGAGAATTTTTATTTGAACCAAACTGAAAAAATGCTCTGGAGAATGGCACTTTTGTAGCTTATTTTATACATTAGAATCAAAGGAGACGTAAGGGGTGGGGGGAGTTACATGAAATCCACTGGTGGGAGGTGGGAGAAAGCAAAGCGGTGAAATCTCTGGGAGCGAATAAAAACAGAGAAACACATACTTCTTTGTTGGTGGGTATAGGATAATTAACAATGAACATTTACAGCACATGGAGATGATATTGGGGAGCAGGTAACAATGAGGGGTTCTGTGGCCCATGCTCTGGTGGGTGAGCCCTGAGGGGGCCTCCTGTGAGCCCTTGGGTAGTCATATTCTACCCCCACACAGTTTGCCTCTGAGTGCAAATTCTAGCAACTGAACATGACAGCGACAGAACCCAATCACCCCTGCTGTGTCTCTGCTCCTTTAGGGGCCTCTGGTGTTCCTGGAACAGGCACTCATCCAGTATGCCCTTCGCACCTTGGGAAGTCGGGGCTACATTCCCATTTACACCCCGTTTTTCATGAGGAAGGAGGTCATGCAGGAGGTGGCACAGCTCAGCCAGTTTGATGAGGAACTTTACAAGGTGAGTAGTTGGGCACTGCGGCAGAAGGACTTCTTCCATTGGGAAATTTAACCTCAAAGATACTGGAGCAGCACTGTCCAGTAGAACTTCCTGCGATGATGGAAACGGTCTATATCTGTGGCTGTTGAGTACCTGAAATGTAAATTTTTAATTTTAATTTTTTTAAATTTTAATTTAAATAGCTATACATGGCCAGTGGCTACCATATTGAACAGTGCAGACCTAGGGCCTGTTTGATCTTTCCCCCAGGTAATCTGTATCATGTACCTAAGTGAGCATGCGTTAACATTATGAGCCTAGAGAAGAGGCACATGTATTGAGTGGCTGGACAAAAGGACATTATAGAAGTGGCCGGTCTTACCGTGCCCTCCTCCTCCTGAGCCCAGACTGGAAGCTTCCATAGGGCAAGACATACATTCCTTGGGATAGATGTGTCCTCTAGTTTGTGGCTTCTCTCAACCCTGGACCATCTCAGGGAGAACCAGAGGGTTCAAGTCGAGGTTCAGAAGATCATTCTAATCAACTGAACACCAGAGTGATTGAGGATTATAACCTCTAGGCTAGCCCATAAGCACCAAGAAAGCAGAGACCATGTCTCCTTTTGTCCAGCAGTGGCCTAAAGGACTTGGCCTGTAGTAAATGCCTCACAAACATTTGTTGAGTGGATTACGTTATATTGCTATCAGCTCAGGTTTTCTTGTACGCCTGCATCATAAGTAAAAAGTATCAGAATTTTTTATCTCCTTTTAATTTGCTTTTCTTTGAATTCTATTAGAGACCTCATTTGGGACTGACCCATTCCCTCCCTTGTCTTTAGTGTCCCCTGCTCACTCCCAGGCGGGGATTAAAGAAACTTCGCCCTGTCCCATCGCTCGTATCTTCCCTGTGGTTTCTGCTCTAGCTGAAGTCTACCTCCCTCACTCTTAACCTCCATCAGGTGATTGGCAAAGGCAGTGAAAGGTCTGATGACAACTCCTATGATGAGAAATACCTGATTGCTACCTCCGAGCAGCCCATTGCTGCCCTCCACCGGGATGAGTGGCTACGGCCAGAGGATTTGCCCATCAAGTATGCTGGCCTGTCCACCTGCTTTCGCCAGGAGGTGGGCTCCCATGGCCGTGATACCCGAGGCATCTTTCGAGTCCATCAGTTTGAGAAGGTAAGTAGAGAAGTCAGGGTGAGGAGTAGGACCCTTCTATCTATCTGTCCAGGGTAGTTAGAGGAGAGACAGGAGCTGTGTCGCTCAAGCGCATCCTGGCTCCAGTCTTGCCTCCCATTGCCTGCGTCTGTGTTTCTGGGAAGGGCCTGAGCAGCACATAGTGGAGTGACTGCCAGCACAGACTCCAGTTCCAGGCTGCCTGAGTCCAAATGCCAACTCCATCACCTACCAGCTGTGTCACCTGGGACAAGTTGCTTAAACACTCTGTGCTCAGTTTCCTCCCTGTAAAAGGAGGGTAATAATAGTACCCACTTCATTAGGCCCACTATGAGGATTTAACTAGTTAACATCAGAAGTGCTTAGAACAGCACCCGGCATGTGTGCAGTAAGCTCTACAGAAACACGTGTTCTTGCTGCACACCCAGTGCAGTGCAGAACCTCTCTAGCTGGGGGCCCCAGCCTCGCCCGACTCCCAGTGGTATAGGAACAGGTCTTCATTGCAAGAATATCTCCCACTTGGGTCCTTTAGTTTTTCACCCTGTCCCATTGTCGCTGTCTCCTTGGGTCCCTCTTTGCAGATTGAACAGTTTGTCTACTCATCACCACATGACAACAAGTCCTGGGAGATGTTTGAAGAGATGATCACCACTGCAGAGGAGTTCTACCAGGCTTTGGGGATCCCGTACCACATCGTGAATATTGTCTCAGGTATCGGCCTCCCTCTCTTGCATCCCACAAACAGTACCCACACCACACAAAGCAATAGCTCACAATCCAGTTAATGGCCCACGTTAATTAAAATATCACACTCTTTTCCCTTGGGAGTGTTTGCTGATAAGAATATCTGGGCGTGATTTTACTTCTGCGGATAGGATGTGAATTAAAGAATTCTTCGGGTTTGCTAAAAGGTTAGCCTTCTGAAATACCATCCTTCCTTCATGAATTCTAGGGGTGTTTCCTTACAGGTTCTTTGAATCACGCTGCCAGTAAGAAGCTTGACCTGGAGGCCTGGTTTCCGGGCTCGGGAGCCTTCCGCGAGTTGGTCTCCTGTTCCAACTGCACAGACTATCAGGCCCGCCGGCTCCGAATCAGATACGGGCAAACCAAGAAGATGATGGACAAGGTAGCGGCCTGGGAGGCGGGCACAGGGCCCCCGGTGCAGAGGGGATCGGCCTTGTTTCTCGGCCCTCAGGGCACGTGTTTCCCAGCATTGTGGGAGAACCTGAGCTTTTCCATCTAGATTAAAAAGGGAACCTGAAAATGACTTCTACCAAGTCAGGACTGAGTCCTTTTAGATAGAAACCTGATCTAGCCCCATTCTACAAAGTCATTCTAGTTTTTCTCTTTTGGGCTTTGTTTTCTGTCACTCCAGATAAAGAATGATCCTCACTTGTCTACCCAGAACAAGTTGGAGGCAGTGTCTCCCCACTTCTCACCCAAGGAGGTTTGGGTTGTAAGCTTATCTCTTCAAACCCAATTTCCAGGCCCTACTTTTCCAAGTCAGGGACTTGAAAAGGATCAAAAGGAGAGGCCCCTGTGGTCGTGTTTTCTGTTTCCCTCAAAAGGCCCAACTCTCCTCAAAATACTGAGACCTGCCTCTTGTCACTCATGGAGACATGAGGAATCTTCCTGGAGTTATCTGAGAGGCAGTAAATACCAAACAGAACTCAGGTTTAGAAAGGGCTCAGTAATGGGTAGAAGTCATGAGTCTGAATTGGTTAGTTGCTGTGGGGAGTCTGGCCGGGTGATGGCTCCTGGTCATCGCTTAGACGAGCTGAGGGTTGAGTTGAACTGCTCTCTGCACAGGTGGAGTTCGTCCACATGCTCAATGCTACCATGTGCGCCACTACACGCACCATCTGCGCCATCCTGGAGAACTACCAGACAGAGAAGGGCATCATCGTGCCCAAGAAGTTGCAGGAATTTATGCCGCCAGGTGAGGCCCAGCCTGGCCTATCCTCCTCTCCTTCTCTGTCTTCACATTTCCGAATAGTAGGCCCCTTTCAGAGTGAACCCAGTTTTCTTGTTCACACACAGTCCCCAGAAACTCTGCCTGTCTCCCAGTGCTGGGCACTGCAGGGGCAGAGCTGAGAAGGTAGCCGGTACAGGCATGATATTCTATGGAAATGCAGCTAAAATCCAGGCAGGGGGAGGAAAGGATGAATGAAACAAGTGCCCATTGTGGGTGCCCTTTTGTGCACTCACCCCGAGTTCCACGGGCTCTGACTCCTGAGAAACGGTAGGTTACTCGGTCGGCTGTTCCCTTCCAGGTCTCCAAGAGCTGATTCCCTTTGTGAAGCCCGCACCCATTGACCAGGAGCCATCCAAGAAGCAGAAGCAGCAGCATGAGGGCAGCAAAAAGAAGGGAGCGGTGAGCGATGGCGCCCTGGAGAGCCAGCTGCAGAACATGGAGGTCACCACGTCCTGAACATTCCTTCCTCCCAGCTCTGTCAGCTGGCATCCCAGAGCCTGCCCCAGGGCGGGGAAGCCAGACACACTCATCGCCGCGCAGTCCCACTGCATTGCTAAAACGGGAACCATCTGCCGCGCGCAGCGCACTGTCCCTGTCTGTTCCCGTAGGCCTGTGATCCAGTCACCGAGGACTAACAAAACCGTGTAACGAAGGGCCCTGGGGGAAGGCTAGGACTCTTCCGCAGTGTGCTGCCTGGGGCTCTAACCCTGCCTCGCAGCTCTCCCTGGAACCATACTTTTGCTTTTCCTTCTAAATAAAGTTGTTCCATTTAGCAAGTCAGAGAGCCTTTGAGAAGGTAGGTGGAGGCAGAGGTAGATTTAGTAAAGGCTCAAGGAGGGAGGGAAAACTTTGAGTCTTGGTCACACAAGCTTGTAAGACCATGACCAGGATCTCTTTTATAAATCTCCTGTTTAAGAGCAATTAAGTGGGACTAACTTAGAGACCAATTGATATAAAAAGCCTCATAGCATTTCTGTTCTCCAGAAAGGGCTCTGTGGAAAGGGAGGGAGGCTGTTATGCCTCAGGGGAGATGAGACTATATTTAATCCAAAAGAGGCCCTAGATTCAAGAGCACGAGGCAGGGCCTTACTAACAGCTGCTTCTCTTTGCAGTCATTCCAAAATGGCAAACCAAGTGCAGAACAGCTTGTCACTGTCACTGTAACTCCAAAGGATGGCAGTAGTCAGCAGGATGGGGAGTGGTGGAGCAGGTTTAATCCCTTCTCCGAAGCTCCCACTGTGGCCGGATAGCCAGTCCACCCTTGCTCTGGGGAGGGTGATGTTTAGGCTCTTTATTTACCTGCTGCCTTTCATCTGCAATCTCCAAACACTTTACCTTAATAACACCTCTTGTTCATTTAGTGCTGCTTTCCTGGGAGCCTAAAATACTTCCTATACATGATCTCTTTTATCTTTGTGACGGTCCCAGAAGGGAGGGTGGGGACGTGATTATACCTCTTCCTTCATATGGAAGACAGTACATGTGGGTGATGGAGATGGGACAGGGCCAGGGGAAGCCAGGAGTCCTGGTGCTTGAAGATGAGAGGACTCTGAACTGGATGTCACTTAGGATCCTTTATATCATCTCAGCATCCTTAGTCCCTAAGCAGCAACTTCCCTGAGCCTGCTGGAGCTTGGCATCTAGGAAAGCGGCTGTGTGCTTGGTTTTCCACCAGGAACTTGGGGCTGATCCTATTAATCTTACTGCTATAAACCCTGTAAAATCGGGCACTGAGAAGGGTGACTGATTGCAGTGGCTCTATTGCCACAGGCAGGCTCAGTCAGCCCGCCTCTACTGTAGCACATTGCCCTCAGCTCTGGGATAAAGCCAGGGCCAGGGGATAGAAGAGCAAGCTGCTCCCACTTAGAAGGACCAGAAGTTATTACTGGAGCCTCAGCTCCTTGGTCTGGAGAAAGGCAGTTTACACAGAAGCAGGAGGCTGGATTTGCTCACTACCACACAGCTCTCCTGTTCAAAAAACCTATTGGGCTTTGGAGTTGGAAACTCAGAAGGCCTTGAGCACCCCCATCTAGCCACACAGGTCACTGCAGCTGCCCACTCTGCTCCCCACTCCTACTCCCTTCAGCACCTGGGGCTTGTGACCTTCCACCATGGGCAGAAGCCACGGCCCTGAGCCCATGGACACCTGGGCCCAGCTCTTGGCTTCCCTGCACTGACTACCTTCTCACCTGACCAGTTTTCTGGAGCTGCTTGCACCTGGAACTCCCTGCTGTTTTACGCAGAGTGCCTTCTGCCCTGTGCTGTTGGCAGCCCACTTCCTCCTTGCCAACCACCTACCTGCCCTGTGGCTGGGTGAGGGTGTGGACTGGCCTGGGAGCCTGCCTAGCAGAAAGGAATGCATGGAAGCTCGAAATAGAGTTGTTGCGTGGACCAACTAGGATGTTAGTAGATAAGTCTATCCCCCCTTCCAGAAGCCAGAGGAGAAAAACAGCCAAAGTTGTGAAGGAAAGGATGACCCTGCAGCTGAGGTCCTTCCCGGCAGGTCATCACCAGAACACAGGCTGGTGAGCACATGGGCACACGTTCTCATTTACACAGTGCTGACCCCGTGTCAGGCACCATTACGGGCATGGGTTACAGAAAGAATGGGACACAGTCCTTGCTCTCAAAGAACTCACAGTCCTAGGGGAAGGTGGGGCCTGCCTTCCTCCAGTGTGAGCTGAAAACCCAACTCTTTGCTTCCCTGCAGCAATGGGATGAGCTGATGCAAGCCTTGCTTAGGAATGGCTGGCCTGGAAGCTGAGCACTTGGGACTGGGCCCAGATAACCTGGACTCCACCCTGCAGTTGCCTCCGCAATCCATAGCTGATACCCTCATCCCTGGCACCTTGACCTGCCCCATCTCGAACCCCAGCTGCCCAAGCTACCTAAGTTAGCAAACAACCCCCACAGGCTGAGTGGAGTGAGTCACAGCCCTGGGTCCCTCACCAATCCTTGGTTCCCACACCCAGGAATTCAGGGCTCAAAATGCAGGTCTGGGTGCTTTAGGCCAGAGAGGAGACACAGGCCTCTACCAAGAGACACAGACAACCAGGAGACAGACTTCCAGAAAGAAATGCTAAAGAGGGCAACGTGTGGGACCAAACAGGAGCCCAAGGAGCCTGCCAGCGCTCACCATCTCACCATCTGTTGGGAGGGTCAGTTAGCCCCCAAGGAGCCAACCACGCCCCAGGGGTGGAATCACTCCTGGGAACTTTCCCTGTGACCTGTCCCGCTTTTCCTTCCCAGAAGGTTTTCTGGTTTACCCAGGGTCCCCAGACAGCCTCCTCTCCTCCCACCCCCAAACCTCCCTGGCTGCTCTCCCAGGAAGAGCCTGACTGGCAGAGTTGGGATGGGCCCCAGAGAAATGTGCTGCATGTCACAGCCTGTGCCAGGAGAGGGGCCTGCTCCACCCCCACCCCACCTCCCAGCGTGGGGTTCCCCCAAAGCTCCTCCCAGATGCACCCAGAAGGAGGGGCCAACCCTGCGTCTCCAGGGGGGAGTTCTGGTGGGGCTGACGCCTCTGCTTCTGACATTGCCCTTTTAAGAGCCCCCCCAAGGGGCGGGGGCGCTGCAGGCAGGTTCTTGTTGCAGAAAACCCGGACCGAGCTGCCATCCACCTGCGGAAAAGGAGGAGACCCAGCCACCCACCCTGCCAGGTCCCCGCCCTGCCCGGCAGAGGGAGGGGGTCCCAGGCACCTCTGATCCTGAGAAAGCCCCTTTTTCTGGAAGGGCAGCCCCTCTTCCGCTGCTCTGACCGGTGGCCTGCCGAGCCCCGCATTTTGGAGAGCTGGCCGGGCCCCTCGCCAGCAGACCTGCAGTCAGAGTGGCCTGGAAACGGACTTTCCCGGAGGCGTAAGAGGTCTGATCCTCCAGGGAGGCTGGTGGTTTGAAGCCGACGGAAGGAAAGAATTTAGCACCCGTTTAGAACAGCGTTCGATCTTTCCTCCTTCCATCTTCTCTGAGAAAAATAATTTTTCTTTCCTGTTGTGTGTGCCAAGCCGGCCCTTGCCTGCCGGTGCCCTGGACCTCTCCGCGCTCCCTGCGGCGCCCCTGGGTGCCCGCGCGGCCGGCTCTCCCGTCCCGTCCCTCCCCGCCCCGCCCCCCCCTCCGCGTACCTGCAGGCTCGCTCCCCACCTCCGAGCAGCGCCGCGCGCCCTGCCCCGGCTGGCGCGGCCGACCCCACTGGCTCTGTCCCCTCCAAGATAAACACGCAGCTTCTAGGCTCTGCTGCCTCCCCGACGTGCCAGGCTCCGCCCTCTCGGAGGGAAGGAGGACTGTTCCAGGCTGAGGGAGCAGCGGGAAGGCCTGAGCACTGGGGTCCAGAGGGAGGGGGAGGCGGGAGGGAGGCCAGAGAGGTGGGCAGGAGCCTCTCCCGGCTCCTCTGCGTTCTCTCGACCTCGGAGCCCAAATCCAGGAGCTCAGGAGATCATGCATCTCCGGCTCCAGCCCCCTAGCTCCCAACAGCCACGCTGAGCCTCTCCACCACCAGGATGGCAAACCCAAAAGTCCAAGTCTAACTTCTTATCTGATCCACTCTCCTCTGGGTGTTCAGGCACCCAAACCAAACTCCCAGGCGTCACCCTGGACCACCCCTTCCTCATCCCGGGTGGCCAGCCTCTCACAGTCCCACTGAGTCCCCACCTCACTCAGATCTGCCCCTTCTGCAGCCGGTTCCTCCTGGGCTGCTGCCCTAAGCGGCTCCTGCTGCCCCACCAGACACCTTACCCGGTGCCCAGAGTGTGGCTCGGACTCTCCCCTCGGCTGTCCGATAAACTGAGCAACTAAGATAGTGAAGGTGTTGCTTTGGGATTTGAGCTCATGGCTCAGCCCCAGGCTCCATCTCTTCCCCTCTGTGCTCGGGAGCCAAAAATGATCTCAGTGGAATCTTAGATGAGCTGTGCATCTGTATGGAACGCTGGCCTGTTGAGCCACCCTCGGCGAACAACGCTGGCACTGTGGGGCGAAACTACCACTGGGTTAAGGTATCCAACACCATCTTTTAATGAGCCTCAGAGAAAGTCTATGTAATTGGCTGGGATGTCAGGCCTAGGACTCGTGGCTGCAGCTGGCATTGCTGGGAATGCCATTCTGTGGTTCAAGCAAACGAATGCAGGGCTGTCCACAGGGGAGCCTAGAGACCCAACTGCCTCCCAGAGGGTGGCTCCAGGAATGGCGGGACACCTGGTCACTCGTCTATGCCATCCATCTATCCATCCATCTGACCAATATTTACTGAGTGCCTACTATGTGTCAGACACCATGCCGGGTGCTAGGATTCCAAGGCATACGTGTTGTCCCTGCTCCTGGACCTTACTGCTTGCTTGTGGATAAAGCAGATGTTAACCAAGTAAATGAAGAAATAAATACTTCATGTAAGTACAAATTGCTATACCTGCCATGAAGGAAACATTTAAGACTGCCAAGTTAACAGCTGGCAGGAAGCCAGGATGTCCAGAACAGAGTGAAGGGAGGGGTAAGAGTAAGAAGAGGCTGGGCCCCTCTTCTTGCTGGGCTTTGTGGACCAATATGAGGAAGTTGGCTTTTATTCAAGGTGCAACGGAGAAGCCCAGTGCAAGGTTTTCAGGAAGGGAGCAACATGCTCGGATTCTGACTTTACAAGGTTACTCTCTGGAGGACACCACGAGGGGTCCTCTAATCAGATAAATCCAGACTGTGGCACATTCAACAAGAAAACTAGCCTGGACTCTTCAACCAATCAATACCCAAAATCCAAAGAAAGAGAGACAGAGATAGATGATACCAGGAATCATGGCTGGTGTTCTGGGAGTGGGGGTGGCAGGGGTCGTGTGGGATGTGGGAGAGGGTCTGATTCTGACTCTTAGGAGCTGCACCCTGAGGGCAGAGGGTTGAGGTGCCAGGATGTTTAACCTCACTTTCACTTCGTTCTCCACAAATTCTGTGAGAACTCACAGTGTCAAAAATTATCAAAGCTAGGTGGAAGGTCGCTGGGGATGCATCACACCATTTTGGCAATTCTTCTGAATCTTGACATTTTCCAAGATAAAAAATCTGGGGAGGTTTTTTTAAAATCTAAAAAATACTTATTAAAGATTACTTTGGCTCTTGGGTGAAGACTGGTTTGAAGGGGAAGCAACCACAAGAAGAATCCATAGGACTCTGAGTGCCTTTTCTGTGCCAGGCATGGGGTGGGCGGTTGAAAAATGGCGGTGCCCACCCTCAAGGAGCAACCCCTCCAGTTGCAAAGAAAAGTGGAGAAAATGGACTGGGCATTCAAGGCCTGCCTCTTCTGCTGGTTCCTGGTCACCTTCCATTCCATTCTACCCCATAGTCCCAGAGCGACAGTGTCTGGAGCTCCACCTGGCTGGGCTCACCCCTGCCCATCTCCGTGCCTTTTATAAAGTAGCACTGAGACCAGAAACAGGATCAGGCACCATGGGGCTATCCCAACAGGTCACTTTCCTCCCAGAACCTCCACGGTCAACTGGAAGGCTTGGCCTAGAAGAGCAGTAAATTCCCTTTGAACACGTTCCAGGATCTTGCTGCACCTTGGTTTTCTCCTATGTAGGAGGGAGGTCTAAAAGGTCCTTACAGCTGGAAAGTTCCATGAAGTAGACCGCCCTTCCCCTCGGGGTCAAGGAGAACACCGCCAGGGCAAGCCCTGGTTTGAGACTGTGATGCATAGATTTGGAAGTTTCCTTCCTGCTTCTGAGAAGTAGAAATAGCTGAGGAGGTGAGAGTGGATTGGGGAGGCAGCTCTGTCCTGTGCCCCTGGGGACAGGGTGGGGAGTGGATTAAGGACTATTTGCCAAGCGTGCTTGGAGATGAAGGGAGGGGTTCCTTGCATCCCTCAACCTGTCTGCCCTTTGGCAGGAAGGCCACTCACCTGCAGGGGCCCCGCCTGCCCCATGCCTCCCATGGCAACCCCTGCCTCCGTGCTAGGCTCCAGAGCAACGTCCCATGATCCAGAGCCAAGGCTGCTGCTCTCTCCTACCCAGAAGCTCATTTCAGTACAAAAGGAGAGAGATGAATGGAGAGCCGCAGTTTCTCCATGAGTTGGCTTGAGCCTTCAGCAGAAATGAGTCTCATTACCCAACCTCGATGCAAAGGATAATTAACAGATGGTATAATTTCTGAGCTTTCTCCGCACCACATGGCTATTAGGTGAAGAGCAAAATGCCTACGCAGCCCCAAGATCCTCCCAAACCACAAAGTCAAAGGAAGTCCAGAAGGGCAGAGCCACCTCTCTGTCTCTGGAGCTGCCCTTGGCCTTGACTAGAAGAAGAAAACTCATCTTGATAAAAGGGGAGGGGATTCCCCTAAGCCATGGGTCCTCCACCCTTCTTCCTTCACCCTTGCCAGGAATGTAGACTAACCCTTACCCTTCTTGCTGTCCCTAAGGCCCATCTCCTTTGTTTTCCCCTGGGGAGAAGGGAGTGTCTGGTTCAAAATGGGTTCCTCCAGACCCTCAGGTTCCACAGGGTGGCCCATCTGTTTTATATTTGGAGCTTCTACTTCATACTTTATTGGGGGGGGCGGGGGGAAGGACTCTGCTGCTAAATAAACTTTTGAAAACCACTGACCTTATCCAAACCCCTCATTTTACAAAAGGGAAATTCAGGCACAGGAATTGGCCCAAGGCCACACAGCTAGAGGGTGGTGGGGCTGGACTGAAGCCCTGGCCTCCTCCCCAAGCCAGCCCTTATAGCAACCAGGCCCCTTGCTGCTCACCCAGTTGGCCCTGCAGTCCCTGGATGGTGGCCCTGGTTGGGGTATAAGAGAGGGGATCCCCTCCTAGAGCCCCCTTGCCTGCCTCTTCTTCATGGTCAGCTTCCACACTGGGACGTCCCCCCCGGGACTCCTGGAATCCCCCACCCCTTTCAAGTGGAAGGTCCAGTCCACAGGCCTGCAGGTGAAGAGGCTCAGGAGCCCTGTGTGCTGGGCAGGGCTGTGTGCTCCTCACCAAGCTGTGGGTAGGAGGGGAGTGACAGCTGGATGTTGATGGTGAAGGAAGGAGGGGCAAGAGGTCATCTCCCCAGACAGAGGCCCTGTGGGCAGTGAAAGGCAGTGGTCTAGGACCGGGATCCTGTTAAAAGCTCGGCTCCACCCTTAGCCAGCCTCCTGACCCTGTGCAACTTGCACCCTCTCTGGGGTTCAGAACTGACGATATCACCCTGTTTATACCATCTGGCGTCTGCCCCCACACTCCCAGCTCACCTCCCCCAGAAAAGCCCAGGTGGTGCTCAGCGGGGGGGGGGGGGGGTACCCCAAAGGGCAGCTTGGTGAGACCACGGCTTGATGAGGGGAGGGGCTCGGGACCACGTTGTGCGTTCCCAGGGAGGTGGGGTGTCCCTGGGAGATGGAGGAGGCTTTGTACTGTTGAGAAAGGCCATTTTAGCTCAGCCTGACCCTAGACCTGTGGGAGGGGACGGCGTCGAGGGCTCTCAGCAGCCAGAGGCAGTCAGCAGTTATAGATGGTGTGAGGTGGGCACTTGGCTTTTGAGAGCCCTTCAAAATGTTTTGAAAATCTCTAAGCATACTTAGCGTGGGGCCACTGTTTTATCATTTGCGGTCTGGTGGTTAACTCCTCTCTAGGCGGAGGTAGGGATCCGGGATGGGGGTTCTGGACGAGGAGACTCCTAGAGCATCCGTGCGGGGGCGGGCGCTGGGTGGGGCCCACCTCGCCGGTGCGGCTGGCGTCGCCGCTTTAAGGCGGCGGCGGCGCGAGCAGGTCTATGGTAATGAGCCGCCGCGCCGCAGACCTCGCCGGCCCGCCGGGGAGGCGCGGGAGCGTGGGGCTGGGCCCGGGGCCGCGGCGACAGCGGCGGCCGCGGCGGGGACGCGAGGCGCGGGCGGGCGGCCGGGGCCGGGGGTGCAGCTCCGCGGGCGCAGGTGGGCGATCTCGCCGCGGCGGGGGGGGCGCCTCGGGAGTCGGGGGGCCGGCAGGGCCCGGGGCGCGCGGGGCCCGCGGGCGCAGGTGGAGAGCGCTAGGCGAGCTGGTGGAGGCGCAGCGCCCACCCAGGGTGGTCGGGGAGACCCGGGCGCGGGCCCGGCTCGGGGAACGGCGGGAGCCCGAGCGCATCGGAGCGCGCAGCGCCGGCCCCGCCGGGGCACCCAGGCGCAGGCCCCGCGGGGCGCAGCGGTGGCCCCCGGGGACCAGCGCCCCGGCCCGGGCATGAGGCTCGGCGGGGCCGGCAGGAGCCGGAGGTGGAGCCGCCGCCGCCGCTGACCCGGCCGGCCGGGCGCAGGGAGCGATGCGGAGCCGGGCGGCCCGCACCCCCCTTCCCACGCCGCTGCCGCCGCTGCTGCTGCTGCTGCTGCTTCCGCCGCTCCTGGGAGACCAGCTGGGGCCCTGTCGTTCCCTGGGGACCGGAGGACGCGGCTCCTCGGGGGCCTGCGCCCCGGTGGGCTGGCTGTGTCCGGCCTCAGACTCGAACCTCTGGCTCTACACCAGCCGCTGCAGGGATGCGGGGACCGAGCTGACCGGCCATCTGGTGCCACACCACGATGGGCTGAGGGTCTGGTGTCCAGAATCCGGCGCCCACATCCCCCTGCCGCCAGCCCCCGAAGGCTGCCCCTGGAGCTGTCGCCTCCTGGGCGTTGGAGGCCACCTTTCCCCGCAGGGCAAGCTCACCCTGCCCCGTGAGCACCCGTGCTTGAAGGCCCCGCGGCTGAGATGCCTGTCCTGCAAGCTGGGGCAGACCCCAGGGCTCAGGGCAGGGGAGAGGTCCCCAGAAGAGTCCACCGGCGGGCGTCGGAAACGGAATGTGAATACAGCCCCCCAGTTCCAGCCCCCCAGCTACCAGGCCACCGTGCCCGAGAACCAGCCAGCAGGTACCCCTGTGGCGTCCCTGCGGGCCATCGACCCAGATGAGGGCGAGGCAGGTCGGCTGGAGTACACCATGGATGCCCTCTTCGACAGCCGCTCCAACCATTTCTTCTCCCTGGACCCGATCACCGGCGCTGTAACCACAGCCGAGGAGCTGGATCGGGAGACCAAGAGCACCCACGTGTTCAGGGTCACGGCCCAGGATCACGGCATGCCCCGACGCAGTGCCCTGGCCACGCTCACCATCTTGGTGACTGACACCAACGATCACGACCCTGTTTTCGAGCAGCAGGAATACAAGGAGAGCCTCAGGGAGAACCTGGAGGTCGGCTATGAGGTGCTCACGGTCAGAGCCACTGATGGGGACGCCCCTCCCAATGCCAACATTCTGTATCGCCTGCTGGAGGGGCCTGGGGGCAGCCCCTCGGAAGTCTTTGAGATTGACCCCCGTTCTGGGGTGATCCGGACCCGTGGCCCCGTGGATCGGGAAGAGGTGGAATCCTACCAGTTGACAGTGGAGGCAAGTGACCAGGGTCGGGACCCAGGCCCACGGAGCGCCACAGCTGCCGTTTTCCTGTCCGTGGAGGACGACAATGACAATGCGCCCCAGTTCAGTGAGAAGCGCTACGTGGTCCAGGTGCGGGAGGATGTGACCCCAGGGGCCCCGGTGCTCAGAGTCACAGCATCAGATCGGGACAAGGGCAGCAACGCTCTGGTGCATTACAGCATCATGAGTGGCAACGCTCGGGGACAGTTTTACCTGGATGCCCAGACTGGGGCTCTGGATGTGGTGAGCCCGCTCGACTATGAGACGACTAAGGAGTACACCCTACGGGTTCGGGCACAAGATGGTGGCCGCCCCCCACTCTCCAATGTCTCTGGCCTGGTGACAGTGCAGGTCCTAGATATCAACGACAACGCTCCCATCTTCGTCAGCACCCCCTTCCAGGCCACTGTCCTGGAGAGTGTCCCCTTAGGCTACCTGGTTCTCCATGTCCAGGCCATTGACGCTGATGCTGGTGACAATGCCCGCCTGGAATACCGCCTCGCCGGGGTTGGGCAGGACTTCCCCTTCACCATCAACAATGGCACAGGTTGGATCTCCGTGGCTGCTGAGCTGGACCGGGAGGAAGTTGATTTCTACAGCTTTGGGGTGGAAGCCCGAGACCATGGCACCCCGGCGCTCACTGCCTCGGCCAGCGTGAGCGTGACCATCCTGGATGTTAATGACAACAACCCGACCTTTACCCAACCAGAGTACACGGTGCGGCTCAACGAGGATGCAGCCGTGGGCACCAGTGTGGTGACTGTGTCGGCCGTGGACCGTGATGCCCACAGCGTTATCACCTACCAGATCACCAGTGGCAACACCCGGAACCGCTTCTCCATCACCAGCCAGAGTGGTGGTGGGCTGGTGTCCCTCGCTCTGCCCCTGGACTACAAACTCGAGCGACAGTATGTGCTGGCCGTCACTGCCTCCGACGGCACGCGGCAGGACACAGCACAGGTGGTGGTGAACGTCACTGATGCCAACACCCATCGTCCAGTCTTTCAGAGCTCCCACTATACGGTGAATGTTAACGAGGACCGGCCAGCGGGCACCACGGTGGTGCTGATCAGTGCCACGGACGAAGACACGGGTGAGAATGCCCGCATCACTTACTTTATGGAGGATAGCATCCCTCAGTTCCGGATCGATGCAGACACAGGGGCTGTCACGACCCAGGCAGAGCTAGACTATGAGGACCAGGTATCCTACACGCTGGCCATCACCGCCCGGGACAATGGCATTCCCCAGAAGTCTGACACCACTTACCTGGAAATCCTGGTAAATGACGTGAATGACAACGCCCCTCAGTTCCTACGAGACTCCTACCAGGGCAGCATCTATGAGGATGTGCCCCCTTTCACCAGCGTCCTGCAGATCTCAGCCACGGACCGTGACTCTGGCCTTAATGGCAGGGTCTTCTACACCTTTCAAGGGGGCGATGATGGCGATGGTGACTTTATCGTAGAGTCCACGTCCGGCATTGTGCGGACACTTCGGAGGCTCGATCGTGAGAATGTGGCCCAGTACATCTTACGGGCATATGCAGTGGACAAGGGGATGCCTCCAGCCCGCACACCCATGGAAGTGACGGTCACTGTGTTGGACGTGAATGACAATCCACCCGTTTTTGAGCAGGACGAGTTTGATGTATTTGTGGAAGAGAACAGCCCCATCGGGCTGGCCGTCGCCCGGGTCACAGCCACTGACCCGGATGAAGGCACCAATGCCCAGATCATGTACCAGATTGTAGAGGGCAACATCCCTGAGGTCTTCCAGCTGGACATCTTCTCTGGGGAGCTCACTGCCCTGGTGGACTTGGACTATGAGGACCGGCCTGAATACATCCTGGTCATCCAGGCCACGTCAGCTCCTCTGGTGAGCCGGGCCACAGTCCACGTCCGCCTGCTTGACCGCAATGACAACCCGCCGGTACTAGGCAACTTTGAGATCCTTTTTAACAACTATGTCACCAACCGCTCCAGCAGCTTCCCTGGGGGTGCCATCGGCCGTGTGCCTGCCCATGACCCTGACATCTCAGACAGCCTGACCTATAGCTTCGAGCGGGGAAATGAACTCAGCCTGGTCTTGCTCAATGCCTCCACCGGGGAGCTGAGGTTGAGCCGGGCCCTGGACAACAACCGGCCTCTGGAGGCCATCATGAGTGTGCTGGTGTCAGGTAAGGAAGGTCCCAGGTGACTCTGGGGGTGGGGACAGGCCTGGTACCTGGCACAGAGGTTGAGGGGCAGAAGCCAGTTGGGAAGGAGCCCCAGAAGTCCTGGCAGCTAGTGCAGGCCCCAACAGCCGCCCCGGCTGAGCCGGGCAGCTTCGGTTGGCTGCCCCCTGCCTACCAGCTTATGACGTGCTGCAGGAAGTCTTGCGAGGCTGCCCTGGCTGTGGCTGCCAAGAACTGTGAAAAAAGGCGCATGTAAGACTGGGGGGCCCGAAGAGCTGGGGGAGGGGAAGAGAGGCCAGTGGGCCCCTTGAGCACCCTTCACTCCAGCAGGATACTCCTGTGATCTCATACACAGCTGAGGGCGATGGGAGCACAGGGTTGACGCCACAGGGTCAGGACCCTGCTGTTGGGCCTCTTCGGCCCCTTCTGGCTCCCGGCTGAGCCGCACACCAGCTGAGGGGGACTTTGTCTCAAGCATTCTTTTCCCTCCAGGCAGAAAGGGCCCGGCCTGACTCCCCCTTCAGAGCTCCCACAGGAAGTAAGGCCAGAGCTCATTGTCTCTGTCCAAACAGACCCCACTGTCAGAGGCCCTGGTTCGGTCCGACTTGGGGGAGGGGCTGTAGTGAATCCAGGGCAGCCTGAGACCTTCTGGGCCCCCTGGCCACCCCATAGGCTGTTCTTAGGACACCAGGTCATCCCTGCTGGCTGTGACCAGCCTGGGCCCTGGGAATGGGGTGTGGGGACCAGGATGAGCCAGGGGACTGATGACCTTTGAGGGCAGAGCCCCCTGATCTGGTGGCGAGAGAACAGAGTCCTGGAGTGTGGGAGTCTGGCCAGGACCCAGACAGGGCATTCCTGCTGCTTGGCCAAGCGCTCAGCCTGTAGACTCCCTGGACAGAAGGGTAGGGGGAGGAGTGTTGGGGTGGGGGCGGCCTTGTGTCTTTTCTATCAGCTCTGCGGAGTGAGCACCATCAGCAAGGAGGGGTCAGCCCCAGAATGCTGAGTCCCTTCCCCAAGCCTGGGAACAACTGGGATCCTTGTGAGGACCCGTTGTTAGCTACACCCTGGGGATGGATCGATCATGTACCCCCACTCCAGACACATCAGGGAGGGGAGTCTGGGCCTAAGGGGAGGAAGAGGCTGGAGAGAGACACAGGGCATGGCTTCAGACTCCTCCCAAATCATGCTCCTTCCTGGACAAACACCTCCCCTGCCCACTCCTCTGGTGGCCATGGGAGCCAGGGTGTGGGAGTTGTAGAGGTCATGGACGAGGCTCTGTGCCTTCGAAGCTTCAGTTTCCCCTCCAGGAGGAGGAAGTGGGAGGCTGGAGTTCCTATGTCCTGTGTCCTTCTGTGTTCCGGGGGGGCCAGGCAGTGGGAAGGACAGCCTCCCCTTCTTGTCCTCTCCCCAGCCTGCCCTAGGTGAGTGTGGCAGGACACTGAGGGATGGGGGCAGAGGAGGCCCAACCCAGACTTTGGGCTCCTATCAGGGCCAGCCCCAGACCTCGGCTCCCCTGGGATAGAGGGGAAGGCCTCCCTGGCCCTCCAGCCCTAGCCCCACCCTCTCCTCTCAGCTCTGACCCTTGGAGGCAGTCACCACGGCAACCCCAAAGTTCATGGAGGCTGGGGTAAGGGGGAATTGACTCCCACTGCCCCTTTGTTTTCCTTCTCTTGTTCTTTGTCTCTTCTTTCTTTCCCGCCCCTGCCCGTGGGGGCCCTTCTGCACTGCCCCTCTCCAGTGCCCTCTCCCCTTCTCCTGTGCTGGTCTCTCCTCCTTTCCCACTTTCTCATTGCTGGCTCTTTTCCTGGGCCTTTGTCTTCCCCTGTTTGGTCTCCATGTTTCTGCCTCTCTGATTTCCCCTCTCTTGTGCCCACTGGCTGCAGCTGCCCCAGCCTGGGCCGATGGCTGTCCTGGAGCCCAGATTCTCCCTGCCTCTTTCTTACTCTGCTAGGGCACCCAGGAGCTCCTATCCATGGCTTGTTCACAGAGTGGCAGACCTCCTCCAGGCCTACAAACTCCACTGGCACATCTGCCAGGGGAAGAGAGACTTGGAGTTTGATTCTGCCACAGTCTGGGACCTGGCACTTTTCCAGGAGTGACTGGCTGGGCTCTGGGCACAGGTAGTGTTTCCTGGGGTCAGAGGCCATCCTAAGTGTTTTGTGCCCAGGAGGATGGCTCAGGCAATGCACCTCCCACCCCTTTTCCCACCACTGCCTTTGCACCTGAGGGGCAACCCAGGTCAAGGCAGGGGAGAGGAACAAAAAAGGAGGGGAGAGCAGTAGGTTAACTGCTGGGGATGGGGGACAATAGCAGAGGGGGCAGGTGGCCACAGATGGTGGACCAGATGGGAAGCAACAGAGACACAGTGGGCGAGGGGCATAGGCGGGGCCTGGGATGGTGGAAGGGGGGATGTAGGGAGGAGTGGTTGTTCCCAGGGCTGAGTGGTGGTGAGGTTTCTCTTGCTCCTAGGCCTTGACTGTCCCCTCCCCTCCCTAATCAGTTAGGAGCACCCTGTGTAGATTCTTGAGCTTCTTTCTGCCTGGAGGGCCTATCCCCTCAAGGAATCATCAGATGGAGACCCCAGGTACACACGAGTCCTGTGGCAGCACCCTACCTGAGTGCAGGGGCTTCTGAAAGAGGGAGCAAAGTAGAGCCAGAGGTCATAGATCTGGGCAGGTTTCCCAGAATAGGTGAGTTTAGGTGGCTGGGTAGGCCAGGTAGGAAGGAACAGCCTCTGAGACAAGAGTGGGAGGAGCAGGAGTGGGTGATAAACAGGCTTGCTGTGAGAGCAGGCGGGCCTCAAAATCTCAAGCCACGAGGCTGGAGGACGGGTGGGTGGTGGGCTGAGAAGGTGGCTGAGATGGCCTTCCCAGCCTCAGCTGAGCCACCCAGTGTAGTCAGCCACCTTGAGTAGGTACGACAGAGAAGCAGAGTCTATTCGTAGACTACTCTTCTACTCTCACCCGACCCCAGAAACATCATCTCCTGCCCCATTCCTGCTAGGGAGTCTTTTTTATATCTACTCAGGGCCCCTCTTGCTGTGTCTTAAAGACAAGTTTCTTCACAATGGAGGCTGAATAGATTCTCATCAACATCTTAATATTTACCAAACTCCCACTACGTGCAGAACATTGTAGTAAATATAAATATAAATATGAATATTCCTTATAACCTTGCCAAGCCATCCCCCTCCCCTTGACCTCCAGCTTTCATTTTTGAGCTAAATGAAATCCATTCCCGTGTATCTATGCATTCAGCTGTGTATGGCATTGTTGGCTTAGGGAGTGTGGCTGGAGTGAGACAGCAGAGTGTGTTAGTACTTAGCTGCTTGTAAATGAGTGTGTGGCAGGCATCCTGGTGTCATGCCAGGAGCCAAGTGGGCAATGAGTAGCTAGAGGCCCTAGGTCCAGAGAAGACTTCAGCTCAATGGGGCCCTTTCTAGGGTCTCAGCTGCCCAGGCCTTTCCATCTTTACCCCCCCCCCCAGTCTCCAGAGCAGTGGGTGCTGCTGCCACTGGCTAGGTGGCTCAGCTGGATTTCCTGGGGTGGAGCCCCCCCAGGCTACCCTCAGCAGCCTAGAGAGTGGGGTGGGAAGAATGCTTTGTGTCCGGTGTTGCCATGGAGATAGTGGCCTGCGCCCAAGCAGCCATGGGACTCAGTGGGAAGAAGACCAGGTGGCCCACTGACCCAGTTCATCCCCCCCCCCTCCGCTGTGGTGGAGGAGGGGGGAGGCACAGGCAGGGGCAGGGTTATTGGCATTGAGATATAGAGGCTGAGGGGGCGGGAGGATTATATTTGTGGCTCTCTTATGGTGCTCTGGTCCTGTAGGGGAGGTAAGAAAAAAGGCAAAACAGAGTTCTCGTGCAGGGAGGCCCGCGTCTGGTGTAAGGGAGCGGGACCCACGGCTTGGGTAGGGAAAGGTGCACAGAAAAGCTGTGCCATGCTTCACACCAGCGGGTGTGGGGAAAGAGAACTTCTGAAAACCGAATCCCCTACGCGCCTCTGGGGGCGGATCCTCAAGGAGCGACCTGCCTGCAGGTGACAGATCTTCTCGGGCACCTTCATGCCCAGTGAGCAAAAAGGGGGGTCCCTTCTTGTCGGCTCAGCAATGCAAGCGCGCGCGGCTGCATTCCCGCCGCTCGGTCCTGACCCGTGTCGCCGCCCCTCTGCAGATGGCGTGCACAGCGTGACCGCCCAGTGCGCGCTGCGCGTCACCATCATCACGGACGAGATGCTCACGCACAGCATCACCCTGCGGCTGGAGGACATGTCGCCCGAGCGCTTCCTGTCCCCGCTGCTGGGCCTGTTCATCCAGGCGGTGGCGGCCACGCTGGCCACGCCCCCGGACCACGTGGTGGTCTTCAACGTGCAGCGGGACACGGACGCCCCCGGCGGCCACATCCTCAACGTGAGCCTGTCGGTGGGCCAGCCGCCGGGGCCCGGGGGCGGGCCGCCCTTCCTGCCCTCGGAGGACCTGCAGGAGCGCCTGTACCTCAACCGCAGCCTGCTGACGGCCATCTCGGCCCAGCGCGTGCTGCCCTTCGACGACAACATCTGCCTGCGCGAGCCCTGCGAGAACTACATGCGCTGCGTGTCGGTGCTGCGCTTCGACTCCTCCGCGCCCTTCATCGCCTCCTCCTCCGTGCTCTTCCGCCCCATCCACCCGGTCGGGGGGCTGCGCTGCCGCTGCCCGCCGGGCTTCACGGGCGACTACTGCGAGACCGAGGTGGACCTGTGCTACTCGCGGCCCTGCGGGCCCCACGGGCGCTGCCGCAGCCGCGAGGGCGGCTACACCTGCCTCTGCCGCGACGGCTACACGGGTGAGGGGGGGGAGGGGGAAGGGACGGGGGGAGGGGGAGGGGGAAGGGACGGGGGAGGGGGGAGGGGCGGGGGGGGAGGGGGAAGGGACAGGGACGGGAGGCGGGGCTGCCACCTCGTGCCTTTCCAGAGGAAGGTGCAGGTTACCCTGGACCAGTCACAGGCCCCACTTGCTCTTTTACACCGACCTCCTGGGGAAGGCAGAAAAGGGACCCCTTCTCTACCGCCCACCCACACCCCAAGTGGTGTAACTGAGGTCAGCACTAGCTCTAGAGCCAAAGCTGCTCGGGTTTGTATCCCAGCTAGCTGTGTGTCCTCGAGCAAGTTACTTAACCTCTCTGTGCCTCAGTGCTTTAAAGCGGAAATGCTTGATCTTACATGGTGCGGAGGTTGCAAGGATTAGTTTGATTAATACATGGGAAGAGCGGCCTGTGGAAAACGTTGGCTGTGATTGAAGGGAACACTGAGATAGGTGACTTGCTTCAGGTCTCACCCGGAAGCTTGATTAGAGGTGAGGCTGGGCCTCCACCCTGATCTCCCCCCCACACACACTGAGTGAGTGACCGGTTTGAGCGGCAGCAAGTGTGTCTCTCCCCAGGCATTGAGGGGAAGGCAGGAAGAGCTGGGAACACCGGAGGGGCTCGGGTGTGGGGATACGGGTGTTTCAGATCATTGCACCTGTGTGACCCTGAGCAGAATAGCCCCGCCCTGCCCAGGTGCATAAAAGAGGGTCCCAACCAGGAGGCCTCCCTGTTGACCCGTGACCCAGTCGCTGCTGGCGGCCCCTGCTTTGTGCTCCTGACCCCTCCTGGTAGGCTCTCACTTCTCCTCTGGACAGCCCTTCACCTCTCCCCCATGGCCCTTCCTTCCCAATGCCTTAGGCCTGGCTCCCCCTTCTCCAGAGCCATGCCCAGGGCTCAGCCAGCAGTGGCAGGCAGGCGCCACCACCTCCGCTGCTGCATCTTCCTGCCTAGAACTTCCCAGACTTGACTCCTCTCAGCTGCTGCTGGGGGGGGGGGGGGGGTTGGCTTGGGGGAGGGGAGCGGAGTCTTTGTCCAGGAGGATGAGGAGGGGGCTTAGAGTAAGCGAACAACAGTTTCCATGGAAACAAGAGCCAGTCACTAGGCACAGGAGCTGAGAACCTATCTCTAGAATCTGGGAATGGGAAGGGAGAGAAAGGGGTAGATTTTCCCGTTGGAATTTTCAGCTCCTCCGTTGAATCCTGGCCTGCTCCCAGAGCTGTTCCGAACTTAGCATCTCTCAAGGGCACAGAGGTCCTCAGTCTGGACCCCAGGGCTCAGGGTGGGAGTTCCCTGCCCTCTTCCTGGGGAGTCCCTACCTTCCCCCCATCCCCCAGAACTCCAACAAATCCAAGTGGAAGCCTGGTCTGATCCCCAGGGAGGGAAACTGATCTTGGCACCTGAAGGGGACAAAAGCACCATTCGGAGGGAGGGAGGGGGGGGGAGGGAGGGAGGGAGGGGGTTGGCACAAGCTTTCATGCTGACCTGCAGGCCCTTCCTTCCATGCACATTCACCCCTACAGGGGCTAGAACACCTCCAAGCTTGCTTGGTACCAAAGGCTACTAGGACCTGGGCCTTATAGTCAGGAACCTCACAGCCTATGCTCTTGAGGCCCAAACGGGGTATGGGAGGGACTGGGAGCTTCGGGGGTCTTGCAGGAGAGCGGTATATGGGATTGTGGTGAGAATGGCCCAGTGTGCCAGGTACAGCACCGGGAAGGGCTGGGGTTTCTGAGGATATGGAGGCAGAAGAGGGATGCTGGGAGAGTTTGGGAGTATTGTGGGGTCACAGGAGACTGGGAGGTATTGCTGGGTGGGGAGGAGTCCCAGTCCCCCACCCCCTCTCAGGGACTTGGTCCTCACTCTGCCTTTCCCTCTTGCCCAGGTGAGCACTGTGAGGTGAGTGCCCGCTCAGGCCGCTGCAGCCCAGGTGTCTGCAAGAACGGGGGCACCTGTGTCAACCTGCTGGTAGGCGGCTTCAAGTGCGACTGCCCATCTGGAGACTTCGAGAAGCCCTACTGCCAGGTGACCACACGCAGCTTCCCTGCTCGCTCCTTCATCACCTTCCGTGGCCTGCGCCAGCGCTTCCACTTCACCCTGGCCCTCTCGTGAGTGGCTGGGCCTGGGGGGGTGATGGGCAGGCAGTGAAAGTGCTCGGAGCAGGTTGTTGGCAGAACCAGGCCTGTGCTCTTGGAGTTGCCTGTGCATTTTGCCAGCAGACCTTCCTCACCCACCAGGGTCCATCTATCACTCTCCCCCCAGCCCTCAAGGGTGGGGAACCAGGATGCCAAGGTTCTGGTTCTGGCTCTGGTTTGGGCTCATCTTCCACAGTTTTGCCCCATGGTCTATGTCCTTGGCCAAGGTGTCAGCCCCCTGGATGGTACTGAGTAGGATCCAGGGCTAGTTGGATGGCAGGGGTGCTGGCATCCCAGTGGGTGCCCCATTCCCTGCCCCTGTCCCCAACTCCCACACAGGTTTGCCACCAAGGAGCGTGATGGGCTACTGCTGTACAACGGGCGCTTCAATGAGAAGCATGACTTTGTGGCCCTCGAGGTGATCCAGGAGCAGGTCCAGCTTACCTTCTCTGCAGGTGACCTGCTTGCCCTGGGTCCTTGCCCATCTCCCAGAGACCTCATGCCTCTCGGCCCCTGACCCCAAGTCAAACCTAAGCCCAGGACCAAGTATGAGCAATCCCTTCCCATTCCCAGCCCTCAGTTGGTGTCCCAGCTCACCTGGGTTCTTTCCGTAGGGGAGTCGACCACCACTGTGTCCCCATTTGTGCCCGGAGGGGTGAGTGATGGCCAGTGGCACACAGTACAGCTGAAGTACTACAATAAGGTGGGTGTGCGAGGAGGTCAGGGAGTTGGAGGGAGTTCTGTCCTTGGTTCAGGTGCTCATCCAGACCTGGGTGGCACTGCCTCTAGGGGGTGGGTCATGGCACTTCTGGCTGAAAGAGAGTGAGGGGGTGGGCATTTGCCACCTTGCTGGGGCATTTCCATTCCAGTGGGTAGTGCTAGATGCTCCCTGTTCCATTAGGCTGGCCAAATGCAAATGGACATTGACTTAAGCTCATAAGTCAGGTGTGTGCACACATATGGACACAAAGGGATGTCGGTGTGTGCTGGTCTTTGTGCCTGGCCCATGAACCTAGTGGGCTCCTTGCCCATTCTTTGCCTTCTCTGCCCTTCCCCATCCACAGCCACTGTTGGGCCAGACAGGGCTCCCCCAGGGCCCATCAGAGCAGAAGGTGGCTGTGGTGACCGTGGATGGCTGCGACACAGGGGTGGCCCTGCGCTTTGGAGCTGTGCTGGGCAACTACTCCTGTGCTGCCCAGGGTACCCAAGGTGGCAGCAAGAAGTAAGCAGGGGAGAGAGCCAGGTGCCGGGGTGAGGGGGCCCTGAAATGGGAACCAGTCCAGATGGGGGCCTGCCCTCACCTTGCTTCCCCAGCCTGCTCAGCCCTCTGTGGGTGGGAGCAGGCAAGATTGGGGGGTTAGAGCAGAGCCTTGTGGATTGGTGTGGAGAGGGGGCGGGTATGAGGTGAGAACAGCTCTAGGGTGGGTGTGCCTCCCCTCCCCCTGGCACGGCTCTGTCTGTGGGTCCCCTTGGACACTGACGCCCTTCCTCTATGTGACCTGGTAGCAGGGTGTGGGGAGAAGGAAGAGCCACAAGCTGCCCATTCTACTTCACGTCACCACCACCGTTGTCACTCCCCCAGGTCTCTGGATCTGACAGGGCCCCTGCTTCTGGGAGGGGTGCCCGACCTGCCTGAGAGCTTCCCGGTCCGGACGCGGCACTTCGTGGGCTGCATGAGGAACCTGCAGGTGGACAGCCGGCATGTGGACATGGCCGACTTCATCGCTAACAATGGCACCGTGCCTGGTATGGGAGTCTGGAGTGGGGCAAGGCCAGGAGCCCCATGCACAGAAGAGGGGCAATACCTGGTCAGGGGATACCTGCATGTGGGGTCTCAAAGCCCCTCCAGCCACTGCCCCAGAACCCCCACCTGAACCCCCTGCTTTCCACCCCAGGCTGCCTTGCCAAGAAGAACGTGTGCGACAGCAACACTTGCCACAACGGGGGCACCTGCGTGAACCAATGGGATACATTCAGCTGCGAGTGCCCTCTGGGCTTCGGGGGCAAAAGTTGTGCCCAGGGTAGGAGGAGAGGCCGAGGCCCAGGACCTGTCAACAGTGCTGGGAGCCCTGGCAGGGAAAGGCACAGGGCAGGGCCCAGCTGAGCTGGGCTGTGGGTGGAAAAGCGTGTCTAGGCAGAGCCCTGAGAGGGTAACACAGGAGACAAAGGACCCAGTGATAGACAGGCTTGGGCACAGTGTGGGGCGGGCCCAGGGAAGGTTAGTGCTCTGGAGGGCGGGGCTGGTGAGGGCGCGGGCGCTAGGAGAGGCGGTGCTCTGCCTCCCACGTAGCTGAAGCTGCCACCACTGAGCATCATATCTCCTGAGGCACTCGGCTGCTCTGCCCTTCAGTCTGCCTTTATCTGCCTCCCCAGAAATGGCTAACCCACAGCGCTACCTGGGAAGTAGCCTGGTGGCCTGGCATGGCCTCTCGCTGCCCATCTCCCAGCCCTGGCACCTCAGCCTCATGTTCCGTACACGCCAGGCCGACGGTGTCCTGCTGCAGGCTGTCACCAGGGGGCGAAGCACAATCACCCTGCAGGTGATGCACAGAGGGGTAGGGGAAAGTGGACCCTGGCTAGGGCTGCTGCAGCTCCAGGGGTGGTCAGAGATATCCCTGCAGGGTCTTTCCTGGAAATGAAAAGGCAGATGGATAGGCTTGGTGGGTCACTGCTGCCATCTACTGGGCCTGAAAGAAATAACACCTTGTCCTCTCCGGCCTCAGAGGGGCAGCAAGATGGGTTTGGTGGTCCAGGAAGGGGGACAGTGGGCTGGAAGAAGAGCCAGTTAAGGTGGTCTGATGACCCTCTTTTCTTTCCTCCCGATGCCAGCTGCGGGAGGGCCACGTGGTGCTGAGTGTGGAAGGTACGGGGCTCCAGGCCTCCTCTCTCCGCCTGGAGCCAGGCCGGGCCAATGACGGTGACTGGCACCATGCACAGCTGGCACTCGGGGCCAGTGGGGGCCCTGGCCATGCCATCCTGTCCTTTGACTATGGGCAGCAGCGGGTAGAGGGAAACCTGGGCCCCCGGCTACACGGGCTGCACCTGAGCAACATTACAGTGGGAGGAGTGCCTGGGACAGCCGGTGGTGTGGCCCGAGGCTTCCGAGGCTGTTTGCAGGTGAGCACCCTCCCCAGCCTTCCCAGCCCAACACCACCATCTTGGTGGCCTGCTTCACAGAGGGCCTACACTGCCCCTGTCCTTCCCAGGGTGTGCGGGTGAGCGAGACACCCAAGGGTGTTAGCAATCTGGATCCTAGCCGCGGGGAAAGCATCAATGTGGAGCCGGGCTGTAGTCTGCCAGATCCCTGTGACTCGAACCCGTGTCCCACCAACAGCTATTGCAGCGATGACTGGGACAGCTATTCCTGCAGCTGTGATCCAGGTGAGCCAGGGATCCAGGGAAATGGGGCAGGTTAGTAGGTGCCTGAGGTCTCACTCTGGCTCTGCTGTGTGACCTGGGGCCAATCACATCACATCTCTGAGCCTCATCTCCACTACAAAGCCATAGCCAGCTGGTACGGTGCTCACAGTGGAAGGAGGTGGGTGAATGTAGGTTTGAAGAAAGTGCTGGGGTAGGATGGGAACTGAGCCTCTCCCGTCGTTCTGGTCCCAGGTTACTATGGTGACAACTGTACTAATGTGTGTGACCTGAACCCATGTGAGCACCAGTCCACGTGTACCCGAAAGCCCAGTGCCCCCCATGGCTACACCTGCGAGTGTCTCCAAAATTACCTTGGGCCGTACTGTGAGACCAGGTAAGTGGACACAGTAGCAGGGCCCAGTGGCTACTGCCTATCTCTGGTGTCTCCTTCAGAGCACCGAGAACCTTGCTAAGTGGCAGCCATGGTCAGAAGGGCCACACAAGGCCATACCAGGCAAGGATGTCAGAGGGAGCTCATGCCTACCTCGGCCCCTCTTTGCAGGATTGACCAGCCTTGCCCCCGAGGCTGGTGGGGACACCCCACGTGCGGCCCATGCAACTGTGATGTCAGCAAAGGCTTCGACCCAGACTGCAACAAGACAAGCGGCGAGTGCCACTGCAAGGTGACAACTCTGACCTAGGCCTTGACCTCTGTTCTACACTTCCTGGGCCCTTGAGGGGGCTGTGGGCAAATACTTCTTGCAGAGATGGGATGGGCAAGTGGATTCTTTGTCCTCATGTGTCTGGGAGGTTTGGGGACCCGGGACCAATAATTAACTGGTGAGTTCTGGGCCAGCTGGACTGGTTATTTGCTGCCTGTTCTGACTGGTTGGTGTCTCACTGATGGGCTAAACTCCCAATTATTGCCAGTTGTTAAATGTTTATGAAGACACTCTTGGCGGGGAACCTGAGGACAGGGAACCTCTCTCCAGAGGGGCCACAGCTGGAAGGATCCATGAGCATCCAGGGAAGAGCCTGAGCCAGTAACCCTCTCTCCCCTCCTTCCCAGGAGAACCACTACCGGCCCCCTGGCAGCCCCACCTGCCTCCTGTGTGACTGCTACCCCACAGGCTCCTTGTCCCGAGTCTGTGACTCTGAGGACGGCCAGTGTCCATGCAAGCCAGGCGTCATTGGGCGCCAGTGCGACCGCTGTGACAACCCTTTTGCTGAGGTCACCACCAATGGCTGTGAAGGTGAGGCTCCCTTGATGGGTGGGTGGCCCTTCCCACTGTGTGCCAGGTCCTGGTGTCCCAGGGATGCCAGGAGCAGGCCCTGGTGGTAGATCTGAGGATGCTGAGGGAGGGCTGGGCAGAGTTACAGGGGGAGACCTGCTTCCAGGTGACCGTGTGTGCTTCCCTGCAGTGAATTATGACAGCTGCCCACGGGCCATTGAGGCTGGGATCTGGTGGCCCCGTACCCGCTTTGGGCTGCCTGCTGCTGCCCCCTGCCCCAGAGGCTCCTTTGGTAGGTGCTGGAGGCCTAGAATGTGGTATGGAGGACTTCGCCTCTCATGGGTGGGGTGGGGACGGAAAACCCCTTGCTGTAGATCCTGGGACCCCCTTTCTGGCCTCTAGGCCCTGGAGATTCCATGTCCTATTCTTCCCCGGATCATGGTTCCTTTGTTTCCAAGGGTGCCCAGATGAAGAGCGCCTACATCTTGGATTCTTAACAAAAGTGCTGAGAGACCTGCAGTGTGCCCCACAGGGCTGGGTGCTGGGATTCAAAGATGAGTCCCACAGTGTTCTCAGCCGGAACTCATCAGCTGTTTTTGGAGTTTTACCACTAGACAAATAGTCTCAGGAGGAGTGGATGTTGGGTGCTGTCCCAGGGGACCCAGCCCAGGTGGGGGTTGGTGCTTTTCCTCGGATTGATGATGAACAGAGTTCTCAAGCAGAGTGGCCAAGAGCAGAAGTTGGTGGCTGGAGAGGGACAGCGACACTGGGGCGGTGGGGCTCAAGGAGGCCATGCACCCATATTCCTGTAGCCCTTGTTTGAGCTGATCTGACAGAGGCTTTGGCTTTAGTGTTCTGCACACCTGTCTTTCCATTTCTACCTGGGCTACAGGAGGGCAGGGCCCTGTTTGCCTGTGTTCTGTCTCTAGCCCATGAGATTTTAGTAGAACTCCTGTGGTCTCTCCCTGAGGCAGCCCTCTTGGCTTCCTTCCTCCAGGGACTGCTGTGCGCCACTGTGATGAGCACAGGGGGTGGCTGCCCCCAAACCTCTTCAACTGCACGTCAGTCACCTTCTCAGAGCTGAAGGGCTTTGTAAGTGAACCTCTCCATCCCCATCTCCTCTCTCCTCTTCCCCCCGCCCAGTCTCACTTGGCCCACCCAACTTTGAGAAATGGATTCTGGAATTCCAGCCCCTGCCTCCTGAGGCCCCCACTTGGAGAAGCCATTTCTTCCCTTTGCTGAGGCCCCTCTACTCTAGTTCTGCCCTCTTGGTACCTCACTGCCACCCTCCTACGCTGACCCCCTGCCCTCCCCTCCCTTCTGGCTCCATCCTAGGCTGAGCGGCTGCAGCGGAATGAGTCAGGCCTGGACTCTGGGCGCTCCCAGCGGCTGGCCCTGCTTCTGCGCAATGCCACACAGCACACAGCTGGCTACTTCGGCAGTGACGTCAAGGTGGCCTACCAGCTGGCCACACGGCTGCTGGCTCATGAGAGCGCCCAGCGGGGCTTTGGGCTGTCGGCCACACAGGATGTGCATTTCACTGAGGTGGGGCTCAGAGGGCACAGGGGTGCCTAACAGTTAGGTGGGGTCTCAGTGAGTGAGTCCGCTCCTGACAACCTGAGGGCAGGGTCAGGAGTGCTCCCCACCCCTGCCTTTGGGCAGCTCACAGCTGGCATGAGACCTCCATGAGATCTCCTGGGCCGTGGCTCCACATGTGGGTGACTTAGAACACCTTTTCCCAATGCTTTTCGTAGCAGGGTGCCCATAAAAAGAACATTTGTATTGCGGCTTGGTCTGACCAGGCTTCTCTGCCCACAGTGTCAGGGCGGGGAGGAATCGGCGTGTAGTACATTGAATGGGCCCAGGTGCACAGCCTGGTCATGGGGATGAGAGGTGTGGGACTGCTGGCATAGCCCACCGTGACCATACCTGCCCCCAGAATCTGCTGCGGGTGGGCAGCGCCCTCCTGGATGCAGCCAACAAGCGGCACTGGGAGCTGATCCAGCAGACGGAGGGCGGCACAGCCTGGCTGCTCCAGCACTATGAGGCCTACGCGAGTGCCCTGGCCCAAAACATGCGGCACACCTACCTCAGCCCCTTCACCATTGTCACGCCCAACATCGGTGAGACTGCTGCCCGAGGCAGGGAAGGGTTTATGGGGAGAGTCCCTGCAAGGGTTGGCTGTATTAGGACCCTGCCTGCACCCCCGCCCCCCCCCCCCGTGGTCTGACCTGCCACCCCTCCCTAGTCATCTCCGTAGTTCGCCTGGACAAGGGGAACTTCGCTGGGGCCAAGCTGCCCCGCTATGAGGCGCTGAGGGGGGAGCGGCCCCCGGACCTTGAGACAACGGTCATTCTGCCTGAGTCTGTCTTCAGAGGTCAGTGGGGGCCTACGGGTGGGTCAGGGGCCAGGGTGGGGTGTCCTTGCGGTGCCCGGCTGAGTAGACAGTGTTCCTCTCCCAGAAGCACCCGCCATGGTCAGGCCTGCGGGCCCCGGAGAGGCCCAGGAGCCAGAGGAGCTGGCACGGCGTCAGCGGCGGCACCCAGAGCTGAGCCAGGGTGAGGCCGTGGCCAGTGTCATCATCTATCGCACACTGGCCGGGCTGCTGCCCCATAACTATGACCCTGACAAGCGCAGTCTGAGGTAAGCATTTGGGGACACAAGGAGTAGGAGGGGATGGGGGTTGGGGTGTGGGTGAGTGCTGAGGTATAGAGCAGGACTAGGGGTTGGGGGCGTCTCAGTGATGAGGGGTGCCCCCCCTTCACATAACTACAGTGGTGATTGTGTGCCTGCTTGCCACCCCCATCAGGGTTCCCAAACGCCCCATCATCAATACGCCTGTGGTGAGCATCAGCGTCCATGACGACGAAGAGCTTCTGCCCCGAGCCCTGGACAAGCCGGTCACGGTGCAGTTCCGGCTGCTGGAGACGGAGGAGCGGACCAAGCCCATCTGCGTCTTCTGGAACCATTCGATCCTGTGAGCCTGCAGTGCCCTACCCCCTGAGGCTTTGGGCCCCTAGGCACCCCATCCTCCTGGTTCCTGACCCTGCCTCCCTCCTGCAGGGTCAGTGGTACAGGCGGCTGGTCAGCCCGAGGCTGCGAAGTCGTCTTCCGCAACGAGAGCCACGTCAGCTGCCAGTGCAACCACATGACGAGCTTCGCTGTGCTCATGGACGTGTCCCGACGGGAGGTTGGACCCTGGGGTGCCTGCAGAGCCGGGGCTAGGGGCCCAGGGCACTGTGCTGGGTGCTCAGGCCCTGCTCTTCCTAATTCCCCTGGCCCCTTGCCTCCCACCCTGTAGAATGGGGAGATCCTGCCGTTGAAGACACTAACATACGTGGCCCTAGGGGTCACCTTGGCTGCCCTGCTGCTCACTTTCCTCTTCCTCACTCTCCTGCGTGCCCTGCGCTCCAACCAGCACGGCATCCGACGGAACCTGACTGCCGCCCTGGGCCTGGCTCAGCTGGTCTTCCTCCTGGGAATCAACCAGGCTGACCTTCCTGTAAGATGTCCCTTCTCACCCAGCTTCCAGCAATCTCAGTTCCCAGGCTCCCTATGAGCCCTCCCCACCCAACTCTCAACCCTGCTCCTGCAGCAGTAACTGATAGGGAGCCCAGCCCGGGACCTGGCCCGCAGTTTCCCCTTCTCTAGCTCCCCTTACTTCCCCAGCACCCCAGAAGCACCTTCCTCTTGCCCAGACCCTCCCACCCCCACACCCTCCCAATACCCAGGCCCTCGCCCTCTGTGGAAGCCACACTCTGGGGGTGCCTGGCTGCTGACTGGCTGGGGCCCTCAGTTCACTTGTACAGTTATTGCCATCCTGCTGCACTTCCTGTTCCTCTGCACCTTCTCCTGGGCTCTGCTGGAGGCCTTGCACTTGTACCGGGCGCTCACTGAGGTGCGCGACGTCAACGCGGGCCCCATGCGCTTCTACTACATGCTGGGCTGGGGTGTGCCCGCCTTCATCACAGGTACCCACCCCATTCTGGGCCTTGAGGTTCCACATCCCCTCATAGGCCACTGTCATGCCACATTCTCCCCACCCGTGTCCCAGGGCCAGAGGCCCCACATCCCAATGCCCCATGCCAGGTTCTCCATAGGTGTCCTTCTGATTGAACCCAGCCCCTGAAGCCCCCACCCAGGGGATGGTTCCCTGTTCTGGAGAGGACTGCATGGACAGATGGTGCAGTCATTTTCTGTGCCTGGCCCTGTGAGCCCACTTCGCCACCTCACTGATTCCCAGTGCTGACCCTCCTTTCCCTGCTGCTGTCACCGTGCTCCCAGGTCTAGCCGTGGGCCTGGACCCCGAAGGCTATGGGAACCCCGATTTCTGCTGGCTCTCCATCTACGATACCCTCATCTGGAGTTTCGCTGGCCCTGTGGCCTTCGCTGTCTCGGTAAGTGCTGGAAAGTGGGCTGGGGGGTGAGTGGGTCCTCGGGATCCTCGTTAGGAACAGCTGAGGCTTCCCCTGTGGGGTGGAAGCTGTCTGTCCCCTGATGATCCCCCTCATGCCTCCCCTATCCCTGCTAGATGAGTGTCTTCCTCTACATCCTGGCGGCCCGGGCCTCCTGTGCTGCCCATCGGCAGGGCTTTGAGAAGAAGGGCCCTGTGTGAGTACAGGGTGTGGGTGCCTGGGCAGCGGATGGGCAGCGGATGGGCAGCGGTGTGGGAGGCCTCATGGCCCCACTCACGGCCCGCCCCTCCCCCCAGCTCGGGCCTGAGGCCCTCCTTCGCTGTCCTGCTGCTGCTGAGTGCCGCGTGGCTGCTGGCACTGCTCTCGGTCAACAGTGACACCCTCCTCTTCCACTACCTCTTTGCTGCCTGCAATTGCATCCAGGTACCCACCCCAGCCCATGCCTGTGGGAGCCCCGTGGAGACAGGAGGGGAAGTGTGGCTGTGGGTGCTGCAGTAAACACTGAGCTGCTGCCTCCTGCCTTCCAGGGCTCCTTCATCTTCCTCTCCTACGTGGTGCTTAGCAAGGAGGTCCGGAAAGCACTCAAGTTTGCCTGCAGCCGTAAGCCCAGCCCTGACCCTGCTCTGACCACCAAGTCTACCCTGACCTCGGTGAGGGGACGAGGGCTCAGGGAGGTGGAGGGGTATTGAGGGGCCAGGGGAGAGGCGAGAGGCCCAAGGAGCCTGTTTTCTGTGCTTTGGCCCCACTTTTCCTCCATCCTTACATCCTTTCCTGGAAGGAGGAAGGGCCAGGGCAGTGGTATGTGTGGCCTGGGGAGAGGGGGACCTGAGGGATGGGGAGGAGGGTTTTGACTTGGGAGAGATGGGCATGGAGCTTGGAAGAATGAAGTGAGGAAGTAGCCAAGACAGGTAATCAGGTCATGAATGCCCAATACCTGAGAATCCCCTGGGACTCCTGGTAAATTTTCTGTGTCTCCCAGGATGCTCCCAGGAGACAGTTCCTGGTGCCATCTTTTACCAACAAGCCCTTATACAGCCGAGTCCAGGGCACTTGGAGTGCATAGGACTGGCACAGCTATGGCACCACTCAGCCCTGCGATGGGGGACAGCAGAGATGTGGGGCCTCTCTCTTCCTGCCCTGGGGGTGTGGGAGGCAGAACTTAGGGCAGGTTCCCCCCCGCTCTTCCACCTCAAGCCTAGAACCACCTCATGATGCTCCTCCACTTATGGACCTCTCTGTTCCCTGCCTAGTCCTACAATTGCCCCAGCCCGTATGCAGATGGGCGGCTATACCAGCCCTACGGAGACTCAGCTGGCTCTTTGCACAGTGCCAGCCGCTCGGGCAAGAGTCAGCCCAGCTATATCCCCTTCTTGCTGAGGTGAGCCCTGGTGATGGGAGGGCCAGGGAAGGGAGAAGAGCACTGTGCATGCAAGAGCCAGGCCATCCAGCTGCTGGGAGGGCACACTGTGGCTGACACCATTGGCACTTTCGTCAGAAGCAGTAAGGGACACAGGGCAGGAACTGGAAAACCCAGGAGAATGGGACACTGGGCAAGGAGCCAGGCTGACCCCTCTAGCATGATCTTGTCTTCTTAGGGAGGAGTCCACACTGAACCCTGGTCCGGGGCCCCCTGGCCTGGGGGACCCAAGCAGCCTATTCCTGGAAGGTCAAGACCAGCAGCATGGTGAGGCCGGTGCCCCTGATGGCTAGTTGGGGGTGGTGGTGCAGCTGCCTGGGTTTTGCTGAGAGTGAGCAGAGGCAGGTGGGCCAGTTGTGATCTCCCTCCTACCTCCCAGATCCTGACACAGACTCAGACAGTGACCTGTCCCTGGAAGATGACCAGAGTGGCTCCTATGCCTCTACCCACTCGTCCGACAGCGAGGAGGAGGAAGAGGAGGAGGCGGCGGTCGCCTTCCCCGGAGAGCCGGGCTGGGACAGCCTGCTGGGGCCCGGGGCTGAGAGACTGCCCCTGCACAGCACACCCAAGGGTGGGCCAGCTCCAGGGCTGTGGCCTTTGGGGACAATTGGAGGGCAAAGGGCCTAGGAACCCTGGGAGGCAGCGCGAGGCTGGTGACTCTCTTAGCTGCCTATCTTCTCTGGGACTCATTTACTTCCTTCCTCCACCAGATGTGGGCCCGGGGCCCGGAAAGGTCCCCTGGCCAGACTTTGGGATCACAGCAAAGGAGAATGGGGGCAATGGGGCCTCTGAGGAGCGGCCTCGGGAGAATGGAGATGCCCTGCCTTGGGAGGGGTCCCTGGGCCCCCTTCCAGGCCTTTCTGCCCAACCTCACAAAGGTGAGTGGGCAACCTCACACCTCAACTTGCCCTGTGGCCGGTGGGGCTCCAGGGCAGCCCCATGCTCCCACCCCACCTGCTTCTCATGGCACCTGTACCCCTGGCTCACAGGCATCCTCAAGAAGAAGTGTCTGCCCACCATCAGCGAGAAGAGCAGCCTCCTACGGCTACCCCTGGAGCAGGGCACGGCGTCTTCTCGGGGCTCCTCAGCCAGCGAGGGCAGCCGGGCAGGGCCCCCTCCCCGCCCACCACCCCGACAGAGTCTCCAGGAGCAGCTGAACGGGGTCATGCCCATCGCCATGAGCATCAAGGCGGGCACGGTGGATGAGGACTCCTCAGGCTCCGAGTGAGTGTGGCCGGGGGAGCGGGACAGGGTGCAGAGGCCCCGGCTGGGCTCAGCTGCCTCCTGGCCTCCCCAGCCTGCTCTGGTTGGCAGCCAGAGGACGAGCGGGCGGAGTGTGGCCCAGCTCCCTCACTGCGACATGCCCACAACCCACAGCGCCACGTGGGGTCAGCCCAACCTGGCATCCTGGCATCGGGCAAAGTGAGGGAGGGTGGGGAGCTGGGGTTGCTTTTCTGTTTCCTTCTTCTGGTGGAAGCTTTTCGCTGTCTCCTCTGTTCCTCTGTTCCAACTAATCCTCTGTCTGCCTTTTCTGTCACTTTCCTTTCCTGCCTCTCCAGATTTCTCTTCTTTAACTTCCTGCATTAACCCTGGGCCGGTGGTTCCTACACCCTGAGGCTCCCTTGCCTTCCCCAGCGGCACTCATGCCCCCACTCCTGTCTTGTGCTTTATCCTGACCCCGCTCCCCGCCGCCTGCCCGCCTGCCCGCAGCAGCGATGAAACGTCCATCTGAGGAGCCTGGGCCTTGCTGGGAGGGGCACCCACCCCACCCAAGGCCATCTAGTGCCAACTCCTTCCCCCACCATCCCCCTCACTGCACTTTGGACCCCCCGGGGCCAACATCTCCAAGACAAAGTTTTTCAGAAAAGAGGAAAAAAAAAGAATTTAAAAAAGGATCTCCACTCTTCATGACTTCAGGGATTAATTTTTTTTATATGCTGGAAACTGACTCCCCATTCCCTTCCCAAAGAGGATAGGACCTCCCAGGATGCTCCCCAGCCTCTCCTCGGTTTCCCATCTGCTGTGCCTCTGGGAGGAGAGGGACTCTTGGGGGGCCTGCCCCTCATTTGCCATCACCAAAAGGAAAGGACAAAGCCACATGAACCGAGGGCGCCGCACCCTGCGGGCTGCCCTGGGCGGGCCTCTGTATGGCGAGGGCATCAGTGCAGAGGGAGCGCCTCACCCCGCCTGTGCCACCCCTCCCAGGAACTGAAGAAGCCCCGTCCGGAGAGGGGGCAGAAGGACTCAGTGCCCCCGGACCCCCAAATGCTGCATGAACACATTTTGAGGGGAACCCGTGCCCCGGGCGGCGGCCGGGCCACCCCAGTTCCTCTCCTTTTCCTGGACTCCCGCCATGTGCTGCAGCCCAGGTGTTTGCTCAGTTTGCTGACCCAAAAGTGCTTCATTTCCCTGCCTGACCCGCACGTGGGGAAGGCCAGTCATGTTAAGTTGCGCTTCTTTGCTGTTGTGTGGGTGGGACGGGAAGAGTAAATATAGTGCTGGCTCAGTTGCTCCCAGCCCCGGTCACAAGTCTGGGTTTGGGGTCCACTCACCCACCCCCCAAGATCAGACAGACCACCCCACTTTCTGACCTGCTCTGGCCTCTGAGACATGTTCTATTTTTAACCCCTTTTGGGAATTGGCTCTCTTCTTCAAAGGACCAGGTCCTGTTCCTCTCTCCTTCTCCCCCCACCCCAGCTCCCTGCGAAGAGAGAGTTAATATATAGTTTTTATTTATTTGCTTTTTTGTGTTGGGATGGGTTCGTATTCGGTCCCAGGGGGTCTTATGTGGCTGTTACAGGTTGGGTGTGTACCCAGCAGTCCTGGCATGGGGCCTGAGGCCCTTCCCCTTGCTCCAGGCTGTCACCTCCCTGCCTCTCCTCCCCCCCTCCTCAGTTTTGCCAACTGCTGTTCATTTGACTCACCATTTATGCTAAGCATGTAATCCAGACTTGTCACGGACTTTCCTCTGAAGCAGGTGAAAATGCTCCTGTTGCTCATTTGTAAGGCTGGTCTCTGGCTTCCCTGCCGTGGATTCTCCCCCTGACCCCTCCCCTCAGCAATTCCTGCGAAGGGTTAAAAATTTCACTGGTTTTCACTACTGATGACTTGACTTAAAAAGTACAAAGATGCTGGATGCTAACTTGACACTAACCATCAGATTGTACAGTTTGATTGTTACTGTAAATATCGTAGGGTTTTGTGCTTTTTTTTTTTTTTTTTTTTCATTTTCCCATACTACTGAATAAACTAGTTCTGTGCGGGTTGAGCACTGTCATCATTGCTTCTGGGTGGTGCCCCATCCTTCCAGAGGGAGAGAGGCCTGGCCTCTGGAAAACAAGACCAGGCAGGACCCGGAGGTCAGGGGACTCAGATAACAAGGGTCCGGTGTGAGCTAGACTCTCTACCGACATCCCAGCAGTGCTCCCCAAATAGCCTCATCAGCGCAGAGTCCATGTCCTGGCATTTCCAAGGAAGATGTGGCAGGAAAGTATCATTTTCATGAAAATGGACTTGTGTAGCTGGAGAGGAGGCTGCATAGAGCAGGCAGGTTTCCAGCCAAACCCCTTAGGGCTTGTATCCTGTGGGCAGAATTCAGAAGGGGGGGCTGAGTTGAGAATCTCAAGGTGCTCAGTGACTGGTTACCTCCTAACTCCACTTCTCTGGGCCAATTTGTGTTTTTTTCCCAATGGAAATGAAGCAACTACTCATACTCCAAGCCAACTATGTCCTCTACAACATTACTTCTATGCCCAAGTTTTGTGTTTGTTTCAAAGGTCTGTTCAACAAACTAGGTAGGGAGTTAACATGAGGGCAGTTGAGGGTAGTGATTAAGAACACAAACTCAGGCCCTGGCTGGGTAGCTCAGTTGGTTAGAGCATCGTCCCGATATGCCAATGTTGTGGGTTCGCTCTCCAGTTGGGGCACATACAAGAAGCAACTAATGAATGCATGGATGGGTGGAACATCAGATCGATGTTTCTCTAAAGTCAATAAATAAAAATTGGGAGAAATAGAACACAAATCCAGGAACTAGATTGAGTGACCTCATCTCTCTGGGCCTTAGTTTTTCCGCCTGCACAATGAGGAGGAGAACATCCGCCTAATTGAGCTTTTTTGAGAATTAAGTGAGTTAATAATACATGTAAAGTGCGTAGAACAGTTTACAATGCATAGCAAGTAAGAGGCCAATAAATGTTGGCTTCCCTTGTTGCTACTGGGTGGGGCCGGGGTGGAGGCATAAAGAGAAAAATAGAAAGCCAGACCAAAGGGAAGGACGCAAGCAGGCAGCTGAACAAGATGGACTGCTGTGGCAGGCAGGCCTCCTCCCTCGCTGCACGTTGTTGCTTAAGCAGGTTTGGAGTAGATGGGGGCAACTGTGGGTGTAAAACTATGACTGACCAAGAAGGCCCAAGAAACATGCCTTGTCCTCTCTGGCCACCAGGTGGCAACAGGACATGGATTTGCTGCTCCTTTTGCTTCTAGGGACCCACCAGGCCACACCTACCATCTGCTGGCCACACCTATTTGTGTGCCTAGGCTTGCCAACCTCCCAGTGTTTCCATCAGAGCAGGTAGTGAGGAAAAGGGCCCCGTTAGACACCAGTGCAGGACCCAGCTGCGAAACACACGTGTTCTTGTCTCTGCCAAATTTCCCCAGAGTCAAATACTCAGTGTGTCTCCATACCTCCTCCCCCAACTCAATTCTTGGAATCCCAGAGCTCCAAGAGTTGCTGCAAGAGACTGAGGGAAAGGTGACTGTCTAGGCAGCTGTCCCTGTGATATAGGTGAAGATGTGAAATGAACCTGAAGATCAGCCATAAAAAAGAAGAAAGCAATGGAGGACCCCCCTGGCCTGGGAACAGAGGAAGGGCATTTAAGTATCTAAGTACGGCGCTTATGGACATATAAGGTGAGATGGGCACCAGCTGGCATCCACTTCCTCTGCCCAGTTGCCTGCTGGCTTCCTTAAGTCACAGCCTGGCCTTCAAGGAGGGACATTCTCTTGCCATGAAAAGAAACCCAAGTTTAAGATATAAATAATACTTTACCAAGACCTTGGCTTGACATCCTCACATACTGTGAATTAAGCTATATTTAACTTGATCTGAACCTTTTAATAACATTCAAACCCTGGGAAAAGGCAGCCTGTTCCCATTTAACGCCAACAAGGGGGTAGTTACAGCCTGATTAGCTGGAATCTCGAGGCCCTAGGGCCTATTCAGGCTCCTCTGCCTGGGAAGCCCATCGGGCTCCCTCATTGGAATTACATAGGCGTTCAATCCAAAATTGTTAGAAACTGGAACAGGATTTACTTGCACATATACAGAGAATATAAAAATACATTCATTTTATTTTAGAAAAACATAGGCCAAATGAATAAGCTTATCGTAAACTGGCCTGTTAAGGTTCACAGAATTCATAGGAGGCCAGGTGCCTGCCTCTGCTTCTCCAAACAGGCCACAGTCCAGGAGAGGATGTGATTCAGGAGGACTGCTCCTGGGAGAACACGAAGGTCAGTTACGGAGGCCATTCATTCACATGTAAATGCCCAGTGAACCACTGCCTGGGAAGATCAAACGCTGTAGAGATGAACACAGGAGCTGGGGTGGGTAAGGACAACACACTCTCCTGCGTTTCTCATCTGTGTTAATTTCACTGCTGGGAGGTGACCTCTTTTCCCTAATCTTTCAATCCAGAGAGTATGAATCCCCTCCAGCTTAACCCTAATCCACCCCATCTCCCTGGGGCACCAGCCCCGGTGGCATCATCTCTTCCTTTTGCCCTCCGCAGTAGTCAGGAACTGCCTCCAATGAGAGGGCTTGGGAGGCCAGAGAGGTGAGTCCAGGCAGTGACTGTAGTGGTTTGCTACTGAATTCTTGCTTGCTGTCTTCATTTCTTTATCTAAAGAGACACAAGGAGGAACTGCTTTATTGCCCTTCTTCCTCAAGCCCATGCTATCCAGCTGAGTTCAAGTTCCGCAGGAAGAAATGGGACACCCCAACTTCCAGGCTCCCCTCCTCTTCCCCATCTTGCCACACAGGATTCAGGGCTGATGTGCCTAACAGCTCAGAAGCCCAGATGACAGGGGAGAGTGACAGCGCCTTGACCAGCCTTACCTGGTAGGTCCTGGGACTGCAACTTTCCTGGGGGGCTGCAGATTGCTGCGAGTGGTACCAGGAAGATTTGGTCGCTGGGAAACAGGAACTTGATGGGGGTTAACACAAGAAATGAGTTAGCAGAAAGTTCAAGTGACCTTCTCACAAAGATAAATACTAAATGAACAGGATGAGTTTGGGATTAGTGCTTCCCTCTCACCCAAGGTAAAGGTATTTGAATGGTATTTGAAAACCAAGGTTCAACTTCTTGGTCCAAGCCTACATTCCCTCCTTAACTAACCATCTTCAAACAGAGTTGAAATGAAGATGGAAGAAAGTGGTTCTTGTTACCAGCTCTAGGAGGGTGCAGTCAAGCTGGGCAAGAGTGTTTATTCTTGCTCTTGATTTCTCGTCTTTATGTCCATTCTTCCTTACCTCTGTGCCCTGCAGCGCTTGGTCTTGGAAGTCCTTTCCGAGTTGACGTTGAATCTGAAGCTAGTACACCACCTTTGCTGGGTGGTATACTCCGGCTGGTGAGTGGCACTCGGCTGATAGGCTTGGGGATGGCTGAGGGAACAGGTAGTCGACTGGAAGATTTAACAGCTGTTCCTTGTGGCCGAGACAGGCGTTGAGGGTTGCTGGTAGAAGGCTGTGGGGCCAAGACTGGTCTTACGGGGACAGGTGGGCCTGGTGTAGAGAGTTGAGGTATTTTAGGGTAAGCTCCACAGCCTCCCTACACCCACTCACCCACAGATTTGTTGCCCAGGTCCTCTCACTTGCTGTTGCTCTCCCACTGGGCCCAGCTTTCCCCCGGGTTGGAGGAGTTGATCGGGTTGGAGGAGTTGACCGGATTGGAGGAGTGGACCGGGTTGGAGGAGTGGATCGGGTTGGAGGAGTTGACCGGATTGGAGGAGTTGACCGGGTTGGAGGAGTGGATCGGGTTGGAGGAGTTGACCGGATTGGAGGAGTTGATCGGGTTGGAGGAGTTGATCGGGCAAGGGGAGAAGATGCTGTGCTTTTAGATGTGGGGAACAGATTGCAAGTGGGCGAATCCTGAAACACAAAGAGAGAGAAAAAAACGAGACTAAAATGGAAAAAGAATCTGTTCTGCTGGCTGATTAAAGGATAGAGGTAGAGAGCTGCCTAGATCTTAATAACGAAGGGCAGAAGCTAGCTGCTGACATCATCATCACCAACACCATTTGAGAGCTTATTATAAATGTTACAGAGCTCTGCACAGACACAGTGCAAAGTGCATGGCTTATGATATTTCCTTTAATTCCAACAATTCTATGAGGTAGAATTTCACTATCTCCATTTTACCAACAAGGAAACCCCTTTATGCCTGTATTGTGTCTGGGGTCACACATCCAGCCCAGGCCCTCTAAACTCACCCTCTTCACGATGGGGGTCCTCTTTCCAGATATTGCCCGAAGAGCCCTGACTGACCCCTTCCTATCACTGCTCCGGAGTCGGGGTGTCAGGCTTCCTGGAGAGGGGGTGCTCCTAGCCAAAGGGCTCACAGTGGGTAACAGGTCTCGGACAGGACTGTCCTTCAGCACAAAGGTCTCCCGCCGAGGACTGGGCTTTACCCTGCGAGGCCCCAGGCCCTCGCCTGTCTTCTCCCGCTCCTGCAGGGCACACTGCTCCAGTTGCGTTGCCAGCCTGTTGGCCTCATCGAGGATCTCCTCCAGCTTCTCTGGGCTGAGGCGCCCTAAGCTGAACCTCACACCCTGGGGCGTGGGGGCTACAGCATTTAGGTCACCTCGGTGGGACAGGCCTCGTCGGAGGGGTTTCTCTGGAGTCGCCAACACTGCAGTGTCTTCCTCCTCACGACTGAGATAGAAAACAAACAAGGCACAGTGCCCACAGAGAAGAGAGCAGGAGACTGTGGGAGGGAGACTGGGACACAACAGAGCCCAGGACACAACCCCAAACCCTGTTGCGCATGCTGGCCTCCAGGTGATGAGACACCTGCTTCTATGAGGCCTGATCGGCTGTTAGCATTTACTGACACTGGAAATTATGCCAGATGAAGATGTGGCAAGTCCATTTACCCTTCTTAACACCTTGCAATCTCATTCCAGCTTCTCCCTTCTCCGCCTTGCCCAGTAGTGGCGTCACTGGGGCCCAAGCAAATCAGCCACCAGAAGCCCCACTGCACCCAACCTTGCTAAATTACCAACCCTGGCCCCAGAGGACAAAAATTCAGCAGTAAAGGGTTAGTGACAGATGCATCGTTGGAGGAAAGTAAATAGCATAAAGCGGCTGGTACCTGTCGGATGGTGACAGCCCTCCAAAGTCCAAGGTCTCATCCACTATAAATTTGACATCTGTAGGGGAGGAACGGAGGAATGCCAGTTGTGGGTCCCTAACATGGCTCTCAATCATAGGGTCTCAATCTTCCCTCCAGGATTTCCTTACCTTCCTGCAAATCTCCCATGTTCCAGCCAGCAGGAGCAAGGAGTCAGCTTAGACCTGGAGACAAAGCATACCTTTTTCTCAGGTCTCCATCCTGCCCAAGGCTCCCAGCCAGACAGGCTGAGAGTGCAAGCCAGGGGTTGGGGGTCACGCTGGAGTAAAGCAAGCGTCCCAGGAGTAGCACCTGCCGCGGTTTACTGCCATCACCTCCCGGGAAGGTGCGCGGAGCTTCCCCTGCATGCTTATCGCGCTCCGCAGACGGCCCTCCCGCCCCGCCGCGAGCCGGCCTCTCCGCACTGGGGGCGCTCTACGCGCCCTATCTCCCTCCCAGCCACCGTCCTTTGGACTCTTCCTGTCCCCAAATAACCTTCCCACTTCTCGCAGCACCACACCCACAGCTCACCCTGAATTTTCACTTCCCGCCTCGCGGTACCTCCCGCGGACGGAGCTTTTCTCCCACAACTTAGTCCCGGGAATCAGCTCCGAGGGGGCGGGGCTCCTTTCAAATCTCTCAGGCCCCACCCACTCCGACCACAGGCGCGCAGTGATTGGCGGATCCCTGCCTCCTCAGCCCTGGGGGGGCGGGGCGGAGGTGGGCAGCTGGCCGGAAGTCTGCAGGTGGGGGCGGGGCGGAGAGCGGTTCCAAGAAAGACTCCATCCGGGCGGCTGGAGCGCGGCGGCGGCGGCCGCGAGCGCGCGCGCGCTCCCGGGGGACCTTCACTAGCCCGCAAGTGTGGGTTTCGCGCCCGGTCACCCCGTCTTCTCCGCCGCTTCCTCGTCCTGCCTAGTGGAGCCGGGGGTTGTGGCCCCAGCGACCCGCGGGGTCACCGAACGCCCCTCGCTGCCGTGGGCCCTGAAGCTAACGCTGGGCCTGAGGAAATCCGTTCCCTCGCGCTCAGGCCACAGGCCAGCGCCGCGTTTGCCCGGTTTCCTCAGGGGTGACCTGTCCAAGTCACCGTAGTTGCTAAACACCGATAATTTAGGAATGTCGGGGTTGTCTGAGAAGTGCCTCTGCCGCGGCTTTTTAAAGCAAGCCCGTCAGAGCCTGAGGCGGCCAAGACGTAAAAGACGACAGCGGGTCAAAAGGGCAAGTTGCAAAATAGTCCGGAGATGTCAAGGACAGCGCAGGGGACACGGTCCATCACAGTGTCTAACTGTACGGGGCCAGGTGGGTACTAGACCTATCGGGGCGCTCACCGCATACGTTCCAGAAGCGTCGAACCACCATGCTACACACCTGAAACTACTATAGTCTTGAATGTCAACTGTAGTTGAAAAAAAAATTTTTTTTAATTAAATAAAAGCGATGGAAAAGAAATACAAAAGACCACAATGGGCTTGAAAGACAGGGAGAACTGGGTTCAAATCCAGCGCCGACTCCTGGGTGTCTGTGGGGGGGCGGGCTCGAGGCAATGGTTGCCTCCGACCCCTGGGCTCTCTGTGAAGGGAAGAAAGTGACAGTCGCGGGGAAGTGATTCGGAGCAGAATCACGAATATCAAGTTTTATGCTGTGTGCCTCCAGGGGCTTTTGAGGGGGGGGTTGTAAACTTACTACCTCTAAACTCCAAGCCGTGCTTGTAAACCCCGCAAGCCTGCTTGGGAGGTAGGGATGCTCTCTGTTGTTTCCAGGTGTTGCCTGTGAATGGACGGGGCAGAGCTTCTTAGAAATGGTCTAAAAATTAAAAGATCCTAAAAGCGGCCCAAGAGCTTTCCTGGAAACCAAGAGCTTGAGTTTTATTTATTTATTTTATTTTATTATTATTTTTTAAATATATCTTTATTGATTTCAGACAGAGGAAAGGAGAGGGAGAGAGAGAGAGACAGAAACATCAATGATGAGAGAGTCATTGATCGAGCCCGCAACCCGGGCATGTGCCCTGACCGGGAATCGAACCCCAACCTCCTGGATCCTAGGTCGATGCTCAACCGCTGAGCCACGCCCGGCCGGGCAAGAGCTTGAATTTTAGTCTCCATTGTGTGTGTGACCATTACTTGGACCATTTATGGGCTTTTTTTTGCTTACTTCCTGGTTTTAAGCGGTGAAGTTGAGATGGCGAGGTTTTTAGGAGTGAGATGTTGCTGTAAGAAATGCCACAGGGAGCAGAGGAGCCTGGGGATTCTGTGGCTGTGTGATAAAGGGAAGGGTGGGGAGGCCCAGAACTTGCAAGCTTATGGGAGGAAAACCTGAGAGAGGAGGATTGCTGCTTTTTCTCCAGGCTTGCTGGTGAGAGTGGAATTTTAGTTGCTTCTAGGATTCAGGTTCTAGGGAGGTGGGGAATCCAGAGCCAGATGCCTCCCTCCGTCCAGGCAGGTAGTGATAAAGTGGAGATCTGGGGGAAAGAAACTGTTAATTAACTGCACTCTTTCCTCCGCTAGGAGCAGCCTGAGTGGGGAAACACTGCGCACACTTCTTCGCCCACCTTCAGGTAAGCGGGGGAAGCAGTTTTAGCAAATTGGAATTTATTTTCTCCTAAGGAAACGCGTCTCCAATTTTCTTTTGCCGAATGATGATTTTAAAAGCTGTTGCAGTACCAGAAAAAAAAAAGCAGTGGAACTACTTTCTCTTCCAAATGACAACAAAGTTAGAAAACACAGATTTTAGGCACAAGAATTCTTCCCTCAGCATAAGGCCGCTAATCTGGGAACTATTTGTCCCCCTCAGCTCAACCCCAAATGATGCATATGTATGAATAGATGTTTAAGATTTTGGATAAATAATAAATACGTGAATTGATGAAGAAATTACACCCCCCTCCCAGGCACACGGTAGGCCTTAGTTCAGAAGGTACTCCACGGTGTTGAATGCATAAATGAGGAAAACAAGGGTTCTAGTTCTTGAATGCAGAAGGAGTACCTGGGCGTCTTGTTCAGTGTGAAGATTTTATTCTTTCACTATGAAGGTTAAGAATGTATGACCTTTAAGGGCCTTTGAGTATTTCAACAAACAGCAGAGGTATGGGGCTGTGGGCTGAGGCCGAAGGTCTAACTGATCCTTAGGGCATCATAGCTAGAAGTATTTCACTCCTTCCTGACATAGGCCCTGCTTGGCTGGAGTTCCTTTTTAGCCATTGGGTACATGACTGGCTGGCTCTGGACTCTGCCCTCCCCCCCAACAGTGTCAGCAGGGGTTATGTACATTAGACCCTACAAATGACTTATGTGCCTATTTCCCCAATTTTCCCAAGGATGGTACATAACTAGTTATATTCTAGATACAGAGGAAGAAGTTAATTTATGATATACAATGGATGCCTTGGGGCATTAGCACTTAATTATCATAGAACTTCAGTTGAGAAAGGCTGGAGTAGATACTTTGTCTCAACTTAAAATAGATCTTTGGTCTGAACTTAGAAAAGCCTTTCACACTCTTCGTAGCCAAAACACATCCCCTTCCTCCTCAAAACCTTGCCTTATATTTACTGGATTCTGGAAATCTTGTCTTTCTTAAGCCCATACCGACTACAGTGGGGGTCACTGAGTAAAAGAGATGAGAGGAAATAGGGAAGCTTGAGGTCAGACACACCTGGTTCAAATGCTAGCTCTGTTACTACCAGCTGCATACTTGGAGCAATTTATGAGCTTCAGTTCACTCGTTTGTAAAATGAGTAATAAGAGACAAAACTCTTAGTTCAATGACTGCTGCATAGAAGGCTGTTTTAGTTATATACAGAGTGGAGCAAAAGTAGGTTTACAGTTGTTTGAATGGAAAAGAATACAATAATTAATAAATAATAATACAAGAATAAACTATTTTGCATACTCACAATGGTAAACCTACTTTTGCCCCGCCCTATTACTGTGTAACGAACCACCCCAATATTCAGTGGATTGAAAACCACTGTCCACTTATCTGCTCATGATTTTATAATTTGGGCAGGGCTCTGCAGGGACAATTTGTCTCTACTCCACAAGGAGTAGACTGGGGTTGACTATGGCTGTAGGGTCCAAGGTGACCACATATGTCTAGACCCTTTGTACTGTCTGTCAACGAGGCTGCCTTGTTGTCCTTTATATGGCCTCTAATAATCTAGTAATCTATCCTGAGATTCTTTAAATGGAAGCCAACTTGCAAAAACAAGCAGAAACTACTAGATTCTCATTTCTGCTACATTCTTTTGGTCAAAGCAGGTTACACAGTCAGCCCAGATTCATGAGGTGGAGAAATAGATGCCAACTCTTTTTTTAAAAAAATTGATTTTAGAAAATGTGAGAAAGAAACATCTATTTGTTGTACCACTTATTTATGCATTCATTGGTTGATTCTTGTATGTGCCTTGACCCGGGATCAAACCCACAATCTTGGCATATCAGGATGATACTCTAACCAACTAGGGCGATGCCAGCTCTTGATGGGATGATACTCTAACCTGGCTAGGGCGATGCCAGCTCTTGATGGGAAGACTACCAGGCCTTTCCTAGGATGGGAGGAATTGTTGCTCTCCCTTGCAGATTCTATCACAGAATGCCTTTAATATGTTACTTGTTATAAGAATAAAAGCAGATTCTTTCCCTAGGGCTTAAGCACATGATGTAATTTCTTCAGTATCTCCAAGACCTCAAGTCTTAGTGCTCTGTCTCTAATTAGCTATGTACATATTTATGTGTCTTGCTGTCTGTGTCTCTGTGATGGACGCGCATCCTGTCATTATCCAACTTTTACTGCAAAGACCAGAGAGGAAGAGGCAAGTTATCTTTAGCATCTCTCTCAGCACCTGGTACTGTGTAGAGTTCAACTCAGCTCTGTCATACACTGTCTAGGGACAAGGATGGTGTTAGAAACCTCTGTGGAAGGAAAGTGGATTTGGGAAGAGAAAGAGGAGTCTGAGGTTTTCTGAGATTGCTTACAGTCTGGCTAAAGAATTCCAACTTTCTAAATGGTTTTTCCACATGGAAAGGCATAAACAGATGGACACTTATGCACTGAGGAGCCTCACATTTATTTAGATCAGTCCAAACCAGACGCTGTACTGGAGCTCCTTGAGAACACAATCTCAGCAGTCAGGCTTCCTGGAGGCACAGAAAAGAGAGTTTGTTAAGGCCATAGCAGCCAGGAGCCCGAGCGCAGACAGGGTGCTGAGGCAGCCCCACACTGTGAGTTCTCTCCTTACCCTGCTTCACTGCTGGGCACTGGCTGGGAGAGAGGGAAAGGACAAACACTGAGGAGGCTGACGCTAACCCAACACAACACTGACATGGGAATTTAGGGACGGCAAGGGAACTGTCTTTGCAAGCCAACTGGCAGAGAGGGTTCTGAGAAGTCTGTACTTTTAATGCATCCCTTAGGGTTTTCATTTGCTATTTATCAATGATAGGCTTAAATAAATGACTTCTGGGTTTGAATTCATTCTCAGTTTTTATCAGCTGAGTCAGAGGAGACATTGGGACCCCATTCTCTTTCATTCTCTCATGTGCTTCTTTTTCACCTCACTCATCAGTTTGTACACAACATTTCTACTGTGAGTGATTTAGAATCTGAAGGCACTGTCAAATTCTAAACACTGATCTGAGTTGTCCTTTGCCTGTAATGTGCTGTTTGGAACCACATAACCACATGTTCAATTATTATTGACATGTGGTGATAATGATGGTTTTCTCCTCTTGGTAGGGGAAGGAATCCATAAACTTCAAAGTAAAAAACAGTCAATGAATCTGTTTCTCACCATGCTTATGGTACTGAGGTAGAAACACTTAAATGGCAAGAGCAGAGTCCTCTCCTTTCCCATGCTGCCACCACATAGTGGTGGTGACCCTTGTCCATTCTCCACTCCTGGTTATTCACTTGACATCTTTTCTTAGAGCATATGCCCATCTCCCTCCCACAGATCCCCCTGACAATCAGGCAGATGCCATCAGTCTTCTTCAGAGGTCCGTACATTCTTATCATGAACCTGAGGGGCATAGGTAGGTAGAGGATGTGACAAAAGTAGACTTCATCTATGGTAAATTTCCTCCATGGGGTTGATAGTATTAGCTTACCAAAAAAAAAAAAAAGTTAAAAGAAAAGTTGTCACCAGTGAATGCAGGATTGAAAGGCTCAGGAATACACATCTGTCCAAGTCTCAACAACACTAGCCATAAACATGAGACATTCAGACACCCTGTTTCTCCTTCTTTACCTTCCTCCTGGGTTGCCCATGTCCTCTTAGGGAGCCTCAAAGAGAAGCTGCAAGAATTCAAACATTTCTCAATGTTAATATCTCAGAAATCCCTGGGAAACCTTTCGGTGTCCTGGGAAGGGATATGCTTTTCTGTTTCTGGGAGTCCATGGTGCTAATGAGGAATCTATGCATAGGGTAGAATACGACTTGTAGTTAACAGCCCATTTATTCCTGATTCATTCCATACACAGTTAAAGAGCATCTGCTGTATGTCAGAAACTGGGCTCAGTGCTGGGGGACAAAGGTGGGTAAAACTGTCCCTGCCCTCAAAGTGCTCATAGTTTAATGGGGAAACAGATAAGTAAATTGATAATTATAAAAACAAAGTGCTAAATGCTATGATGGAGATCTGAACAAGGTGACAGTAAATGAATGCTTTAAAAGAGGTAGAGAGATGTACAATATTTTCTTTAAACAAACTAGAGGGGAAAGTCCTCTGGTTTGTTTAAAAGCCCAATAAACAGCTGCAGCCTTCCTGGACTGAATCAGAAGATTGTATTGTTTAAAAAACAAAAAACAAAACGAGGACCAGGAAACTTGGGCTCTTTCCACCATAGTGCCAACTCCTCAGTTAACCAACACTGGAAATCTCGAGTAATCCAGTAACCTCACTATACATCAACTTTCTCATTTGCAAAATGGAAGTAGCAACTCTTCTTATATTGTAGAATTATGACAGAGAGAAATGAGATAGTTGATAATAAAAATGGCTCCTCAAATACATTCCGATGTTGACAGTGATGAAAGGGCCCGAAGAGGGAAGCAAATTAAGCCCTTCTCCACCTAGGCTTGTGTCTTTTCCCCAACTTTTCACCTGTGGAGAAAGGAGAGGACTGCACCCGAAGACAGGAGTTCTGCCCTTACCTATCACGTCCACCCGACAGTCCACAGATGCCTCCCCCAGGGGGTTAACCGCCTTGCAGGTGTAGATGCCCCCATCAAAGGGACCAGGCTTGCGGATTTCTAGTGAGCAGATTCCCATATGAGTGAGGGCTCTGTACTTGGGGTTGTCTTGGATATCCATGTTGTTCTTCAGCCAGATAATCTTTGGCTGGAAGAGAAAGATGAGGGGGAAGTAAGGGGTGGTAAGAACCAATTCTTTCTGTGCTCAGTCTTGGGACACTTTGCCTATAAGGCTTGGGGACACTCTGGCCAGAGGAGCAGGAGGGGTAGGGTGTTTTAGGAACAGGTGGTACAGGGATCTAGAAAAGATAATGGCCTCTAGTTAGCTCCCCGTCCCTTATATTTGGGAAGGGGTTCCCCTTCCAGTACCCTCAACAGACCCCACGGTCCTTCTCTTGGTTAAAAAGAGCAGCTAAAACCTTGCCTTGTTCATCAAGTATTCCTGACTAGGAGAAAGGTGATGACTCCTATTGAATCCTGCTCAAGCAGCCCCTTTATGGATCAGAAGCACTGGGTGTCAGGTTCACCTCTTTTTTGTGTATACATTATCAAGTCTTTTGTATTCTTTTCCCACTGTTGGCTTGGAAGTTATTCCTGTCCCCTCTGGTTAGAAAATAATTTCTAGAGTAGATTTACTGATATTTTCTTTCTGAGATGTTATGGCCACATAGTCTGGTACTTGGTAAAGGTTTTTATGCCTTGTGTGGAATGAATAGGTTGTAACTAGACCTAACTGGCCAAAGGCTCAACTCTAGGCAGCTTGCATGTGCATGGCCCTGATCAGATGAGATGTGGTAGATGAGTAAGGAGAAACCAATGGGACTCCATCATCCCTGCCAGAGAAACAACTTTGAAGCTCATGCCCAATTGCCAGCCAGTCAGAAAGTGGCATCTTCATGCATGACAAACAGACAGTAAAAGGAATACTGGGAATATTATCCACATCAGCCTGTCTTGGACTACAAGTGCCCTGACCATTTCTACAAGACCTGCTGTGGAAGAGGAAGATGATGGATGGTGATGGGAGCAGATGTTTTGGTTGGAATGCTCTTTGACATAGCTAAGGTTAGAGCAGGTGCAGGAAGCAGCATGGCGCAGCCACCCATAGAACTCCCCACTCACCTTGGGAGAGGCACGGACGCTGCAGAAGAGCTGGGCATCATAGCCAGTGACTGTAGTGCAGTCTGCCAGAGGCTGGGTGAACTTTGGAGCTTCAGAGAAATCTCGCTGGGCAAACCCCTTGGTCTTGTAAACTGTAACTGAGGTGACCCAGAAAAGCCCTGATATAGTGCCTGAGATCTCTACCCTCCTTCAAGTCTTTATCCTCCACTTCCCAGCTCAGGGTCTCTGCACCTTACCTGCTTTCTGGATGTGGGCAAGGTCAGCAGTGATGGGGGCTGTGTCACTTAGCCCACACTGGTTCTCAGCAAAGACTCGAAATGCGTAGGAGTTGCCAACGATGAGGTTGGATATTGTGCAGTTGGTGCGGTGATAATGCTCTAGCACTGTGAACCACAACTTTGGGGTCCCAAGAAGATGCCACGAATGAGACACCTGTTTTATGAACTCAGTCCACCTTAGCCCACCACATGGAGCTATCAGAGCCCCATTCCAGAATGTGCTATGCCTCCCTTTCAGCCTCCCTCCCACCTGGACCTCACCCAAGATTTTGTGTCAGCCTTCTGCACCGTGTATCCCAGAAGTGCCGCATTGCCTGTGTCTTGGGGAGGTGTCCACTCCAGGGTAGCACTGGAGCCCCAAACGTCCACCAACTTGATACTCTGAGGAGGGCCTGGCCTCTCTGAAAGGGCCAAGCATGGCACTGGGAATGGTACAACTCACATGCATAGAAATCGCTTCAGGAATGCCCCTTCCCCTCCTCTGCTCAGCTACCCCACCCTTCATCCACTTCTGTTTCTCACACTTAGTGTGGGGGTCACCCTGGCTTCCCCAGCAATCTGTGATGGCTCTTTTCAGCCTGGAGAGGGAGCCCCTGAGGACCACCCTAGCTCCTGCTCTCCCCACCTTACCAATTACCAAGATGTCAATGGTGGCAGTGGCCTCCAGCCTGCCCAGCTGCACACTGAACTGGTAGCGACCTGAGTCAGCACGTTGGGCTTCTCGGATGAAGAGGATGGAGTCCTGCTCCCCATTCTGCACGCTCACACGACTGGCATCCAAGGCACGGCTATTATGTGTCCAGGTGGCTCGAGGTTTGGGTTTGCCCTGAGAAATAGGGATAAGGCTGTGAACAGCCCCAAAAGACCTCTTGACCCTCCACCCCAGATCCACATGGTGACTTGACTCGCAGCTGCAAATTCCTTGAATTAGATAGAGGTTGGTGGACTCTCTCAGGGGACTTCTATCTTTCAGCAACAGCCATGGGAAAAGGGGATGGCTTGGAGCCTCCCACCCTCTGTGAGTTTAGGTCATGGAAACACAGGGCAGCTGGGACTAACAATAGCCATCTGAACTCCCAAGAACCTTCCCAACTGAGAGCTCCCAGACCTCTGCTGACCGAAGGGCAGGGATTAGCCTCACCTCATCACATGGGGCCCAACCCACCCCACCCTCAGGAGTGCAGATGGAAGGCCTATTTGGCCTCAAACTTCTGGTGACGTGGCTCCCTTCATTCAAGACCAGGACGACTGCCCCACTGCTAGCAGGACTCTTGGTATCTGGTTCCAAATCAAACCCTGTCCTGGTCCCAGCCATGGACCCAGTGTGGGGCTGGGCATGATCACCTGGAATGGAATTCGTAGGTTCACAGTGTCTCCAACCTTCCGGATGTAGGTTTGCCTCAGGGCCCGAGGTAGCCAGATCTTAGGTTGTTCTGTGTGATAATGGGAGAGAATGGGGTGGTGAGCCTCAGAGTGGCGCTCAGAGGGAGTAATGCCTTCAGCTGTGCTCCATGGGCAGGTGACCCAGGCATTGCTCAGCAAATTGAGTTCTCTCAAAGGGAAGGGGAGGATTGCTCCTATCATATTGCTGGGGTTTAGGGATGAGCAACAGGCTAAGGGATCCTCTAGAGAGTGCCAATCTTGGCAGTAAGAGCACTGGAGTGTGAACCTGATGCTTCTGTTCATTTATAACTCTCAACTCCTGACTCTCTATCAACTAAGATTTCTTTTTTCTGTTTGTGCACAGACCAGTCCAGTCTGTGTGGTTTGTCTTTCCACCCATTTGCTGCATTTATCCTTAACAACACTCTTTGTCAAGGCTACTTTCAATGTTAATCCTAACCTCCAAGTGTCAACCCCACCCCCAGTTTGGTGCCAGACCCGGGGAGAAAGCTTTCCCTTCCACAGGCAAAGTCAACAGCCTGGACCCACTAGGACAGCACTGATGTCATTGCAGAGGTTCCTGGCGTCTGGGTCCCTTCCTCTGCATGACCGCCCTGCTCAGCGCTTGTACAGTGTCCTTCCAGATTGTGGAGGATCACTTTGTACAAACAGAATCTGGGAAATACTAGGTCCACTGCCTACTTCCCCTTGGTCTCCCAGGCCTGTTCCAGTGACTAGAGAGATTAGATTATGTTTATTGGCTTCCAGGATGAGGACAGGAGATGCTCAGGAAAGTGCTGAGTGTGAGTTTGGAGAATGACCAGGTATAATTTTCCTCCTTGGCCTCAGGGTGCCTTGATGGGAGAAAGTGCAAACATCCCACCTGGGTTCCCTGGGGGCCCAGCTAAGACTAACACAATTTTCTAGCCTTCTTGGGGCTCCTGTCTTTTCCTTTCTCAGGCAGATATAGTCCCCTGCTGCTGTTCTCTTAAGTGGAATGTTGCAGTGTCTCAGTTCCCACCAACTTCCCAGCCTCTCCCTAACTATTCATTCCTAGCAGTTGGGACAACACCCCCCACCCCACCCCCGCAGTACACACTGTGGCAAACAGCACAACTGCTTGATAGTGGATTCCAAATTTTTTTATAACATCCATTTCCCTGTAAATACATTCCTAAGCATTCACTCCAACGTATGTTTACTTTTGAATTGAACTGTTTAAGTATATACATTATATAATGCAAAATTTTGAATGGTGAAGTTAAAAATAAAGAGAGGTTCTGCTATGTTCTTTCTATGCCTCAATTTGTAGATTGTTGTCTTAGAGACCAACTTCACTCCCACAGTTCCCCCCATTACACTCTCCAGGTCACCTGGCCTTTGTAAATGAACATAACCACAAATATTCGGCGCACCCTGTCCATTTTATTTACCTAGTTTCCTGTTGTGTGCCTTATGTTTTCACCTGGATCGTGCTGTCTTAGACTACACCTCACCCCTACAGGAACTAAGGGGTACGGGGCCTCAAGTGCTCTGAGTGCCCATCCTCCCTGAGCTGCTCATGGTCTGCCTGCCTCAGTAGGAACCCAACAGCCACGGAGCCCAGGCAACAGAATGACCCGGCTCTGTTTGCCCTCTGTTTGACTTTGATGGTTTGGAAGGAGGCAGGACTTGAAGAACAGAAGAAGTGTTTGTGCGATGTGTTCCTCTCCTGGGGCCATCTTGGCAAGCCACCAAGGACTTGAGAACAGGCGGATATGACTTAAGGGTTTTCTGAACAAAGAAGGTGGCAATTGAAAAGGAGGGTCAAAACCTCATGTTGTTGGGCTTGGTTCCCCACTGTTGGGTGGGGAAATCACCCTTCACACTTGCTGGGGAGAGGGCTGGAGAGAAGCCGGCTCTGCTGTCCCTTGCTCTGCCTACAGAATATCTGTGTTATGAAGGGCCTTGCTGAGCACCTGGCAAAAGGAGCAGACTGGAAGGAAAGGGCTTGGAGAGGGAAACATTTGCTGAGGGTGTCATGGATGGTTGGGAAGTTATGCTGGACTAGGACTCCTGCCTCCCCATCTAGGAATGTGTGTGACGGACCCATTCTCTGAACATGGCGAACCTGTCCACACACCTGTCCTCCAGTGTCCACCTGGGACTGGGCACCTTCGTCAGGGCTCTGACTGTGATCTTGCCCCTAGAGGGAGGTGGCAAAGAAGGGGCACCCTCAAGGATTGAAAATGCTGAGGTGAGAAAAGGAGCCCAGGCTGTCAGGCCTAGAAGATGTGTCAGCTGACCTCTGCTCTGCTTAGACTTTAGGAAGGAAACGGGCTTCTGTAGATTGGTATGTGCACATGTATATTTTGGTTCCTACTTGGTGTTTCTTTTGTTTCTTTGAAAAATACCTTGGTAAATGTTAGCATAGTTTCACCTGAACTACAGAGAAAAATTAAAGAAATAGGTTGATGTGGAACATAAGCTAAGATGTAGGAATTAGGAGAAGGAGGAGGAGGAGGAGGAGGAGGAGGAGGAGGAGGAGAATGGCTCTGAGATCCAGAGGGGATCCCAACAGGGGCAGAGAGAAAAAAAAGGCTGACAGCTAGGATGGTGGTCTCCCTGGAGGCCTCCCGTGCCAGTTCTTTGCTTGTGAGATTCTCTGACACAATGATGAATTGATAGGGGACAAACCGAAGTTACTAGAATATTCCAACTGAGGATAAGTAGGCGAGGATATGGCTTTCAGAAGGCTCCCAGATCCCACTGGGAGGGCAGAGGATGGTTTGAGGTTAACACAGCTGACAAAGTGTGGGAGGTGGCAGGAGAGTGTTTGACAGCTCCAGGTGCCCCGGCAGCAGCAAGCATTTCCCCAGCTCAGCCCGGCCTTCTTGTCTGCCCTGCAAACAAGAGCAATCTGACCCTTTGCTGAGAATGTTAATAGGAGGGCTTATTTGGGGCATCTCTTTTCACACCTCCACAGTCTGCGAGGTGTGAATTGTACTGACCTTGGGGAAACATGGCTTTCTCCTCAGATGCCAGGAGGGATGTGAATCAAAGACTGGAGCCCAAAAGCAGAATCTAGGTTTTCTAAGACCAGGTATGAGACAGCCTCAGTCTAGTTTTCTCCCTTCATAGTCTTGAGGAAAAGGCATTTTGAAAAGTCCTTTGAGAGCCATTGGCTCTGACCTGTGTCTCTCTTACTGCTGTATTTCTCTCAGACAGGACGTTGTCTAATTCTTTCTTAGAAATTAGTAGAGAAGACTAAAGTCCAAAGATCCTGGCTCTTCTTGATTAGAAAATTCCTCCTAGTTCTACCCTAATTTCATTCTGCTCAAGTTTATGCTCATTTCCTTATTCTTTGCCCACAGGAAAAATTGGTCATATGCTCTTATAACTTCCTTTCACATGGTTAAAGACTTTCCTCCAGCAGTTCCCTAAGGGCTGTGCAGTTCAGATTGATGTTATGAATTATGGCCTGGAGAGTGAAGAAACAAGATGGATACATTTGAAGAGTGAAGGATGTGTGTGCACACACATGCGTGTGAGTGTGTGAGACTATTAGTGTGTGTGTGTGTGTGAGTGCATGGTTACCAGAAGATGGCGAATGCACAAGGTGAGCTGTGCCTTTGAAACAACCAGAGATTTCCAGGGATCCAAAAAGTACCAGCATTTCTTAGAGAAACGTTAGCAGCTGCTTAGAATGTGGCCTTGGTCTTACTAGAAACCTGTCTGGAGGAGTGTGATGGAAAAGGAGCATGTGACCTCAGGAGCACTTTGTGAAGGACAAGAGTGGCTCTCCTTGAAGACCATGAAACTAAGGTCAGAAAAAATAAAAGGACATAGACATAGGCAACACTTCTCTGAGAAGGCACGTCCCCTCCATCTCCCATCCCCTTCCCGGGCATAAGTCTTCCACTCCTGCTGATGGCTTTAGCCCTGGTTCACTGTCGCTTTCCCCAGCACTTATCCTGTCATGATCCCTGGTGATTTCAGCAGCCATCCTTCCAGCCTCTGCCTGGCCTTACATCATGCCCCCACCCCTCCAGGAATTCTGGCCTCTCCTGCTTCAGCCTCGTTCCTTGGTCATCGTCTAGGTCAATAACTGCAGTCCCTCTGTAATCTGAATTTCAAGCATCCCACTCTCTCATCCCCACCGCTGTGACAGAGATGGCTAATTGTTTCCCATCCAGATTTACATGATCTCATCCATATTATCATGATTTCTGAGAATCACTTCTGAGCCAAGGCTTTTAAGAAATTTCTCCTTCCATCTCTGGTCCGCTGAGCCAGGCCCAGTGGGGACCCCAGGCAAGCAGCACAGAGCTGTAGGCTACTGAGGTCTCTGCCAGAGTAGCAGGGGGTGGGAACCTGGGACTGGAAGGGGCATCTACCACCTCCTAGCCCAAAAATGCCTCTTTGCCAAGAGGCTCATGTAGACCACCACAAAGAGGAAGCCAAATGCTTCTCCCAGGAGGGCTCTGCTTCCATGGGGCTCAGATTCTGAGAGGTGGGGATTTCCCATGGGAGCCAATGGGGGTCTTGGGGTGGGTCTGGGAACTATGGCACTACCCAGGGAGAGGCAGAGTGTCATGGACTGTGCACTATTTAGCCTCCCATTCGCTATATGCTTTTCATTTCCCTCTTCTAGACAGCCACCATCTCACTCCTCATTCCCTTTTGACTAGCATTAGTACAGCGGGTCCTCCTAGTCCCTGTGACAGACATTTTTAAAAGGTAAAAATATAAACAGATAATTTTTAGTCACTGTAAAGTGCTACAAACACCATTCACTGAGTTTTCAACTCAAAAAGCAAAACCCAGCAGAGACACTTGAATAGCAAGTAAGAGTCCACCAAGGAAGGGGTTGGGGACTCCAACCAATGCTCCTCTGTCCTAAGTCCCCATCCCACGAAGTCGTGCAGCTCTGCGCAAACTTAAGGAGGTGCCATCAGGGTGTCAGGGATATCTTCCCAACTCCCACCCCCAGCCTTCCCACTCCCAAGGGTCACCTTCTAGAGGGGCCAGGAGCTGGGGAAAGGGGCTGCTGGCCCCCAGTTGAGGTGAAGTCTGGGGTTCTTCAGCATCCGCTGGGCTGGCTTCTTTTACCTTCAGCGTGGGTTCCGAGGCCACCTCCGGCGCTGTGGCTGTCTCCATGCTGGGCCACCGGAGGCTGGGCTCCAGTGGCAGATTTTCACTGTTGGTGCTGAGGGAGGGGCTGAGCACCTGCTCTTCAGCCTCTCCAGGGGTCCCTGCCATGGGGTTATGTAATTGGGCTGGCTTCTCCCCACCCAGCTACTCCCAGCAAGAAGGGCTGAAGCAGGGGCTGGGGGAAGAGAGAGGAATCAGCAGCCCAGAATAGCCACAGGAGGAGGGCTGAGGTGGCCCTGTTATCTTAGGAGTGAGATGACACCCCTCACACAGCACCAGGCAGGGAAGAGAGAGCTTGAGCTTCAAACAGCTCCCCTTCCTCCCCCACACAGACCATCCAAATGGGGTCTCTGGCTTCTGTGGGATTGGGTGACATCTTGACTCTTCACCTCCAGCTCATCCAACAGGGTGTTCAGGTCCAAAGAAAGGGGCCCCAGGATTAGCTGAGTGACAGGCACGCCTTTAACTGCTCTCTCTCTCTGCTCCCACATTCAATGCGTTGTAAAAGTCTTGTCAACTTGACCTTTTTTTGTTTTGTGGAATTTTTTGATAATCCTCTCCTGAGGATATTTTTCCCATTGATTTTTAGAGTGGAAGGGAGGGAAGGTGAGAGAGATCCATGTGAGACACATCGATTGGTTGCCTCCCACATGTGCCCAGATAGGGGCTGGAGCTGGAGCTGGAAGCTGCAACCCAGGTATGTGCCCTTGACTGGGAATCGGACCCGTGACCCTTTGGTGTGCGGGCCAACGCTCTAACCACTGAGCAACATCTGCCAGGGCTTGTCAACTTGACCTTTAAGGGTGCATCCCCATTCTCCACCCCCCCAGTGACAGTGGAAGGTACAGTCTGCACTCAGAAGCCAGACTACCAGGGCTCATGTTGGCCCTGTCACCAACTAGTTGTGACTTGTGACACATCACAGTCTGTCTTAGGTCTATTTCCTCATCTGAAAAATAGAGATGATAATAATCATAGGGTTGCTGTGAGGAGTAAAAGAGGTAATCTGTGTAAAGTGCTTAGCAGAGTGTAGCCAACTAAGTGCTCGATAAATGGGAGCTATTTTTAGGTCAGGCCACTTGCCCCTTTGAAAGCTCCCTCACCTAGGAGATAAAGTACACATAGAGAGAGAGGCAGCCGTGGGGAGGGAGGAGAGCCAGGGGCATAAGGTCAGAGGACTTGAGTGTGACTTCTGGCTACACTACTCACTCTTGAGCTAGGTGACTCTGAGCCAATCCCTCCCTCTGGACCTCCGGTCTTTGGTCTGTAAAACAAGGGCTAATGAGGCCAGGGCTGCTTGAGGATAAAGTGATACAAACGTAGGGAAGTGGCCAACCTACAGGAGATGTCAGTTACATACTAAAGGTCCTCTATGATTTCCAGGTTTGCCAAACCATCATTCTACACGTGCTGTATGCTCCGTCCAAGTTATCTGGTTTCCTGTTGTACTTTTATCTCCAGAAGCCAGCATCCCCTCTGTATATACATCCATATTTCTATATAGACTATTTTTAGAGGTTTAGGTTCACAGCAAACTTGAATGGAAAGTACAGAGTTCCTCCCACATACCCCTCCCCACAAGGCCCTTATATTTTTATGGAAAAAAGTAGTGTGGTTGAATGAATAGGCTCCTTACTCACGGTTGTCCTTTAGCCCTCAATTTGGGGGCAGTCAGTAGGATCCCAGTAGGCTGTGTTACTGTCTTGGGGTGTGGGGCAGAAGCCCTCTTTGCAACTTATATACGGTCTCAGGGCCAGGACAAACTGTAGACACACTTTGGGCCCCGGAACCTGTTTACCAGGAGCTAGGATGGCCAAAGAGGGTGATCTTGGACCTGGACCTAAGGCTGGTTGGTAAGAGGCTGCACTTACCAGGTGCCACATCAGGACCAGTGTGAAAGCCTCTCTGACCTATTTCTGTCACTTGACCCAGCCAAGGCCCTTCTAAGTACAGACAGTCCCTACACCAGGGGACTCCAACCACCACCACCCTTACACCCAGGTTTTTAGTCTTAGCCCTTTGCTGCAACAAAGGGGTGAAAGAATCAAATAAAAAATGCAGACTCCTAGGGTCTGTCCGTTAGAACAGTATAATTTAATAGGTCTGACTGGGATCCAGGGATCTGCATTTTCAAAAGCAACCCAGTGATTCTGGCATAGGAAGTCTGAGAACACTGTTAGACAAATTCCTGAAAATAAAACCACCTTAGATCATCTCCCGGGGGAAGAACTCTTCCACCAGACAGCAGGCTCCTCAAGAGCAAGGTCTCTCTGCCTTGTCCTTTTCAGACTGTGATGCCAGAGCAAGTATTGCAAAGAAATATCACCCCAGGATGGCAGACTGAGGAGCCAGCTCAGCCTAAAGGCTCCAGGAGGGTCAGCAGGAACCTCTTCTAAAAGAAAATGTGAGAGGAAAGCTGCAACTCTTTGAAAGTCCTTAAATGAAATGGATCAGGAAGGACTATGAGTAAGAGCAGGAAGAAAAGTGTAAGAGGGGCAAATGGAAAGATAACAAAGTTAAATGTCAGTGTTGTCATTTGTCAAACCTGCTATAAGGAACATACAATTCAGGAGAGTGATTGTATGTTGCTGTGTCCAGAAGAAGAGCACAGCAATTGAAACCTGAGGTGTGTAGGGTGGGTCGGTTAGACTTTCTGGGGAAAAGAACAAGAAAGCTGGTCTTATAAATACCCAATATTAGATCTTTATAAGCATAAAGAGGAAGAAAAAAATGAGTTTCCCCCACAAATTATCTTAATACCTTTTATGCTATAAATGCACAGTCCTGGCTCTTTAATTGGCTTATTTGCTGGTTTGGTTTGATGGCTGAAGCTAGAAACTGGAAAAGCTATCATATTCACAAATTGTAGCTTAGTCATTTCAGTAGCTCAAGTAACAAAGTCCCAGTCTGTTTTATTTCTAACCCAAATATTGCAAATATACAGAAAATTACCAGTACAAAGTTAAAGACATCCAGATTTATTTACACAATGCTTAAGAAATTTGAGTTTTATTTCCATTTTGTGGAATTTTATTATGGGGTCTGGCTTTGTTGTGTAACTGGCATGGGTCATTGAGACTTGATTATCCCACCTCACATGCAATTTTCTGTCCCAAGGGAACAGAAAACTGGTTTGTTTTTTAGCGCACATGCAGCAATGATCTTAATAACTGCTTTACACTTTAATAGGAAGGCGGCTGTCCCATAGCTTGGGGAAGAGGCAGAGAAGATACAGAACAGGGAGGGACCACATGCTCAGAAAGGGAGCAAGAGACAAGAGAGGACTGAACAGGCACATGGGGACCCTGAGCATTTTTGTGCACGAGGATAAGGAGAGTATGACTAAAACCCTCTTCCCTAGACATCCAAACACAGGAGGTGGGCAGAGTATCAGGGAACAGTCGTCACCTGACCACAACTGCAGGCATGCGGAGGAAGAGAACTGCAGTCAAGATTTGGGACACATCAATAGATCATTAGCATGTACACTATACAGTTTATACATGTGTATATGTACATATGTATAAAGGTACAGATTAGTTTGTTATTCTCTATAAACAAGAACCCTTAAGAATGCACTGGTGTGAGAAAATGCATACAGCAAGTTGAAGACAACTTCAAATTCATGTTCTGATTCTTATTATAATGTGATGTAACCAGGAAGGCAACGTGCTGCTGCGATTTCAGTTATCCTCCATGAGGGTAAGGCCTGGGCTCTGCTAGGGCTGACGGTGCTCCCGGAGCCCCCTGAGCCTAGCAAGCAGTGGCAGATGGAACAGAAAGCCTGGCACCTGCTCAGTGCCGGCGCTGACAGTCTGGCCCTCTCTACCACTCTATCATGTGGCAAATCTTAAACTTTGGTTTTGTTCAAAGGACATTTAAGTCCAAGTTTATTTTCCTACTTGAGAGAAGGTAGCAGCAAAGTTGAAAAGCTGAATCTCTTCCTATTTGAGCAGTTCCAAGTCTTCATATGGGACAAGGGGGCTGTACCGACAATGAGCAGGATGAGCTCTGAGCCCCTGCACATAGGGGCAGGGCTCTTTAGAGCCCTCCTAAAAGGGAAGAGAGAATCTCTACCTGGATGATTTGCCTGGAAAATAAAGAAATAACTAAAGCCAGGCTAGCCCTGCCACCTGGGGTGGGTGTAGACAAGCCTGGCATCATGACAAAGGCCATGGGAGAACCAGCAGGAGCTGGAGTGGTCAGTGCATTACTAATCTGTCAGGGATAAAAGGCTAGCTTGGGCATGTAGAAGCCCAGAGGCAAACCTGAGAGACACACACACATACCTATTCAGAGGCAGATGGCAAATTCTAAGTTTGTTATAGCTAGTCTATTGAATCTCCTGAGCTCAGCCTAAACTACCACACCCTCTAAACGCTTTCATTCTTCTTCTAAGTGTGTTTCCATTCAAATCACAGCCTAGGTGTATGCATCCCTCGTCTCTGGTTGCATTGAAAACCAAAAGCCCCCTCAGGTCTAAGACACCTATCCATAAAGCAGGAAACATGGCAAGGTCTCCACCTGGATTTAAGAGCTCAGACCACGCTGGATGGTCTGATATGTCCAACCTCTCTTATGATGCTAAATTCTATTGCTGAGACCACTAGAAATAATCTCTTCTGCTCTATCAATCCTGGGATTTCACACAATATGCTATACTTCCAAAGATAATGCTCCTAACCTAACATCAGGACAAATTAAGAGATCTTTTTTTCTTAGACACAATCATGGGTTTAGGCTGTTTTACTCACTGGCTGAGGGCATACACTTGTGAGCGAGCAGGCTGATGTAGAACGCTAACTAGCTGGTAAAGGGAATAAGCCAGGCTTGTGAGCAGTCCTCAAACCAACTAAGCCAGCGAGCCAGCTAGCTAGCCAGCCAGGGATGGGAGAGACAGAGAATGGAGAAGGTGACTTAGTGGAGAGCCCACTCCTGCTCTCGAATAGTGATCCTCAATGAGGTGAGAGGCAGTTTCTAAACACACTCAAAATGATCATTACTTTTGTGTTTAGCCATGAAAAACAGGAGAATAAAATTTCTACTAAGGTGGCAAAAGGGTGCTAAACACTGCTCTGAAAGAAATGCCACTGATACCCACCTTGTAGAACAGCCATACTATAAGGAAGAAGCCCTGCTCCAGGTAGGCAGCACCTGAAGCCAGCCAGCCAGCACTGTTCGTAACACATAGGGGCCCTGGACAGTTTACTCAAGTTTTGCATCTCCATTTCCTAAAAGTGGGGATTAAAATCCCTGCCTTTTTTTTTTTTAATTTCACAAGAATGTTGAGGTTCAAATGCTTTGAAAATTGCTAATTTCTACAGAAATCCCAGGTGTTATTATAAGCAAAGAGCCCTACTCTTGTATGGTTACAGAAGAATATTAACTTTCCTACATCTTAAAGCTGATCAGAGAATTGCCACATCTCAGCACATCTACCCCAGGGAGTATATGCTACGAGAAAGGGTGTAGATGAAGTAGGTCTTTGCTGGGCAGCAAAATCACTTTGGGCAGGAGGTGAGAGAGTCTGGGACAAAGGCTGACACTATATCCTTTGTGAGTTGGTTTATCTTTGGAATTATTTTAAAGTTAAAAACCATGCAAAATGAATGCTTTTCCTAAAAGACGAGTGCTCTCTGGCTCTAACAAATATTCTCTTTACAAAAACTGCCCTCCTAATATTATTTTCTAACTGAAGCTCCCTGACTCATTTAATTTTACTGCAGTTTCCAAGTCTCTAGAATTCTCCATCCACTCCCTCCCCCACTTCCCCTGCTGCTGTTATTCCATTCTGGTGAAGAGAGAACTTTAGCCATCTGCTCATGCATTCTGACAAAAGTTAATTTGGCACATTTACTTTTACGGACTTTCTGGCCATAAAATGAACTAGCAGCAAAATGGCAGTTACCAGAGAATGTCCCAATCATAATTACTGGGAGAAACCGTGACCAGCACAGCAAGTACGCTAAGACCAAAAGCATACTGTACTCTATTCCTATATAGCAAATATTCAAGTTGTATTAAAACTAATTATTGCAGCTTTCCATGACTATATGGCCACCCAAAATCCACCTCACTACATTCTATAATTGACTTAATTTGAAAAAATGTCAAATGGAAAACTCCCTTAAATTTAAAATATGAACTTAATGTATCATATCTTACACTGGAAGTGTTTTCAGTTGGTTCAGCCCAAAGTTTCATGCCAATAAATTTCTTGGCAAAGCTGGGGAAAAGGGGTAAGGAAGAGAGCCTGGTAGTAAAATTCTGATTTTCTAGAAAAGCCTATAGTTGTGAAAACATGTCTAGTCCTGACTCCACATACAACAAGCCACCTAAGAGGAAACAAAAAAACAGCCATTTGAATGATTCACCACCGAGCCAACACAGCAGGTAGAAGAGCACGTGGAAGACCATGTTCAGTCCTCAGGCTACACCGTGCATGCCACCATCAGTTTTAGCAAAGAGATCCCTTGGCCTGGGCAGGCATCCAGAGACAGCCCAGCATCGTCCTTCAGCAACTCTTCTGGCACACACACAGCATGGCTTGAAAAGTCTTGGAGGAAGGAAGGATCTCTCATTTAATAGGTGCTAAATCTAGTCAATTTTCTGATGCTCCCTTCTTCCTGCCCCCAGTTAAAAATATTGCCCTTTAAGTTCTCCTGATTTAGTGTCTTGGAAGCACATGGTTAAGTTAGTCACCAAAGGGCAGTTAACAAGGGCATTGCCTAATTAAACAGGAAAAAGAAAAATCACTGTGATCTATGGCCCCTGGGGAAAAAAAAAGGTGGGGATCTGTGTGAGAAGCTGGTGTGCAAGGTTCTCGGAGCAGGGCTGTCCCCAGACACAGAAAGGTTGCCCAGGTGGTGCTAGTCACCACAGCCTCTGATTTCACCTCTGCAGCTGCTGTGTCACCAGCAGAGCCTAGGGATCACAACGACTACTTGGTGAGAGTTGATGCTGGAGTTGGCAGGTGCCCTGGGGCAGGCGCCATGCAAAACATGCAGGAATGGAGTCAATGAAATGTTCCTTCCCTTCAAATTCCATTTCATTTCCCTTAAAAAACAAAAACAAAAAGAGCCCATACTTTGCAAAAAGACAGAACTTGAAGTAAGACGTTAAAGATTTAAAATTTTTCCCCCTCAGAGCCAATTGTAAGTGTTTAGGGTTTTGCCCCCACCCCACTCCCTGCATTTCTTTAGTGGAAGTCCTTCTGGCTTTGACGGAAGCAGCGGAAACATAGCTGGATTCCTCACAATGGGAAATTTATTTCCCCAAGTCGGAGCCACAGGGAGTGTAAGAGGTACTGCGTTTCTATCATCCGTGCTCGGTCCCAGCTCTTTGACGAGCTATTCCAAGAGGTCCTGAGAAGACATAGACCATATTATTTAACAAACTAAAAAATTCCTATTTTGAAAGTAATTATCTCGTTTCTGGCTGAGTCTTATAGTCATTAAGTTTTTGTTTCTAGCTTATACCCTCATTTGCCTCAATCATATTTTGATCATGCATAGGAAAATAATCTTTTTTTGTACTTCTGGGTCACCCCCTCAAGAAGAAATAGTCTCACCTCATCTGAGTCATCATGATAACCACTTTTATTCCTGTGGGAGGCTGTGTCCAAGGCATCCACACCATCCACACCATTGGCCTCTGCATGTTGCTGTAGCACGGAGTACCGATGCACCAGGAACCTGTGGACAGAAACCCTGTTAACCCCAACGTGGTGAGGAGGGTGTATTTCTTACAGGACTGTGGATTTTCAGAGTTTTATCCACTCAGAGAATGAGTCACACATACAGGAAGCACAGCCCTAGTTGGCATAGGGAAAATATAAGATCTGAGAAGATCTGAGCCTGATGTTTCAGTAACATCACTTTGTTTGATAAGAACAGACAACCATGTGCCCTTGGATGACTTTCTGGTTTGACTGCAGCACCTTTGATTGACTTCCATGTTCCTTACCTTCCCCCACAGACGTATTTCTTCACGATGAGCACTCCTGCTATGACTGTGACCAGCATCAATCCCACAGTGGCCAGGATAATTGGAACAGAATTTGACTTGGAATTCTTGATAAATTAAAACACAAAAAATTTCAGGCGTGCATATTCTAGGACTGAATTCAAAGAGGCTGCTGCTTCCCCTCATTCCTCTGAGTGATCTGCAGTCTCTAGGCACTTCATGATGCTACTCTTCCAACCCCCAAATGAGCAATCTCAGGAGGATGAACCAGGAGGATATCACAATGGGCAGAGGGTCACCAGAACTTCGACAGCCTTGAAGCTGTCAGAATGGTGCAAACTCAATGGCTTCAATGTCAAAGTTACATTGGAAGCTTTGTCAACTACCTAGATCAAATGGTAATTGTGACTGTTTTCTCTACTGCTGTTTATAAGCCTGAGAGCTTTTAAGGATGGAGCAGCAAAGGGAGATGATAATAGTGGGCTGAATGAGACTAGGCCAGGGCCATTAGCTGGAAAGAAGCTATGCCAGTGCTGTATCACGCAGGCCATCATGACACCATTATTACCATAGTTCAGTTTTTCATTGTGAAAACACACTTGGCACGACTTGGCACAGAGATCCACCCTACCTATGGTCCAGTGCTCTCCCACATGTGCAAAGGTCCAGCCCTTTAAAGCCAAACTTCTTGAGCCTTTTTCCCAAATGACCCTGAGCCTCAGAAATTTCCTCTACTCTATGCTTCTAAGACTTGGAACAACTTTACAGAATACTATTTTTCCTCAACAAAAAAGTTTTCAGTAGATGAGCTTATCATTGGATTACATGACCCATCCTTCATCCTGACAGTTTCCTGTGCAAAGGGAAGCCTGGCAAGAATAGTTTGGCCACCTTGTATTCAGTGATAAAATTCCTGATGCTGTAACTGACTATTCCACGAAACCCCACTTGTACCTAATCTACATCTACTTTAAGATACCTGCTTTTCTGGACTCAAAAAGTTGCTTGTGCATTTCTTTTTCAAGTCTTTCACTTCTCGAACTGGATTCACTCCGCCTTGGCATTTGTCTCCTGGAATTTTCCGGTACCTGAAAGGCAGAGAAAATTTGTTACCAAAATACAAGGATGTATTCCTGGATTCTTGCCTATTTTCTGAAAACAAGATTTGAAAAGCTTCTCATCCCTATACCATCTTTCAGGCCTGGAGGTGGGGGGATCCACAGGGATGTTTTGGGCATATTTTTATACCAAGCATCCCTGACCTTGCTGCAGGGACATGCCTGCCCTTCTCCTTAAGAGACTGAGCCAAAGAACTGTGATCTAGGAAAGCACGTTAACACATAGTTTGTAAATGGAGGGGGAAAGATTTACCAGGGGAGGGAGGCAATGAGGCTCCGTTCTGTCTAATATGATGGCTATTTAAATTGAAATTAATAGAAATTAATTCAGTCCCTCAGTCACACTAGTGTCAACAGCCACACAAGGCTGGTGGCTACTATACTGGACACAGCAGATTACAGAACATTTCCATCATCACAGAAAGTTCTATACAGTACTTTCTAGAGTACCCTAAAACACTGCTCAGATTCCTGTGTGGAGAAAAGCAGCTTTTCAATCTGAATAAGGGTGACTCATTGGTCACAAAGGAGAAATGCCGTCTCACCCATTTGTTGTCAGGTGCTCCTCTCTGCCATACAGACAAAACTCCAGGTCGTGGCCCTTCAGCTCTGGCTCTTCCACACACTTGGAGTCATTTTCTGGACGGAAGTACCCAAAATCACTGCAAAAGTCCACAAATAAAGTATCTTTTAAAGTTGCTGAAAGACAGTAACTGACTAGCAATTAAGGTTTTATGTGGGGCAGTGGATGGTTAATATTCCAGTCTTGGGTTGCTCAGGAAGGCCTGTGGCATCTATAAAGAAGGTCCATTTAGGAAAATAGACATGGAGAGGGCTAAAATGGGGGAAATAGCTATGGCTCAGGCCTAGTGAACTTAGGACTAGCAGCTGGAAGCACTGAGGTTGGGTTCCTGCACATGTCGCTCAGGTTCCAGGAAGGGAATGCCTGCAGCCTACATGGGGTTGGGGACTCACACAACTAAGACAGAGAACCTCAAATAAAGAAAACGTTCCAAACACATCATGTTTTCAACTTCATGCCAGCCTTTCCTATCATTTCCTTAGGTCTGTCCATGACACTAGCTTCCTTCCCCCACCTGGGCCCTAGTCACTTCTTTATCGTGACTACTGTGACTTCCCCTCCTGACCTATCTTCCAGCACACCCTTCCCGATCACACCCGTCCACTGGCTCTAATGACCTGCTTCTTCCCAGATGCACAGGGTCAAATCCTGCTTGTCAGGGCTCAGCTCAAATGCCATCTCCTCAGCAAAGCCTTCTCTGACCCACCTTCTTTCGCTCTAGTTGTAGTAGTGTCTTCCCTCCCTAAATCCCTGAGGCATTTACCACCTTCTGTTTCACAACATAATTATGTGCATCTTACCCAGAGAGTCCATAACAAACTTTCCATTTCCACTTTGCACTGCCCTGTGCACAGCAAGTATTTAATGAATATTTGGGGATTATACAGATGCTGCTTATACTTCAAGGTTTTTCTGACAACTATTTAGGGGAGTGGGTAGGGAGAACTAAGATGTAGAGGACACCACTCATCCAAGAGCAGGGGAAAACTGGTAAAAATTTTAGGTATTCAACCCTAGAGTAACGTTCCCACTAACATGCACACATTTCTCAAGCACATGTGGCAGAGTGTGGGCTCTGGGTCAGGTTCATATGCCAGCTCTGCCATTTCCTGGATGAGCAATTGTGGGCAAGTCAGTCATAACCTCTCTTCCCTTTGTGAAATGGAAATGACAACAATGCCCATCTCAGGCTGCTGAGGTTAGGTGTAAACTGCTCAGGCCAGTACCTGGTATAGTTAGTGCTCAAAAAATGCCAGCTGCTACCATTACTACTACATGATCATCAACTATAATATGCCTTCAAGGAGTCTAGAGTTTAGTGGTGGAGACAAACCTACACACAATGAGTAAAACACAGTAGTGCTGTGAGAGGGGTTCCATGGGAGCCAAGATGAGGGAAAACTAGGGGAGGCTTTGAAGAGGTAATATCTGAACTAAGTACTAAAGGCCAAGCAGGAATTCGCCAGGCTTGGGGGTCAGGCAGGGAATGTGGAGACTTTCCAGGCAGATGAAGCAGCATGTGCAATGGCTCAGAGTTCTGGAGAAGCACATGTTTGAAACTGGGAGAAGCTCCAAATGAAGAGCCAGCCTATGTGCAGTCAAGGATGGGGACAGCCCCTAGAGTTTCACAGTATCAACATGCTCTAGCCCTACTGTAACACAGCTAAGTGATCTGAGTGAGATTTCCCCTGTGGAAAGAGAGAGGAGGACCCCTGGCCATTCCACAGACAGATATGAGCCACATAGAAGGACCCACACTGGGTCAGACTTGGGTTTGCTTGGTCCTGTATTCTGTCACCTGTAATTTCAGAGAATATGATATGGGAGGACATGACTGCTACCTGCCTGCCTTCTTTTCCAAATCCTTTACCTTCTATCGGCATCTTTTGCAGGTAATGAGTTCCATCAGATTACTACCTGTGATGTCAAGCAGTCCCTCTTATTTCCCCTAAGTTATCTTGCTTAGGCTACCTAGGGACTCCCTTGCCCTTGTATAATTAGCTATATGCCAACCACACAACTGATCCTTAAGCCTGGATGGTCCTGGACTATGAGAGTTCACTTTGATGGTTTCTAAGCCTTGATGGGACACAGAGACCATAAATATACTGTCACTTTGTGTCTCAGGACAGAGCCACTCTTTCTCCCTTCAGTCTTACAGATGACCCAATATCTAAGTGCCCCACCTGCTGAACTCTGGCCATAGGGCTGTTTGCTAAAATCCAAAGTGTTTTTAGCTCCTGTACCTTTCCTCAGTGTTTTTACCCTAATCCTCTCCTGGTTTTTTATTCTCTTCCTCCTTATACACCTCCCTCCTTCCTACCATTGCCAAGTCAGGATTTCTGGCGGTTGCTGCTGGTTCTGCCCAATGATTAACTGTCTGATATATTATCTGTCCAATTATTAACAACTTTGGTTCCCTTTCTCTGTGCCTCAATATCCTTAATAAGAAGCAGCAGTTTTCCGCTCTTGGGGAAGAAGGGAAAGAAAAGGACTGAAATACTTTTCGGTCCTGTAAGACAACTGTGTTCCACCTCCTCCAGCCCGGGAAAGAGGCTGACAGGGATCTGAGGGATGCTGATACCAGAGGAAGTCCTCTAGGGAGCAGAGACAGATGGACGGCTGCTTGGTCACCACATAGTCCCGACCATTCTGACACACAGATGACTTGCGTAGCCGCAGGAACTGTTCTTTATAGCCTAAAATGCAGCCATCTCCATAATCTCCAGGGTCTGTAGAGTGAGCCAGCCATATGATATAGTCCTTCTCTTCACCTAAAGAAAAGACAGGTTGTTCAGGAAACTGCATGGCACAGAACCCATCTACATGAGGCGGCTGCCACGCGACAGGAAGAACAAGGAGAGGAAGAGTGGGGGTGTCTGACTCAACTCGCAGCTTCATTTTGGAACTGCCAACCAAAGTTACATTAGTTGGAGCCTACTAGCAATGAGCAGTTCCTCACACCAAAGGAGGATTATTTGCATCTCACCGCTCACTTGACTATTAGGAAAACCCTTATTTGTTTCAAAGTGGGAAGCTAGATAGAGAGGGTCTCTATGGTTCCTTCCAGACTGAGAGGCTGCTGGCTGTATGTCTTGTGCACCTATGTCCTAGGTCAGCAGGAGCTGTCAGAGGTCAGCAACCAGATGCTTTCCTTTAGGACAAGGCACCAATGAGCCAAAAGTATAGGTTCAATTTCACTATAGGTTAGTTTGCTTCAAACAGAAGGGAAAACATTCTCTTTCTAGATTTTTAACTCTAGTCGACTGGATGTCAAATGAAGATCGCTGATGACGGTTAATCTGGCTTAGTATGTTGGATCATCCACATCCGGAAAAATGACTCAAAAGCTATGTATCAGGTTTTTATCCTTTGGGGTATAAAGACCAGTACAGAGCCTGTTAAAGAGCAGGTGCTTAACAAATCTTAATGATGCTAAACTTTAGGGATAACTGGAGAGCTGCCTGCTATGGGGAAAATGCATAAGCAAGCTCCTTTACAGCCTTCTTAATGAATTTAGATAATGGTGACTCTCCAGTATTAAATCATATTTAAATATCTCATACAAAAGTAAGGTCCAAAGGAGAACTTCCTCCAGGAGTCACTGAATTAACATGTTGAGGAAATGGACCCATAATACAGTCTAATAATAGGACCAAAGTTCAGCCAACATGTCTTGAATCCCTGTCTTTTATCATATGAGGCCAACACCTAACTGGTTTTTCTTTCCATATTTTTCAGTACAGTGTCAGCATCTTTGGTACTGGGGCTTGGGTGTGCTTGTGAATCTTTAGGAATACCTTTGCAATTAACATTTTAACTCCTTTTCTAAAGCCCTTTTCTGGGCCTTTAACATGCTTTCTAATTCGAAGTCACAGAACTCTGAAATGCCCAGTGTGGGCTCCACTGGGCCTACCCAGTAGCCATTCTAGAGCCTCGCCTGCGAGTGGCAGTCAAGCCAAAACTCTTGGCATGAAAATGTTCTCACTTCAACATTTTGAGAAGTGACACAAACAATCGATTAGATGCTCTTACAACACACTTCCATCTAAAGTTTACTCTTTATAGTTCTGCTGTAATCGGGGTGAAAAACCCTGAAATGTCATGAGATAATTTTAGAAAAACATAAGCATGCGCTAAAAAGTCTCCTAAAATATTCCAGAGACCTAACAATGCAAAGCTGTCCTCTCCTATATGACAGCCGCAGCCACATGTGGCAGGGCTGAACTGAAATTTACTGTAAGGGTAAGTGTAAGATATACACCAGTTTTTGAAGACTTAGAAGAATGAAATATTTCATTGATATTTTTTAATACTGCTTACATGTTGAAATAATATTTTGCATACATTAATTATATTAAAATTACTTTCACTTCTTTTACTTTTATACTGTAAATGACAGAATGTTTAAGTTACATTTGTAGCCCTCCTTTTATTTTTCTTGGACAGTGCTTGTCCAAAATCCTCTGCCTGATTACCCACATGGGACATCCTTCCCTCCTCTTTCATAGCATTTTCTTTTTCCAGTGAAAAATTAAACTGGATTGGTAGTTTAGAAAAATGGGCTTAACAAGTTTCTGGTAGAAAAGGTCAAAGGGAACACTCACAGTTCCTTTGAAGGATATCTTTAAAATCAATGGTATAGGAGACCCACTGGCGAGTCAGGAAAGATTCTGTGAAACCCCAGATGCTGATATTCATGGACCTGGCTCCAGGTTCTGAAGCAAGGCCGGTAAAGTAGATGGGCTCCCTGGTGAACACGTAGGTTTGCCAGCACTGACCCTCGTCTGTGGAGAACCTGAAACCCCAATCAGAGAAAGATCATGACAGAGGATCAACATTTATCGGAATATCGGGAAATCACTCTGATGTTAGGTCCCAAACCAGAGAACCACCCTCATGATGGCTTACTGACAATTATATCAATTTTTAATGCATATAGTTAACAGGGTAAGAAAAGGGATTCATTCAGAGAGTATGGAAGAAAATATCTTTATAAAAATCCTTTCAGAGGAAAGATAATGACCCATGTAAGAATGTGCTTCCAAGTCAACAATTTTATATGAACTTTTACTTAAGGAGTCCTTCCCGATATGGAATGCTCAGACACTTGTATAATGTTCTTGTGGAGAGAAAGATTATTTTTAAAAGTGACAAAAAGTGTTAACTAGAGGGAGTCAGAGGTAAAAGCAAGCCATTTAACCTGAGTTGCCCTAAATGCAATCCCTTTAAGAACCTTCCCTACAGCTCTGCAGAATGCACAAATTTAAATCGGGGTCTGTAACCCCGCCCCTTCCCCAGCAAACTGAAACACTTCCCACAGTTGCCCTCTATGCAGAAAGTGTGGGTGGAGCTGAGCTCATGCATACTTAATCACATTGATAGGACGGCTGCTGTGCTCAATGGCCACAATGATGCCTCCGGAATCCAAGATGGTGTAATAGTGGGGTCCTTCCAGCATCTTTGTCCAGGAGTAACCCCCATCATCTGAGATGTACACGTCCGGGATCATTACTGAGATGGCATCCCCCACGCTACCTGCAACACAACCCACCGTCTCCTCAGCACAGATGAGCAATGAAACAGAGAGGACTTACTGCCAAGAGGCTAATTTTGAGAGAATTTATTCTGATTATTCCCCATCATGACTCTTATGATAGAAAAAGGCCACTGAAAATTTGGGAAAGGGGAAAGTCATATTACTCTGACTGGAGTCTATGAAATACCCAAAGTACCATTATCATGTAAGAAATTCTACAAAGGATGGTAAAAGCCATGTTTGTTGATTTTCTTTTAGGGTGAATAAAGTCTGAGTGTCAGTGTGTTCAAGTGCTTCTTCCCGAGGGGAGGGGAGGGGAAGGGAGGGGAGGGCTCCTTACCATGGGCGATGACTATGCCCACGGCATTTGGCTCTGAGAGGGGGGCCATTGGAACGTTTAGTTTCTGGGAGATGCTGTAGGAAGCGTGAATATGAAGGCTGCACTGTGAAAAGAAACCAAAGCTTAGATTAAAACCCAAGGCGTAATTTTTTACTCATCTCACCAGCCTTCTAATAAACCTAACCCACACCTCAGTGGGATACTCTTTAAAAAAAAAATTATGATAAATACACATAGCATAAAAATGACCATCTTAACCATTTTTCAGTGTATAGTTCAATAGTGTTACGTAATTCACACTGTTGTGCAATCATCACCACCATCCTCCTCAGGAAATTTTCGTCTTGCAAAGCTGAAACTCTGTGCCCATTAACAGTAACTCCCCATTCCCAACTCCCCATCCATCCTGGCAACCACCATTCTACTTCCTCTCCCTGTGAATCTGACTACTCTAGGTACCTCATGTAAATGAAACCACAGCGTATTTGTCTTTTTGTGACTGGCTCATTTCACTTAGCATAATGTCCTTAAGGTTCATCCATGTTGTAGCATGTGTAAGAATTTCCTCCTTTTTAAGGCTAATATTCCACTGTATGTATATACCACATTTTGTTTACCCAGTCATAGGTCATGCACACCTGGATTGTGTCCACCTTTTGTCTATTGTAAAACTGCTATGAACATGAGTGTGCAAATATCTCTTTGAGACCCGCTGTTCAATTCTTTTGGATATAAATCCAGGGGTGGAATTGTTGGATCATATGGTAGTTCTATGTTTAATTTTTTGAGGCACCTCCATACTATTTTCTATCGCAGCTGTATCGTATTTCATTCCCATCAACAGTGAACAAGAGTTCCAATTTCTCTATATCCTCGCCAACACTTCTTTACTTTTTTCAGAGTAACCACCTTAATGGGTGTACGGTGATCTCTTGTGGTTTTGACTTGCATTTCCCTAATAATCAGTGATATTGAAAATCTTTTCGTGTGCTTACGGCCACCTGTATATTTTCTTTAAAGAAATGTCTATTCAAGTCCTTTGCTCATTTTTAATTCAGGTTGTTTTTTGTTTTTGAGTTATAGGCTCAGTGGGAAATTCTTGATTCTGGAATGCATTAGTATATTTGGGAGCAATTATGCAATTATTTTCTCATGCGTAATCTTATTTTATTCCTGCATTACACCAAAGCCTGTGGTCAATATCTGAAGTATGATTCCGCACAAATGAACCTGGTGAAACCTGACGTATCTCTGATACTGGACATGGTGTGGTCTCATTAAAATGAGACCCAGTCCTGGTTTTTTGTTTTGTTTTAATCCTCACCCAAGTATATGTTTAGAGAGAGAAAGGGGGGCAGGGGGGGAGAGAGAAACATCGATTAGTTGCCTCCCGTAGGAACCCCAATAGGGAATTGAACCCACAGCCAACTGAGCCACCTGGCCAAGACCCAGTCCTGTCATTAAGCAATATTTCTCTGAAGCTAGATGAGGTATAAAGCAGAATGAAAGTTAGCACTTTTAAAGTTTCAAATTGATTAAAATGTAAATTTTTGTGTCATGTATGTTTTACTGCAAAAAAAAAAAAGAGGTTCAAGTAAACTATTAATGAAATGAAGAGCAACGATTAGTTCTAACTGAAGATGGGCGGTGAAGGTGGTTAGGCTTTCCACAAATTCTAATGAACTGGGGTGGGGGAGATAGGCGCAGCCTCCCCAGAAACAATGCCAGCAGGGGCACATTTGGGGTGTGGACGGAGCAGCAGAGGATGGCAACAAGGGGCATGTCAGTGATAAAATAGGCAGTGACACTGAAAGGGCAGAAGAAAGCCTGCCAGGGGAGGAGAGGACCAGTTACCAGGTCGAAGCCTCTATTCACAGGCAAAGGGGAGCCAGGATATTGTTGAGGAGGGAGAGGTGTGGGAGTGTGAGGGCCAGGCAAGCAGAGGCCACTGTACAGCCCAGGCTGAAGGTAAGGAGGCAGCCGCAGGGCAGGGGCATGCAGGGAGATGGGGAAAAGGGAGAAGGGACAGACTCGATAGCACTGATGAGTACGGAGAAGGGGGAGAGTGTTGGGGTGGGGAAGGTACATGCAATATCACACTGCATGAGGCTCTGAAAACAAAGCCGAAAACCCAGCTTAGAACAGCGGACTGCATGTCAGCCACGGGTATTTGGAGGAGCTCAGAACTACCAACACTGTCAGTTTTGAAAGAAAACTCTCTCAGTGCTTCCCTAAGCTTCTCTCAAATTCTGAAAGAGCCAGACGCAAATCTTATTTTTCTTTCCTTTTCTCTTGCCTGTCAAGATCTGTCACTCCTGGAATCTGGGGTGTCCTGGAGCAACACCTTTGGGGTCAGCGTCTGCTTTCACATGTACTGCCGGGTCACCACCCACACCACCAGCTATGTGGCACCCAGGCAGAGGCGAAGATAAGGCCAAGTTCTCCTCTCTCATTTCTGGCCAGCACGGCTTTGCACTGCTCATGAATGGCTAGCTGGCCTATGGCTTTTGTAGAATTGCTAATGTCTCATAGCTGCTATGCTCACTCCTAACTAATCCCCAACCCATCTGTCCATTCTGTTTCCATTCAGCAGTTTAGCAAAACACAAACTGTTAGCCCCCAGTTTTGTTTTTCTTTAGAAGACAAACAATCCGTAGTATTTTGGCCTTTCTTTGCAGGTCCTAGTTCCTACATTCTAGGTTAATTTCATTACTCTCATTTCCAAACTTTCCACCTTTACCTGTGGGCCCTAATCAGGTATGAAACTTCATTATTCAAAGAGCAGAACAGAGTGGCTGCTTTGCTCCAAATACATGTGACAACTGAAGTAAAACAAACCTCGTTCTTATTTTTTGCTGTAGCATCACATTCACTTTTCTCAGGCTTCCTCAGATGCTTCCACCTTCCTCCTTGGTCAAACGTGATCATAGTCTGGATAGAGTTATCTGCATGGGAAGAGAATGGTATTAAGCCTGACACACTGGAAGAACCCAATTAAGTCCAGTTTCTCATTGCAGAACTTGCTCCTAACTGAGACCATACAGCTCCATTACAACCCTGGAGTCCCATAAGCTTGTAACACTCAACATTATGGCTCAGTGTTAGTGAGTAACAGAGCAGCACTCTAAATATGGTATCTGAAGAAGGCTTCCCACCTGAACAGGACCCAATGGATTCCAGAAATCATCTAGACGGACACTCTTGAAAAAAGATACCTTTTATCAATCAGTTTCCTCCTTACCAACACAAACAGGCTGATGTCCACTCTCCTTCCCCGTTAGTTTGCCTTGAAGTAAGCTCTACAATGGGAAGGCATCCTGTCTTAACTTTATAGGCAAGGCCATGATACTGGGCTTGTTTTAGGGAATCTCAGGATTCAAATGTGTATGCACAAGTCTGAATTAATAGTTCCTAATTTTTGTCTCTCCATTACCTCATATCCTATCCCTCTTACATATTTTTTTCCCCATGTCTCTTCCCCATTCTCTGTTTTCAATGATATAAACTGTTATAGGTTTAAATTCGGAGATAATATGCTTTGAGTGTTCCAAGGAATATAAAACAAGAAAGCAAATCAAAGCAAATTCACTTACTCAATAAATATATGTTTTTAAATCCTCACCCAAGGATATGTTTCTACTGAATTTTTTTTTTTTTTTTTTTTTTTTAAGAGAGAGGGGAAGGGAGGGGGAGAGAGAGAAAGCATCAATGTGAGAGAGAAACATCAATCAGTTGCCTCTCACACGTGCCCTGACCAGGGATCGAACCCACAACCCAGGTATATGCCCTGACCAGGAATTGAACCCACAATTTTTTGGTGCAGGGGAGGATGCTCTAACCGAGCTACACCTGCTAATAAATATTTTTGTGTGCCCACTATGTGAAAACTTGTAAGCCTTTGAGAATATATCAGTGAACAAACCTGAAAAAAACCTTTGTGAAATATATATTCTAGTAAGGTGGGACAAACACTAGATGTAGTAAACAGGTAAATTACATAGTATGTTAGAAAATAAGTGCTACGGAAAAAACCTGCATAGCTAAAGGGGGACAGACTGTGTGTGTGTGAGTGGAGGAAGGCAGACTGAAATTTAAAATATGATAGTCAAGGCGAGTCTCATTCAGAAAGTAAATGAGCAAAGGCTGGAAGGAGGAAGGTGTCAGCCCTGCAAATATCTGGGAAAACAAAGAACAGTCAGTGCAAATCTCCAAACCATGAGTGTGTGAACTGGGTGGGCTTAGGGGATTGGCACAGAACTTGAGAGCTGGAGTGACTAGAATAGAGGGAGAGAGGAGAGAAGAGTGGGAGGTGAGGTCAGGGAGAAAATAGAGGCCAACATCACTTGACCTTGCAAACCATTGCAAGGTCTTTACAAGAACGAACACCCTCTCCCCACCTCCTATCAAAAACTAAATATATAAAATCGTAAGAGTCTCCTTGGGGCAGCGAGTCTCTGTACTCTAGAGTAATGTGTTTACTTGTATAGGTGAGCTTTGGTAAAGGTGAGCACTGCAGAACCGCTGAGCAGAATGCAAGAGGAAGCTTGGCTGGCTACTGCTGTGCCCTCTATCTTTCTTAGTTCTATTTACCATCACTTGCTTAACGTAGAGCCCGAATTTACATAGGTAGGCTGCTGGCTAGGTAAGCAATGTTACTGGGGGAAAGGGCCACCAGTCTCCCCAAAAGCCTCACTCCCAACATGTTCAGCTGAAGGAGAGCTGTGCCAATACTCACCCTCAGAGAGCACACTTGTTATGTAGACCCCGCGGAGGGAGGTCACATTGGTAAAGTCTGTCTCACCACCGGTCGTGGTATAAAGATGTCGGTCCAAGGACTTGGAATAGACAATGCCTCTATCGTCCGAGGTAAAGATAGTGCCAAACCCGGTATCTGAAATAGGCAAACAAACAAAAACACTGAGTCTTGGGAGGGAACAGAGAGGCAACAAATGTCTAACCATACACATGACTGAATGACTGCACATTAGCCATCCATCTCTCTTCATGATGTAGATGCAGACCTGAGATTCAATCAAGATTTGATGCTCAAGATCTTCATGTCCATCTTTAATTCCAGTACCCATGATACTTAGTGCCTAGAGTATGGTAGACTTTGTTAAGTGAATTAACCAGATGCTACAGAAAAGCTCTTCCTAGATATATTGTGGTGGCAGAGGAACTGTGTTTAGATTCGTACCTTACACATCTCTAAATCTTTACACTCTGAAACAATGCTTCTCAAACTGTGACAAAGGATCAATTTTTGAATTTCCACTATGACACAAACCACTGCTTTTGTAAAATATAATAAAAATTAATCACTAGAACAATGAAATACAAAAGACAAAATATATCCATCAACTCTTTTATCATTAGATTCAACAGATATAAAATTACTTTATCAAGTGGCTTTAAGAGTTTCTAAATGCTTGCTCTCATTTCCTATACTTATTTGCTAACAGTTTGCAAATCAGCACGTCCTCTGAGAATTCTTTGAGCAACACTGTTCTAGAACACTTGGATATGCACACAAACCACACAATGTCAAAACAAGTGGCCTTTTTAACAGAGGTTACATATTCTAAGACAGACTATTCAGTAGGGCACTAATAAATTCCTAGGAGTAAGAGGAAAATCGACATGTAAGAATGAAAGCTACTAAAAGTAGGGCTTATAGCTTCAATCTATGAATTCAAGGGCGGGCCACTGATTTGCTCTTACCTCCAGGCTCATCTACGTGCATGAACACCATGTCATCATTGGCTGCTAGAATAGAGTAGAACTGTTCCTGCCCCACAGAGGGGAGCTGGGCCATGCTCCACGTGTCCCCTTGATCAGTTGACACATGAATCCTTCTTGTTGTATCCTGGAACAAATGCCAACATTTATCTTTTTAATTTCCTGCCAGGGTGTCATGTGCAGGGACATACTAGATACGTGATTATTAATAATTATAAGTATCATTATCCATCTCCTCACTGGATACAACTGTTATAAATGAAATGTCCCAACTACCTAGTAATTTCTAACCTCTAGCAAAGTTCCAGGCAATGGGATAATCCATTCTATTATAAGCAAAGCTATCCTGGCTTCCTCTCTGTCTTCTTCATTCTGGTGCATCCTGTGAGATATTATCCTCCTAACCTCCGACATTCCAGTTTCCTTCAATAGAGCTAAGGGTGTGATGGGACCATCACTGGTTTGGCTTTACAGCCACTCACATAGGCGTGCTCAGATAATTCTTAAATGGTAATTGCTACATAAAGGTCTGGTCCCTTTGAGACAGTCCTGGCATAATACAAAGAATTAGATAACTAAAGGTCTAGAAGATAGAGATGAAACCCATGTTTGGGAGATGACAAGGGAAGTCAAGCTGTGACACATCTCTTTAAGGAAGTCTCTCAGAACAGCCATAAGTGCACAGGCTGGGAAGAGGCCAAGCAGCATCAGAAATTAATAAAAGGAAGCTGATCAGGGTTTAGCTGTTAAAAGGAGTCTATTCAGGATGCAATTAACACCTACTTTCTGATAAATAGTTTAGAATAGCTACTAGATGCAAATTAGCCAGGGCATGAGACTGAATCCCAGGGCCTCCTTATGTTAAACACTCTTTAAATTTCAGTGACAAGTGCATTTTACTTATTTTTCTAAAACTTATATCGAGATGTTCACTTTGAATCTTACTCTCGTTGTTATAGGTAGAAGCTAGAGTTCAAAAGCACATAGTGGACTTTTAGTTTTGTAGACAGTCACAGTACAGTGCAGGAGGCTACCTCTGGAATCAGACAGTCTGATTTTCACCAGGGTTCAAGTTACTCAGTTTCCTCAAACAGAAATCGAAGGAACAGTATTTGCTTATAGGGCTGTTAGGAGGATTATTACAAAATTGCTCGAGGGAGTTACTGCAGTTACTGTGTCTGCTCACCCAGCTCCAATTCTCTCCAAGCCCACTAATCAGTCTTTCAACCTCAGTCCTGCAATGAAACTGCTGTAGTCAAGCTCACCAACAACCTCCACTTTGACAACAGTGGCTAATTCTCAGCACTCATCTAACGCAACATCTCAGCTGAGTTTAGTACATTTGGTCCTTCTTGAAATACCTTTTTCACTTGTTTTTCATGATCTCACACTGTCCTATTTGCCCTGCCCACTGGTCCCGCCCTCCCAGTCTTCTTCCCTGGGTTCTCCATCTCTTTCCAACCTTTCAGTGGTGGGCGCTTCAGGGTGTGCTCAGTCCTCCCACCTCTTCTCTACCTACTCAATCCTACAGGAAGATATCTAGTCACGTGGCTCTAAACACCATATGATTTGGGGAGAACCCTATACCCAAATGCTTACTTGACATTTCCACTTAGATATCTGATAGGCATCTCATATCCAAACTGAATTCTTCATCATCCTTCCCCAAATCCACTTCTCCTACAGTCTTTGCCATCATAGTAAATAGCACCACCATTCATCCCGCTGCTCAGGCCAAAGTCTCTAAAGTTATCCTTGGTTCCTCTCATTCTCTCACAATCCACATTAATTCATCAACAAACCCTATTGGCAATACATTGAAAAATATATCCACCATTTAACCACTTCTCCCCTCTTCCACTTCTCACTCTACTCTGACAACCTCTCAGCTGCTCTGGCTGCTTCCATGCCTGTGCTGGCAGGCCATTCTTTGCACACTTATTCTGTCAGATTACCGCACCCTGCTCACAACCCTTTCGCAGCTTCCCAACACAGTAAGAATAAAAGCCAAGGTCTTAATCACAACCTATAAAGGCCCTGGAGAATCTGGCCGCTAGCTCCCCCTTTGGATTGCCCTTCTCTGGGTCCCAGCCACACTACCATTCTCACTTCCTTCAATATATCAAGCATGCTCCAGCCTGAGGTCTTTGCACGTACTGTTTCCTCAGCCTAGACACAGCTATGCTCTGTCCTCAGTCAGGTCTGAGAGAGCAAGTCCAAACCAACCACCTGAAACAGCCCTGCTCCAATTCCTGTCACTTCCTATTTCCTTATACTGCTTTAGATTTCTTCATAGTTTTAATCATTACTTGACATCACATCATATTTCTTAGTTTAGTATGTATCTCCCCTACTTAACTAATAACCTCTGAGAACAGACCATTTATCTGTTTTTGTCACTGCTAGGTACCTGTTTCTATTATTATTACTGGACAATGAACAATGGATTGCTCTTTTCAGAGATGCATGTTTGAGTGAAGCCCAGACACTGGGTCTACACTTCCCAAAACAGACACCAGAATCCATGGGGTAGGATAGGCTGAAGCACAGAATAGCCGAGAAGAGGCAATCAGTCTCTATAAAAAGAATCACCCCAAATCCTACAGTGATATTAAATATTGCAAAAAGGCAAGCAACTCTGTCAGTACAAGCAGTAGAAGGGATCTACTGGAGGCATATTTACAGAAATATTAGAATTCGAAGAGAAGAGAGAGAAGAGAAGAGAAGAGAAGAGAAGAGAAGAGAAGAGAAGAGAAGAGAAGAGAAGAGAAGAGAAGAGAAGAAGAGAAAAGAGGCAAACACTCACCTTGTCAGCCATCACCGAGGCAAAAAGGAAACGTCCCCCAAGACCGAATGAGTAGATTTTCGCACCAATGGTTTTGAAGCTTTTCCCCAAGTCTGAAGTTCTCCATAACTCCAGTGCCCCAAGGTCAGCTTCTTAAACAATACAAAATATTAATTAAAATTTTACTTCCTGGTGAGCCTCTAGTTCAAACAACTGTTTTAGAACTGCTCTTAATTTTATAGCTACAGGATTTTTAATCCTATGCATGTTAACCAAGCAAATATAAACTGATGTGTATTAGAGATAGGGAATTCACATGTGGGTTTTATTTTTATACGTGAGAGATTTTACATTGGGCAGAAAGATGGAGTTTACTTAATTCCAATACAGTGTTGCATAAAAACATCATAACCACAGCATCCTGTTTATGGACTTCATGGCACCATTTGAAATTATCTTAGTCTATTTTAAGTTGCTTGAGTTTGGGTTTTCTTGTTGGTCACCCATCATCCTTACTTGAATTCAGCTCCATGAGAGCAGGCCTTGGGTCTCTTGTTATCTCCATCCTTAGCTAGTGTTTAGCACACTACTGCAGGTGCTCAAATGAATAAATGAATGAATTTGTTGAATAAATTAGTAAACAATTATGCTTTCTGCTTTGAAACTGTCACTGATGGGAAAGCCACTGGCTTCCACTGACAAACACAATCCATACTCTTCTGCAGAAATCACTAGGCATTTCAATCTGTTATTGTTTGTAGCTTAATGTTTACTTTATGTAAATACACTGCTGAAATTAAGTACAGTGTCTCTGTGTACAGCCTACATTTTTATTTGACCTAAGGCACAGTATAGTAATTTGGTTATACTTTCAAGATTTTAAAAATCAATAACAGCTATTTTCAGCTATTAAAATTATAGAAGAATGGAGGGATCTTTGATGTTTCTACCTCTTATGACTCAGAATATTCTACCATGAATGGACAGGACATTCTTCTGGGACTAAAATATACTTACTGCAGGAGCCATTCACATAGGTAGTAAAAAAGATGGTGTTTTCTGCTCCCCTACAATGAAGCAAAGACAGGAAAAAGACATAGTTCAGGATGTTAATGGGCTGTGTGGATCTTAATCACAAAACTCCAAGGAAGTCTAATAAGCCTCCTCCACAGGTACTAGCCAAAGCAGCTTCCTCGGATGCTGTACAGGGATTCTTTCACAGCTCCCTGGCCCCAGGCATTTGCCACAGTCCACTACACTTCTTTGTGTCAGCTCTTCTAGCTGGTCAAACTGGTCTACTTACACTCTCCACATCTATCTCCTGCATTTCCTCATACTGTTTCCTTCTTAAAATGCTCTTCTCTTGTGTAACCAAATCTTACCCTCACAGTCTTCAGGCTGCAGCTTACAATCTAGCTCTTCCACAAAGCTTTCCCTGGCACTCCACCTAGAAAGCTTCTTTGCTACAAACTTCTACAGCAGTGGTTCTCGACCAGGGGTGACTTTGCTCCCCAAGGGACATTTCTGGTTGTCACAACTGGGAGAAGGGAAGTTGTTACTAGTACCTAGTACCCAGTGGAGGCCAGAGATGCTGCTAAACATCCTGCAATGCACAGGACCCCCGCCCCCAACAAAGAACTATCCAGGCCAAAGTGTCATCAGTGCTGAGGTGGAGAAACTCTGTTGGAGAGCACTGTGCCATTCTGTATCAGCCACCTGGCACTCCTTTGTCACCCACTGAGTTATTTTAATCACATAATGGATGCCTTATCTCTTTGACTACACTGTTCAGTTCTTCAGGGCAGGTACTAAGTTTATGCTTTGTTGTTTCCCCTCAGAACCTAGTTTGATGCTTTGCATGAGCTAAATAATTTAGTTCTTTCATCTCAAATAGACAACTGGGTCAGAGATTGAATTACTTAAATTCTAAGTTGGAAAAGGAGTTCACAGGGAGCTTGATTCAAACCCTGATAATACTTATACAGTAGCCCAGGCAAAAGGTGCTGGCTCTGAGCATGTTCTTTCAGAACTTTAGGTTGTCAGTTCCTAGAAATCAAAGATCCAAAGGTGCGTAAACAGTCACCAGCAACCCAGTTAGCTTATATTTAGACACTAATCAAAGAAACGAGTTACAAAAGTAAAAAAGCTTGTATGGAATATAAAATGAAATACCATTTAAAAAAAACTTTTTAGTTTTAAAGATGACTTTTCTATTTGTTTCTTTTAGCTTTATTGAGGTGGTATAACTGACGAATGAAATTGTAAGAATTTAAAGTGTACATTGTGGTGATGTATACGTAAAGATCCATTTTAATGATCACAATAACTATAGTCTTACTTGACTACATCCTACAGTGAAATGATTCGTTAATAACTTACTTTAAAAAAACTTCCCTCCTGAAAAGACCACATAAGGTACAAACACATCATTCAAACCCATAAAATAAAAGCAAATATGGCATGTGTCTACATTACAGATTTCCCTGACTCCCTCAGTGAAAGACATTAAATACTAAATTCTTCCTTGGGATTGTGGGTCACTGAACATCAACTATATGAAACTATAACACACTGTGCCCATTAGAAGTTACTGAGGTATGTGTGCACTCTTAATCTAGCGCTAAATAATTTCGTCCTGTTATGTTCCCTCAGTCTTTGCCTGCTCTGACAGTTCCCCTGGCATGGGCTTGTCAGCACTCATGTACCCCGCACCTCTGGCAGCAATCTGCTATTAACTGGGAATCCAGATGAACAAATTTGCTGAAATTAGTCAAAGAGAAAGAACAAAGAAGCTCTAAGCAAGGGTTTGAGCCTAATCAGAATTTTGGAAGTATGATGTCTCTTAATTCAATTCTTGCTCAACCATCCCTCAAATTCCTCAAACAAATCTCTGTTCATAGGCAGAAGGAAAAAAACTAAAGCCCAGAGATGTTAAGCCACTACTAGCAGCAGAGTCAGGTAGGACAAAGGTGACCTGACCCCCTAGTAAGAGCCCCTCCACAACACCTTTAAGCAGGCACCTGGTGGGAGTGTCCCGAGAGAAGTGAATGAGTTCCATCTAATGGACAGTGTGACCCTGGCAACCTGGAAGCTCTGGGCCTTCTCCCTGATTCCTCACCTCATTCCTCATAATTGAACTGGATCTCTAGGTGAGGGGGTGTAAGTCTGGGGGCAAAGCTGTATTTTATGCTCTTCCAGCTGATATCACCATTTATGGAGAATAAACCTTTTACGTGCAGCAGCTACTCAGTCTTGAGCCTTGTTTTCTACTTTATATTCTAAAGTTTAGTGAGACTAAGTCCTCTTTCCTGGCAGATTAGAGGCCCCCCCAGGTCAAGGCCTGTGTCATACCCCTCTCTCGTATCCCTTGTGGCACCCTGAAGAGTACTTGGCACACAGTAAGTGCTCAAAATTTATTCATGTGACTTTTGGCAGCACTGTCAGGAAAGGTTTAGGGCTCTGCACAGATGGAGTCTTCTGTTACTCACCATTTGGCCAAACATACTGCTTTGTGGATTTCTTCCCATTTTCCCCCAAAATTCTTGGACACCCACAGGCCATTCTGAAAGATTATAAATGACTTATCAAAATTCCGGCTTTATCCTGTGCAGCTGCTTGTATGACCTTTAATAATTTATATCTAATCATTAGGGACAGTAAACACACATGAAGTTCCATCTGAGCTCCAGAGACACACACATGGTTTACAGGGGCCCCTTCAGAGGCTGGGAAGTTGTGAATAACAAATGCTTATGAAGTTTTTCTACTATGTGCCAGGCATTGTACCAGACATTGCACTGGGGATACAAAGATGAATAAGACACACTCCCTCCTCTCAAGGAGCTCACAGTTAACAAGGGGCCCAGATAAGAAAGTGCGATAAGATGGGGTAGGTGTTATGGAAACACACTCTGGGGTAAGGACAGGGAAAAGAGAGACCATGCATCAGAGATGGTTTGTGAGGAAGACAGTTGAATTGAGTCTTAAGTGATGAGCAGTGTAACCAAAAGGAGGCAGGTGGGGAGATGAGATGTCAGGGCACAAAGATAGTCTAGGACTAGCACAGGCAGAGAGGTGACAGACATGGTGGTGTGTGCAGGGAGCTCAAAGCTTCAGACACTGCTAGAGCACACAATTCATGGTGAGGGAAGGAGCAGCTAATGCAGGGAGAAGGGGAGCTGGGATACTCGGATGACAATGGGAAAGACGGACGGCACAGCATCTAAACCAGAGGCAGGAAAAGCACTGCCTTCATTTAGTTAGTGGTCCTAAGCCACGGCTGTGAGGGATAGGCTCAGGAAGAATTGAGAAGTTGGGTTCAGTAGAACTGGACTTTTCCTGTAGGGCAGGATGGGATGTGTATGTTGGGGAGCAGTTGATCACACTGGGATTCTGGCTGAGGGATGAGAGGCACTGTGGAATCTTTAACCAGTACGAGGATTAAGAGAAGGAGGGTACATCTGAGAGGAATGCAGAAAGAAGTCAGTTTAGATTGAGTCTGACGTGCCTACGGGACATCCAGGTAGACATGCCCAGGGGGCAGCAAGACAGGAATCAGAAGCCTCAGGAGGAAGCCAGAACCAGAGACAGGGTCTTGAGAGTCTCACGCATCACAGTGATGGTTAAAATGGTATGAGTGGGGGAGATTGCTAAGTGGAATGGGCAGTAGTGATTTAGGGGTAGGTTGAAAGGAGTTGAAGAAAGAGACCAAGAAGGAATGGTCAGAAGATAGGAAAGAACTAAAGGGAATGATGTCACCAAAGCCAAGCAAGCAGAGCTCCCTAAAGAAGGGATTGGCTGAACCTTTCAAATGCAGCAGAGACAGTGAGATGAAGACTGACAGTGTCAGTTGTACTGAGCCCAGATTCAGTGGAGGGGGGCAGAGGTATCCTGGTACAGCTGGAATTAAATGGGGCTGCTACAGGTGCAATTTCCCTTCAGTGCTCCCTGCCCACCATTCTTTTTTCTTTTAATTTTCCTCCTTTGGGAATGTTCACCTCCCAGCATTTCCAATTTACCTAACTCTACTTAGAAACGGGAAAGGGTCTGATAGCACCTATTTGCACTTTAGTACACACTGGCCCATCTTCTCCACCCTGATTTTCGTACTTTAAACTGACCCTTAATTGGAAGAAATTTCAGGTGTAAAAGCAGGCTGCGCTCATCTCTTGCTGAGCATAGCCTATAGCCTGTTTTAACCACCTGAAAATAACATCGTAATGGGGTGGTCAAAGGGGATATCAATGGTTCTGTCCATTCCTAAGGGGTCTCTGCTCCCTGAAGGGCTTTCAGCTTAAGCTGCTAGAAGGAATTTCCAGGAATTGTTTCTTGAAGCTCTAAAGCCTATCCAGCAGGCTAGTTTCCTTCCTCTGGCTTCCTTGAGCTAAGCTTAACTCTGACCTTCCTTGAGCCCCCCCAGCCTTACCTCTGCTCAAAGATCTGCCTACCGAGGCCCAGAACCCAGCAATGGCTCTCAAATTTTGGTGCGCAGGCTCGGCTGGGGAGCTTGTTAAAAACAATAGCCACCTTGCCACCAAAAGTCACTGATGTACTGTACCTGGGCTGGGGCCTAGGAATCTGCATCTTAAACCAGCCTCCCGGGGGGTTCTAACTGATGTTGTTGGTCAGTAGACCACACTCTAAGAAATAAGATGAGAGACAGCCATATAAATATGAAGTGTAATTGTGATTATCATAGTCTAACCACTCAGCCACTGTGGGCCCTTAACATCCACGATAAAGGAGACTGGTTCTCAGGAAGGGAAAGCTGAGTGTGCTCCTCAGGGAATTTCACAAGGGGGGGCGGGACACTTGTTTCTGGGAAGAGTACAAGACTGTTGTAGGGGTACAGGAATTTCAGACTCTGGACACTTAATACATGAGTGTTGAAGACAGAAATCAATATGCTTGATATATTATGCAACAAAAAAGAAAAATTAGAAAGATGTGGTTTGGCCACAGGAAAGTAGCAGTATCAGGAGTGTGACAATCCATGCTTATCCCTTGCAGAACAAGAATGATTAAACTGTTTCCTAGTTCATTTTTCCAACAGCACATGTCTAGTCACTTTAAAAGACTATAATGACAACTAGGTATCATACTTATATGGAATAGACAGAACATGGAAATCGTGCCTTTTACCAAATAGGAAGAAAACACCAAAAATGCATACTTCATGCCACTAGAAAGCAGTCCAATACTGTATAAAACTATTGCCCACGGGTCCTTTTAAGACAGTATATCCTGAGGATACAAATGCAGAAGGCAAGACAAGTTCTTCAGCGAGACTTACTTCAGTGCTGAGGGCTAAAAGATAGTCAGAATTCTGAGGGCTGTACATCATCTGAGTCAGAGGATGAAATGGGAGATTGGTCTGAACAAAGTTCTTTGCAAAATCTGATGATCTGAAGATTCTTCCTCCGCGACTTCCTCCAGACACCTCCGCTGTTAAAATCACCTGGTTTGGAAGAAGCAAGTTCAGATTCAGGGTGCAACACTATGAAAGCACAGGAAGTCCTGCACCATTTCTACAAGACATCAGTTAAGAACACTGTAGTTCCAAAAGTAAGAAGAATTACAAAAACAGATTAGCTGGTGCACCCCACTCCTCAAGTATTAGTCTTATCACAAAATATGACCCTGAATTGAGCTAGTGCATCATACCTATGAATTTGAGCCGACATCAGCCAGTTTCCCAAAGACTAAAATGTCTGCCTTAAGGAGTATACATTGTAATGCTAACCAACTGCCACCTGAAAAATTTGGGTGCATCTTGGACAGGGGCCAAAAAAGAACCTGTGTGTTGAATCCCATTCTTTTGTGAACAGTATTAAATTGTGTTTAACTTTAAAGCACAGTAATAGTGAACTAAATATACTGCTGTGTATCACTGGATCATTCCAGTATTACCACCTAACAGCCCACATGTGGTATCAAGCACAGCTCCCTACATGCACAAATGAGTCTCACCTTTCCAGAGTTCTCAGGACCAATAGCCATGCCAAATTCAGTCCGAATGAAGGTGTTATTGATGAGATTTGTAATATCCTTAAAGTTCTTTCCATAGTCCTCACTGAGAGAAAGAAAAATAAAGACAAATTTAGAATGCAGTGGTCGTGGACACTGTTGGTTCCTACCCAGCTTCCACCACCCCGCCCCTCACTGACTTCATTGAGGCATCACCCGCCCTTGACGAGTTACATGCCTCAGGGGAGCTGATTCCATCCCTAGCTCCAGTGGTGGACTTGATTAGTCTGAAGGAAATTCCACAAGTGCTGGGGTCATGAAGGGGGGAGTGACCCAGATTTAGGCAGTGAGACAAAGGGGGAAATTTGGGATCTATTAGGAAACAGACTTCCTCACACTTCAGACAGTCACCTGATGAAATAAGTGGTCTATCTTTCTTTAGACCAGTGGCTCTCAACCATGATATTTTTGCACACAAACCTTCCAAGCAACCATTTGGTAATGTCTGGAGACATTTTTGATTATCACAGCTCAGGGCTGAGATGCTAGTGGTATCTCATGGGTAGAGGCCAAGGATGCCACTAAACATCCTACAATGCACAGGACAGTTCCACAACAACAAAGAATTATCTGGCCCCAAATGTCCATAGTGCTCGGATTGAGAATCCCCAGCACTGTAGTATGTTAATGTAAAGCAAAAGGTTGCGATAGTCATCCTCACACCATGAGCACAACTTGAAGATGAAGTTAACATAAGTGGAGTGTACTGTGAAGGCAATTCTGGAATCTAGAGAAACAGCACCCACGACACTGGGTTGAACTGACCCTGAAGCCTGTCCATCCTCTGTATTTAGTTATAAGCCATTAATTCCCTTACTATTTATGCTAGTTTGAGTTGGGATCTCTGCTAAGTATAGCTAAAGGCCTCCTAATCTATTAATACAGAGTACTCATGATAAAGCTAAGTTAAGTAGCAGGAGCCTTAAAGTTTCCCCCCCCAAGGGTTATCATCCCAGGGCATAAGTCTCTAATGCTCACAGCACATGAAACACAGCTGGGGAAACAAACTTAACCCCAGCTCTCACATTGTTAGAGATTTTCCCAGGAGTTCATTTCAACAATATCTTTGAGAGGTATTCAATTCCATGTTTAGATTTTGAAAAATACAAGCAAAAAAATCAGTAGCTAATCCTCTTAAAAAGTGATATGGAAAACAAAAAAGTGATACAGAATGTGAAATCTTAATATTCATTTAAATTATATTTTAATGTCTATCAGAGACCACTGTGTATTGCGAGTTAGTTGCCAATGATAACGTAACGTGTGGTGGTCTTCACTGACAGACTATGACTTAAAAGATGGTACAATTTGGCAGCAGTCTCGACAAATAATCACAGAACCAGAGAACATGAGAAATGCAAGGGACTGAAGGGAACATCGTGTCCAACTCCCTCATTTCACAGACCAGGAGGTTCAAGGGGAGGCAATTTATCAAAAGCCAACCAGTTAATTAAGGGCGAAATTGAAACTACAATGCAACTCTCTTAACTCTCAGCCCCAAAGTAGAGACAACTTTTATTGATTTGTGAGGAATTTTTCCCTTACAAACTGCAGTCTTCCTCTATTTTGCCAGGGCTTGTGGCCTGGCAGCAAAGATCAGCTAAGAGGAAACTGGAGACACAGGAGGAAATTATCTTGGAGTGTTTGTTTAGGTCCTGGACAGTATACTAAAGCAAACTACATGTGACTTTAAGTTGTCTGAATAACTTCCCATCTCTTAACACACACACACAGAAAATTCCTAGATAAATAAAAGAGGGATCAGGCACCATCCAACAAATTCCTATATTGCCCCCCACCCTTTTCTGGCTTTGAAGTACAAGAAGAGTTCCTATCTCCCTGACAGCAGGCCAGAGATGTATAAACAATTCCTCGCTCTGCAGTGTAAATGTCATCAACAGCTCAGGCCTTCAAAGGGGCTGGCAGCAACTTGATTATCGCCAGCTTACAAATCTCCCTTCCCTCCCGATATCCCTCAGGGAACCTCCACAAACCTGTTGGCAAGTCTGTGGGCTTTTTAAGAACTTGGCACAACAAGCACATCCCTGCCCTTCAGAAAAAGAAAGCAACATGAGCAAAACAAAAAATCATCAGCTACAACACTCAGGTACTGCAGCCAGCTAAACAAATGGAGCACAATGGGTGAACCTGCTGGCACTGAAAATGGGGTTCTGTTGAGGCCATGCTGGGCTCAGGGATATACAGGAGCGGGCAAAAGTATAGCTGTGAGTATGTGAAACACAGAGTTTATTCTTGCATTATTTATCTATTAATTATTGTATAACTTTCCATAAGAGTTGTAAACCTACTTTTGCCCACCCCTGTATTTTAACATAACACTTTATTTAAGAATAGTTTTATTTTCTATCAGCATATACATATATCAGCATACAACATATATCATGAAGAGGAAATCAATGAAACACCTTCAAAAAGAAATCCACTTTTTAAAATCCAGATGATAATTAGAGTAATGAGCAGCAGTCAAGTGAAAAGTTAACAAAACCCTGTGAAACCATCTGCTTTAGAAGCGAGCCATTTTAGTAACAATTCTACATATCAACCCTAATCTCTGCTCTTTCTGGTTACCAAAATAAATGATCACTTTTGCATTTATCTGTGGTATAAACGTGCATAAGAATATGCATGTTTATAACTCAAGAAAACAATGGTAGAATACAAATATTTTTGGGATAGATCCTAATAATACCCCCAAAGAACAAGAAAAATCTATAAATCATTAAAATACGTGAAAAAAGAAGTAATTATCACATGGACTTCTGGTAAAATATGGCATCAAAATTCCTAGTGAGTGGAAGCATCAGAAAGAGGTTTTTCCAGCAGACTTACATGTTGACACTCAACCCAAACATCCAGAGTCTAGAATTACACCCTTGTTTTTGAGCATTTTCCACTTGCCATATATAGGGCATTGTGACACCAGGCATTGGACCTGCAGACATTTAAGGAGAAGTAACAGTAAAAAATTCCTACAGTCTCTCAGAGGATCTTACATATTACCTCTCTCAACAATCAAACCAACACAGATAGCCTTGTTTGGTTGGCTTTCAGGCCTAACTATTTCTCCATCCCTTTAGTTCATTTTTGCCATGACTAAGTCACTGTAAGTTGCAACATAAAAAAAACACGGATGACCACAAGCTCTTAAGAAAGTTACAGTTTTGTAGTTCTCCCTAATTGGGGAGCTTATACAGTTGACTCTCATTATTCGGGGATACTATATTTGCAAATATGCCTCCCCACTAAAGTTTATCTATAACCCCCGCCAACACTAGCGGCGCTTTCGCAATCACCAGCAGACATGCACAGGGCAGAGAAGAATCTGAGTCGCCCAGTGCACAAGCTCCCAGTTGAGGTCCAACAAGGGGACGTTCTCGTTCTGCCTTCTTACTTCAGCTCTTACACTGTAAATAAGTGTCTTCGTCACGGTCTATTTAGTGCCTTGCATTTTGCATTTTTGAGCTTTTTATTGGTGATTTTGCTGTTTAAAATGACCCCCAAGCATAGTGTTGAAGTGCTGTTGAGAGCTCCTGAGCACAAGAAGGCTCTGATGTGCCTTACAGAGAAAATAAACGAGTTAGATAAGGTTCTTTCGGACAGGAGCTGGTTGTGAGCTCAATGTTAATGAATCAACAATACATACTAAATAAGGTGACCTTAATCAGAAACACACATAAAACAAGGTCATGCACTGATCAACTGATGGAAATGAATGCTGTGATCAGAGGTTTACAAGAACCCACCCCAGAATTTCCCCTGGGAGGAATGGTCCAGCATTCACTAACCAATGTTCAGGGGACTACAAAGAACAGAGCTATTGTGAAGAATGCAAACCGATGGTGTTGAGGTTTCCAGTTAGAAGAGCAGTAGGGAGAATGGAGCTTATTAAGATGCGCCAAAGGAATCACAGGCCTGAAATCAGTGGCAGACAAAATGGGCAGCATTTGAATTTATAGGTAAACTGAACTCCCAATTACACTTCAGTCTCCTTTTTCACCCCAGCTGTCTAAAGCAGTAGCAGCTGAGCCAAGCACATCACTGAGGAGGCTGTCATTCAAGATGCCCAGCAGGAACTGGCTTCCTGTACTTCCCTCAGTATCTGTTGTATATCTTTAAGTTATCCTTTTTTTTAAACCTCAGTAACCTCCTGAAAAACTTACATCGACTATGGAACAAACTTTGATATGAAATCTCTTAGAGATTCTCTTATTAATTTCCAAAAGTTGAACAACTTTCAACAGGAAATAAAAACCGCAACTAAAATGCCCAGTAGTTTTGCAGTAGTGGCACAGAATTCTGGTATAGAACGCTTACCTGTGCCTCACTGAGGCATCTCCAATGAAAGTCACACTCAGGGGCCACCAAATAGAAAGGTGCAGAACATCTCTCAGTTGCCAAAAATCAAATTATCATCCTAACCACAGCTAGCTCGTTTCCTTTTTAACGTCCTATCTGTAAGTGAGAGGCAAATGCTCTTTACAATCTGTTATACCAATTAATATTCCGTAACAGAGATCAAACTTATACCATTCAAACACGACTCCTTTAAATTGAAGACATTAACATATATTCATTTTAACCTAATCATCAATGCCTAGGGACTTTAGTTATTATTTCCCAAACCTTTCAACATTTTTTTTCGCAACCTAAAGACCAAAGTCTACGAACTCGGCACAGGTAACAGAGACAACTTCCTTCTATTCTTTGGAGCCTCTGTGCTGCACACAGCTCAGAACAGGTGCCTTTATTTGAATCCCAAATAAACCTTTGACCACATAAGACTTAGTGGAGAAAGATAACCCAACAAATAATATAATCATTAAAGCTGTGAGAAACAAGAGTCTTCAGAGTGGATTCAACAGGCTTTTATTTCTCACTTGGGCAACCTCAGCAAAGTCATTCTGATCAGACTGCTCCCTCCCTTTCCAGTTGCTGAAGGAGCAGGTGCCTCTTGGCTGGCGTGCTCAACGACATGAGTCACATTAGGCCAGGCCAGACGGAGAGGCAACAAGGCATTTACAGTTTCCACCTAAACTCTGGAGACTTCACTTCACAGCGAGGAGGAAAGAATTCATATTCAAAATGACCTCGGTGAAAACAAACAGCAAAACTGCTGTGCACCATGCAGAAAAAGCGCCTTAACTGTTAACATGATACTACACCAGAAACAAAGAGGACTGCTCTCTAGCAGTGTGTGCTAGGGTTTCCACAGCCCAGAGAGACAGGGGACGGAAAGGGCTGAATCAGATGCGGGCAGGTATTTAAGCCATTTGTTTTTGTTTTGGGCAGTTTTAAAGTTAAGCACACTATTGAAAAGCAAAAGGATGGGGGAAAAGTCGTGAAAACACACTTCACTCCCCGTGGGTGAACCTGTCAGGCCCAGTGCTAGCCACACAATTAAACAGCAATGTAGGAATTCAGCAGGCAAGCAAAAATGTGGCTGAAGCAACAAGTATAAGAGATAATTCAACCTGGAGAAAGAGGAGCTTATTAGTAAATAGCCTTCAAAACATCTAGGGATCAGTAGGAAAAGAGGAAACATCTATGGGTTAATAAGAAAAGAGGTTTTCACCCGACCGGGCATGGCTCAGAGGTTGAGCGTCGACCTAGGATCCAGGTGATTGGGGTTCGATTCCCGGTCAGGGCACATGCCTGGGTTGTTGGCTCGATCAGTGACTCTCTCATCATTGATGTTTCTGTCTCTCTCCCTCTCCCTTCCTCTCTCTGAAATCAATAAAGATATAAAAAAAAAATTTTTCTTAAAAAAAGGTTTTCATTTGCTACCGAAAAATGAATTGGTAATTAGCACCCTCTAGCACACAGATGGGTGATATTTACCACAGCAGCGTTAATAACAGTGAAAAATCAGCTGCAAGCTAAGTGTCCAAGAGAATGATGGTTTAGTAAATTCTGTCAATCTAACAAAAATGATGGGTTACGCAGAGAGGATATGAAAAATATCACAGTATGAGCATCAATCAGGGTGGATGTGGGTTGTAATGCCAAGCGTTAGCGACACTTGTATGTTGGCAGGGGTATGCGTGCATCTCTAGAAGCCATGGAGGCATCTGAGGGCAGACAATCACTTTTTACCAACTGGCACCTTAGAAGGTTTTCAATTCATTTTAACAATTGGCCCAGCAGTGTCAGTATAGTCCAGCTACGTGCCCTTGCCGGCTGCTGGCATGGCAGCAAACGCCACCACGTTCTTACTCCACCCCAGGCACTGCAAAGCATAGCTCACAACAGCTCTAAGGGGATCACTGTTACCATCTTTCTTTTACAGATGACAGAAAGACTCAGGGAGGTTAAATGACTTGCTCAAGTTCATTCTGCTTGCCAAAGACAGTGCTGAGATTCAATGCCAGGCCCATCTGTCAACAAAACCTGGAAACTTGACACTGTACCATGTTGCTTCCCAAAACTATGTAGCCATATGATACAACATTAAAGAGGAAAATCAAGATAATAAACTGTAAATAAATTAAGATTACACTCGACGTTAGGGTGCAATTTTTCTTTCCTTTAAAATTTCCAAATGTTATATAATATACTGCTTTTATTATGAAAGATAAACTGTTAAGAAAAACTATCATAAGGAAAAAAATTTTATGACAGCAAGGTTTCTTAAACACTGGAAAGAGTTATGAAATTACAAATTCTTATGCATTTTCCCCCCCTCCCCAAACAGGATACTTTTCATCTGTCTGAAATGGTTCGATTACTATTCTAATTGTATAAACAAAGTCACCTGTAAATTATAGCCCTTTCTAGCACTAGGATTCTATAATACATTGTCAATCTTTATCAAATAAAAAAATTATCAGTCTAAAAATTATAGAGAGGCCAAGGCATGCATTCATTCAATTAGTATGGCCTGCCAGCCTAGTACTGCGTGTCAGTCAGTCATTTGGCTAACTGCTGGAGAACCCCAAGTTAGTCAAGAACCTCGGCTTAGTAGAGCTTACAGTGATTCCAAGATGGTAATTCCTTCTTAGCCTGTTTTTAGGCCAACATCACTGTGTTGAAGGGTAGAGAACACTGGCTCCAGAATCAGCAATTAAGATCACACCAGTTGGGGAAAGTGTAATCCATCTCAGAGATTCAAGACGTGTTCACTCCTACCTGGGCCCCGATGGCTGCTGGGAGATCCCTTGGCCCTGAGGTAGTTTCTATGTCATCTGCTAGGAGGCTATATTTTTTTTAGGTCCCCTTGGGAGGAAATGAGACAGGCATGGATGATTGCAAAGGCAATCAGCAATTTCTGAGAATTGGCTGGTCTTGCACCTTGCGGTTAAGGAAAAGAACCTACCATTTAACCAAGCTGTACCTTTGAGAAGACAAATCTAAAATTCTGTAAATGTCACCATATGGTTCCAGAACATACACTGCCACCATCATTACCAGTGTGCACACTATAAGGCACCCTGGTAGGTCTGACCTGAAAACCTCCTCCTGATCTAGAAATAATCTAGATAATTTGGGCTCAAAGTGTTAGATAAATGTATTTACTTGGAAGGTACAGTAAGGATAGTTACTTCAGGGACATAAAAACCATTTTGTGCTCATAATAAACAGAAAGACTATTGAATTCCATGCTACCTTCCTGCAAATAAGTATCCATTTAAATTAATAAACACCCCCTACAGACTCTACACCTTCCTTTACCGTTCTGCCACTCAGGCAGGTCAACCAAATCTTAGAACTAGATTCCAGTTCATACTTCTTCAGGTTGTTAAGCACATATTAAAAAGTAAGCTGAATGTGACAGTTCGGTGAAAATTTAAGATGGCTGAAAGATCTTTTTAATCAACTGTCAGACTCCATGTTTAGGAAAGTGGGGAACTTACATTCACAATGTGTTACTCAGGCAATGCCCCAACCATATGTTATGCGTCTCACCTTCGATACAGCTTGGACTGTCCGAAAGTCATGATTACCAGTGGTACATGGAAGGTAGTCAAGACTAGAATGATCTAGAGAAAGACAAAAACACAGTCAAAAAGAAAGCTAGTCCAATCACATGCTTGCCTGTGATGGGATTAAATCAACATCTGAAAGATTGCCTATAGGCCTGTTTTGCAGTAGCCTATACTGCAATATGTCAGAAAACCAAGAAGTTACTAGGGCTTTCAATGATTCAAGGTCTCAACTCTTGGTTGAGATGGTCCCATTGCCTATACTTGAAGCAGTGAAGCAGAGCTAATCAACTACACATTACAGTAAAGGAAGAATTTAACTGTTTTATATCCAAATTACTGTAAGATATTCTCAGGCAAGAACCAGCCCTCTCCCAGTGTTCAGAGGCTAGATCAGTGTGGGTGCTGACAGAGGTCCCTGTACCACATATATCCCTCCTTTTCTCCTCCTCGCTCTTAGTTATCCATGAAATTAGTTTCTTAAATATATTTCTAGATAAAAATATGCATGAGGACAGATTCTGATAGGTTAGTACAAAGGAAGTCTCAAAAAGCCATATAACAAGAAATCTTGGAGATACTGACTATCATAAATAAAGGGATAAATCATGGCTATTAGAGCACAACTCAAATTTTAGAAGAAACTGGGACAAGCTTACAGAAATTCTACCAGAAGTTTAACAATTAATTAAGATAATAAATTTATAACTTGCTCTTCAGCACCAAAATTATATTTCTTTGGGATCCTGACATAGCCATCATGTGCCTCAATGCTATGATACTTACATTAATGGAATACCAGAGGGTATGGGCTGTGGCCTGTCCTTGTGTGGGCAGGATAACAACAGAGCCAGTGAACACCAAGCCTGGATTCAAGACCTGGGGCTGCTGCGTCCTTGGTGCACCCTCCTACTGGGAGATGGGCTACATACTAGGAGGGTAAGGAGCTGACACTCCTTTCACTCCCCCAAGTCTGGCAGCACCTCCTTTGTGGTAGGGGAAGGGACACAGATGGAGCTGAACAGCCACGAGCCTGTGGGTGCCACAGTCCTTCAACACTAACTGTGGGAAAGGACATGGGAAAATGCAGTTTGGAAGAAAAATGGCCAGATGTGCAATGTGCAGGTTTTGGCTTCTACACAGGTTTCCCACGTGCTGTCAGGCTGCCTTCTCAGCATACAGCACATTCTCCTTTCTTCCTGCTCATCTGATGCCAAACAGCCACCAAGGACTCAAAAGATGTCTATCTTCCCATTAAGAAGAAGGTGGATACAAGACAGTCCCTGTTTTAAAGCAAAACCAAACCAACCACAGTTTCCTGAGAGTCTGTCCTGGAAACATGCATTTCTGTGACTAAGGTTGGGGACAGTTTCAGAAAGTAACAACATTTAGTGCTTAAACTCCCCAAATCTACACCTTCTTCTTGCTCAGTTGAATTCACAGCATCAAAACAGTACTTACCCCAGTGCTATCTCCAACCCAAGACAAGGATACGGAGCCACTGAGATCATCAAACACATGCTGTAAGGAAAAAGAAACTCATTTAGAAATGACATCTTTCCTTCAGTCTTTGACTTCCTTAAATAATTTAGAACACTATTACTTTCAAAGTAATTAAATTCATAATTATAAGGGGACATGGATTCCCAGAACAAAACTTGAAAGATAGGGTTTAACTACTTAACCTGAATTACAAATAACTTGGAGATTTTAATTCTCTCTCATACAAAGTAAGCCAAGCAGATGAGATTTCCTCACTGCACCAGATGGGGAGATGGGATAATCTCATCGCTTTCCCCAACAGAACTAAATATAAATCTATAGAAAGTATTCTTAGGATGCTTTAAAACAAGGGATCACAGCCCACACTGACAGCTATAACTGTAACTCAATCAGCATAATTTAAATTTTTCTAGGCAGCCTTCATAGGATAGGTGCATAGTTAATAACTGGATTCCTTTTGCTTTGAGGCTAACTCACACAAATGACAAGGGACAGAAGCGAGAGCAAATGCCCTTCTTTCACCTTTAAAATAGGAGTGATGATAATAATGATATAGTAATAATAATAAAACAACCTTAATAGAGTTGTGGTAAGAGGGAGGAGACAAAAAAAAGGAAAGCTGGTGCATTGTACCCAAAATATGGTAAGATATTGAAATGTAGTTTTAATAATCATTGAAGGTGCTTTTGGGTTTTGGTTTTCAAGTACTTTCTTTCTCTATTTATAAAATAATGTATATCCATTACAGAAAATGTAGACAATAATAGAGAGGTATAATGAAGAAAATATAAATCTCTCATAATCCTATCATACAGAGATAGTCAAGGCTAACATTATAATTTTTAATCTCTATTGTTATTGGTTTTTAGCTGATAAAGAAGTAATTCCAAAAAGACCATATTGGCACTTGGTAAAAATTTCCAACCATAGTGAAGATCCTTCCTCTTTATCTGCCACATGCCCTACCACCCAAGCCCCACTCCCCAGAGGGCTAACAGTTTAGTATACATTTCTACTAAGTGTTGACGATTATGCTTTCTTATGAAGACTTACATCTTCTTAAGATTTTTAAAATCTCAAACATGCCCTGCCTATCCAAACACGAGGGGTTCCTGAGAAGCAGAGGATGTAGCCTGATACTTCTTGGTGTTTCCTGTGCCCCCCGCGATACTTTGCGCACTCAGTAAGCATTTGTTGAAATGGTTCTACATCATTCCCAAACCACACGCTCGATCTCAAAATAGTGCATGTCTATAAACGGTGGGTGCCCGGCGCTGGGCACTGGGCTGCCAGTCCCAGCAGAGGCGTCTGAGGAAGCAGAACTCAGGCACTGTTTTGCTCATCTTCTCATTTCTTTTGGTGGTCTTCCTGAGAGGGCCTCTGGATTCACCCATGCCATCCCCTCTGGACTGAAAGCACCTTTGAGGGCAGCAGGATCTCTTGTACAGTCTCCGTAAGGGGCACACCGCACACAGCGCTTGCTCAGTAAAGGCTGGTTAACTCTCAAACGCTTAGGCAGAGCTTCTCGCAGCCTCTGCGATACAGAAAGGCTATTCATACACGCGCACTGGCCAAGCATCTGTGGAAAGGCAGGGCTGCTAGAGACATCTGGAACCAGAAGCGCAAAAACTGACACAGCAACGTGTCTTGTAAGATGCTCTGCATAGAGCAAGACGGCATGTTCTCTGGAGTGAGGACAGGGTCTGAAATTATATCAATGAGCTCCTTGAGGAGAAGCAGAAATATCCAGAGCTATCACAAGCCCCAGACCACATGGGCTAACAGTCATCTAAACGTAGGCTCTCTTTCCAAGGCAGGCTCTGGTCACAGCAGCTGAGCAGGAGAAAAGAGAAATCTCCCCACTGCAGTCCTGGCTGTCCTGATCAGGCCACACCATGGCTTTTCCTGAGCCAGTCAGAGCCTGCACCTTTCACTTCTGAGACCAGTCATTGCACACTGGCATCACTCAGGTTTCCTGCTGCCCAGGCACAGAGGGAGAAGATTCTTAGATGTCACTAGCAACCCGCAGCTTCACCTAAACAGCTCAAAGGATAGTTGACCTCATTCATCATCCAAAGAGTTCCTTTGGAAATGTAGGCCAGGTTTATTAACTATAATTGTGGTCTTCTGCTACTCTTAACCCTTCCTCCCTTCCCTTCCCAAAAGCCAATTAAATTTTACTTTTGAGAATAGACAAACTCATTGAAAAAACTCATCCATCTACAGCAAATACAGCTAATTTTTTATATTTCAGTCTTTAATACTTATACTGGTTAAAGTAAAAGAAAAAAATGAAATCAGGTTTAACAATAGACCAAAGCTCTGGTGGAAAAAAAACGTAATGTGGAGAGGAGACAAATCCAGGACAGTTGGGGGACCAAGAGCAGAGACACAATTCTACCCCTTCCATGGGAGGGTTACAGGTATCTAGGAAAGGGTGGACTGTCATGGTCATGGTCAGGAGACAGAATTCACAAGTGTCAGCAAAAGGCCATCAATTCAAATGCTTAATCACTTATCATATTTAACATACTGTACATGTCACTCTACATTGTAGTGGCATCATAGGAATTTCAAAATATGTATTACTTTTAATTATAGCAATAAGAACATTGTCTGCCTCCCTTACTAGACCTGAAGCCCATCTGGTAGAGGGACCAAGCTGATTCATTTTAGCAAACATATATATAATGTAGCACATAAAAGGCACTTAATAAATACTGAATTCATTTTAAGGATTAGTTGTGAAGCTCTGGGAAGGAAGAGGAGGAAGAGATAAGGAAAGACCCTCTTATTTCCCTGTGACAGAAATGGATATAAATATAAGAAGTTCTGTTCTGAGAGGGCTTCTGCTCTGGCCAAGGCAGAGTAACAGGGGTCAGATTAATGTTCCCACCTGGAATAGCTGCAAAAACACAAACTATGTAAAAAGATAGTTCTCAAGACACTGGCCTGCAGGCAACAAAGGAAAATAATCCCTGATGAATAGGAAACAAAGGGCCTACATCTGCTCTAGGTTGCTGTCCAGAGGGAGTGTCCAGGACACTGTGCAGGGAAGGGGAACCCAGGCAGAGCCCAGATGTCCTCCTCGGCTGAAGAAATGAGCTGGTGGTCTGAGGAGAACATAGAGGCTACAGCCACCATCAACTGTAGTGACCACCAACTCCATCCACATAGGCACACGTTGGTAAAGATGTCAGGAACCCATCAAAGCGCTGAGAGACACTGGCCAGGGGCAGACTATATATATGAGTAAGAAGAAATAAAGGTGTGCACACTGAGACGTAAGCAGGGCTTACAAAGGCGGGGGCACACGGAAGCAATAGCAAGGTGGCGGGAAAAGGTAGTTGTGCGGGAAGAACAAACATGAAGACATATGCACGTTTTGAAAATTTTCAAAGGGTAACAAATATGTTAATATTGCCAACTAAAGTGCTGAATATACAGTAGATGCTATTAAGTACTTGTTAAATAAGAATTTCAAATCAGGATAAACAAAGATAAGGTGGGAATCAAAGGGAAATCAAAACAGAAAAGGAGATGTGTGTGAGAAGAAAAGTAGTTCTGCTTGAAATTCCCAAGAAAGCTGAGACAAGGCCACAGGATCACTGACTCAAACAGGCATGGTTTCCAAGGGTATACAGAGTTGAACATAATCAACCAGCAAGTTATTGTTCAATTGTTCCAATCAAGGCAAAGTAAGATGAATAAAAGAAATATGAGCAGAGGGTAAAGCTTGTGGCTCCCGAGACCTGAAAGGCAGAATAATCTCTTTAGGAAGGGAAAACCCCAAACTGCCAACACAATACAACCAATGAACATCCTATAACATTAAAATATAGAACATACAAAAATATGGTAAAATACTGAACACATAAAAAGATTCAGGAGTCAAATTCAGCCAACAGAAGGCAGAGTGAATGTCTACCTCAAGCGCTGTTACGAAATGATGTTTGTGTTAGCTGTCTGGATACATGACAACTGAAATGGAGAAGGTGGGGGAGATCTGAGCACGTTTTATTTCTGGGGAACAGTAGCTGTGTTGCTCTAACGTAGTATGCATAAGAGATGGATTATTTAGCATAGAGAGAACATGACCTGGCAACTACATATTGCTAAGCAGTCAGCCAAATGTATGTTCTAGAAGCAGGTCAAAATAAAGAAAAAACCATGTAAATATACTGTTTGTGTGATTAGCAAGCCAAAAGCCAGTATCCACAGGGGCTACGTGGTGCATATGGTAATTTAGATTACTTAATCACATCCAGGAGGTTTAAGACTAGCTATGTAAAATGTCACTTCATTTTTCTGGAGATGAGCAAGAACTTGCCACATCTAAAGAGAGGCTGATTAATCCCCTCGCACAGTTGCTGGCACAGGAGGAAACAAGCCAAAGTCCAAGATTGAGTGAAGTTTCTTTTAGTGTGTGACAGCGATTTTCAACCTTTTCCACCTCACAGCACACATAAACTAATCACTAAAATTCTGCGGCACACCAAAAAATATATTTTTTGCCAATCTGACCAAAAAAATAGGTGTAATTTTGATTCATTTACATGGGACGGCTATTACTGTGTTGGCTGCTGTTGGTTTTTTTATTTGTCACTCTAAGGGAAAAGAGGTCAGTGCTCCTGACTAAATAGTCAGGTACTGCATGTTTGAAAAATTCTTGCTGCACCACAGCACACCAGGTGAAAATCACTGCTGTGTGATGAGGACAGCATTGCAAGTTAGTGGTCAAAGAGCTGGAAAAAATATAAAGATGGACTCATAACTCCCTTCTTACCACCAGTCTCAAATAAATTCCACACAGAACAAAGACTTAAATAGAAAAAGTTAAATCATAAAAATCCTAGAAGTATGAATAAAGATTCTTATAATCTTAGGAGGAGAAGACTTTGACTAAATTAAACAAAATTTTAATGGCAAAATACCAAAGAGAAAATTAATAACAAAAACAAAAAAACACTAGGAAAAATTATTTGCAACATGACAAAGGGTTAATTTAGAGTAAGTTTTCAAGTCAGTAAGAAAAAGGCAAAGCCCTCAGAGGAAAACTAGCAATTCACAAAAGGACACAGAAATGGCCCATAACACATGAAAAGCTATTTAATCTTGCTAGTGATCAAAAGAAAATCCTTTCCGGGAAAGGTACAAAATATATCTTCCCAGTGAAGGGTGGCAACTGGATTACTGATGAGCTCTGTGGGTAGAAATATGTAAAATGCTACAGCTTTCCTGGAGAGCTATTTGGTGGTGTGAATCAGAACTGAAAATGTCCACACCACGTGACCCAGCAATGCCACTCTCAGGAATTTATCCTAACGGGATAATCACACACCTGGACTTCCAGCTAACAACTACTGAGGACTTCCACAGGCCATCCACTTACTGTCCAGGCATCTTACACACATTATCACTGAGTCCACATAACAACTCCATGAGATATCACTGTATCTGTACATTCTAGATGAAGAATTGAAACTTTGGTAAATAATTTATGTTATGCAATAAAACAATACACCAGATGCTATTGAAAATCTTTCAGGTATTTGTTGACATTGAAAGATATTCATAGCATGCTGAGTAAAAAGCAGTAAATAGCACATAAAATCCTGTGTGTGTATTAGCTGAAAAGGTATCTGGAAGAATGTTCTTCAAAGTATTCACAGCAACTGTCTCTGAGCGGTGATGCTTTTTTCTTTATAGCTTTTCTGGATTGACTGAATTACTCCCCACCCCAACCTCAAATTAGCAAGAATCATTTTTAAAAAATAAAATACATAATTGATTTTGATTTTTAAAAAAAGGCTATATGAAAGGGTGGTATAAGAAGTACTCGTAGACCGCGTCAGTTTAGTCTTCTGTTACACTGGATAACAGATGTAACAAGGCTACAGGCTGGGTCAGAGGGCACCTGCCACCCGAGCCACACTAATGCTGGTGGTCTTGATTTAATTTAGGGCAGACATCATTATTCGCTGACACACTGACCTTTCCAGAGCCACATTCAGAGTCTTTTGTTCATCACCTGTTGAACAGTGATTTCTAGTGTCCCAGATGACACTGACAGTCATTGACTGCCCCCAGTAGGGGAGCTCTGGGTAGCAGGGAGTCATGGGCTGGCATTTATAACCAAACTGGTTTTTGGGAAGTCATTATGCTAGAAAGTAGGGGGACAGCTTACACTGCCTCCTCTGAAATATGCCCACCTTGACAGCTGACTGCCAGACTCATCCATGCATTTACTGCCTATCATTTCAAAGCCTGAGGGCCACACATTTTAGAACCATGAGCTAACTCAGATGTTCATTTCTGCAGTCATGTGGCTAATCCCTAAAACACAACATTCTTCACGGAAATAACTTTGTCTTCATATCTAATTAAACCAGAAGCCTAATTAAATTACTGGTACTATAGCTTGGAGAACTTCAAGTTGGTCCCGAGAGTCATTGTAGCTTGGAAAAAACTTGGTAATGAGAAACTTCTGCCTATCTTTAGTTACACACCTGATCAAAAGTAAAATACTGCAAGAACTGCCTTGGGCACACCCGAGCCGGGTCAGTGTCACACGGACACAGACCAAGGTATGGCGATAGCCAGAGGGAAAGGGGGGTGGAGGGAGGTAAAAGAGGGCAAAGGGGAGATAAGTGGGGATGGAAACAGACTTGACTTTGGGCGATGGGCGCAGGATGCAGTGTGCAGATGATGTTTAGCTGAGTGACACACTTGAAACCTGCATGATTTTGTTCACTAATGTCACCCCAATAAACTCAGTTAAAAATGACGGCACCTTTCCCACACACTCCTGCTTCAACAAATACATGGAGTGGGGGGGTGGGGGGTACCTACCAAGTGCTGGACCCTACTTGGGGTGCTGGGGAAACAGCAGTAATCATACACATCTGTGCTCATGGAGCTTTAAAAATGCTTCCACAGAAGTCTAAAAATTAATGCTAAACATGCTAGACATTTAATCTACAGAAGACAGCCTGTCCCAGTGGAAATAAAGCTACAGAAGGGTGTTAAAGCCCAGCGCAGTAACTAACTGGTTGGGGAAGTAGGCACAAATCGTTTTCCCTCTTGGGAATCCATTTCTTCAGGAGTAAACTGAATTATGCTCCTTCACCAAATGAAATAACATACAGAGGTGCGGCACTGGTGATCCCACCAAGAACAGGAATTTCAGACTTAGGCTTCCCAACCCCAGCGGGGAACATGAGTGGACGGGGCACAGTGGCGTGCAAGAGGGGCCTGAAACAGGGCCTGGGTGATGCTCTTGCAGGCAGAAGAAAGTCTGACCAGAATACTGTTCTGTCAAGTACGGCACCGCTAGGGTCATAAAAACATGAGCCAAAAATAAGATCACAAATGTTCCAGTTCTCAGGGAGACTATTCTTAGAAATGAAAAGGCTAAACATACTCTTCTTCAAGTTTTCAAACCTCTTCAATCATCCAGCCTTGTCTGCAAGGCAGGATGATATGGAGGCAAGCACCGGGCTGGTAGGGACCCTGATTTTTATTTCCAGTTGTGCCTCAAGCCTGGTGAACTTGAACAGCTCAACCTGACTTCACCGCCAAGGCGAGGGGAGGCTGGAATGACAACATTTTTAGTCCCTCTAAGCTTTAAAATTCTATGACTCATCATTAATTTAACCTCTCGGTTTGCTTTTCCACTGCTGTTTTCATAAAAAAAAAAAAAAAAAAAAAAAATCAGCTCCCTGCTTGACAACACTCTGGTGTTAAAGGGACAGGCAACAGCAGCCTCCATCACCTCGGAACCTCAACAGCCGGGACACTCACTGAGAGGAGGCCGGGAGGCCGCGGGGCCACCGCCCATGCAGTAAAAATCCACGCATTTGACCTCAAAGAGAAACTTGTAGACCGTCACTATTCAATTTGCTAAGCTTGTTACAATTGCCTAAATCAGTCATCTCTTTCCCTGGCTTACATTAGAGGCAAATCCAATCTGGGGATAGTGTATGTAGAGACCGGCAGCAGCAAAAGGAACAGAATACTGCAAAGGGACTATCATTTCTGCAGAAAAACACAGTAAACTTCAACCAGAAGAGAACAGCATTAGGCTCACAAACCTGGGCTGCTAGGAATGGGAGACAATGACCTCACATATCCCATCACCCTGGAGGGCATCAGTGCCATTAATGCCCGCTGTGGCGTAGCATAACGTAATCTCGATGCAGGGTCACTTGGCTGACTAAGAAGGCAGAAAAGTATTTCAGAAAAATTTCCACTGAAACAACAACAAGCCCTTTGGCACTTAAAAGGGTAGGCTTCGTTTTTGAAAACATCACTTTCATGGGATAATTCATTCATTTCGAATCATGGCCAATAAAGGAGCTAAATTACAAAACAGCATTTAATTTTGACATCTTAGTCCCACTTCAGAGACAAGGACGCGGTGAAGGATGTGCCCCAGCTGCCACCTGACTGACCGTAAAGGCTCACCGCTCACCCACTGCGTTGAGGACTAATCCCTTCCTCCCCGCCCCCACGTGGGCCCTCTTCCAGACCGCTGGGCACGCACTGAGCACTCTCCAGCCCCAGGCCTTTGAACATGCTGTTCTCTCTGCCTGGGATACTCCTACAGGCAAAATCCTGCTTACCTTCAAGTATCACATTAAATTATTCCCAGCAAGTGCTTCGTAATGTCCCCCCAATTATTCTCCTGAAGTTACTTTTTTTCTTCTTGGTACTTGTCACATTGATAATACATATCTGCATAATGTCTCTTTTCTCTACAGGGATCTTGTCTGCTGTGTTTCACACATCAGTCCCCAGAACCAGGAGCCAGTACAACGCCTCACATGTGGTAGGTGCTCAATAACCGATTGCTGAACTGAAGACTAACAATAGTAGCATTGAACCTTTACTGAGCACTTATGATATCTAAGACACCATGGCTACTTTACAGATAAAGGAGCAGGCTCAGAAAGGTTAAGTAATTTGCAAAAAGTCATGCAGCTGGTAAGTGGCTGAGCAAAGATTCAGACTCCTGTCTGTCTGACTCCAGGCGGCACACTCAATGACTCGCCCCAGCACTGTGTGAGGCAAAACTGGTGAAGGACGCCTAGGACAGCAAGGGCCCCTACCTTTAAGGAGTTTATAATCTGGGAAATGACCATTTAATAGGTGAAAGTGAATGCAGAGCAGGCTACTACAGTTAAGTGCTGGGTTACATGGTATAGTTAAATGTTGTAGAAGAGAAAAGCATAAGCAGTATCTCTCTCTTAATCCAGACTTGGCTCCCATGAATACCCCGAAGAGTTCTCTAGAAACACAGCTAAAGAAAAGCACGTAAGCCCACACGCAAACATCTGAGCATCTAACTGGTAATACATCAGAAGCTTTATGGAGACAGCCACTGCAAGACATCCTCGATAACAGACGAATGCACACTAAATCCCACGCCATTCTCATTTAATCTTCACAACGACCCATTTGATAAGATGAAAAAACTAAGGTTCACTGACATTACTCTGTCCATGGTCACTGCTGACGTGTGACTGCAGGTCTGACCTGAGACCACATTCCCTCCTAACCACTGCCTCCAAGAACGATCAATCATAGGAACAAGTTAAAATTTTGATGTAATTGCAAAGATTGAAAAAAGAATACATGCGCTTCTTACATTTCTGCCAATCTTGACTCTCTCTCATTCTTGCCACCCCCGCCCAAGCCTGCCACCCAACCCTGCCAAGTGATAAAACCAAACGCATTTATGCCTCATCTGTGCCATTTTATGCACATGTTCCTCTGGAGTTGGTATTTCTCAGGATTATTTGGCTGACAATTGGGCCCCGTGGATGCAGCAACAGATCAACAGGCTTATTAAGAAATGACATAAATCATGCATATATGCTACCTCAAGGTTTTCAAAACATTTTTTCTTCAAAGTCTCAGGATAATGTACCATTTTATATGATGGGGACCTGAGGCTTAGAAAAGCTAATTGAGCTCTGTGGAGGGTACTATGACCTTTAAAGAGCGGAGAAGAACTCACAAGTATATGACTTACAACGGGGGGGGGGGTCTATAACTTTGCTCTACCCCTAAAACAAGTGCACTGATTTAAAACACCTCTATGAGGTAGGCGAGGATTACAGGGGAATGAGTGGTGATGGAAAGACATGTGACTTGAGGGGGCAAACACACAATACAATATACAGATGATCTATTACAGAATTGTACTCTTGAAACCTATACAATTTTATTATTCAATGTCACATCAATAAATTAAATTTAAAAAATAGACTTTTTACATAAAAACAAAAAACACCTCTAAGAAACACTTCCAAATGGAGGTGTACCATGTTGGGACATGTGCTCTACCCCCAGCTCTTGGCCCATAAGCAAGTCATTTAGCCTCATCAGTTAAAGAGACCTGACCAGCAAATCAGCCTAACAATCTATGATTCAAACACATTCTCAGCAAGAGTTCAAGCTTACCTTTGTTCACAAATATGCAGAAAACAGAAGTCTGTTCATGGGCTTCACTGTCTTATAGCTCTGGGTTTCACACGCCTTGGCTCACACTCTCCTTCAATAAGGTCCAGGAGTCCAGGAGTGTTCCTTGGAACCCTTTGCACTTGAAGTGTACAAGGTGGTCCGCCCTGCCCTCTATTCTGCTCTCCTCTCCCAAGACCGCAGCAATGGTCAGCCTCCACAGAGGTAACTCTTTTGGGCTCTCCATCTCCACCTCTGGCTTCTTCAGCTCTAGCCTCATGTCTAGCACTATCTGTTATAACACTTTACCCAGTAAGTCCTAACACCAAACTCCCTACCTGTACCCTCTCTCTTTCCACCCCTTCCCCCACAAAGAGTGTCTTTTTTGACATCTCTCTATGTTTTCCTGGAACCCTTAATCATGCTCAACCACTTCTCCCCATTGACCTTGCCTGAGCATGTCCTGGGTTTCCTAATCTCCATGCCTCAACAGATCTTCCTGAGAATTACCTCCACACCTCCATCCGATCCCCTGACCCTCTCTTCACCCGAGGCCTTCCCAGGCCACCACACTGTAGAGGTCATGCTTTCTCCACAAGTTCTTCCCAACTCTCAGCAAGCATTCTCTGAACACCTAAACCCTTCAGGTGGCACCAATGTGATATCTTTATATTTAACTTTGCTTGTGCACGGGCCTGGAATCCATTGTACGTAGTTCAGTAGGTGTTTCAATGCATGACACCTACTTTAAATGAAGAAAATATTTTACATTTAACAAAACGTTTTGACAAAACTTCTCATTTGCTCCTCCAAATAATCCTAAAACTGCTTCTCTAGTTAAAAAACAACAACAAAAACAAACAAATAAAAAACCCCCAAAACTATGAAGGTGAGAGAAGTGAAATGCTTATCCATGATCACAAAGCTATGAAGCAGCAGAGCCGGGGGAGGGACTCAATCTAGTTATTAAGACATCTCCTTTGAGTAGTTTTGTATACAACATGTCTATGATTTGAGTCCCTTTGACAAACAGCAGGTACCAGATAAACATTTGATTTGAACTATCTTGTCTGGGAAGTACTACAGTTAATTAAAAATTTCCTTCCCCGTTCAATTTCTCTTGGTGCTTCTGGGTGCTCTTATGTTGAACCAGACTTGCCAGCTGGCTCAAGTACAGTATTAGCACTTAGTTTTTTAGAACATACAGGAAGAAAAGAACAAAGCTCTTAACAAAAGCAAAATATAAGAGAGATAGTACTCATAAAACCCTAGAAGGAAAAGAACATCTATTTTCTTCTGATGAAAATAAACTAAGCCAGTTATTCACACATAAATTCTAACCAAACAAGGCTGAGTCTACTAATGGTAAGCTGACCATCTACTTCCAAGTGGCCAGGACTCCCCTGCCTCCCTCCCCCCCCCAAGCCCCAGTTTTGGCAAAGTACTTGTAGGAAAGAAAAAACCAAATTTACTGCTATATATCTATTGGGCTTGTTTTTGGACTATCCAAGCAAGTGTCTTTGATTAATTTAGATTTTTCAGCTTAACAGGAATGATAAACTATTACCCAAAAAACAAAAGAGTCAAATGTCTTTCATAATTATATGGGGGGGAAAATATTCCTGCTATCTCTAAGAACACTCGTATTTCACTGAAGCAAGCTCTGGAGGTGGTAACAAATTACCCCCAGATGTGAAATCCAGGATACGGTCAAGTTCAACTGCGAAGCAGAACAGCCCCAATTTGCTTCTAAATTTGGAATAAACCAATAAGCTTCTGTGATCACAACCTCTGGCCTTCTCTTCTTCCTCATACATCACAGAATTATTTTAGACATTAAAAATCTAGTCCAAAATTCTCATGTTGTAGACGAAGAATTGAGGGCCAGATACTGAAAGGCAAAACAGAAAATAAATTGCATTCACAGAAAACTTTCCCAGCAAAACACCACAGGCTCTGAATGGAAGATTTTGTTTTTACTGTGGTTTCCTGAGGCTGGGGCTTGAAGGGAGAAAGGGGAAAACAGCCTCAATACTTAAAACAACCCCCTCCCCCACATGCCCAGCATTCACTAACAACCTCCCATAGGTTTAAAGGGTCTGTCATGAAGTCATTCAACCCAGCTTGCTCAAAGCCACACATCACTACCCCGTACACTTTGACTATTACAACAGCAATAAAAACCATGCCTAGAACTGACTGAAACTGAGCAGCTTGTTCCTTCGGCCCCATTAGTCCTCAAAACCCCTACATACAGATCAGTGAGGCCACAGGCAGTGGGAAGAACAAGTTTTCATCAAGTTTTTAAAAAAGAGTAAAAGATGCAATAGAAACAGTGGTTATGAAGGCACAGAAAGGGAACTAAGGATGTCTAGAAATTTGCAAATGCAGTAACTATTTCATAGTATTTTTGGAGCCACTGCCACACAGCCCTTTGTGAGAAAAGCTGTATTTTTAATTACATGTCAAAGTTGATGGTTTTGTCTACCTTAATATTAGCTTCTAATCATATAAACCATCTGAGCGGCATTTCTCCAGCCTCAAAATTCAGTTGGCTCTCTATAAAGACAGAATTTGAGGAGCAGGAGTGGATGGGAAGGGAGAGAGAGGAGGAAACACCACCCTCCTGCTCTGACCACTGTCACTCAGGTGTTAAGCATAGCCTTTCACATGAGGATCACGCAAGGGTGACAGGCCACCTAGGACAGAGCTGAAGAGCAGTGTCTGCAGCCACTCACTGAGAATCCAAAGCCTGTTGGCAAGAGCTGATTGGAAACGGGCAGAGTGGAAAAGGAGTTGTTAACAGCCTCTGTGAACTGGACGTGAAAGACCAGAGCAAACAGCAGGATGGAGAGCCTGTTATTACTACCGTAACAAAAAGAAAACAGGCATTAGTGATTGACCAGAAGAATAAGCCTTCTTCCACTTATTTCTACAGACAGACAGGAGACTCAGATTTCTAATTACAAATCACTATGCACAGGGCCAAATATCTGAGTCAGCAGAGAAGTCACCCAATTGTTACACTGCTTTCCTTTCGAGCCATTTGTCCCATCTGGCTGGCTCTCTACCTTCACCCCAACCAAACCTCAGATGAAGACTACTGACCTTTGCCCAGATAAATATACTTCACCAAATCTGCTGATACTTCTCGCTGAAATCCCCAATGCATAAGTCATTTTAACATACCTTCCGGGTCAAAGGTCTGGTCCCTCTACTGCAGGGGAGCAGAATCAACCAGGAGCAAGGAGATCCTACAGAATTCCTAATCCTTGACCCCAAAAACAAACGGGTGAAATAGGGCTCAAGAGAAGATGAACTGGAGGGTGAGGGTGGAAGTGCTGGGAAAGGCAGTATAAAGAGAGGCTGAGTATGGGAATAAATGAGACAGAAAGTTTTGGAAGTTCAGGGCAGTGACCTTCAGATTCCCAGGTGTGACCAAGATCCACAAAAGCCTAAGACTGGCAGCCCCCTGAAGCCCTCCTCAGGCACATGCAGCGCTGTCAGTCTGGACACAGCCCTGCCAGCACCACAGACAAACACACACATTCTTCTTGGACTGACACCCCATTCCACAGGGCCTCTCCACGGGGCCTGTTTATTTAAGATACAAGATGCTTTGACGTTGGGGTACAAGTTGGGAAGTCATATGTAAAGTAGTGACAGGAGCAGAGAGGACAGAGAATGAGCAACAGTTCCTGGCTTTAGCAATCTAAGTTTTAAGGACATTGTCCAATGTCTGAACACAGGAACAAAAAATAAGGAAATTATGTCACCACCACCACAACTCTGGCCAAGCATTTCATCTGTTTCTTTAAGACAGAGTTTCATGCCTAGCCTCAAAGGAGTGCTTATAGGAAGAATGTTTTGAAGGAATCCAACTTAGCAACCAACATTAGTAAAATTTCCGAGGCTCACTCAATTGCTCTCATGTACAAAGGTGATACATGGCGTGAGCACTCCAAGCACTTAAAGAATCAGTTAAAAATGTGGTATGAAAACAGTCTGGGGTTAAAGGCAAAAGGAAGGTTATTTATTTATCGAGTATAAAAAAAGAGTATTTATAAATGCACACGCACACTTGTTGGCTTTCATGAGTGAAGAGGCCAGAGTTCTAGGTCACTAGGGCACAAGTTTCCTAAAACCAGAGGTATGAAAAAGCACTGTCATGCTTTCATTCTACTTTTGCTTTCTTAAGAAGATGAGTTAAATGCCAAGATACTCTCACAAGCCAAATAAGCCACAGAAACAGGTCCAGGATATTCGCTAAAACTTTCTGGAGCTTTTCACTCTCCAGTCTGAGTATCTTTCCTTTGGGTCCCAGTATCCCAGCATCTAGTGTGTCTTGAACATCTGGAGGGTATTCACATGCATTATGAATTAATAAGGCTTGACATGAACAACAATTATAACAAATAAGGGAACCAAGAACTTTTGATTTTGGGGGGGAAGTGAATCCTGTCATCTTATGAAAAACGACTCTAAGTGGCACTTTCCCAGCTGCAGAAAAGTATACTACATCGCTAATAAAAACCGGTTCTTGCATGCTGATATTTTTACTTCACTCTGTTTATAAAGGGTCCTAAAATACTAGATCTCTTCAATATAGTTCAGGATGACTTATTATGACTGTTAAAAATACAGAACTGAAAGCAGAACAGACTACTGCATGACAGCTCCGGCTGAAGGAGGGAGACCTCTAAGAACTGCTCCACTCACCACTTCAAAGTGAAGATTATTCACAGAGGTTCCACTTTTCCACATACACATGTTCCAAAAAGGATGGGATCTCTGAAGAGGCCATAATTTTTGTGTTTTGTGTTTTTTTCTTTTTTGTTTTTGTTTCTTCTTATTTTTAATTTATTTTTTTGTTTTATTTTCTTTCTTTTTTTTTTGTGAGACTATGATTAATACATGAAAAAGTAGCAATTTAAAATTAGGTCACTGGAAGAAGACAAAAAATCTAAAAAAAACCCACCAATCACTGGAAATAGTAGCTACATAAAATGAAACAGAGGAAGTTTCTTTACATCCCGGGCTTTAAAGAATAAGGTTTCGAATCTGCTCTTGCACTGGCCTAAGAACCCCCTAGGCCAGTTTTATGAACCTCTTGCTATGGAAATCAATGTATTGCAAATGACATATCAATTTCAACTAACCAGGGAAGACTTTCCACTAAAGGAATGAATCCAGAAGTAGCAGCAGACCCTATCAACCAGGAAGAAAAGGGTCTGAAATACGGGGTAAGAATGCTGTGTCCAGCTGGCTCAAGGAAGGAAGTGGTAAATTAAGCATCTGTGTTGTGAAGCCTTTCTCAACTCCACTGCATGGAGGTGGGAGTCTACAAATTTTCCCCCTTGACAAACAGGAAGACTTTCTAGTACTCATTCCATCCTATCTGCACCCAACCTGTCCCACCCGTCAGCACTAGCTTGGCCACCTTTCTGCAGCTGCTGCTACGGCTGCATTAAGCGCTTCTCAATGCTGCCTGCTTGTGCCTTGACGGCAACTGCCCGGGGTCTCAGATCTGAGAATTCAGCACAGGTAACAAATAGAGTCCAGGCAGAGGGGAGACAGTTCAAGGGGAAACTGGTATGAATGTGGCTATCCCAGGCCAAATGCAGTTAACAACTCATCTCTGTCCCCATGTGCACCTCTCTTTGTGAGACGAAGAAAGGGATGTAACAGAGAAAATATATTGAATTGAAAATACGTTATGAAAATGTGGGTAGCAACAATTAACTTATTTCTAGAAAAAGTGCGCGAGGAAGATGCCCAAGTTGCCCTGGAACAAGGAGCCAGGACATGCCTAACAATTTGGCTTTGTCAATCCAGTGGGGCACAAGGGTTGAGCTGCTTGCCTCTAGGGACACAACTGCCACAATTCAAAAAGTTTTCCACTAGGACCTAGCTCAAAGCTGAAGATCTACGACGTGTTTCTCAGCTGCTGAAAACCTTGTTACAGAGCACAGACTTCCTGGCCCGAGTCCCATGCCACCATGGAAGGTCAAACTTAAGGTGTTTTTAAGAGAGATGACATACATACTGTCATCCCATTTCCAGGCTTGTTCCTCTACCTGTGCAAACAAACTCGGGAACCGAACAACTGCTTTGGGATTTCTGAACACCCCCTACCCACCCGGAAAGTACCGACCCAGAGGACACACCTTGGATTCTGCGCAGCCCAACTTTCTGCAAGCACTTCAGAGGTCACTGTTCCCCCACCTTCCCGGCGAGGTACAGCGCGACTGGGTCCTGATTGTTTACACAGGCGGAAAACAACGACACTCCGGAGGTTGTGACAACTTGATAAACAGAACGCCGGGAAAGGCTCGGCGGCCTCCCCTGTGACGAAACACGGCCGCGCGAGCCGCGGCGTCCCGGGGCCGCTCCCGGGCCCGACCCCGCCCGCCGCAGCTTCGGGGCCGCGGCCGGGGGCTCGGCCCAGGCGCGGGCTGGGCGGCACCCCGCAGTCCCGGCGGCGCCCGGGCCCGGCGCCCGCTCACCTGGTGCGTGTTGTTCATCAGTTTAGCGACGAAGTCGGGGACCCGGCCGCAGTCCTCGTCCTGGTCGGGCGCGCTGCGGCGCCAACGGCCGCGGGGGAACGGGCCCCTGGGCGCGGCCGCCCGCAGCCCCCAGCTCACCCCGACGGGGCCGCCCCAGCGCGACAGCGGCGCGGCGGGCGGCGGCGGCGCGTCCAGCCGGTCCTGGCCGAGTGCGGGCCGCGGCAGCAGCGCGAGGCCGAGGAGGAGGAGGAGGAGGAGGAGGCCGAGGCCGTGGGGCCAGCGCGAGAGGCCGTCCGCAGCTGCTCGCGGCCGCTCCATCGCCGCCGAATGCCGACGCCGCCGACACCTGCCGCCCGGCGCCCGCCCACCCCCTTCGGCCGCGCCACACCCCCGAGCCCGAGCGCGGCGCTCCTTGGATACGCGCGGCCGGGCCTCTCCGCCCCATAGGCCGGCCGCCTGTCCTTCTTTCCCTGCTCGCTTCTCATTGGCCCGCGTCGCCTCCGGCTTCGGGGGTCCTGGATTCGGATGCCAAGATGCGGGACTGATTGGCTGGAACGTGGCAAGACGGCTGAGGTCATCCCCCGCCTCGCCGCGTCTCGGGGCCCGACTTGCAGAGTTGCTCGGAGCTTCCCCAGCTCGCCAAGCTCCCCGCGCCGTGGCGCCCGACCCCGCGCCGCTCCCTGGGCGCCCTCAAGTTGGGCTGGGTCAGTCGCCTCCTCTCCCCCAGAGCCACCCCCCAAATTCTTTGGGTGGTGGCAGCGCCGGGAAAATGTCCCCAGGGAATCCCTGAGCTCGCTCAGCTGGAAAACAGGGCTTCGTCACGAACCGGTGCTTCAGGTTTTAAGCCCCGCGCACTGGCGCGCCCATTGTCTGCTGAAGCAGCCACCTCGCTGCCAAGGTGAATGCGAATCGTGTGGGCTACAGCCCACGGAGAAGATAGAATCAGGGTGTTCGTGATTCATGCGAACTTCAAGTCCCTCCACCGCGTATGGCCTCACACTCACCTTCCTCTTCTGCTCGGAGTTAGGCCAGAGGTGGGCGGGGTTTATTGGTTTTCCTGGAGGTAGCAAGTAGCTTAGACATTAGGGGCAGGTCAAAGCGGGCACGAGGATCGCCCAGTGCCTCCTTCAGGCATGATCGTTTCATAGATGCATATTTATGTCTGCCAAAGTGCCCGAACCCCGCAGAGTTCACTTGCACAACTTTGTTTTTTCAGTCTATGATGTGCCCTAAATTAGCTCCCAGCCCACAGTAAGAAAAACACTTAGCTGGTCCCTTTATTGCGGGAACTGCACACATAACTTCTCCAACATGCAGTCCAGGTAAAACCAGTTCTAGATCTTCACTTTAATTGATTCTATCCCTTAAGAATGCTAGTTGTTCAGCAGAAAAGGCAGAGAATAGAAAGATACCAAGTATGCAAAAGTCACCCCCAATAAAGAAAGCTACTAAAAGTTACCTTTAACCATGAGCTGGAGGTAAACCCAAATGAGAATCTATTAACTGTAGAGCAAAATGGTGCACTTCACCCAGCCCAGTGTTTACAATAAAATCCTTCTAGTCACGTTAATTTGCAAGCAAAGATTTACAAATTTACATTTTTTTTCTAGAACAAGCATAGTAAGATGAGAAAGATTTTTGAATGGCATCTGAGCAGGATGGGAGAATCACTAGCATATCTTCAAGGTTTTCAGTTACTGAAATGACAGGATCAAGCTCGATGAAACCATGAACAATGTGTTCCTTTCCATCCACAACCATGTGTCGCATTATTTTTTAAAATACTGATTATTTATTAATCTATGCCAACTATGGGGTAGATCACAAGACAGTCAGTTCCAGTAGCATGTGATTAGCTGTGGGGAGAAGAGGGGTTATACAGGAATATTTCTTTGTTTAGTGACACAAAGATGAATGGTCTATTGTCTTACTGTCTGAAAAGAAAGCCAACTCAACAGTGCCATCTACTGGAGAAATTACTAAACACACTCACTTTAAATATTAAATTGTTGCAATTATTTACCTTCACTTTTTAATATATAGTTTTTAGTTATTATATGCTTCCAAAACACATAGTTCCTTCCTCAAACCTTATCAGTTGCTAGGGACATAGTATCTTGTATACAGCACTGAGAAAATGTTTGAGTGAATAAATGGTTTTAGTATTTCAGTCTAATGACACAGGCACTAAATACAGAAGTTGCCCTGTCAGATCTCCTTTGTGAAATACTGCAAATAAAATCTTTCTTGACTTGCAGGACTAAAATATGTAAATCTTTCTTATTACTAAAAAACATACTTTTCTCCCAGATAAACTAACTCTATAGCAAAAAGATGAATAGAAAGCAGTTTCCTATCATAAAGCCATTACATTTCCTAGTAAGATTATTTGATTCTTTTCAAATTGGACACAAGAACCCTTGTAGAAAAATCTTAAAATTCTACAAAGAAACCAAAGTTCTATTCTTTCAAGAATGCTAGAATTCTATTCTTTCAAGAATTCTAAAATTAGAATTAGAGGGTATGAAATTTGTTTCAGCAGTTGTCTATAGAAAAATACACTGCCCAGGCAGTGCAAACTGAAGCTATTCCTTAGTAATTGTTTTCTATTTCCTACCTAATACATGTGACCAGAGATGCAACTCTCACCTCTCCCTAAAGCAGCATGTTTTGTCCATTCCCACACATGGTGGATGGTGCAGTAACATCTTAAATCTTAATAAGATTTCCCTATTACTGAGTAGGTGTCTAGGCTGCAAGGGACCTGGCATTGTAAAATCAAGAGTTGATGATTTAAAACCAGAAAATCTGGGTTCAGTTCCCAATAGCTTAATTTTCTGTGTCCAGTCACACAGCCTTAGCTTCTTTATCTGTTAAATATAACAGTATCGACTTCATATGGCCATTTCTGAGGCTCCCGATAGATTGAGTCTTTAATCTCAACCAGTCTCATATAAAGGCATCTCTAATGGGGGAAGTTTATAGTATATTCCAAAGTGTAATGTAAACTACTTCTGAATTATAGCATTCTCTCTTCCTCATTTCTAATTGATTGCCAGTGAGACCAAGATCATGAATTCAATTCTTTTACAGTCCTTAACTTCATTAAAAAAACCACCTCTCGCCCGGCTGGGCGTGGCTCAGCAGTTGAGCATCAGCCTAGGATCCAGGAGCTCAAGGTTCGATTCCCGGTCGGGGCACATGCCCGGGTTTCGGGCTCCATCCCGTCGGGGGCGTGCAGGAGGCAGCCAATTGATGACTCAACATTGATGTTTCTCTCTCTCTCTCTCTTTCTCTCCCTTCCTCTGAAATCAATAGATGTATTTTAAAAAAACAAACAAACAAAAAAACCTCTCTTTCCCAATTGTCTATTAAGATACCAGAACTGGTACAACATTCTAGCTGTACATCAGTGTTTGGGGAGGACCTCGGAACATGTTCTTTTGATAATCAATTAGGAGCGTCTACTTCATATAAGGGAAGGAGCAAAAATACCTATTTACTTAAGACTAACTACAGTACTGAAATGGGTTTAAGTGGTATTAATATCTTAAACCACTGGGAGGAGCTGGATGAGTTTTGAGTTCATTGCCAGAACACAGGGACTCATGATACAGTTGATTCTGTTGTAGAGAACGACTAAGACAGCTTTAGATGTCCTGAGAGGGTAGGGATATGAATACTATCATTTCTGCCCCTTAACATAAGCATTGTGAACAAAAGACTGCAATAGAAGAGAATACTCTATTAACAAATATTTTAAGTTTTTCTTTATTTCAGAACTGCCTTTATGTACAGACATCATAAAAAAATGCACATACACTGGAGATTTTCCAAGGAATAGGAGCTGGAATTAAAAATTAAGGGCAATCAGGAGAATTGAAATTGTCCCAGAGAAGCTCAGGATCGCACTTCCTTAAATGTCCTTGATAACCTCTTCAAGTTCTTCCTTTGTGAACATGTGGAAATTCTGGCCAGGCTGCACGGTGGCCAGCTGGAAAGAAAACAGTGAAGGGTTAATAAGGGGGCTCGGCCAGTCCACTGACCGGCAAGAGAAGCTGTGTTGGTGATGCAGCTGGTCGTCAGGACCTGAGGGATCTGCTGTCCCAGGGATATCCTTTCCGGCAGCAGCTTCCAAAAATAGTTCTCTGACTCCAAAATAAAAATTTTTATTGACCAAATTTTCTATTTTGAGGTTAACCCACACATCTTAGTTAACCAAATAGCTGGCATCACTGTTACTTCTTGAAATTACTTTAACAAGGATCACAAAAGCAGCAGCCAGTTACACGGGGTCAGTATTTTTTCTGTTAAAGATTCCTTTAGAAATACATTAAAAGCATATTTACACACCTGCAAGTTGAGCTTGTATGTGTGACCGCGAGTGACTTAGCCACTCTGTACATCAATTTTCACTGGTAAAATGGGGATGACGACAGCACCTAACTCTCAGAGTAACTATGACGATTAAATGTGTTATGAGCCTGGCCAGTGCGGCTGAGTTGGTTGAGCATCGTCCCATCACTCAAAGGTCGTCGTTTCATTTCCTGGTTGGGGCACATTCGTGAGGCAACTGATCAATGTTTCTCTCTCTCTCCTCCCCCCTTCCTCTCTAAAATCAATAAAAACATTATTTTTTTAAATCCATTAAAAAATATCTGTTAATATATGTAGCAAAGTGCTTAGAACAGTGGATAAAACATTATAATAAGCACCAAATAACTGTTAACTATCATTGTTAGGTATTATTTTCTTTAACATTGTCTATATGGCAACTTAGCAAAAATGTTTTGTTTTTTAAAAAGGACTGGCCATAAAAAGATTCTATTAACATTGACAGGAAATCAGTAGTGACTGAAGTTATTAGTAATAACCAGCAGTTCAGATTATAATCTACTTAAGCAATAAAAAACTAGGGTCAGAAGATGGTTAGTTTCAAATTTAAAACCATCAAGTTTTCCATCATTTCTGCTGACAAAATCATACCTACTTTGGGGCAATACTGAGGAACAGGTGCCACTTCACCTTTGCCTAAAAAGCTGTGTTTATTTTAAATGTAATGTTCTCACACTGTCTTTTTTAAAAATGTTTTTATTGATTTTTTTAGAGAGAGAGGAGAGAAACATCCATGTGAGAGAGAAACATTGATCGGCTGCTGCCTCCTGTACACCTGTACCGGGGATCAAGCTCAAAACCCAGGTATGTGCCCTGACCAGGAATCGAACCAGTGACTTTCTGGTGCACGGGACAACACTCAACCAACTGAGCCATACCGTCCAGGCCCGAAGTGCCCTTTTTTAATGTGAAGAGAAACTATAGTCAGAAAGTAATGCAGTTAATGGTAGGGTGTGGATATGACACACCTCTTCTCAAGCACCACTACAGCTGCATTGAAATTGAGTGAGCTATAAAATATCTTTGCCATTTCAGTTGAACCAAGCAGCCTGAGAACCTTCACTGTGAAATGAACAGAGCTACATTTAAATTACTGAGGTGGCAAGGAGATAGTCTTTGCAGAAATACCCAAGACCCTATCTCATTCAGTACCAAAGAAAACAAAATAGAAGGAACAGACAAGATCCCTCCTGAGGGTCAAGATCAGTGTCTCACTGCGAGTCCTGCACCTCGTTTTTCAAATCTTTGCTAAGAAGGTGAAAAAAGCATGTCTATGAAGTTTTTCCATTTCTGTCCCAAATCCTTCTCCCCATTACTGCTCAAGGAGCAAGCCAAACGTCCCCCACCCCACCCTCCAACTCTTCCCAGACTTCCTTCGGCCAGCGCCTTGTTCTGGGGTCCAGTTCTGCCCCATTCACTGCAGCCTATGGGACCTGGCTCTATTGTGAGACACCCACAGCACCCTCCAGGACTCTTCATTCTTCTGCCCCAACCAGTCAGCCCTCCACCAGGGATCACACAAACACACATTTTCTTAGTTTATGCTGAGTACAGCTGACAAATATCCTGGGAAGAGTTGACTGGTTTAATTTCTGACTTGTGATTACAGCTTCGGTTACCTTTTTAAAAAAATTTAATTGAAATATAATATACACACATACATACTAGGCCTCCAAGGGGTAACTACTATCCTGACTTTTTACAATTTTTGTGATTCCAGCCTCAGCTAGTATTTTAATGAGACCCAGCAATCCTTTCGCTCATGCCCGTCTTCCCTTTTCCCTGTCCATCTGGCTTTTCCAAATACTCCCCATTCTCTTAATTTCACTGTTGTATCCGCCCACCCTCGGCAGACAATCTAACGACACGCAGGACCGCTCTCCCAACTCACCTCCAAACCTACCTCATCTTTACTCATCACTGCCTCCTTTCCTCCCATCTACTCTCAGCGCCCTGAATAAGGGCATTTGGAACCTGGTCCAGGCCTCTCCAGTGTCATCTCTTGCCACCTCCCTGTCTTACATCTCACACCCCAACATTCAGACAAAACCCTCAAAGTTCCTCTTGTCTTTTCTCCAGACATCACCTTTCAGTAAGCTTTCCCAAAGCCCCAGTGTAAGTCATATGTTCTTGTGACAATTCACGCTTATTACTATTACAGAAGTGTCGCCCCAAGATGTTATTACCTGTATGTCCTCCACACTACACAGTATGCAACTTAATGAGAACTGGATTTTTCTGTGTCTGTATCCCTGGCATCTATTGTGGTACATGGCATACAATGGGTATTCAATACATATAATGCTGAATGAATTCTACTTTTCGAAACCAACTCCTTCATTTGTACCATGTGCCTTCCCTCTTCTAGAACTTTTCCATCACTATCTAACATGTGCTTTCATTTCTTTTAACATTTTTCTGTCCACTAGTTTCTTCTCAGCCCACAGAGTATTTTCAAGTCTTTCCCTATTCTTAAAAAGACAAAAGTCCTTTTCTTTAATGCTGCCCTCTGCAGTCAGTGTCTTGAGAAAGCAGCAGACCCTTATTTGGTCCATTTTGTCAGCTTCCTTTCACTCTGTAACTTCAGCTTCTGGCCTCTGCCACTCCTGCTTTACTGAAGTTGCTTACTCAAAAGATATAACTTCTTAAGACCTGAGCATACAAAACTGTGACTTTCTCAATCTACTCACTCTTCAGCAACGGGAGCTAAGATATGTGAATAAAAACTGTAAAACAGAAATACCTCTATGTTAGTTGCATTCAGCTTCTCCTCCATTACTTGTTTGAGGATGATCAGCGAGGACTTGATGGCTTCTTTCAGAGTCATGGACTTGAAACAAAGAGGGTAAGAAGAGTAGCCATTAATTGTACATAATCTCTCCTTCCTTCAGGGAGCTGCCCTATGCCTCCCTGAAGAAACGGACTGGAGAGAAGACAAGCATCTTGTGGGGTGATGGAAGTGTTCTAGTGGTGGAGACAAGGGTATATGCAATTGTCAGAACTCTACAGTCTGTACACTTTATTGTATATAAGTTACATCTTGATTTAAAAAATAATAAAAGTGAGAACTGTTATCAGAACAGATGTGGTCTAGATGTACATACCACAAGTGAGAATGCTTAATTACCTTGTGGTAAACTTCTTGCAAGGAGCTCTGGGCACCCTCTGAAGCAGAGCCAATTGCTCGAGCATCACACTGTACAAAGGTCCCCGATGGGTCCATATGAAACCTGAAAAAAAACCCAAAAGAAGAGGATTAAAATGCTTAAGAATGGTGTCATTTTATGTAGCAAATATGTCCTAAAAAATATAAATGCTTGGCCTGCAGTTAGGAAAACTCTACCAAAATATGGAGGCACAGATCCAAAAGATGTCCTCTGCCTGGAGAAACCAGATCTTTTAAAAAGTGTTTAAGAAAACTAAAGGCTCTTAAAAAGGGGGATTTAGAAAGTGTAGTATTGTGTATATAAATATGGCACTTGGATGTGCCTACCTAAATAATATTTGAGGACAGGGATTGGATCAACATTCCAAAGCAAAGCTCTAAAGCACATCCTCTGGCTACAGTAACAAAGTCACCACTAATTCTTTCCAGAATTAGCACTGGTTCCAATCCGTGTGTTCTTCAGAGGACCCCCCAAATCTGTCTTTGTATAAACAACAAAGAATCACTGAACTTTACAGAGTTAGAAGCCCTTCACTTTTTACAATTCTACAATAATCTTCTCAGTTCATTTAAACTACCGGTCTCCATCCCAAATTAAAATACTTCTCCCAAAAAGGAAGCAAGCAAAATGGTCCTTACAGTTGAGGTCCTTTCTCATCGACTCCTCCAAATAACAGTGCTACTCCAAAGGGACGAGACTAGAACCAAGAAACAAAAGGCATTAAGATAACGGGCTCAGAGGACAGTGTCCCAGGCCCCTAGGACAGCAGCGGCATACGCACCATGGCACCAGGGTCAGCATCCTCCTCTCCAAACTGCAGAGCCAGGTTGGACACGGCCTGGGTCACGCTCTCCACCGTCATCGTCTCATTGTAGGTGAACCAGTGGTTCTAGGAGAGGAGCAAGGCATGGTCTGCCTTCCAAACAAGCAGGGAGTAAAGCAGCCCCACCGCCCACTACACAGGCCAGCCCCCGAACTGTGCTTGGAAACTAAAGCCTGAAGCCTCAAGCTCCAGGGTTTTCCTTAACACTAAACTCAAACGCTTGGGACTAAGCGAGAGGAAGAGAAACAGCTCTGCAGATAAACTTTTACCGAAAGGACTCCAAGCGATGCTGGACTGGAGGACTGTTCCCTTGAAAAATGGTTAACCCCTCACAGCACCAAGGTCAGTCTTGTCACAAAGTGAATGCTAATAGCAGAGTGCCACTTGCCTATCTCATAGTTCTGTTAGTGTTGAAATTAATCACTTATTCTCAAATAAGTACTGACAGCAAACTTGCAAATAAGTGCAAAAAATTTTACCCATCACATATATTTTTTTTTACTAGTCCGCTCTCCAGGCAGCAGGTGCTCACTTACAAAAATAATAAAAATCAGTATTCCTCACCAGCATTTATCACCTGGTACCTCTCCGTTACTCACCACGGGAGAGCTGTTATTTGCAAGCCCAGCAGCAAAGGCAGCTGGAGGGAGAATGTCCTTTAGCTGTGTTTACCTCCTGCTATGGTGCTCCCACAGAAAGTCAATTAGGGAACAGAATGCAGTGTGATGCTTGCTTTACAGAGGGCAAATCAAGAAGCAAGAGACTGTCAGCACCATTTACCAGGGCGTCCTTAAAGCTGCGATGGTTGGGTGGCTAGCAGCCAAGTCTCGGAAAGTTATAACTAGGGATTCTACCCAAATCGCGCCCAGGAGCTACATCTGATATTAACACAGATACCTGCAATACAACCCACATGGCTATAGTATCACTAAACAGGAACTCAAGCACCATGGTAAAGGGGAGAGATGATGCTAATTTTACCTGTGTCTCCACTCTGGCTTTATCAATTAAAGTCTTAGCATCAGCAATTAGCCCACTCATGGCACAACCTGTAATGTAAAAGCAACAGTGACCCAGCGGCCAAATCCTTGTAGAACTCTTTCATCCACTCAGGAAATACGGAAATTCTGGAGTGGAAACATGGCGCCATTCAGCAATCCCACAGCAATATACTCAAGAGATCAGATGGGAAATTAGCTGCACTGAACTCCAAGTATAATTATATTACAAATAAAAAACCATCCACAATGACACAGAAGTCCAGCTATTAAGATAGAAGAAAGAGAAGAACAGCTAATCAAACATGAATTTCCACAAATTACATCCGTAAGCATCTCTTTAGCGCTTTTTAGACCATGAAGCATTTTCAAACTAAGCAAACACCAACACCCCAACAGGAGAAATAAGGGAAAAAACAACCATCTTACTATAAGCTTCGATGGAAGACCCTAGAATAAAGTCAAAGCCTTTTCATTTCCCTGATCAAACACAAACCAGCTAGTGTACTAGAGGGGAAGTCTGCCTGATGGCTCAAGAGAACAAGCTTACGGCTGTTACTTTACATGCCATGACGCAAAACCAAATCTCAGCTCCGGTCTCACTTCCATGTTTCAGACCTATAAGGCCAAATGACTCCTTTAATGTATCAACTTGGATGTACCACAGACTCAAATCAGACTCCATCTGCTTCCTTGGCCTCCACAAGCAATTGGATCCCAAATTCTACCAACCTCTATGTGATTAACCTGTCTAGCATTAGTCCTTACCTCTCCGTTCTCTGGCCACGGCCTTGGTTAAAGCCCTAATCTCTCTTTTTTTGGATTAAAACAATTTCTTACCTGGTCTCCCTGCCTTCGGTCTCAGCCCCCTTCACTCTACCTTCAACACTGTTGCCAGAATGGTCTTCCTAAAACCCTAATCTGGTACTACCTCAGTGCTTAAAACCTTTCTCACCAGCGCAAAAGGATCAAGCTTAAGCTCTTTTGCCTGGTAAAAAGGAATTTCACTGTCTGACCCCAGACTCATTTCTTGCCACAGTCCATCCACCTCCCAGTCATATCAAACTGTTGTCCCAGGGTATTTTACACTCTACACAACAAGGCTTTGCTCATTTCTACTCCCTCTGAGTCGAATGCTCTCCTCTGCTATAGCTGGACACTTGTTCACTTGGTAAAACTTCTTTACCTTGTGGAATTCAATTCAGCTCTTTACGGAACCCTTTTCTGGAAGCCCCACTAAGCATCAGCCAAAACTAATTATTTCCTCCTTTGTACCCCTACTGAGCACATACAACAGCCTTTCTTAACACCTATGACACATAATTGCATATACTTATTTGCATGCCCATCTCCACAGGTAGACTGTATGCTTCTACAAGACAAGGACTATGTCTCATTCCTTTCTGTATCCCTGGTGACTAGCACAATGTCTGGCACATAGTAGGCTCACAGAAGTGACACTGACCTACCTCCAAAAGACAGGTGTCCTGAGATAAAGTAGACACAATGCTCTAATCATAAAAGACTAAATTTCAGTTTCTGTATCTATGAGAGAGAATGTAAATCTTCCAGAGTGGTCACAGCATTTCATTCCGATGCCTTCCAGCAATTAATAACTTTTACAAATGTTTCGTTAATTAGATAACTAGACAGGTTAAGAAAATTTGGACAGTCAACTAAAATGCCAGGCTTATAAATAAGTAGAATTCCTCATGAAGCTAAGGCACGGGAATTATAACAGAGACAGAAGAAAAGGAGGGGAAGAAGTAGGGGGAGATAGAGAGTAAAGGGATAAATCTGAAAACAGAGGCAGAGGACTGATCTGGTCAAGGTCTATTATTCTTACACTCTCTGAACCTTAGTCACTAAAGATCCTTAGGATTCCTCTTTCCTTAGAGAACACTCTAGCTTCTTACATCATCCTCTGCTTCACAGAATCCTCGGCTCCTGGTGGCCTCCTACCTGGGCTAATGTTGTGTATCAATGAAGACCCAGCCATCATAAGGAGCTGGTCTATGATTCAACCTTCACGTATTTCAACAACCAGCACATCTGCAGAATCTAAATTTGAGGGAGAAAGGAACTTCTGGGAGGAAGTGGGCCCTACAATTGCTTCCTACTCCTATATTATGCACACTGGCCTACTGCCTAGAAGTTGACGTTCATCTAAAGAACCTCCACTGGAACATCAAAAAAGCCTAATTAGCCCAGGCCAGATCCTACAGAGCAGCTTTTCCCTGCTCCTTACCTATGTGAGCATCAATCTCTACAATTTTCTCAATGCTGCTTGGCTCCATGAGTGGGGAGGTAATTCTCTTCTCCACAGCTAGGCACACCCCCTCTGATGTCTGGATCCCAATGGCTGTAGAACCAAGCTAAAGAGAAACATGTTATGGTTATCATGTACAGGTCAAAGCACAGTCTCACATACTCACCAGGAATCTTTCTGTATATCTTCACAAGATAGACACTTCAATCAGCCATAGCTAGTACGCAGAGAGGATAAGGAGCCCCCCAATCAGTAATGTACTGCTCCTGTCAATGGCAAGAGCACTGATTTACAGAATTTTGTGCTTCTAAAAGGGAAGTTCAACAAAGTCTTGAAAATATCTGGAAAATGACCAACTTTAATGCTAATATTTTGGAGAGGGGCAGATTCTAAAGTTCTAATCATAGTGGGCAAGGAAGTAATAAAACTCTATAATGTTTTTTCTGGGCCTGGTTTCTTTTCACCTCTGCTATCCTGATCTGTTCCAAAAGGGGATATTCTTCAAATCTATGTTACCTCCAGAAAAATAATTTACTATAAAACAAAAAAGGAAAATAAAGAACCACCACCACCAAGGTAAAAATATTAATTTTTCGAGGTCACTAGCAGTCTACAGTATAGCTTAATTTCATCTCTTCATCTCCATGCCACCATCCTAGTCACCTACCCCCCGTCTCAGGTTCCTTATCTACAAAATGGTGATAATAATAACAATACATCGAGAAGGGAAAATTAATACATTAGCCTCCTACTCAGTCTCCCATCTTTAATTCTTCTCCCCCAATCTAACTTTCCTGTTATGACTTGACGGATCCAATAAAACGCTATTTTCATTACACTACTTCTCTAAAGAACTAATATCTCCCTACAATGCCTATAACATCAAATCCAAATAAGCTTCCAGAGCCCTCAAAACCTAATCCTACTTTTCTCTTCCAACTTTATTACTCATTATTTTCCAACAAAATCCCTCAGGAATAGCCCAACCCATCTTCTCATGCTGTTATCCCATACCCTTGCACCTCTGCTCATGCTGTCTCCCTGCCTATCCAAATCCACTCATCATTCATAAAGCCTTCCAAGACTATGTGCTCTTGCCTCTGAAATACCATTACCTTCAGTTAGTCCTACACAGCAGTGACTGCCAGTGTGAGCGTCAGACTCCTGGAGCCTGTTAGTGCAAAGGATTCCAAGAATTCCATGAATCATTATGCATAACACACTTAACACGTCTGCATGAGAACAGGCTATTTTGTAAAATATATCAAAATCAAGATAATTTTCTTTTGTACACTTATATTTACCCCCAGTTATTTCTATATTACAATTCTGCTTAAACTTCACCGCCCGTTGGTGGGGCTGGGGAGAGAGAGAAGAGAAAAGAGGGAACATCTACATAGACTCTCCGTAGTGTTTAATATGACTCATTAGAACAGTAGTAACCAATGTCCAGATGCTCAGTATAATACTGACACAGATTTCCACTCCCTCCCCCAAGAAACCTACTCTAAAGGCATTCCCCCCACCTCTGCTGGCTAAATCTCACCCACGCCATCCGTCCGGTACCTCCAAGTGATAATTTCTACTTGTCAGCCATTTTTAGCCATTTCTCCAGTTCCTTTCATACTACTAAATCCTTATAGTTATCAAACTACTTTCTCATCAGCTACTCCTAAGTTGCCAAGGCAACAAGCCTGGCTATTTAATCACCAAAGAGCCTGAATTTTCACAAAGGTTAAATTGCATCCATTAAGGGCCACATCACTATCTCTATTCTACCCCAACCTAGGACTAGGGAGATCAGATACCATCTCATTATCGCTAAGCAATCTAGAAATTACTAGTGGTAAGGGACTTAAAGAAGCCCCAAAACTGAGGCTTGCACATCTGGGCAGAACTTTTGTCTTAGCTAAGGCTCAAAATAAATGCCACAGCTTGGAATTCTGATAGTCTCATACTTCATAGTAATGTATGGTTTCAATATAGGGCAAAGATGATCAGAAATAGAAATGATGGGTACTTGAAGCTGGCCCATCATTTTTTGTCCCGCTATGTATCACAATGCTTCCTCCTTCACTTCTATGTCTCCAACTAATCAGAATCTCTTTCCCCCTTTTCCAGATTCTCATACAACCATTTCTGCCAACACGTTCTTTCTAGAAGAGGTAGCTTAAAAGGAAACACAATAGCTCTCTCCAATTACGTGAGGAAATGTCTTATGGAAGAGGTTGAAACATCCTGTGTGGTTCCAGAGCAAAACTAGAACCAACCAAAGGAAAATTCAGGAAGTCAGACTTTTGATTTGATACAGGATAAATTTCTAGACCATTACAAACTATTTTCATATACACTGACTCTAAATGGTCTGCCAGCAAATGGTCTGGTTGCCATGAAATTTCAAAAACTATGCCACTTGATACTCTACCTTGATTGCCTCAATGGCATATTCCACTTGAAATAATCTTCCTTCAGGGGAAAAAGTATTCACACCCCTATAATTAAAAAAAGAAAAGGTATTAAAAATTGTCAGGAAAAATACGCAGAGTTCCTAAGCTGCAGCTCCTTGACATCTACCCCTAATGACCACAAGATGTGCAGGCTGTCATTATTCTTTACCACAACAATCTGTACCTTTTTTTGGGGGGTGGGGGTGGGGTACATAAACAGCTTTTCAAGGAATGGAACCTATACAGAGAACACTCCCAGAAAGTCTTCAGACTCATCCAAGGAGAGCAGGCGACTCACTCCCAAGCCTGGAGTTCCTCTGGTACACTCCCGCCGGAGCCTGGGGGCACGAATCCCTATCCTCGCCCCACTGCGTGTGCTTGGTGTTAATATCCTACTTCTCAGTGAAAGACGGTCACAGGTGTTCACTACTTATTTGCAGGAATTAGTAATGCTACCTTAACTACAGACTAAGATCTGTGTTGTCCTAAAGCCAAACTTAGTTCATTCACTCAGCATACATTTATACCAACTACATGCCAGGCTGCTTCTCTCTAAAACAGCTCCCACCTTTCCTTGCTCCGGTCTGTTGGAAATTCCTATGGAGAAGAGGCATCAATAGTGGTCTTAGCTAGAAAGCCTTTCCACACACAATGGACACTTTAAAAATACTTGAACAAATGAATGAAAATAGTATGATCCTTGGATAATGGAGTCTGGATTTTGAAATATATAACGATATAGTATAGTATAGTGTTTTCAAATTTGTTTTATCAAGAACTCTTCCTTTAAAAGAAATTTTATATAAATCCCCAAATATAAAACAGATAATACAAGTTGACATTTTACTACATAACTACTATATGCCTGGTCTGTTATAAACATTTTAAATGATTTAACTCACTTAATCATCAAAATAATCCTATAAAGTAGTATTCTAAGATAGATACTATTTTACAGATGAGGAAGTGGAAACACAAAAAGGTTAAGCAATTTGCCCCAAGTTACTCAGCATATAAGAGGCAGAGCTAGAATTAGAATTTAGGCAAAGTGACTGCAGAGACCAAGCTTTCAACTATTCCACTACACTGACTCTGGGAATTATTCTGGCTAAATCAGGGGAGAATCCCACCATCCCAGCCACCGGTTGACCCCAGAGGTAACATCCCTGAGGTCATTTATAAGGAAGTGTAGGACTCTAAGGAACAGTTTTTTTTAAATCAGTGGGAGAAAACTCCAAGGACAGAAGACCTGGGGTTAAGTTCTAGTTCTGTCACTTACTAGCTTTAATTCCTTTGAATGGAAAAACAAAAAACAAACCCTATCCTGCCTCTGTCACAAGATAATCAGCATTGAATTGCAGAGAGTGTAAAAGAACTTTGTAAAGTGTAAAGTACTATTCCAATGTAGTATTTTCAGCTTAATTCAGGAACTTCACTTTAGTGGGGCATTACTACACCTTCCCTAATATGGGGCTCTGCTCTTGGCCTTCTTCTCAAACTTGACTGTTTTCATGGGTTATTTCATTTACGCCAAGTACAAACTACTACTTCTAAATCTCTACTACCAGTTTGACCCCTTCCCTTATTAATCTAAATGCCTCCTGAGCATTTCCATTTGGATATCCCCTGAGCACCAAACATTCAACACTTTCCAATCTGAAGTATCTCTTTAAACCCAACCATCCTTGCAAAACCAATTCCATCTCCTGCCATTCCGACTTCATTTTTATTTCAAAACACTGCCAATCTCCCAGTTCTCAAAGCTAGAAAGTTCTGAATGATCTGACTCATTCCCCCATCCTCTCCCATATCAACCATATGCCAAGTCATATCAATTCATATCAATTCCTCCTACACAGTAACTCAACACTCTCTTCCTTCCATTCTCAATGCCCTCATTACCTTTCACCTATTACAATAGCCTTCTAACTGGTATTGACTTACTCTTTCCCCTAATCCAGTCAATTAATCACTATAAAACAATTATGACAATGAAACTTCTTAAAACAAAAATTACAGCACCCAGTTACCTACAGAATAAGACCCAAACTCCTTAACTTCATACTAAAAACCACTCACTATCTAGCACCATCCTGTTTTCCCCGTATCTCCCACTATTCCCAAATATATATCATGTGCCGGACAGAATGGAATTTCCCAAATATGCACTCCGCTTGCCCTTTCTTTGTACATCCTATATCTCTGCCTCAAAACTATTGACTTCCACCGTCCATATTTATCAAAATCTTGTTTTCTCAAGACTCAGTTTAAATATCAGCTTCTTTGTGAAGTTTTCCGTGATCCCCTAATACTGAACGGAATCTCATCAAAATTCCCAGGGTTGATCTGAATTTCTCTAATGACATGACTACATTTCTAATTCATACTGTAGTTACTTTTGTCAACAGTTCTTTAAAAGACAGTCTCCCATATGGGGCAAGGATCTTCACTTTGTTCACTGCTGTACAACCAGAACAGTGCCTTGTACCCAGCGAACATCCAAGTACATTAGATAAGTTTTAAACAAATACGGGTTGTATTTCAGCCTTCTTGGGAAGATACAAAAATAAGTAACACAAAGCAGCAATAAAGATGTTAAGTAAACCTTCAATGCTCTGGAAGCTAAATACTAACTAACAAAGTCATTTTATAGGACAGTAGGAAAAGATGTCAAGTTTTAAGACTTCACATACATCTTCTATGAGTCGGTAACAGGATAATGTTCGAGTTCCAGGTGGTAAAACTTTTGACAGGGTCTATGAATACCTGACAGGCAAAGCAGCTTCCCCAGCCACGGGGTGCAAAGAAAACATCTGCCTGGTCTTTGAAAAAAAGAAAAAAAGAGCTATGTTTAAACTTAACTGATCAAAACAGAAACTGAAAGTAAAAATGTCTGCAGCATATGTGCAATTTAATATTACTTAACATTTCCAACCCCTGAAAAGTTTTTTTTGAAATAAATACGACAATCTCGATTTTGATTTAGAAGCCAGGTCTGGCCTTCAACACAAATTAACTTGCTTTAAACTCTTTAAGCGCGAGAAAAGCCTAGGGCTAGTGGAATCGGGGTGACGAGGAAACTTTTGAGAACCCCTCTAAATACCAGTCCCGATAAAATCAGACTCCAGACACTGTATCTGGGCACAGCTGAGGCTGCCTTCTCGCTTTTAGAGAAACTCTACGTCCCAGCAATCGAAGGAAAGGCTGCTCTATCCCCACGACTAAGAAACTCCCACGAGGTTCTTCTCCGAGAATAAAAAGCCGCTGGAACGGTCAGAGCCAGTAGATACACTCCGGTTGCTCTTTCTCCCAGGGGGCACGTTTACATTTTTTAAGAAGGCAGCACTGAGCGATGAACCGGGAAGGGGTGACCCCGGCCTTCCCCGGGTTAAAGGTCGGACTGCCGCCCCTCAGCCTCCTCCGAGCACAAAGCCGAGCTTCTCGCTTCCGCACCGAGTTAGGACCCAGCAGTGACTCAGCGGGAGGACGAGGGTGGCCGATTGGCACGAGTCTAGCCTGGGGAATCACAGCGGGCGGCGGGGAGGCCAAGAGATCCCCAGCCTGGGCCAAACGAGGGTTCCTGGGGCGCCCCATGACACGGCAGAACCCAGGCCGAGGCTGGGCCCCTGGCCGGCCCACCCAGAACCCCAACCCCATTTTTTCCTGCCGCACATTACCTGTCGTACTCAGACCGGGTGAGGAACATGGCGAGGGCAGGAGAAGGCGCGGCGGCTACGCGGGGATTTGGAGGGCCAACACGAGTTCACCGGCACCTAACTCCCCCACACCGCTACGGAACCGAGGCCCTGCTCCCCACTGCGCGTGCGCCCGCGACCCCTTCAGCCCGCCCCCCTGTGCCTGCCTCCTATTGGTTGTCCGTAGTTCCCGCTGACGTGATTGGTTCAGCGAGCTGCCCAGCCAGGCTTTGGTGGGTCCGGGGAGGGCGGGATAACGATCGTGCTTCCGCTTTAAGTCGCAGGTGGTTGCTAGGGGCGCTGGGAACGGCGGGCGTGCGGTGGGAGTTCTGCTGTTAGGGAAGGTGTAAGGGTTGGGCGCTCTGAACCCTGAGTTGGTGAGCCCCTCGCCGGCTCCCGTAATCCCGCCAGAGCCCGTGGCCCCGTCTTTCCAGGCTCTGCAGCCGCGCTTTGATCCCCCGCTCCTGGCGCCCAGCAGCGGTCCTCCGCGGGGTGCCGTGTGAAGGGCCCCGGGACTGGACCTGGGCGGTGAGGGGCCGCTGCCCAGGCCCTGAGCAGACGCCCGGAGCGGGTCTCTTCGCTTCTGCCCCCCCCTGCCGCGGCTGTTGAGGAAAGTGGTGGCCTTTAGTCTGTCCGCAAGTCCTCAGGTGTCCGCGTGGTCAAGGTAATTTCACCAGCGTTTCCTCGCAGCGGCCTGCGCCCCACCCCGCCCCCAGTGCAGGTTTTCCACCTGGTGACTCAGCTCCGGATCCGGAATTCAGATTTTCTCTGCCTTTTCTGTTATTGAGGAGGAATTAGCTGATGGTGCCGCCTTTTTTATGCTTCTCGTTTCCCTTCCGTAGGGTAGGACAGCAACTTCACAGCTTTGCAGAAAGACCGTAAGTGAATTATTTGTTCGAGAAAGATAACCAGCCCTGGCCGGTGTGGCTCAGTCGGTTGGAGCGTCCTCCCTTGCCCAAAAGGTTGCAGGTTTGATGGGCGCTTAGGGAGGCAACCCATCAGTGTTTCTCTCTCTCTTACTCTCTAAAATCAGTTTAAATCTATATATATTCTCGGGTGAGCATTAGAAAGAAAGAAAGAAAGAAAGAGAGAGAGAGAGAGAGGGAGGGAGGGAAGGAGGGAGAGAGAGAGAGAGGGAGAGAGAGAGAGAAAGAAAGAAAGAAAGAAGAAAGAAGAGAAAGGAAAGAAAGGAAAGGAAAGGGAAGGAAGGAAGGAAGGAAGGAAGGAAGGAAGGAAGGAAGGAAGGAAGGAAGGAAGGAAGGGAGGGAAAGAAAGAAAGAAGAAAGAAAGGAAAGAAAGCAGAAAGAAAGCAAGAAAGCAAAGAAAGAAAAGAAAAGAAAGAAAGAAAGATAACCAGTTAAGAAGACATTGAATGGGCAATATATGACTGAAAGGGAAATGCCAGGGTTCCAGCTCCAGTTAATATGATACCATTGGTCAAGTCCTCAACCTCTCCAGGCCTGTATCTCTCAAAGTTCATACTTAGCCCTAGATTAGGTTTGTAAATGACCAGGGGAAATTTAGAAAAATACCTCTTGGGTATCGATATCTGTTTTTCCCATCATTTATTTCCTGTCTTCATGAATTCAGTAGGAATTTGGCTTTGCGGTCCCTAGACAGTCAGAACTTCCACACGTTAATAAACACTGAGGAGAAATTCCGAGTAGCACTGGTCAGGGATCTGTTAGATTTCCGAGGGTGTCCTTTAGGTTTCTGGTCAGCTAATGTGGCCTATTGAAAAATGTTAGTTCAACTCACTATGCTTGCTCTTTCAAAGTTCTTTTGAAATTAATATCTAGTAACTACCTATATACCTATATAGATACTCAAGCATAGTATTTCCTGCACAGCCAAGGATGCAAGGTGCTATATGTAATATTGGATATGGAGTGAATGTCTCACAAAATTACTTGAATGTGGAATTCCTTCTGGGTAAATATTTGTGTCCCTATGTAATGAATGAAGGAGAGCTGCAGGTAGCCGATTGTGGGTAAGAAGGGACATCTCGTTTTCTCCCAAGAAAGAGGATCCTTATGGCATAAAAATCCAGCACCTAGTATAGTTTCTTGCCCATATTCAATTCAATAAATAACTGCTTATTAAGAGTTGGACCAGGTGTCCCTCTGAGAAAAATAATATAGGAGCCATAGAAGACAGAAAGGAAAGGAATGTAGTAAAATAGGAGAGAATGAGCTGAATTCAGAAACTGCCAAAGGTATATAAACATCCTGGAGAGCTAAGCACATGGGTCCTGGGGCAAAATAAACTGGCAGAATAGTCAGGATGGACTGGAGACACTACCCAAATGAAGACACCAGTAAGAACTGAATCCCAAACTATATTCTTTATGTACCTATAATCCCCTAACTTGTATATTTCTGACTGTAGGTAAACTAGAAATTATTACTTTAAAAAAGGACACCTAAAAGTGTGCATAACTGTCCTGATGACCCATAAAGAGAGATACATAAGAAAAAGTTCTGGACTTGTTTCCGAGACTTGAACCATTAAAGAGAGCACCTCATGCTGTACTTTGGGTGGTGGCAGCAAAAGCAGGGAACTGGCATCTGGGCAGCTACTATAATGCTATAGACACTGCCTTTAAAAAAGTTATTTTTAAAACCTCATGGTATCTCTTTGAAAGAAATAAAATGAAAGATGAGCTGTTTAAAAAAGTAAAGCAATTGAGGGTAAAGAAAATGTGGGATATGCATACAAGGGAACATTGTTCAGCCTTAAAAAGAAATAAAATTTTGATATGTGCTGCAACTTGGATGAAGCTTGACGACATTATGCTAAGTGAAATAAGCCAGACACAGAACAGTTACGATATGGTTGCATTTATATGAATTCCCATGAATAGTCAGATTCAGAGAGACAAAGTAGGATAGTGGTTACCTAGGGCAGGGGAAGATGGCGGTGGAGGAATTATTGTTTAATAGGCACAAAATCTCACTATGGGGGTGATGAAAAAGTTCTGAAGATGAATGGTGGTGGTGGCTGCACAACAGTGTGAATGTACTTAATGTCACTGAACTCTACACCTAAAAATGATTAAAATAGTAAATTTTATGTTATGTGTATTTTACTGCAATAAAAATAAATAATTTTTTTAAAGTAATTGACATGTGAGTTCTTTGAGCACCAGTGCCGTGTCTTATTCAGCCTAGCACCTGGTATATAGTAGATGCTTTAGGAATATTTGTTGAGTAAATAAACAAGTATTTATTGATTGCTACAAACATACTAGCCACATAGAGATTAATATATGTGTCACTTGCAGAATTAAAGTAGAAAATTCAGTATATCAAATTGACACTCTTAAAATGTACTTTAAAACTAGTATTTCTTTTCTTTTTCTTTCCTTTGTGGTTTTGTTTTGTTTTTTGTAAAATAGAATTTTGTTGGTTACAATCCCTAGGTGAAATACCGAGAAATGAGAAGGACTATTTCCTCCTAAAGAAATGCAGATCATTTGGACATTAATAAAAGTTTTGTATTCACCCACAGAATGAGAGCTCTCAGATGTTTCGGTAATTTTTTGCACACTTTTGACAAGGAAAATAAGATAAAATTATCCCCTAGTTGAAAGCTGCCGTAATTATTTTAGAGATGAATCACAGAGGTCTAAAAACTATGTTATAATAAAACATGACACTTTTCCATCTATACATTAGAAGCCTCACCAAATTTGTAGTACTTTGTTAAGGCAGCCCTAAGAAACTAATAGAGGCACATAAATGCAGTGGCCACAATGGCAGAAATGGAGGTTCTGTATGGGCCCAAAGGCTGATTTAGCTACTGATGCCTAAAGGTTTCAACCTGTCAGCAACGGAGACCAATGCTGAGCCCCCAATATGGCACTGTTACTCAAGGAGACCAACTAGCTACTTGGTGACAAGTTGACTACATCAGGTTCTTTCTACCCCCAGATCCTCAGCCAGCATTACTATATTGGGCTAATGGAATACCTAGAATCCTGGTTGAACTACAAGCTCTGACTGCTGCTGCATTTTGGACTCATTCCAGGGACCTGTAGGCAAAAAGAGGAGTCACAATCATGACAAGGATAATTGATCCTGATCAACAGAAAGTAGCACTGCTTTCTACAGAATCCGTGTGGTCCACTTGAGCATCTCCCTGTCAAGGCACATGCCCAGGTTGTCGGCTTGATCCCTAGTAGGAGGTGTGCAGGAGGCAGCAGATCAATGGCTGTCATCACTGATGTTTCTTTCTCTCTCTCTCCCTCTCTCTCTCTTCCTCTGAAATCAATACAGACATATTAAAAAAAAAAAAAAAAAAAATAGTAGGTCTGTGGGGCAAAGGAGTGAATTGTGCTGGTTCTGAAAATGGGCCATTGGATTTCCTGCTGTGCAGAGCATAGTTGTTAATGGGCCCAGCTACTGACCTGGATTCACAACTGAGGCCATACTTCCCACAACCTGTTCCTAGCTAATAACTGAGCATGGCAGGATAATCATGCAGCCTCATTCTTTCAAGACTGGGACTCCTTTAATGGGCCACTTTGGCAAGAGGACTACCTGTGGGACTCAGAGCTCAGAGGGAAATTTAGAGAAAGACACAGTACATTTATGCAAGGGAAGTAAAAGAAAGGAAATAAAAATGAAACCAGAAATCAGTGAAATAAAAAGCAAATATACAAGAGAGAAAATTGAGAAAGCCAAAACTTATTAATCTTCAAAAATACTAAAAAATTTCATCAACTCCTAGCAAGACTAATAAAGGAAAAAATGTAAGAAAACACATTACCAATATCAGCAATAAAAAAGGAACATCACTACAGAGCCTACAGACATTAAAAATATAAGAGGGTATCATATATAGCTTTATACCAATAAATTTGACAATTCGGATAAAATGGAAAATTTTGTTGAAAAAGAAAACAAGACCAAAACAATAATAGAAAAGTCTATATTTTATATTTTAAAGGAATTGAATTCATAATTTAAAACCTTCTAAAAAAAAGAGTCCAGATGGCTTTGCTGGTGAATTCTTTCCAACATGTCTACTACTTTTAGAAAGGCATAAAAGACATATTCACACTTTCTGATGCTTATATATTACACACTCTATTTGTGGATTACTAATGTCTCCCTGCTGCATGCATCATTCATTTAGCACCTACTATGCATTATGTTAAGAGTTGTAGATAAAAAGATGAATAAAGTTTTCAGCAGAGGGAGCTTTCAGGTTGGTGGAAGAAGCAGACATATAATGTAAATGCAGTGAAATAAATGCTAATAAAAATCTGTATAAAGTCCCATGAGAGGGGTATGAACCCAGGGACAGGAAGGCTTTCCAAGCATTAGAGGTAAAGCCATGTGCCATGTGCTATGGGCATAAAAATAACTGGGAAAATAGAGGACGTTCCTTCTCAGTCTTCCTTACTCATCTCTCCTTATTCCCTTGAAATTTTTGATACCTCAGGATTCTGTCTTTGGCTTCTGTTTTGTTTTTTTGTTTTGTTTTTTAAATCCTCACCTGAGGATATTTTTTCCCATTGCTTTTCAGAGTGGAAGGGGGAGAGAGAGACACACAGAGAGAAACATCGATGTCCGAGAGACACATCGACTGGTTGCCTCCTGCAAGCACCGCTTAATCCTCATAATGACCTTATACGGTAAATAGGGCAGAAATTATTATCCCCATCTTTACGGAAAAGGAACCTAAAACTCTGGGTCAATTTATTAAAAACTGGATTGGGGACTCAGTTCCTTATTTAGCCTAGATTTGTCTGCAATCAGGGGAAGTTCCCTCCAAGTCCAGACATCTGATCCAGCCACTCCCTCCTACCCTAACTTTGGGAAGGCACTTACTCAATGCAGGAATGAATTGACTGATAGCTAAATGTTTGTTCAAAAGCAGTCATTCAGAGGGGACTTTCAAGAATGACTGTGAGGAGGTGGGTAATAGGCGCTGGGCCGGGTCTCTCCTGGCACTGCCCACTGGCTCACTCAGTGACCTTGGACAGATCACTTAACCTTCTTCCACTGCTCACATTTACAAGCCGGTAACCTGAATGTGTAAAATTCTTGACTGCTCCCTTGGGGCTCCAGCCGAACACTTTTTGAAAGCTAGGGATGGATTTAAGATTGAGCATAATGCAACACTGCCAACTTTTTGATACAAATTACATTCTTTGAGCCCCCTAGCCCTCGGACTTTATTTTCACTCTCATTTAAATTGTGATGGCTATTTCCAAGTTGAGTTTATACTTTTAAAAGATTAATAACGTTCAAATCATGACATGCAAATGCCTTTTGTTGTTAAAAAGGTAAAGCAACGCCTAGCTAAACAATAAAAAGCGAACCACTTATATTCTATTGCCCTTTTTGTCTGTACCGGCTCTCCAAGGTTTTGGAAGCGAGCGATTTGTTAACCGTAACCTTAGACTTGGATTGCAGCCCCGCTAGCGCCTTTTGAAAATCCTTTAGGTTCTGGGTATTGGGAGGTGGAAGAAGAAGAAAAATGGCACCAGATCCAGGGACCTAGGGAAAGACGAGCTAGGAACCGGTGCGCCCCAGAGCGCAGACCAGTTCCCGACTCCGGCGCTGGGCTGGAGCGGCCGCGGCGTCTCCCTCGGGTCCGGTCTGGCCCTGGAGGCTTCTGGCCAAGAACCTGAGCCCCCTCGCGGCCAAACGGCCCGGGGAGGCCACAGGTCCCTTTAAGGAGCCCCGCGGGCTGAGAAAGGGGCGCAGGGGGCGGGAGGAGGGTTCCCGAGCGCGCGCCACGTGACTGGGCGGCCAAGTGCGCTGGCGAGTTTGACAGAAGTTTGAATCGGACTCGGGGGCTTTCTGCAGCCGGAGGGGCAGCGCGGCGGCCGCGATCTCGGCGAGCGCAGGCAGCCGCGCCCCGCGACGCCCCCCGCCAGCCTGGATCCCGGGCCGCCGCCGGCCGCTCGCGCTCCGCCGCTCGCGCCCCCCGCCGCGGGCCCGCAGCCCCCCGCCCGCCCGCGGCCCCCGCAGCCTCCGGGCCAGGGAGCCGAGGCCCCGCGCCGCGCCCCAGCCCCGGCCCCGCCGCGCCAGCATGTCCACGCCGGAGAGCCCGAGCCGCCCAGCGGACAAGTCGCCGCGCCAGCAGGTACCCCCGCGCGCCCCTGGGGCGCCCTCAGCGCCCTTCTCCACCCTGGCGTCCGGACCTTTATTGCGCCCCTGTCCCCGGTGTGGGTAGGAGGCGGGGGAGCGGCGCTTCCCCGGGGTCCCCCACCGCCCTGAGCCCTGGACCTCCCTCGTCTCCACAGGTGGACCAGCTGCTCGTGGGGCTGCGCTGGCGGCGGCTGGAGGAGCCGCTGGGCTTCATCAAAGTTCTCCAGTGGGTGAGTCGCTGCCCAAGCCGCGGGCTATTTCGGGAGCCTGGCCTGTGACGCTGACCCGAAGCAATGTGGCCGGAGTGGGGGGCAGGGAGGTCCCGCGGGCCGCAGCCGGCGGGAGGGTGGGGGGCGGCGACAGGTGGGCGGGGGAGGGGCGCGCGGAGCCGCCGGCCTCTCGGGCGCTGGGCCGCGGGAGCGCGAGAAGCGAGGCATGCGGAGGCTGGGATTCGGTCCTTCTATGTGCAGGGCGCCTCTGCCCAGGGCGCTCACATTTCACCGGGGCGAGAGGACCGGGTGTAACCTTTCCAGAGCTCTGATCCTGCACATACCAGTCCGCGGTGGCGGGAGGGGGCAGAGGACACCGGGCACGGGGAGCGCCTCGGAGGGCAGAGGAGGGAAGGAGGCGGGGGACGGGCCCCATCTGCACCCGGACCCGCCAGGGCCTGACTGGTCCTGCAGGTGCGCTCAGGGGGACAGGGTCCCGGCTGGCGGTTGTCCTGCTGAGATCACTAGAGTAACCTGGGTTCCTGGAACTGAGCGAGGGCAGGGGAGGGATGGATGGATGGATGGATGGATGGATGGATGGATGGATGGATGGATGGATGGATGGATGGATGGATGGGTGGATGGGTGGATGGGTGGATGGGTGGATGATGGGTGGGTGGATGAATGAATGAATGAATGAATGAGTGAATGGACGTCTTGGCCCCAGGATTAAGTATAAGAGAAAAGTAAGGTAGAACAGTAAAAATCTCAGTGTGGTCAAAATGTAGCTTCTAGAATACCATAGAATGTTATTCTGGGAAGCTGGGGCCCTGGGTTCCAGACCAGGTCCTGCCTTTCTCAGCCATGTGACCTTGAGCAAGTCATTTCTTCAGACTTCAGTTTCCAATATCAGTCAAATGTTGATCATAACGACCCTAGGGTCCCCTTCTGCTCTAAATGGGTTGGCATGCTAGAGTATTGCCCTTCGTTAGACTTGCCCTATGACCTTGAAGAATCACCTTCCCGGGGCCTCAGTTTCCCCTGCAGGGGTCTAGGGGAAATACAGTCTCCTTGCTTCACCGGTGCTTGGAGACATGGTTACGCTCTCTGTCCCCTGCAGTGCCCATGGCCTCCCCGGGGGAGCCCGGAATGTGGACAGGTGCAGCCGATCTTCCAGATCAAGAAGACGTGTTGCGAGCATTTAGCTACCATCAGAGGAGAGACTCTGGTTAGAATAACGCATTAGTGCGCTTTCAGCCCAGAATCCGGCTGGGGAGTAAGTTACCGCTAGTACTGAGGAGGGCTGAGTTCTAAAGGGCTTTTAAGTCACTGGAGGCAGGAGTTAGCACTGTGTCACCAACCCCTAAGTCACCACTTGGATGAGAAACATCAAATCTGGAATCCAGGGGCAATAGTGCATTTGGGGTTATCTCTGGATATCTGAGACCCTGACTGGGGCCACGGGCCAGCTTGGGGAGCTTCCAAGTGCAAACTCTGGGACCTGGTGGGGACTTTCCACTTTCCCTGCTGCCTCAAGAGCAGCTGGACAGACTGCTGACCGAGCTCTTTCGCCTCCTCCCACTTTCCTGCTCTGACCCGCCACCTGAGCACCACCGGAAGGGGCCGAATCAAAATGATATTAAGGCCCCGCGTGGCTGCCTCCAGAGCTAGGGAGCCATGATGAGTGGTCCTGGGGAGCAGAGCCTGAAGTGTAAGAGTACGATTTTATCATTAAACTAGACAAATGGATCTAAGGGAAATTTGAGAAAGACTGTCAAGGGGCGAGGGAAACAATGAGGTTATTAGGCCATGGAATCATCTCCCAAGGGGGAATTCTGCAAAGCTTTCTTCTTCAGCTCTTCTATGCTTTTCTCGACCCTTCCCCCACCCCTTGCCCCCAATACCTGCAACATTTCTATAAAGGCTGCCCAAGGCAATGCCTAGGAGAATGACCCAGTCTCCTCCCACGTTCAGCACTGATCCCTAAGAGTTGACCCATCTTCATGATCCTTTTATGATCCCCAGTCTCATAGAGAGGGGATGTGCATTTCTCCCATAATGATAAATTCCAGGGGTCAGGGCTGGACCTTGAACTCAGCCTCCGTTTGAAGGGCAGCGTCTTAAGGACACTTGAATTTCTTTGACTGCCATCCTCAGAGCAGGAGCTTCATTGCCCCGAGCCTCTGCAGATGAGCTAATGTAAAAGTACATAGGAGCCAGCATCAGAAATGACAGTGAAAGTGTCATTTGGGATTTTCACTCATTTCCTGCTTGGAGGGATCAAATGCTCCTGACTTGAAAAGGGGAAAAACAAACAAACCCCCCACAAGTCTTGATAATTGAAAACTTTTGCTGTCATTATTACCAAAAGCAAAGGTTTTACTGTAATCCTGGCGGGGAAGAAAGTAATGTTACTCTTTTATTAGTCAGGAGCTTGGCTTAGTGTGTCTTTAAAATTCACAGATTAACTAATCTCACCTCAATTCCAATTCTGGTCTCACTAAGTCTGTAGTAAGCTAGTGAAATAACATGGGCATAGACCAATTATTGGAGAACGGATTTTTTTTTTTTTTAAAGAAAAAGGCAGGCTTTGAGGTCAGATGGGCTTTGGTTTAAATCCAGTCCCCTCTGCTTGCTAGCTGTGGAACATAGGGGAAGTGATGACACTTTACAGCCTCGGTGTCCTATCTGTAAATGAGGGTAAGATCTTGTGGGCTGACTGGGAGAGTTGCAGGAGGTAATATCTGTAAGGGATCCGAGCATCCAGGAAGACCACGCCGAGCCTGGAAGTCTGAGGGGTATTCCCTAAGGGTTGGTTCCCTCCCCTTCTACTCCCTCCCCTCCCCTGTCCCCTAACTTACCCCTTAAGCAGACTGTCAACTAGACTTGCCCTTTGGTGAGATTATTTAAATGTCACTGACAAATCCTCACTTTGAGGGTAAGGTACAAAAGAATGGCCTGGATTACTGAGTCACTGTTGCCGTAAGAAGTCATATTATCATCACCTGGGTGTGTCCCAGGTCTATAATTCACCTCTGAGGTGCCAAAGTCAATTATTTGGCCCTGGGGTCTCTGTAATGAAAAGCAGCTATTTCAGTAAGTGTGGGGAATGTGAAAGCAACCCACCAGAGTCCATGGAACCAGTGAGATGATGGTGGATGTAGGGTTTGGGGGGGAGAACTTGTCATTCTTGTTGAACACTAACATTAACTGGGGAACTAGTGTTCTCAGGACTGGCACAGGAGTATCCCAACACGCAAGTCAGCGCCAAAGTGGAGCTTCATCCTTAAACTGACAAGGTCACTCTGATGTCTTTCCAAAAGAGAGGCAGAGGCAGGAGGAGGGGGAGGTGGCAGGCAGTGTCTGACCATCCCTGTCCCCAGCAATGCAGGTCCAAGAGGAGGAAGGCTGGTTGGCCTCAGAACTCTAGAGATCCAACCCCCACCTTGTCTCAGGGACTCCATCTCTCCTTGGTTCCTGTTCTTTACGACCAGTATGAGGCTCAGCTCAGAGCCTTGTACTTGGTGACGGGTGGTTTCAGTCCTTTCCCGCTCATCCCTGAGTCTCAGTCACCTGGCACAGGTAGAGAAGAAAGCAAAACAGGTGCAGAAGGGTGGAGGGGGCGCCCCTCTCTGCTCCTGCATCCCAGGTCAGAACTACCCCCTCCCTCCACATAATCCTCCCTGCACATAGGAGATCTCTCTTTTTTCAGCCTTAGTAACTCTGTGATGCAAGGCATTTGTTTGTTTGAGCACAACACTCTCCTTTCTGGATATAAACTCTAGTGAGCAGGCAGAGTCTTATTTATCTTTATGTCTCTGGCACCTGGCACAAAGTAGATGCTCCATGACTATTTGTTGATAAATGAATGAACGCAGTAGAAAGAGCACTGGACAGGGAATCGGGATATGTAAATTCTAAGCTTGGCTCACACATTGGCTAAATGTGACCTTGGGAAAGTCACTTAATCTTCTGGGACTTCAGTTTCCACCTCTGTGACATGAGACCGGGGTGCTCGATAATCTCTGAGATCCTTTTTGCTCAGCTGCTCTGTGAACCTGTGAGATAGTCCTCTGAGTTCCCCCTTCCTCCACTTATATAGCAAACCATCTGTTACCTGGCACCAGCTGACTGTGATGTTCAGACTTAATCAAATATTCTGGTTAATAAAGGGTTATATAGGTGTTTAGAGATTCTTGACTTTCAAAGAATCAGCACAGAAGAGAATACAGTTAAGATAAAAGTTATTATGGGTATATTTTGCCCATAAAAAAATCCTAAGTCAGGGTTCAGGGTTGTCAGAATCTCAGGTGGTCACCTAGACATAGCAGAACTTTTGGTGACAATGGAAGAGCTCTATCCTGTGTCATACAGTATGGCACCTGCTGGTCACATATGGCTAGTGAACACTTGAAACGTGGCTAGTGTGACTGAGCAACTGAGTTTTGAATTTGATTTTATTTTAATTAACATATATTTAAATAGGCAAACTTGGCTAGTGGCTAATGTCATGGAATATGAGCTCCATGAGGACAGAGTTTTTTTTCTCTTTGTTCACTGCTAAGCATTAGTGCCTAGAGCACTTCCTGGTACACAGTAGATGCTCAATAAATGTCATCTTTCTGAAGATGCCAGGAGTGCCAGTCAAGAGAAAGCTAGTGAAGAGAAGGTTTCATAACTGCCTGTCCCATCGCCCCAAGTTAGGAATATTGTACCTACATGCTCGGGGAACCTATCCGGGGCCCTTCACTGATGAACGGCCAGCAGGTAAAAACATGTCATTTGTGCTGCGCTTCGTAGAACAGGGAGCCCTAATGTGGCCAGTTGGGCGTCAGAAGCCAAGAGGAGTAACGAAACTCCTCAGAGTGATCAGAGGACCACAGAGCTGACAAAAGATTAGAGGACGCGTCTGAGACAAGCGCCGCTGGGACACCAGTGAGGCGGCTTGGAGTACGCGAAGGGTAATGTCGCAGAGGCGGTGGGCACGTCTCTGCCGCTGTCAGGGGCATGAGCGCCGGGGCCCTGCGGCAGCCTCGGAAGTTTCATGCAGAGGAGGTTGTTCAGGCATCGGGAGAGGTTGTACCGTCTCCTTCCCTGGATGCTTTTTAAAGTGGAGACGATTCTTATTTGTCTGAACTAAACCTCCTAGAAAGAGAGAGGTGCCATTATGACCTTTCAAGGGGGGTCAGGCTCCATCATGGAGAGGCTGTGCCAGGCCAGGCAATGCAGGGCGGGGCTGTGGCGCGGGACACCACCCTGGGGCCGGACACAGCTGCGGGCAAGGCCAGCCAACAGCACACTGACGGCCTTACCCTCAGCAAGGAGAGGACTGGAGCGTTGGAAAGGCCTCCAGATCACTTCCTCCAAACCCCTCATTTTATGGGTGAGGAAACAGACTCAGAGCAGAGCGAGGTCACCCGGCTAATCTGTGACAGGGCCAGATTTCTAGACTCCCGATCCAGGTCTCTTCTCACTCCACAGCGCCATCCAGCATTAGCCAAATAATGCGCACACAACTCTGTTTCCAGCTCTGGATGCAGGGCAAGGGTGCAGATTAGCGGTCTTCTAGGTGCTTAATGTCCAAGACGCCGAGTCATAGAGAAACAGGCAAAAACGGACAATTAACAGAATAAACTCCCTGCTTAATGATTACATCACGAACAAGCCAATGAAGTGGGGCCTGAGCCGATGATGTGGGAGGATCAGAGATTCCAATTTCTCACCTCCTTTTCTAATCAAAGCTTCTTTCCTCAGGAGGAAATTTGAAAATCATAGTCCTGGCCGTGTAGCTGAGTTGGTTAGAGCGTTGTCCTGATACACCAAGGTTGTGGGTTTGATCCCTGGTCAGGGCACATACAAGAAGCAACCAATGAATGCACAAATAAGCGGAACAACAAATCTATGTTTCTCTCTCTCTCTCTCAAATCAATAAACTAAATTTGGTTTTTTTTTAATTTAAAAAAGGAACTCATGGGATGAAGGCATTTCATTTCACTTAAGACAGGAGGTTTAGTAAAATGAGAGGAAAGCAATTCAAATGGCCTGAAATGCCTCCAGTTCCTGAGCCTGAGAAATGGGAACATAGCTGAGGTTGGGCATGTGCGTGCACACCCCCCCCCCCCCCATATCTGCACTGCTTAGTCAGAGGGTGGTTTGGAAGGGCTAGACCTCGGCCCCCGGATGCATTCTGACCCAAAGGGCTTCACTCTCCCCAGCTTTTTGCTATTTTCGCCTTCGGGTGCTGCGGCTCCTACAGCGGGGAGACCGGAGCAATGGTTCGCTGCAACAACGAAGCCAAGGACGTGAGCTCCATCATTGTCTTGTTCGGCTATCCCTTCAGGTGAGCAGCCTTGGTGTCCACCCCGCACAGCCTCTCTCACTGGCTCGGCAGGACCTGCTAGATCTCTTCCAGACGCCCACAGACCTTTCGCAGGGTGTCACTCCCGAATGGGGTCCTTCTTGCCCGTTAGGAATGTCAGACACACCGACCAGAGAGAAATATAAGGGCAATCAGATAGACCATGGTTGTAATAATGTCTCAGCCCACAGATAACCAATAGCAGGTAACAGCGGCCTTACAGAAAGAACCCAAGCAGCTTGGGATGGAGGGTCACAGGAGCCTGGGCAAGCTGGGCAGGTCTCTGACCCACAGCAGCCTCCTCCCTGCCTTGAAGGTAAGGAAGCTTATTAGCACTTAGATCCCAAAGAGCTGATCTGGCACCAGAGTAAAAGGAGGCACACTGTGCCCATGAGGTAGAGGAGAATAGTCTCTCCTGGGTATTTGGGAGCTGAGTTGGGGGGGGCCCGAGTGTTCAGAGGACAATGGGGACAGGGCTCACCTTTTCAGAAATTCCTAGTAGCAGCAGCCAAGTTAGATGAACTGTCTCTTGTATATACTGGGATGTTCATTTTCCTCTCTGCTCGATATAGTCTCACTGGGGCCTACAGAAGGCCTGGGGATGGGTGAGTCCAGCCTTAATGTGGCCAACCGTGGCCTACACTTGCCCTGGGGCAGAATGAAGCTGATTTTCTGGAGGCTTGGCCACCAGAACTAGATGGACTATATCTACTGGGGTTGTGACCTAGAGGGCCCTGGAGACACTTGGAAATACAGGACCACCCCGTCTGGGCAGGGTGGGTGAGTGTGGGGTGGTGGCTGAAAGGGATGACCAGTGGGGTGACCAGAATCCCAGGGAAGATCCTGTCCTGGCTGTGAGGCTCCCTCCAGGGACATTCCCCCCTTCACGCCCCCTTCTTGGCTCTGGAAGAGCGGAGGGGGGAAGAGCACAGCCCACCCCTGGGGCAGGATCCCCGAGCTCAGGAGGCCTCCCCACCCCCCAGGTTGAACCGGGTCCAGTATGAGATGCCGCTCTGTGACGAGGAGGCCACCTCCAAGACCATGAGCCTCATGGGGGACTTCTCGGCCCCCGCCGAGTTCTTCGTGACGCTGGGCATTTTTTCTTTCTTCTACACCATGGCCGCGCTCGTGTTCTACCTGCGCTTCCACAGCCTCTACGCGGACAACAAGCGCTTCCCGCTGGCGGTGAGTGTGCAGGCCGCGGGGGCCGGGTCAGAGCCGGTGGCTTCCCTGGGCCCCTCCGGCACGGCGGCTCCCAGGGCTCCCGAGGCCAGGGCAAGGCCCAGTCTCAGGACCCTGCCTCTGCCAGCCTCCCATGGCCTGGGCTCCCCACCCGGGGCACAGTAGCATCAGGACGCAGGCTCTGGAGTCAGACCGCCTGGGTTCAAGTCCCCACACTGTCCCTCATTAGCTCTTGGGAAAGTTCCTTACTCTCTCTAAACCTCAGTTTCTTCAACTATAAAGTGGGAATAAAATAATACCTGTCGCACAGTGTTCTGGGGGGATGAAATGAAAATGGATGTAGCCCGGGCCTGTGTGGCTCAGTAGGCTGAGTGTCGTCCCAGGCACCAGGCAGCCACCCCCTTACTTTCTCTCTGGCCCAGGCTGCAAGGTGGAGGGGGTGCCTGAGGGGCCCCTCTGTCTCCGGTAGCCTGCCCTCCCTCTGCCTCCAGTGGGAGCTGAGCTGTGGCTGGTCAAAGGCTAGGCTGGCCAATCATTACGTTGTACACTTGAAACTAATATAATGCTGTATGTCGCCGTAACTGAAAAATAAGTTTAAAAAAGGAAAAAAGTGTTAAAAAAATTTTTAAGACAGGGAAGGGAGCCCAGCCGGTGTTGCTCAGCGGTTGAGCATTGACCTAGGATCCAGGAGATCGAGGTTCGATGCCCGGGTTGCGGGCTCCATCCCCAGCAGGGAGCATGCAGGAGGCAGCTGATCAATGCCTCTCTCATCATTGATGTTTCTATCTCTCTCCCTCTCCCTTCCTCTCTCTGAAATCAATAAAAACATATTTAAAAATAAATAAAGGAAGGGAAGGGAGAGTGAGGAGTTGAGGCCACTCGGGTTTTGGGGTGGCACTGACCAGCAGATGCCTTAGTCCACTGTTACCTGACCTTGGTCTGAGGGCATGGGCAGGGTTGCCCCGGTGGCAGGATTTCTTTGGATGATGGCAGTGGTCGGGTTCCTGAGAATGATCCAGGCTCCCTGAGGCTCTGGGCAGGATGGGAGAGGCACCGTCCTGGGTCCCAGGGTCCTGGTACATTAGAGCAAGAGGAAAAGAAGTGAGAGTCCTGGGGTCTGATTGTATTTCCTGTCCCTCTGCTTCTCCCAGGACTTCTGTGTGACCGTCTCCTTCACCTTCTTCTGGCTGGTAGCCGCAGCTGCCTGGGGCAAGGGCCTGACTGATGTCAAGGGGGCCACGCAACCATCGAGCCTGACTGCGGCCATGTCTGTGTGCCATGGAGAGGACGCGGTGTGCAGCGAAGGGGCCACGCCCTCCATGGGACTGGTCAACCTCTCAGTGGTGAGACCATCAGGGCATTCTGGGGAGGCAGGACTTTGCCAGCTGCCCCGGTCTGTCCCAGGAGCAGGTTCTGAGAAGAACAGAGAGGGTGTCCGCACAGCTGGGATCCCCTATACGTGGAGGCAGTGCTCCCTGTGCCTAATGCTGGCTGCTGGCTCCTAGCTGACCCTTGAAGACATTTAGCTTCCTGTCCCTTCCTCCTTCCGCATGTTGCCTTCCCATTTCCCCTCTCTTCTCCCCACCTGCAGGCAGGCATGCCTCACTCCTCCTGCCTCTTTACCGTGTGTGTGTGTGTGTGTGTGTGTGTATGTGTGTGTGTGTAGGGGGAGCCCAGGGCTGTAGCTGTGCCCAAAGCTGGGAGCAGACCCAGAATGAGTGGGAAGGGGCTTATTGTCACTCAGATCTCCAGACTGGAAAGGGGCTTTGGGCAGTGATGGGTCCAGCCAGTGAACACATTTTTGGCCATCCCAGTTGTTACAAAGTTGAAATATTTTCGTATCAGTTGGTAAATAGCTGAGGCCTCGAGCTTTCCAATGTCTTGTCATCCCAGCCACCTCAGCCCTACCCTGCAAATGGCCTGAACCTCCCCAGGGCCCACAGGCTGAAGGGTTTAATCCTTGGCACACCAGGGAGACTTCTCGACCTTGCTGGAACCCTACTGATAGGTTTCACCCTCCAAACCCCCCACATTTTATCGTAAAAATTTTCCCACATACAGCAGAGTTGAAGGAATTTTACAATGAACACCCACGTACTCATAAGCTAGACTGTACCACGGGCATTTCACTAGACTCGCTCTATCACGTGTCTGTCCGCCTCTCTCCATCCATCAATCTGTCTTATTTTTAATGCATTTCAAAGTTAATTGCAAGCGTCAGTACACTTTCCCTTAAATACTTCCTGATGAGAGGTTTTAAGATATTGTGAATAAATATTTGAATATAGCCCTGGCTGGCTCCCTGGCCCTAGGGAAGGAGCACCTTGGACAGCTCTGGCCACACCCACTCGCAGAAAGCTCTGGGAACGGGGCCCCAGTGCGATATGGGAAGAGCCACTAGGACCCATGCTCCTTGCTGTGCTTTGCACAGAGCTCCACTCCAGGGGCCAGAGTCTCCTAGCAACCGAGGCACAGCTTGGGTGCATCTGTACACAGTTAGACACTTTCGCCGGAGAGCCCCTTAGCGAGGGATGGCCTTGAACTCCGTCTCAATATCCAGTTCCCCGTCGTTTAGTTTTCGCAGCCCTCTGTACTTCTCCCCACCTGCCTCTGACCACAGGCATTCCCCTCCCTGTTCCCACGACGCCCCCTTCCTCTTCTCATAAACTCCCTGATGTTTTTGCAGCTTTTCGGCTTTATCAACTTCTTCCTGTGGGCCGGGAACTGTTGGTTTGTGTTCAAGGAGACCCCTTGGCACGGGCAGGGCCAGGACCAGGGCCAGGGCCCCAGCCCGGAGAGCACTGCTGAGCAAGGAGCCGTGGAGAAGCAGTAAGCAGCCCCCACCTGGCTACTCCCGAACGGACAGCACCTCGGCTTCCAGGACCTCCCTCCTCTTTCTCCTCCAGCCCCCCTCCCCCACCGCTCTGGGCTTTGAGCTTTGAGAAGTCGTCGCCGGCCGGGCAGGCAGCAGCTGTCGGAAACCTGGGCAGCCCTCCCAGCGGCTCCCTGTCCCTCCTCTTGCTGGGGCCCAGATGGCAGGAACTCAGTGCTGCTTGTCCACTGCCTGGGCCCGGGCACCTTACTTGGGGTCGTATGGACCCTCAGAGCCTCTGCTGCAAGCGAGGGGTGGGGGCAGGAGACCAGAGTCCTGAGACTAGTTCCTGGCAGCCACCTCTAGCAGCCTGTCCAGCTTCGATAAAAGTGGGGGAGGGGAAATTGGCCGACAGCCTTCTCCCTGGCCCCCTGCGTGGAGGGCCCAGCGGTGGTTTAGAGACCCCACTTCAATGGCTGCACCCAGGCCCTGGGCCGCGCTGCTCTCGACAGCCCTAGCTCAGTGCGCTTCCCACTCTCTCCTCTGGCCTCTGCTTGCCCGCTGAGCCCACCGTGTGTGAACCAAGGAGGCCCACCAGCCTGGCAGACAGCCTTCAGAGGGCCCCCCCATGAGGCCTTAGACTCAGTGGGGAGCAGATAAATTGCAACTGCATTGAAATTCAAGAAACTAAAGCGAGGAAACTTGCTGGGGAGTCAGTTTCTTCTCTTTCCTCAGTCCCGCCCCTCCAAGCTGGGGCTCTTCCCACCAACGCTCTCAACTCGTGCTGGCCCTAAACTCCTTACCTTCTTCCCTGTCCCTGTCCTCCCCCTTGGGCTTGGTCTAACACTTGGGGCGCAATGTGAGGGGTCTAGGGGCATCTCCGTCTCAGCGCCCCCCCCCCCCAGCCTCTCTGCCCATCTCCCTTCCCCAGCATCTTGGGTCTGAGGCACTCAAGAGCCTTTTCCAAGTCTGGCCAGGCCTTCCTTTCATTCCTGTGGGACCAGACAGGGGCTTTGGAAGGGCCCAAAGGACCATCATGAGGCTAAGTGGCCCCGGAACCGCAGGACATGGACGGATGGGCCCATTTCCTCCTGATTCTCTGCCCCCTTCCGCTCCTTCTCTGGCCCCTCTTTCGTACTTCCCCTTTCACCTTACAAAGGACATGCCCTCTCCCTCTCCCTCCCTCCCGCCTCACCTCCCCCAGGCGCCCCTGTCCAGGGCAGGCCGATGCTATTGGTGCTCTTCACTTCGGGGACCCAGTTAGTTCCATATTTGTCTTTGGTGTGTCTCCTCTTCCTGATTTCAGTCCCTCTCTGGGCCCCAGGGCCTAAGACACAGTGCCCACTGGGTAAGGGACATCTGTCCCCTACCCAGTTCCTACCCAGTCTGCCTTGGCCGTAGGGCTGCCCACGGAAGGATGAAGAAGGTGGAATCCAGCCATTTCCCAGTCCAGTGCCAATTAGCCCATTTTCATCCCAAAGGCAAATATGCCCTGTGCCAGTCTCTGCTCCGGATGAGTCAACCCCTCCAACCTCCTCGCCTCCCTAAATGCCTTTCACAGGAACACGCACATTACTGGGGCACCCAGGAGTCAGACCTTTGCCTTTGGGCCAATCACTTATTCTCTGGGACAGAGTCCCCTCAAGTGCTGCAGAGTCCTTGGGTGCAAGACTTAGGTGGTTTGGTTTTGTTTTTTCCAGAGATACAGAGAACAAAGGGGCGACCTTCATTTTCTTCAGGCTGGCCCCTGTGGGGGTCCATGAGCAGCTTCACTAGAACTTTGTTTGGATGCTGCGTACATATTTATACTTTATTTGAAATGTGATGGATACAGTGTTCTCATTTGGGGCCGAAGTTAGCAACTGGCCCTTCACTGGGGAAAGGGTGTGTACATGCTCCTGCCAAGGACTCCTAGCTCAGCACTTCCCCTGGAGCAGAGAAGGCTCTTTCTCCTCCAAAGGCTGGCTTGTTATCAGCCAGAAGAGCCTTGATTTAGGTTATGGCCTCTCTCTCCCTAAGAGGAAAGGCGGGGCTAGGCCAAGTGCCCAAGGACAGGGCTGTCCTCATAGGATTCATGTCCCCTCCAACCAGGGCTGGCATCACCACTCTGCCTAGTGGGGCCAGGGGTAGAAGAAGGTGTCCGGTTTCTCCAGCTGCTGCAGGAGGCTAATAGGCAGGGCCCTTTGCCCTAGTCAACTCTGACCTCACCAGGTTGCCCACCTAGGACCTTTCCTGAACACGAGCTCCCTCCACCATCACAGTCTTAGGTCACCTGTCTCCGGGATGCAGCTCAGGGGTGGGGGGAGAATGTTGCATGTTGTTTTCTGGTGCTTGTTATTACACGTTGGAATAAACAGTGCTTCAAGCATTTGCCACGAGGAGCCAAGACTGGAGCCCTTCTGGGGATTTTTATTTTCTCTTCCCTTGCTTTAAGTTCTTGGACACATCTCTGCATTTCCACCAAAACATCATTCTACCTCTCCACTCTGCACCCCAAGTCTGCAAACTGAAGAGTTGTTCTTGGCTTGCCCCAGTCTGGTGACATCTCTTTTGGTGGCACCAATCAGTCCCAGGTAACCGAGTCTCATTAGCAAATTTAGAACAAAGTCAAAAGGTGAGAGAGAGCGAGAGACAGAGAGGCTTCCACAATGCTGTTTTCATTTGTTCTGCGACCATCTGTGACCCAGACAAGCTTCCTGTCTGAGTCGAGGGGGCCATATGCTCACCCTCTTGACTATAAAGGTTCTTGCTGAACAAACTTGCACCTCTCTCCCCCTTCTGACAGTCACCCACTATGTTTACATTCCCTAGAAAAATAGACCTGGGCATGTTCCATTTCACCAGGTTCCTGGACACCCTAGGGATCGTCTCTGGTTCTCAGGTTAAGAATCCCTGCCCTCAGAGATCATTCTTGAGGGGAAAGTGAGAAGAAGTCTGAGGTCTCCAAGTCACAGACCTTGATTTATTTCAGTTCCCCTTTAGCTGGAGGCATGAATATGGGGTGACATGTGAGGGCTTGAGGAGGAAAAAGAGAATTAGGATCTTTCTTCTGATGTGATGGGGAGGGGCGGGCTTTTGTCTCTTGATTGCGTTAGGGTGGGAAGAATTTTATCAGCTGAGAAGAACCAGGTGGATGATTAAGGTATTTCCCAGGCCTTAGCAAGGGAAATGACAGATCTGATGAGAAATCTCCCTATGCCGAGGCTCTGGTCGTAGCCCTTCCAGCCGAGAAAATACTCATTAGGAAAAGAAGCAGAAGTGATGGATGGAGTCAGGGTCCAGCCAGGGTTTGGGAAGAGGCAGTACAGGGTATTGATCGCAGTGCTCAGGAGGAGAGAGACGATCAGCAGAGATGCTGCAAGCCCAGTTCCGGGGCTGGCTCTGGCTCCCAGATAGCCTTCTGCCATCCTGACAGGTGATCTCGGTCAGCTCAGCGAGGTCCTCCCAAGCCCGGCCGACGCCGCTCCAACCCTCCGCTCTGCACCAGGGCAGCGTGGGGTTCCCACAGAGAAGGCACGACTCGGGAGCCGAGGACCCTCCCCCACTCCAACCCCCGTGTCCTTCAGCACACCCTAGACTCCCTCCCCTTGCCCTTCTGATTCACAGCGCCCACCTCCCTGCACCTACCCTATTCGATCTACAGGGGAGCGAGGTCGCTTCGCAGCCGCCAGCCCGGGCAGGGGCGCCAGCCAGCTGGCGGAGGCGCGGCCCGCAGGGGCTGGGCGTGTGTGCGGTGAACCTGGGAGAGCGGGCTGGCAGCAGAAAGGATGTGCGCACAAGGGCTAGGAGCGGGGGTCCCAGGGCTTTGGCATCTTTTCCCTCCAGCAATTGTGCATTTCGGAGGGGGTCTCGCTGCAGGCTCGGGAGGCAACGGCGCCTCCTCCAGGACTACATTTCCCAGAAGGCTCTGAGGGAGGGAGGGCGAGGGGCCGGCGACCTGCGCTGCGCTTGTGCAGAGCGTGAGCTGGAAAGGTGGGAGGGCGGGGGAGGCGTGCCCGCGGCGGGGCGGGGGGAGGGGGCCGCGCGGCGGCGGCGCCGGGGCGGGCGCGCGTCCGCGGCGGTGATGGCGGTGCGTGAACGCGCGGCGGCAGCAATGGCCGCTCTGGAGCGGCGGGTGCCGAGTCTCGATGACTTCGCGGGACAGAGCTGGAGCTCGTGGGTGGAACGGGCCGACCTGCCCGCGGCCGACGGTGAGTAAAGCTCCCCTAGAGTCCGAGGACCCCATCACTGTCTCCCCTCCCCCCCTCGGGGTCCCCGCCAGCAGAGGGGAGCTGCCGACGGGAGCCGCCGTCCGGCTCCCCGGCCCCCCAAACAAAGGACCCACCGGGTCCTAGTGCCCGCCCGCTCCCCTCCTCCGCGCCTCCGGGTCCTAGCGCCGGCTCACCGCCCGCAGCCCACCCTGCCCACCTCTGTCTCTGCCGGTGCCCAATACCTGTCCCCACATGTGCTTGCTTTTATCTTTCTTCTTGCTTGCTGTCCTCCAGCTTCCGCCCCTCCTGCACCTGCCTCGGGCTTTCCCCATCCGCAACAGTCCTCTCCACGTGTTTCCCACGCACCCCACTTCTGTGCCCTCCTCCCAGCCCCCCCTTGTTCCTTCGCCTTCTGCCCCACACCTCCTGTTCCTTTTCGGCTTTTGCCTGCCGGCTGCGGTGCTACTGGACCCCCTCCTCCTCCGCGTTAGTTCGTCGACCTATCCATCTATCTATCCATCCTCCCTTCCTCCCTCCTTCTGTCCATCCATCCATGCCTCCAACCCACCGTCCTTTCCCGGGCCTCTTGCCCTGCCTCTTGGCTCTCTCCCCTGAACCCCACCTTCTGCAGGCCTCTGGGTGCCTTTGGTGATCGGGCTGACAGCCCCCTTCTCCTGATCTTTGTCTCCTGGGCCCCAGGGAGCACCTGGCCTCGTGGCCTTTGGGGTGACAGCAAGCATCACGCCCCTGAAGAAGTTTGCAAGTAAGAAGAGGTGGTGGAGGAGGACCGCTCCATGCGGTCTCTGATGACACTTGTTCTCTGAGACGTGCGACTCCCAGCTCAGTTCTGTCCATCGCTGCATTTTAACCGACTTGAGAGTGGGAGCTGCCCCTTGTCTCTTGCATGCCTAACCCACCACCCCTCATTTCTGGAGATTATATAAGACTGTCAGCAGTCTTCTCAACCCAGAAAGGGTCAAATCTGTTAGTAGGTGTCTGGAGCAGACCTTAGTGGGAGCCCAGGCTACCAGGGACTGCCCCATGCTGGGTGGGCGAGGATGGGGCCATTGTCAGGGTCTGGGTGCATTGAGAACCGGAAATGGAATCAGCCGGGTTTGGTGACTCAGAATTGATTTTTTTTTTCAAGGGACAGGGAGGGGTGTAGAGGAGGGAGGGGAGAGGAGTAAGGTAGGGGGATGGGGGAAAGAGCTGCTTTGCACAGCTAAGGTGTTTTTGTCATCCACCTAGAAACTGAGAGGTACAAGGGCAACCCTTGCCCAAAACCCCCCTAAAGAGGGAAGGGGCTTGTATCACTGACCAAGGCTAACTTTGAAGATGCCAGAGGACTCCAAGACAACAGTTTCTCTGCTCTGTGGCCATCCTACCAATGCAGGACCTGAGAAACTGGTGTAACTTTGACCATGCCATGGTAACCCAGGTGGAACAAAATTGAGTTCATGGGGATGGGGACCTGGGAGAGTTTCTGTTTGGGATGCCACAGAGTAGCAGAAAGGACCCAACTAAGAAATCTCAAGAAGGGACTCGGGATCTATAGTAAAATATGTTAAGGAGTGTTTCTCATTTCACTGGGGAAGATAGTTACCCACAGTCACTTAAGTAGTTGGCAGTGGAACCTTGAATCTCACCTTGAAGTAAAGGGCCTATAAGAAAGATGGCTGGATCCTTCCTAGTGGGACCAGCCCCTTCCAGAGGTAGCAGATGAAGGAAGAAAGGGCACTGGAGAATGACCCACTAAAGGTTCTCCAAGTGGTCCTGAGCATCAGGACCTTGTCTGGGAGTGTGGGCTTCCTACTACCTGGCTGTAGGCCCTGGTCGGGTAGATGGGGCTTCTGGGAAGGGGGTGGTCCTTCTGAGCTGTGTTTCTCCTCCAGGGGCTGATCTGGAGGACACTAACAAAAGCACGAAGAAGTTGGATGCCATGACCCTCATTAAAGAAGGTGGGAGTCAGTACACATTAGGGCTGGGGGCCTTCCCCTCTTCCACCACATGCTTGGAGGGGTGGGTCTGGGGTCCTCACTGTGATAGGTCTGAGTTCGCCCATTCACCTGGCTGCTGGGACCTGTTGTGGGAGATCCTGATCATAGGGGGTTGATGCCCACTTACCTGAAAGCCCACATTCTTAGGGACTGGTTAGATTGAACTCTGGGAGCCTCAGCATAAAGCCTATCATGCCAGCAGGGAGGGGAAGTGTCTTCTAAGTGGTGGAGTGGGAGTGCTCACCGATCTTACAGGGAAGCTCTGGGGTCCCCAGCCCCAGTGATGAGGGCTTCTGTCATTGCAGACATGTCCATCTTCGGGCACTGCCCTGCGCATGACGACTTCTATTTGGTCGTGTGTAACCACTGCAGCCAGGTGGTGAAGCCTCAAGCTTTCCAGAAGCACTGCGGTGAGGGGAGCCCTAGGGAGGACAAGGGGCAGGGCAGCTGGGCCGGGAGCTCCCAGGTCAGGGGCAGTGGGAGGCCATGCGTGTAATGGAAGGGGGCCTTGGGGATAGGAAGGTCCTGGGGGTGGCTTCATAAGATCGTGGCAGGTTGGGGTTATAGGTTGAGCAAACTTCCAGCCATTCTTTCTGGTGGAGTTGAGGGAAGGAAGAGCTGAGAGATTCAGGAAGCTGGGTCCTAGAATTTTGAGTCTTGAAGGCTCAGATTCCGAGGGGAAGGAGGCACATTGGAAATCTAAATTCCAGATTCTCTGTGGTGAGTCTGTGAGCAGGGATAGCAGGTTGGGAAGGAGGTAGTTGGTTACTCACCTCCATTGCTCTCTCCACCTCCTGGTGACAGAAAGAAGACATGGGCCCCTCAGCAAGCTTTACGCCCGGGCCCCACCCCCACCTCCAGCCCCCGCCAGCTCTCAGAAATGCCATGTAGTGAATGGGCAGGGCCCAGCTTGTAGGGCCCCAGGTTCCACCAAAACCTCCTCCAGGGAGAAGGGCCAGGGGTCCCGGAGCCGTGGCCACCAACCTCCTGAGAAGAGCCAGAAGGACAACCTCTGGTAAGGAGAGGCTGGAGACTCCCAGAGACCGCCCGACCCCGGCCCAGGGAGGGGTTGACCAATGGAGGCAGCTGTGGGGCGCTGGGTGCTGTTTGCATCAGGAGGCAGCCGGCTCTGCCTGCAGCCCCCTCCGCGTGCTCCAGGGAATATGGGGTCCCCTCTTCCCATGTTCTGCATCCCTGCTGGAGCCTACCCAAGTTCCAGGGCTGGGAAGGATTTGGCTCTGGGCTAGAGCCCAGGCCCCAGGCCCAGCCTCCCTGCCCCTAGTCCACACCCTCTCTCCATGTGTAGCCTTTTCGTGCCTGTGGTGAATCTGGAGAAGATGTCCGGTCTCCCGAAGCCCGATGGACATGGAATCAGGGTGGCCCCACCCTCTGCTTTCCTCAGCCAGCCGGGCAGCCTCACCAAGGACTCCCCTGGAAAACCCCCCATGGTGCCCCCTTCTAAGGAACTTCCTGGCAGAGAACTTCCTGGCAAGATAACCCCCAGCGAGGGCCCCAGTCACCGGGCTGAAGGCAGCCCCCCTGAAAAGGAGCCTGGCGGGGCCAGGCTGCCCCCTAAAACCCACCGGAAGATGGCTCGTGAGTAGTCATGGTCTTAGGGGTCAGGAAGGTAGAGTGGGGACCCTTGCTCTGTCCCTGGACCTGGTGGAGGTGGGGCAGAAAGGAAAGGACCTGATCATCACGGGTCACTAGGGTGCAGGTGCCCCTGGTCATCCCTTGACATGGACACATTTGAGCTGCTTACTCTCAGGGAAGCTTCTCTCTAGCCAGGTCTTCCAATCAAGGCTAAGAGAGCCTGTGCTGAAACAGGTGAAATTATGCTTTCTCACCATGGGCTGGTGACTGTATCTTTTCTCACCTATACCCAGGGCATCACTCCTCCCACAGCTGGCTTTCCTCACATCCCAGATGTCTTTGACTGCTGTTGTGTTTTGATATGTGTTGCCCTATTTGGGGCTTGGAGTCTCCAAAAGCAGTGCCTGGGCTGCGAATGGGAACAGGGATGGTTCTTGTGCCCAGGAGAGAGCTGCTGATACCTGGAGATGTTTCTCTGGAAGGCTGCAGCCTCACACTGGAGGGCTGGGGGCTCTTCACCTCCCTTAGGCCTACTGGAAATGGCTTTGGGGCTCACTGGAACCGCTTTCCCGACAGGGAAGGAGTTCGACCTCAACAGGCAGTGTGGGGTAGTAAATCCGGAGACCAAAAAGATCTGTACCCGCCTGCTGACCTGCAAGGTAATGCCCCTCCCACCGCACAGGCAGGGAGGATTCACTGACGTGGGCCCTGGGCAGGAAGAAGAACTTAGATGTTCTCCAAGATCCAGCTCCAAGGATCGGGGTGAAGCCCAGACCTGGTGAGGGGAGGGGAGGCTGCCCCCAGGGGGCCTAGAGTGGGGGCAGCCGGCATGGGGTGGCTTCCAGATCCCCCATCCCGAAGGAGGGTTCTGGCCCTGTTGGGGAGTGAAGCAAAGACACACAGGCACACCCACAAACACACTCACACCCCCCCTCTCTCCACTTGCCCAGGCCAGAGCACACGGCTGCCCCTCACCCCTGCTCAGCTCACATTCCCCTCCCCACCCCTCCATCCTGCTGTGTTCTAGATCCACTCGGTGCACCAGCGCCGGGAGGTCCAGGGCCGGGCTAAGGACTTTGACGTGCTAGTGGCGGAGCTGAAGGCCAACTCTCGCAAGGGGGAGTCCCCCAAGGAGAAGAGCCCTGGGCGCAAGGAGCCAGCTCTCGAGCGCCCCTCCCAGGAGCCCCCAGCCTCAGCCCCGGCTGTCGCAGTGGTGGCTGTTCCCAGCAGCACCTTCTCTGCTCGTGCCAAGCAGACCTACCCATACTGTGCACTGCCCAGGTACATCCAGGATCCAGCCCCATCTCACCTGGGGACACTTGGCCCCAAGCCATCAGGGACCCCTGGAGACAGTCCCAGGGAGCGTGCTGGAAGATGCTACTAACTCCGCCCCCCGAGCATGGGAGGAGACCTGGGGTCCCGGTGGGTGCGGAAGTGGGTGACTCTGTTTCTAACCAAGCCTGCCACAGTGCCCCCACCTCAGTAGTGTGCCAGTTCCAACGCCCAGGATGAAAACGTTTTCCCAGCTGCTTCCGACAGGCCAAAACTCGTAACTGGGGAGCCGAAAGGCTCAGGGAGCCCAAAGGGTCAGGGTCCTGGGCGAGGCGGTCCTACTGTGTATTCATTTGCTGGCCCCTTCGTGTGCAGAGACTGCGCTGGACCCTGGGGAGAGCCTACCTTGCCGGAGGAGACACACACGCCTCTCTGCCTGTAACAGGAGGGGCAGACAGAGACACAGGCTCAGCTCCCAGACAGGCTCACAGGAATATGTGATGCGAGAAGGGGGTTGAGAGAATTGACTGGGCTGACCAGAGCTGGGTGCAGTTAAACTCAGAAGATTTGCTGGAGGAGGCGAATCTGGAGCAGATTTCCCCCCGAGGAGGCAGGGCCTGGGAAGTGAAGGGGCTGGGGAGAGAATCCCGCGGGAACGTGGCCCCTGATCTTTCTGGCTCTTACTCTGTGAGCTCTGTTGTTCCCTCCCTTCCTCTCCTCCCTTCCTCTCTGATGGCCCAGCAGGGTGTCTGCCCTGGCTTTTTGAGCTTGTGGGGTTCAGGGACACCCCTGCCCTGACCCACTCCTGTCACATGGCCCTCACATCCCCTTTGGCCCTTCCAGGTCCCGGGCCTCTGAGAGCGAGTTGGATGATGAAGGCCCCTGTGGTGGTGATGGGGACCCAGGCCTGTTCCCCTTCCCCCTGCCCCGGGGTGGGGCCCAGGCCTCCAGCGAGGAGAGTGAGGAGGAGGGGACATCTGATGACCTCCACCTCCCCCCTGACTGCCATTATGCAACCCGGCCCCCCAGGCCACAGGCGGTAAGGACCTGGGTGGGGTCCTGGGGTTGGGGGTGGCCCAGCCCTTCTTGCCCACAGTGTGTGCCGATACCCTCCCTGCATCTCAGGGCCCACTAACCATGTACCTTCCCTCTGTCTCCAGTTCTGCACCTTTGGGAGCCGGCTGGTGAGTCCAGGGTGCTATGTGTTCAGCCGCAGGCTGGACCGGTTCTGCTCGGCACTGAGCTCCATGCTAGAAAGACATCTCAGCTCACACATGTGGAAGTGAGTTTCCCAGGCTCAGAACTTCCCTCCCCAGGCCCCAGGCATAGGTGGGCCCCAGAAGCCCTAATCCTTTACACATACCCATAGATGTGGCTTGGCTGCTTGCCAGGGAGACCCCAGCCAGAGGGAAGAGGTGGGGAAATTTGGCAGCTTGGAGCTGGGCTAAGTCAGGGCATGAATGGTGGCCTGGGAGTGACTCTCGACTCTTATCCATCACTTCCAGTACCTTTTAGGTAACTAGGGTTAGGGGCTGTTCAGACATTTTAAAAATGATATTATTAATGGATCTCTATCCTAGTTCATTCGTATCTGTCCCTGTGCCTTCTTCCTAAGCCTCAGTTCCAGCGTCTCCCAGCAGATGGCAGCACTGCCAGGGCTTTGGGCCATTTCTAGGTGGGGCAGAGATTGGTGTCTGTTGGTGGAGAGGCCCTCTTGTTTGCTTGACATGACAGTGTCGCTCTCTTTTTGCTGCAGGAAGATCCCACCGGCGGCGGAGCCGCCATCCCACCTTGCCAGCTCCCCCCTACCTGCTCCCCTGAGCCCATCCTCTACAAGCAGCTGCCCCCACCTTCCAGGCCCACCCCCTAGACCTGCCTGCCCAGCTTCCACGCCCCCCACCAAGGACAGCCTTGTCTCCAGCTACCCTGCCGGCTCCCCCAGTGTGGCAGCTGCCTGCAGCCAGGCTGAGTGCATGGGCGGGAGCCAGGCCATCACCTCGCCACTGCCTGCCAACACGCCCTCCCCGTCCTTCAGCAGGCTCCCACCTTCAAAGGCCAGCAAGTCGTCCAAAAGCAAGGATGGGGCCGAGGTGGAGGCGCCCTCCCGAAAGCGAAAGCTGTCCCCTGGCCCCACAACTTTCAAACGGACCTGCATCCTGGAGCCCACTGGAAAAGGCAAACCTGCTAGCTGCCGGGGCCTCTCGGCCAAGACTAAAACCGCACTGGGCATGGGGCTCAATGGGACGGTGGGGCCCAGAGTGAAGCGGGCAGGGCCCCTGGACTGTCGAGGCTCCCCTCAGCCTGCCACACCAGTCAAGGCTTCTCAGATGGACAACCGGGGAGCTGCTGGACTCCCAGCCAAGGCCCTGCCCACCAACTGCCTCTCTGAGGAGGAGGTAGCCAAGAAGCGGAAAAATCTGGCCACTTATTGCCGGCCAGTGAAGGCCAAGCACTGCCAGACTGGCCCCCCTGCCGACGCAGCCTGCTCTGTGCGCCGCAAGAAGCCAGGTCCAGCCCTGGCCTTTGAGGAGAAGTGTTCTACACTGAAGGTAGCCGCCCAGCTCCCTGCAGAGCATGGGCAGGGGAGGGTCAGGATGGGTGCGGGTGCAGTGCACCATGGGAACCTGACACAGACAAGGTGCTGAGTAACTGCAGGGAAGGGAGGAAGGGGCAGGCTGAGGGAGTTCCTGGGCCATCTTTAGGGAGAGGTGGGTCAGCTCATCTCAAGGTGACCCCAGCTTTTGCTTGATGGACCTTTTGCTATCCAGCCCTCTCCCTCGATCAGCCTAAGAGATGCTTCCTCTGCCTCCCCCTCCCACAGCCCCCACTTTTGTCATAATCAAAGGGTCACTTTCTGAATTGGCTGTGGTCTTCACTCCAGGAACTGGAGCTACCTCTGTTCCCTGAAGGGAAGGAAGTTGGACTCTCTGAACTCTGATAAGAAAGGTTTGGGAGGTGAGGTTGAGCTTGGGTCCCTAAGCTGTGGCCTAAACACTGCAGAGCAGGGTGGGTAGGTCGGTCTTGCTCATTGCTTTTGCCTCTGGGCATCAGGGCATGGAAGAGTAGGGACACAACTCAAGGTCCACAGATGTGTGCATGCCCACCTTGCACACGTACCCAGTTCTAGGTTTTCAGGTGCCAGGCAAGTTTTCTAGGGTTTCTGGTAAAGCCAGCAGCCAGGGTGTTTTTTTTTGCTTCTGTTGATGGAGCCCCGAATAGCATGCCAGGAGCCATCCATAGGATCTCAGCCAGGAGGGAGTTACTGGGGGTGGGAAGCAGGGATGCTCTCCTGGGTTAGGCATGGGCCAGATGCATACCAACACCTCTGGTACCCATTTGAGAGTGGTGCGTGTGGCAGTTGCCCAGGCCTAAGTGCTTGTGTGTGCACACGTGTGCATGGCTGTTCTCCAGGCTGTCCCTGTGGGGCTGGCTTTCACCCTTCCCCTTGCTCAGCTTTACTCACCAGGCCAGCAGGAGGAAATCAAGCCTTAGCTCTTGTGGTCCACACAGTTCACTGAGTAGGACAACCCGTAGGCCCCCAGCCTGACCCTGTCTCTTGCCTCTTGTCTCCCTGCAGTCAAAAGCCCATTAACAAGAAAGTGCCTGCCCACTGCGATGGAGCCGCCAGCACCTCCTCCCCTCCAGATCCGGGCCCCAGGCTGCTGCCGCTTTTTATAACTTTATATTATTTTTTTTAAGAAAAAAAACTTTAAAATACCTCAAGACTGTCTCCCTGTTCTGTTCAGCTGCTAAGAAAATATAAAAACAGAAACTTAGAAAAGGAAGGGGGGAAAAAATGTAACAAAATGAGTGTCCTTACTGTCCCCTACCATACCCCAGGAGGCTGAGATGATGGATAGCCAGACTCCAGCTTCCCTCTCTTTGTCCCTTGAAACAGTGTGGAAATGGCTGGGGTTTGTATCATTGGGAATCTTCTTTCCAGGCAGGATGATGAGGCATGGCTCTGAGCAAGCAAGGCTCCCCAGGATCTTGATCCCAGAGCCAACTCCAGCCCCATTGGGAAGGGAGCTTGAAGGGGAGGGGAGCCACACCTCTGGTTCTGCTCTTGGATATTGGCCCTGAGGATCTGTGGAAGTCAGCTGTGGCACTTTCATGGCCTTACAGCAACCCTTGGCCTCCATGGTATCTCTGAATTATTGCTTCATTTCTTCAGTTCCTGCCTCTTACTAGCAGCCTCATTTTCTCCACCACTGTGGGAGCTTGTATTGAGTTGGTAACTGTTCTCAGAATGTCCCTGCCTGTTTTGGTCTCTCTCTCTCTCCCTAGCCTGTGGGTTTGCCTTTAAGGAAGGGGTACAGCTTCTCCCAGGTAGGCCTCCTTGAGCTGAACCACACCTTTTTGGGAGGCAGGAAGGGAAATGATACAGTCACTTACAAAGCTCTCTTGGTGTGGGAGGCCCTGGTCCCTTAGGATCGCCTGGCTCCCCAGGGCTGAGCAGATGGTGTGGAGGCGGCAGGGGCTGGGAGTGCCCTAGTTCTTCCATTTATCTCACTGGGGACAACTGTTGTGCAGATAAGAGTATCAGATTGTTGGTCCTCAAACCTGAATTCAGTTAGGCACTGGGCACTGTTTTTTCCCTTGTCCTTTCCTTTTTGTCTCCTTGCTTTAAAGCAGGGAGACTCATTCCCTTAACGAGACAGAAGAAGGGATGGTAGGAGAGTGGGCAGCCAGGGAATTCCAATATTTACTGGTTCCACAGTCTTGGTTCAGTGTAGCAAACTTGTGATTTGGGGTCTGGGTGACATCAGTTGCCATAAGTGTATTTTCCACCGGCTACATGAGACATAAGCCCTTACAGACAAAGATACCCTGAGGTTGGCTTAAGAAACTCAGTGGGCCGGGAGCTGTCCAGTGCCCTACACCCTCGGAGCTCTGCCGGGGGCTCGCTTTCCCCCCGGCCTCCAGATGGCGCTGTGGGCGCGCCCGGCACCGCCGCGCGGGTGGGGCGGAGCCTGTCCCGCAGCCGCCGCGCCTCCGCGGACGCAAACCCGGAAGACGCGCCCGCGGCCGGGAGTGCGCGCCGGCCCGGCCCGGCCATGCAGGTCCTGGAGGTGGGCCTGGTTCCCGCTCCAGCGAGGGAGTCGAGACTGACCCGCTGCCTGCGGAGAGGCAGCGGGATCTTGGCGCACCTGGTAACTTTGGGCTTCACCATCTTTCTGACTGTGCTGTCCCGGCCGGGAACCAGTGAGTGTGCGAGGCGGGCGGGGCCGGAGGGGCGGGGCCGAGGGGCCGCGCTTGGGGGCGCCGGGAGACGTCCGTGGGGACCCGTGCAGAGCAGGGACGGGCTGGGGCAGGGCTCTGGGTGCAGGGGAGGAGAGGCCGACGACCGAGCCGAACTCACGAGTTCCTCATTAACAGGGCCCCTCACGGAGGCTACGGGGAGGGAGGCTGAGGTCCGGTCTAGGGGCACCGGGCTGACAGCTGCGAGGTGCCCAGTGGGGAACCCAGGCTGAACTGGTGTGGGTTTGGCCTCATGGTTGCTCCACTTTGCCCTGAGATCCTGGTTTCCGATTAGGGTTGGGGATAGTACCCTGACCTGTCCCCTGTGGCCAGATTCTTCGGGCTCCAGCCAGCCTCAGGGGCAGAAACAATGGTGCCCAGCCGTCAGTGTGTTCTCTTTGATTCTTAGGTCTTTTCTCCTGGCACCCTGTATTCATGGCCTTGGCGGTGAGTTTGGGCTTCTTTATGCGGCTGATTTGTATGGCTATGTCCCTAGGGAAACATCCAGCCTGCAGAAGGCTCAGCCTTGCTAAGGCTCATAGAGATGGGGAAACAGGCAGGGCTCCAACTTTCCTTGCAACCTTTGAGGTTGGGAAACACAGGGCTGTGCTGTGTCAGGTAGCTAATGGGGGTGGGAGGGGGTGGAAGGTATTTCTCTGCAAGGGCCTGAAAGGAGGAAGTGGAGGGGGTAATACCCAGTCACTCTTCCCCCAAAGTTCAGGAGGAAGTTTTTAACATTTGCTGTTTCCATTGGCCAGGAAATGGGAGTGACTGTCTGAGGGGGTGGGGAGGGGTGTGGACTTGGATGTCAGCCTGAATGACAGAGACCTGCGCGCAGGAGGTCCTGGTGGGAGTTCTTTAGCCCCCTCCCTTTGTCCCCCTTTTTAGATATATGAGAGCACCTCCTTTTTCTTAGGCCTCCAAGCTGGGCTTCAGGCTCACTGGCCCTCTCCTTGTTCACAGTTCTCCGTCTGCATGGCCGAGGCCATCCTGCTCTTCTCACCTGAGCACTCCCTGTTCTTCTTCTGCTCCCGAAAGGCCCGGATCAGATTCCACTGGGTGGGGCAGACCCTAGCCATCCTCTGTGCAGCCCTGGGCCTGGGCTTCATCGTCGCCAGCAGGACCCGCAGTGAGCTGTCCCACCTGGTGTCCTGGCACAGCTGGATAGGGGCTCTGACACTGCTGGCCACTGGGGGCCAGGCACTGTGTGGGCTCTGCCTCCTCTTTCCCCAGGCAGCCAGGGTCTCAAGGGTGGCTCGCCTCAAGCTCTACCATCTGACATGTGGGCTGGTGGTCTACCTGATGGCTACAGTAACAGTGCTCCTGGGCATGTACTCAGTGTGGTTCCAGGCCCAGATCAAAGGTGCAGCCTGGTACCTGTGCCTGGCACTGCCCCTCTTTCCAGCCCTGGTGATCATGCATCAGATTTCCAGCTCCTACTTGCCGAGGAAGAAAACGGAAATGTGATTCTCTCCGAACTCTGAATCTAGATGGCACACTCACCTTGGACTTCAGTGGTTTCTTTGGTGATCTTCAAGGGCTCCACTTCTGAAGTGGTATGGTTTTTATACTTTTAGCTGGGCCTGGGACTACAGAAACCCACTACTACTGCTGACGGATGACTCAGTGGAACTGAAACGGGGAAACATCCTGGGCTCAAGTAAAAGGTGATGGGGAGTTGATCCTGAAGACCACACTGCGGGTGCGAGGCAGAAGGGTTGGGTGATGGTGGTGCAGTCATTTCTCCGTTGCATGCCTGATGCAGGGTCGGGTTCCTGTAGCTTATGAATGGCGGCTGGGGCTCTTTGAGTCACTTGGGAGAAAGCAGTATGGTGTAGTGGACAGGGCCCTTGGGTCTTGTTTATGGGTTATGGTCCGCATAGGCTCTATTGTGTGACCTTAGGCAAGTCACATGTCTCAGGACTTTGGTTTCTTTATCTGTGTAATGAGCATTTCTAAGTGACCTCCAACATTCAGTGTCTGTCAGGTTGATGTCACAGAACACCTTCCAGCTCTGGACCGTGGGCTGGACCACTCAGAATACTCAGGGTGTAATTCTTACATCCATCATCCCCTTACTATGGAGGAACAGGTCTCCCTTGTGGCCTGCCGGGAATCTATGCTGATTTTGCCCCAGACCAGGGCACAAGGGGTCAGGCACTGTGGAGGGAAAGGGCCCAGGTGAGAGTCTCCTGACCTCCAAGACAGTAAAGGCACTAAAGTCACTTTAAAGCTTCGGGAGAGCAAAGGGCACTGGCTTACCCAAGCCTTTGGCTCCTAGCTGGGCTGCTTGGCCCAGCTAAGATCTTCCTTAACCCACCTTGGGATCTGGGCTTGCGGGCAGCAGGACAGGGCTGCTCTCCTTCCTCTGACATCATTCTTGGTGGCGAAGGAGTCCTGAGCACCTCGTGTTTTGCCAGACTTGGGCTCAGGTTTTTGCCTTAGCACATAGTTTTGTGGAGCTATCTGGAAGGTTTTAGAACAAAATAAGAGCCCTGGAAGTGGGGCAGGGCTTTTCTGATCTAGGGAAGATCCCTCTTCCTCATCACCTAAGTTTTCCTCACTGTTGTTTCTTGCCAGCTCTTTGGCCCAGCAGGAGGCTGAGTTTGGTGCCAGCTGGCAAATGAGGGCCAGGCCCTCTTTGGAGAGACCCCTACTTGTTCCCCAGACTGCCCCCAGCAACGAGGGCTGGATGCCAGGCTGGCTAAATGTGATCGGGCTCCTCCCGGGTCAGTGGCATCTCCCAGGAGCTCTCTAGACCCTGAGCATCTGAAGGGGGCCCTGCAGTGTGGAGTCTCATCTGGGGTCGCTTGGATCAGGCATCCCATCTCCTCTCCTCCCGTCCCAGCCAGTGCTGGGAGTCTCGCCCTGTCCGCAGCGGGGAGACACGGCCGGGTAAGGTTCCCCAGCTTGCTCTGAGAGCTCAGTAGGCAACGCCAGAAAGCTGGCGCCTGCCTGAGGTGTTGCCTCCTCCCAGGTGGTTCGGGGGCTGGTGGGCGGGTGGGCAGGCGGGCTGACAGCCGGCAGTTTGCGTGGGCTGTGCCAGCTGATGTCTATTCCCAGCCCTGGGAGGAAGGGGGAAGTCATTTATATTCTGCAGGAAGAAGGGGCCACAGCTGTCACCTTTCTGACCAGGAGGCCAGGAGGGCAGAGGGCAGAGGAGGGCACAGGTGGTCTGTTTAGCTGGCCTGGCTGCAGTATAGGGAGTGGGTCACCAGGAGGAGCCGTTCCCTGCTGGCTGGATTATGGGGGGACTTGCCTCCCTTTCCCTCTGCTTCTCTCCCTCCTTCACCACCTGCCCGCACACCCTGGGGCAGCAGCTAGACAACCATTAGCCCTTGGTGCCAGGGTACCCATCCTCCAGCTGGGATCTCGGTGGCTGCTGGCTGCATGTGCCTCCTCCCCCCATGCTCTCTGCCCCCACTCCAGTGTCTCCCCATCTGGAGTATTAGCTGGCGCCTTAGTGAAGAGGCAGAGGCTTTCGGGGAGAAACACGTGGCTGCTCTTTTGCCCTTGTCCCGACTAAGGAAAGCTGCTAGTCAGACTGTTTAGCCTTTTTTAAAAAAAGCCAGGGTGCTCAAATTAAAAAAAAAACAAACAACTCATTTGCACAAATTTGCATATCAGGCTCCCTAAGTCCTGATTCCAAATATTATAGTCAAACTCAACCTTGAGGACATTAGAAATAGAGGTTTTTGTATCCAGACCCAGATGGTAATAGGGTTACCATTCTGGGTTAAGATGCCCCCAGCCCCCATCTTTTCTGGAAGCTCCCCTTCCCTTGAGTCCCACAATGGCCAGGGTGTGGGGCTGTTGAATGGCAGGAGCTCTACGTCTGGGGAAGTCCACCAGCCTCACCTTCTCTGCTCTTCAGCTGCATCAAAGGTAGGCTGGTATCTCTTGCCAGCTTGGGCCTCCTCTCCCCACCTTCTCACAGGGCAGACTACCCCACCCCACTTCCTGACACTGGCCTGTCCCTTCTTTCTTGTCCCCACCCTCCCGCCCCCATGCCTGGCTGCCGTGGGTCTTGTTTTTCAACCTCGCTGTGGGAGATCCAGGCGTCTTCCCGGAGCCAGCTGGCTGCCCTGCCAAGGTCTGTTCAGTGTTAATAATAATCATTAGCTGAACGGTGCCGGGCCTTTCAGCTCCAGACCTCCGAGCTCTGACAGGCTGAGTCAGCCAGCCCTCACCTTCCCCTCTTCCCCCCTCTTCCCGGGCTGCCCGGTGTCCGAATGGGAGGCGCTGTGGGAGGGAGCAGAGGCCAGGACTCTCACCTCCCAGCCGTGGCTGGAGGCTGCTTCCTCTGGCAGTGGGCCCGAGAGGCCTCTGAGTAAACCGATAAGGCTTTTTACCCGATGAGGGTCAAGATGTAGAAAATGGTGCGTGCCCCGATGACGCTGGTAGTTAGTGGCATTGGCAGCTGCCGACACTGACCTGCTAGTACTCCTGCCCTTCCTTCTGTCTACCTGGCCTCCAGGGGACACCCTGGTCCTGACCACTGACAGCCTTTCTGGTGGCCCCCTGCAGGCTCAGGGAGCAGGACGCTCCCACGGCCGTTCTGGTTGGCAGAGTGCGCGTGTCGTGAGCACACCTGCCGGCTGTTTACTCCTAGCACAGGTGTGGCCATGAGCTAATCCCTTACTTTGCGACCTACCTCCCAGGGATGTTGTGAGGGTGAGAGGAATGCGTGTTAACCGACACTGGAAAGTTCAAAGCATTAAACACATGTGAACAGGTGGCATTTCTGGTTCTGGTCCTCTCTCTCTCTCTGTATGGCTCAGGCTCTGCTTCGTTGAGGGAGGCAGTAAACAGTTATGGGTAATGACACTTAGGGGACCCAGGTCTCAGAAGGGTTGTAACGCTGGCCATCTAAGGAACACAGACACATCTCCTCCTCCTGGATGCAAGGTCAGCTCTCACACTCCTGCCAGGAATGCCACCAAGTCTGTGACTCTCCGAAGCTTGCTGCCTGCCTGGTGGTTTCAAGTCTAGGCGCTGATGGGAAATCGGGGGGTCAGTTATCCCCTGGTCCAGCCTGAGTTCCTGGAGCTAGTTGGTCTCCCGCCCACTTCAGCTCTTCTGAGGGGAACCAGAGCAGACAAGCCAGGGTAGGAGGGAGGAGCAGTAGCAGAGCACTGCAGCCCTCCCCTGTGCCACAGGCTGAGCATCACCGCCCCGGCCTCCATGCCGGGTGCTGGACACAGATCTGAGATGTTGCCCCGGCTGTCCATAGGCTTTTCTGTCCTTGTTTCAGAGTCTTGGAGTAGGGTCAGAGTCCCCTCCTCCTCGAAGCACTTTATTGGAATTAAAACACACACACACACTAATCCCAAGAAAGCAGTTCTGTTTAAATTTTAAATTATGGGAAGGATACTTTCCATTCCATTCATCTGAGAATAGCCAGCAGCCTGCCCAGAGTAGACACAGAGAAGCAGGAATGAAGAGCAGAGGCTTCAGGGTTCGCGCTTTTATCTGAATTGTTTTTTCTGCCCCAGGATCCAGGAATGGAACACCAGTCGGGCACTGTGGGCATAGTCTCAGCAACTCTCCCCAGCACAGGCACAGGGAAGACAGAGCTGACATGCAGGGGGCAGTGCCCCTGGGCCGCCCTGGGAGTGGCTTGAACTGGACTGTCTCCAGCTCCTGGCTAAGCTTAAGCACACACATTACCTCCAGTAAGAGGACCTTCCCCTGCCCAGCCACCCAGAAGGCTCGGCTAGTCACCACTGTGCAGGGAGTAAGAGTCCCAGTTTGTTTGTTTTTTAATCCTCACCTGGGGATATACTTTCATTGATTTTAGAGAAAGGAAGGGGGGGAGGGAGGGGGGAGGAGAGAGAGAGAGAGAAGCATCGATTTGAGAGGGAAACACTGATGGGTTGCCTCCGTAGGCACCCGGACTGGAATCAAACCCAGAACCTAGGTATGTGCCCTGACCGGGAATTGAACCTGCATCCTTTTGGTGCACAGGACGATGCTCCAACCAACTGAGCCACCCAGCCAGGGCAGAAGTCCCAGTTTTTAAACTATCTGCTGTTGTCAGAATTTCCCAGATGATTTTTTTAAACCTCTGTTGAAAGCTGGTTAAGCAACTACTTCAGGCTATTCTTTGGAACCAGAGGACTCAGCTCTCTCACTAAGTATCCATAAGGGGACCCCAACTCCCTTCTCTCTAAAACAGATTCCCCCACAGTGCTTTCTGTGGATGCTCAGGACTCGGCTAGGCCCTTCTGCTTAGACCCACACCAGAAGCCAACTCCGGCCAAGTGAGGGACAGGGAGGTGGGAGAAAAGCACCACCCAGATACAAAGTTCCATCCAGATACAATGCTCCCCATCCTGCGTGCATGTGTGAGCACCTACTTGTGCATGTGCAGACATGCCGTCCTAACTCTGGGGTCACCGACTCTGACTTTCTGTGTGCCAGCGCTGGAGGGCACCTGGATGTCCCCCTGCAGGGCTCCACGTCCTGGCTCACTGACAGTCCTCTCTGGCATGGGTCCACGCCCTCTGGTTCTGGGACAGTAACTTGGGTGATAGAGATTGGAAGGCCTCAGGGCAGGTCTAAGTATCTTTATCACCTGATATTTTCCACCTGATGAAGGGGCTGGATGTGGCAGCTGCTTTGCCTTCTCTCAATCCCCGGGAGAGGAAGCATCCAGCAAGCTCACTGTGGCCAGACCAGAAAAGCCCACTGTGCCACTGCACAGCCCCAAGCCTTTTTTGCAGTGTGGGCAGGGCAAGTAAAGCCTCATCACTGGTTTCCTGGGAGACAAGAAAAGCCATCCAAGAGCTACAACTGCAGAAAAGGAAGGAGTTGGAAGACCAGGATGAAGAGAGGCAAGGCTGTCACATTAGCCTCGTCCACTCCCGAAGGGCCACCTGAGAGAGCTAGGCAGAGCGCTGCAGGCAGGGCAGGCAAATGGCACATCTCGGCCAGAAGCTAGTGGTTGGGGAGCGGGAGGGGATGCAGCCATGGGCTTCCCTGGGGTGATGGGGAAAGGAGTATCAGAGCTTCTGAGGCTCAGAGCAGGGCTGGACATGGGCCAAAAGAGGGGGGCACCCGCAGGAGTCTGCCCCAGGCCTGTTCTCTACCAGCTTCATCCTGTTGGCCAAACTCGGCCATTGCAAAAACTGCTCTGAAAAGATGAAAAATGATTATACATGTAGATGGGAGGGGGGCAGGTGGTGCTCTAGCATCAACATCTGTCATTTCACTGACTGCCAAGGTTGCTGTGGCTGTGAGGTGTCTCCATGCTTCACCACTGTGGTAGCTCCTCCCCAAGACAAGACGACAGTGAAGGTTCCAGACAGAGGAGGGCTGCCCTTTGGTCAAGATTTTATCAGTGGAAGAAATCAGGTAATTTCTCCAATTGGGATTCTTTTCATTTCTTTTTTCCTTACACCATTTCCTCTTCCATTATGGAATCTACCATGACAGTCCCTTTCCAGAAGAACCGAGAGTGGCCAAAGAATCGCATGTTCAGAGTTCAGTAGAATCAACTTCAGCCTACCAAGAACGCGGGGAAGGCGTCTCTCTATTCTGCGCAATGCCGAGCACACGGGAACTGTCAAGAATTATTAACCTGCCCACTAGACGAACAGATTTTAGCCAAACTAAGACGGTCATCATTTACAACGTGAAAGTATACTGGCAATAAAATATTGTTAAAGTGAGCTGCTCCCACCATTTCTTTTAACCCAGTCTGAGCATTTTCCCACAGTACCTTTCATAGGCTGTTCTAGACTTTTCACAGAGCTCTGCAGGGAGGCCAGCCTCCTCCCTGGGGATCCAGGACACCTTCATTATCTTCAGGCTCTCCTGCTAAGATGCCTGTGACATTTCTTTAGAGAATCTAAACTATGGTCTGCTGGCCCAAACCCACCAGCTGCCTGATTTGGTAGGGTCTGTGAGTTAATAAGATTTTTTACTCTTTAAATGGTTGAAGAAACTCAAAGCATGTTAAAATGATATGAACTCCACATTTCAATGTCCATAAAGAGCCTGAATGGAGCCACACTCATCCATTTATGTACTGTCTGGAATTCCTGTGACATTGGGCACAGCTGAGTAGTCACAGAGACCATGGCCTGCGAGGCTCAGCACACTATCTGGCTCTTTACAGAAGTGTGCTGACCCCGGGTCTGTGTTAATGCCTGGATGTGGATTCCACCCGAGCCCATATGGCAGCACTGAAATATTCTCTCCCTACACAGGCCACACCCTTCTGAGGTACAGTGAGCCCCACCCACAGGCTGAAAAGAGAAATGAACCAGTCACAGACTCCGCCAGAACAGAGACTCAAGCCAGGTTTAATGATCATTGTCTAGTTTTTAGAGCCCAGAGGCTCCAAGCCTGGGTACACACGGGGGGAAACAGGGTCCTGGACACAGGGAAGCCAGCCTACCTGGCCAGCAGGACTACGAGGAAGTACAGAGGAAAGACCACACAGAAAAACGAATCAGTTGTCTCTGCCTCCCCAGTTGGGGTGTACCTTCTCCTGGCCCCTCCCTAGGAGCCCCATAAAAATAGGCAAAGAAAAATGGTCACAGACAGACTGTCGAACCGTGTCAAACTGTCTCCAGGGACATCTGCTTCCTGGGAGACATGTCTGGTTTATGGGTGTGGGGAGGTGGAGTGGAGGGGGTGATCTCTCAGCCTGTTCTTAGAACCGAGCCTGGCGGTTTCCTACACAGGGCTCTAGGGAGGTTACATATGCTGAGTACTTGGTCCCCCAGGAGAAAGCGACCTTTGGGTTCTGTCAGCTGAAACCATGGAAGAGGCTGACCCATGCAGTCTTTTGGGGGCAGCCAGGCACACCTACCAGTCTCTCAAACTAGGGCCAAACTAGTGGACAGAGCAGGGAGACTTACAGCCTCAGGGCCTTTTCTTATTACCCAAGGTGGGCTGACCTTCTGAAGAAAATGGCCCTCCTTGTCCTCAGGAACTCAGCTAGAAAGCAGCCCAGAAGGCCTGCGTCATTTGACATTCAAGATGTTCAGTGTCCTAGATGGCTCCTGGAGGGGACGCTCCAGCTTGAAGGTGAGATTTTCCCAGGCTCCCTGGGAAGTGAGCAGGGAGTCCAGGGTCCTCCAGCTTCAGGAACAAAATCCCCACGGGACTCTGGAACTTAACCAACTTTACCCTCCTGCCCCTGTCTTACCAGGGCAGCTAACGGAGGGAGAGCAATACAGCTGCTTGGTCCCCTGCCAGTTTCCTCTGGGTTGGTCCTTGACCTCGTTGTCCACTTATGTCTCATCTATCATCTTTAATCCAAGGAAGGTTCCTGAGCGTCTGAAGAACCAGCTAGCTCCTCACCACCCGTTCTCCCCACGTCCTCAGCCTATGGCTCTCCTAACCCCAGGCCTTGCAGAGAAGTTACTTGGTGCCACAGAGATGTGGCTGAAGCTTCAGAGTTCAGCATTAATTAAAATATAAGAGTTTATCTGGGGAGCCTGGCGTGATCATTGTCTCCTACAGGGCAAGAAAATCACGTGAAGTTGTGCACGTAGGTGGAGACCATTCAGAAATGGACCTTAGTGGGGACTGAAGAATCCCTGTCCTGATGGGAGCCAAGGCGCTGTGTGCATGCGTACCTAGAAGCGTGCGTACCTATGAGCATGCAAGTGCTTGAGGGAAATGCTGCACCTCTCAGCAAACTGGGCACTAAGAAAGGGTGGACAGCAGCCTTGGCCTCCCAGTTCCCTTTCCCAATCTTAACAGGCAGTGGGAGTCAGGCCCTCCCAGCAAGCAGCCCTCACCCGCAGGTAAACAACTCTCAGAACCTAAGGAGCAGGTCAGAAGATCTGGAGAACTTCCACTGGACAGGGAACTTGGTGAGAGGGAGGGGACAGACTGAAAAAGACCAACGTCAGAGAACATTTTCACCTCTGCCCTGCTGGTGCCCTTGACAAAGCTCAGAGCAGCCATCTCCCAGAGCTTACAGTAGTTACAGGGAGAAGTCTGAGGGAGTGGCCATCTCCATCCCCAAAGTATTCTGTAGCCTTGGATGGAATGGAATGTGGCCTGTTCTTAAGTGCCTCTGGCCTGCACAGACTTCCGGCTAAAAGAGCTGGGGGTGGCAGAGTTCAGTGCCACCAACTGTCTCTTACAAGGCTGCCTGGAACCTCGTGGAGACACAGAACTCTAAGCCACATTCCAAACCACCATTCTGGGGCAAAGACCACGTTGACGGAATCCCCTGCTCTGGCTTTGCAGCAGGGGTTCCGAGAGGAGCAAGGCAGCTTGGTCAACACAGGAGATACATACCTGCGTCCCCAAGCCCAGTCTAACCCGGCTGGGGCCAGACCTCCCAGGACTCTACCCTCCGCGGAGCAGCATTTAGGGAAAGCTCAGAATCCCACCTGAGCCTGATAAGGAGACTGAATGAAGAGATGGCATACATGACAGGCAGGACCAGCTGGATGCTACGTAAGAGAGGCTGGTCCTTGTGTGAAGTGCCCCCCACCCCACACCTGTGGCGGGCATCCGTCCATAAAAGCTCTGCTTTCAGCAGCCCCCGCCCTGGCCTGACACACAGGTGCTGGAACTAAATGCTAATCCAGTTTCACCAGCCAGGAAATTAGCCAACCTGGAGTCCGCGCCCCACCTACAAGCTCTGTGCTGCACCTATGCTGTGGCGCGGACCCCTCTGTGCCACTGGTCCCAGGACAGGGCACAGATACCACATCTCACCTGGCTGCCATCTCTACGGGCGGCAGGCCAGGCTCCTCGGGGAAACGAAGGCATTGGGGAAAGTCTCCCAGCAGCCTGGGGAGCGCTACTGATTGAGGTCTCAGCCCTTTCCTGACTCATCTCTCCCAAGGTCTGCAAGCGCCTCTGCTGTGAAATGTGACTTCCTGGCCAGAGAAGATACTACAGCTTTCCCCAGCTCCCGTGGACGCTCCCCAACACACCCAACATCACAGGTATGGGTGGGCAGAGATAGGTAATAAGTGATTTTCCCCCCAAATGGGTTTCTCTTAAGGAGCTAGGGATGACCTCGAAGTTTAGGGACTGTGCTCCTCCCCCCACCCCTTCCTCATTCCCACCAACCCGGACATGCTCCTCCTCCTCCTCCGCCACGCGACACACGCCAGGGCTCTGGGGAGGGTGTAGCATTTGCCTGAGGACTGATATATCCATATTTGAAAATCATGGCAGCCACACCCCGGCTGGGCTCTTGCCTTCTGCTGTACCCGTGACCGATTCTCAAGGTCAGGGGGAACCCACTCCCTTGGGCAGCCAGCCCTCTCTTCCATCCCCTCAAATCCTTCAGGGGTGCATTACCTCTCCTGGGGCAGAATCTCCCCACCAACCCATCCTGCTCACACCACAATGGGCGTATCAGAGAAGACCGAGCTGACGGATTCCGGGTCCGACATCCTCCGCTGGCCCTTGCCTGTCGCCTCGGGCACCGGCAGGGTGTTGCCTGGCTTGAGCTTGCCATTTTGACCCTCCCCAGGTCCAACAGGTTCCAGGAAGGCCACCCGCCGGTCAAAACCATCATCCTTGTCCCCACCGGCCATAGGATCGTGGTTGGGTGTGGTACTAAGCATAGAAGAGCTGAGGCTGTCTCCTTGGTGGCTGGAAGGCTTCTCGACACCCCGGCACCAGCAGCGACAGGGGGTGAGGTACAGGTATATGAGGACCAGGACCACACTGAGGATACAGCCCACCAGGGTAGTATAGGCTGTGTTGAGGGTGTCGTGGTGTCCGTGCAAGGTGAAATTGTGCACCTTCAACTCCACAGACAGTGTCTCATTGAAAGTCTCCCCCATGGCGAAGCAGGTGTACACCCCCCCGTCCTCAACCTGCACCCGCTGGAAGTGAAGACTGCCATTCTCAAACACCGTCACTGTGCTGTTGGCCTCCATGTCTAGCACCCGTTCATTGCTGGGGGTCACCCACACCTTAGTCATGCCCTGCTGCTTGGTGTCACAATGGATGGTCAAGGTGTCACCCAGGTGGGCCTCCCAGGCACGCTCCTTGTACTCGCTGCAGTTGAGGTTGAAAACACTGTGCAGCTTCTTGGCGCTCACGCAGTGCAGGTCCTCCTGGAAGTCCACCACGGGGCTCAGCTGTCGGTGCTGCCAGTGCGCGAAGAGCTGGTAGAGCTCACAGTTGCAGTGCAGGGGGTTGTTGTGCAGGTACAGCCCGTTCTTGACCCACGCAGGCAGCTTCTGCAGGTCGGACAACGGTAAGGTCTTCAGCCTGTTGGAGGAGAGGTCCAGGAGTGTGAGCTTGGGGAGCCTGACCAGTTCCAGAGGGAAGCGGGAGATCTGGTTCTGGCTCAGGTAGAGTTTCTGCAGCTGGGCCATGTCCTCGAAGGCCGAGCGGTCTACCGCCATGATATGGTTATTGTAAAGCAGCAGCACCTCCAAGGCCCGCAGGTCACTGAACAGGGACTCATCCAGTGTCCGCAGCTGGTTGGAGGAGAGGTCCAGGTAGCGCAGGTTGGGTACTGGGGAGAAGGCCTCCGAGGAGATGAAGTTCAGGTGGTTGTGGCTCAGCAGCAGGTAGTGCAGGTAAGGAAGGTGCGTGGGGGTCCACTCCGCCCGCAGGCGGCTCAGGTTGTTGTGGCTGAGGTCTAACTGGGTGGTGTAGCTGGGCAAGGCGTGGGGCACGTTGGGCAGCTGCTGCTTGGAACAGCTGAGGATGTTGCTGGCGCACAGGCAGGCGGCAGGACAGGTAAACACCGGCCGGCCGGCTCTGGCCACCTCAAAGACCACCAGGAACCAGGACAGCAGTGGAAGCCAGAGGCCTCGCAGGTCACGCTGGGGTTGCATAGTGTCACTGGGGAGGGCGAGGAAGGCCACCAGGAGGATCTGGGAGGGAGTCACCCAAGCATGTTCTGGTGGGGTAAAGAAGGGTCACTTTCACTACTGGCCTGAGAGAGGATGGGTTTATGGTCACCAGGACCAATGGAGGGAAGGACCCGCTCCCTCACGCCCCCACCCGCACTGGGCTAGGAGTCAAAGGAGGAGATGCAGTAGTTCCCAGGCACTGTGCAGGCAGTGGGCTCAAAATACTGGGACAGAGGAGCAGGTGGACACAGGGCCTGCTGGGCCAGGGGCACAGGAGTGCAGGATGGGGACATGCCCGGGATGTCAGGCATGGCTGGTTCCACAGAGGTTGCGGTTTGGAGGCGGGGTGTGCAGGGCCTTTGGGGTGGGGGGGGAGGCGATGACAGAAGGACAGCAGGGCACGGGCCATGTAGGGGTTGAGGGTCCCCGGGGCCTGTCGGGGCTGGCTCCCCCCGGGACCTCTGGTCACTGCACCTGCTCGGCGAGGACGAGTCTCAGCCCATGGCGGGTCCGGGCGCTCCGTCGCGGCCTCCCCCGGCTGCGCCTCACCCGCCGGCCTGTCGCGGCGCCCGCCTTGCGCAGGGGCCCGCGCCCAGCGACATCGCCTCCCGGGGACTCGCCGGGCGCCGCTGCGCCCCTTCCCGGGCGCCTCCGCCTGCGCCGCCGCGCCCGCGGGAGCCCACCCTGCACGCCGGGGTCCGGGGTCCGGCGTGGAGCGCTGCGGGGCGCGCGAGGCGCCGCGATCCGAGCGCAGGGAGCGGCGTGGGGGCAGCGAGCACCGCGCGCGTGCCCGTCGCCGCCGCCGGAGCCTCGGGGCGCGCGCGCGCGGGGGCGGGGCGCACGTGCGTGTGTTTGTGTCGGGGCCGGGGCCGCGCGCCGCCCAGTCGCCCCGGGAAGCGTCGGGGCCCGTCCCCACCTGGAGACGGGGGACTCTCGCCCCTCGCTCCTCTGTCGCTTCCCCCGCCTTCCTCCGCGCCCCAAAGCGCTCCCAGGAAGAGTAGCTCCAAGTGAACTCGCTGCAGCTGACTCCTGGGCAAGGAGCGTCACGCGCCTTTTAATTTTACAAATTAAAGAGATCTAGCTCAGTGTTGGCGGGAAATGCATTAGGTTCCCCCTCCCCTCTCTCTAGGGCTGCGAAGCCTCCAAAATTTGGGGAATGATTTGGGAAAGGGCCTTCCTCCCCGCCCCCCCCCTCCCCGCAGTCTTGATGCCACTGTTCCACCACCTTTGGGGTAACAAGGAAGGGTACAGCCCCTCAGTCTGCAATTCAGCTGGGCAGGAGTGGGGGCAAGGGGAGGTCTTCGGCGCCTGTGCAGATTCCAGGATCCCACTCCTCAGACACCATTCAGCAATTCCCACTCCACCCCTGACACAGCGCACACCCACCCACTGACCCACCCAGGGGCTGCATACAGGCCAGGGTCAGGTTTCTATCCCTGGAATCTTCAAAACCCTTCCCAGCCTGGGGGGCCATTCATCCCTGGGGCCTGGCCACTATTGCCCCTTCTGAACCAGTGCGGGCTGTGTCACCTCCCCTCCTGGAGCAAGACTGCACTGTAGTTTCTCTATTACCGAATCCTTAAGATGAAGGGCCCGGGGTCTTCTTTAGGGCGGCCCTTGAAGCACCAAGAAGCTGGTCACAGTCTGTGTTCCTGGGGGTTAGGCACTGGGCGAGGGCATGTAAGGAGGGCCTAGACCTTATGATTCAAGGCTTGAGCTATCCGGGTGGTAGACCCGGGGGAAGGAACGCCCTTTTTATTCTTTCTCGCCTCTTACAACAGCAAGAGCAAGACTGAAATGAATGTCTCAATACATTAGCCTGCTAAGAGTTTTAAAAAGAATTTATATCTGTCACATATGTTTTACGACGAGTTTAAGTGAGTGCAGTATCTCTTCAAGGGACGTTAACAGGATAACCTTATGCATAGTGTGAAAAGGTCTTTTTCCTGTTCCTTCCAGGTGTCTGTGATAAGGTGGGGAGGTTATCAGGCAGCAGGAAATCCTGAAATGACCTCACATCCCGTCTCTATTGCCGCGCAACAAATAACCCCCAAACTCAGTGGTTTAATACAATGATACACGCTTACTGTCTTCCACTGACGGTTTCTGACGGTCAGACTTTCAGGAGCGCTTTGGCAGGCGGTTCTGGCTTGGTGGGGGTCTCTCATGCCCTTGCAGTCATGTCAGATGCAGCTACAGTTATTGGAAGGCTTGGCTGAGGGTGGGGCTAGAGGCTCACTTCCATGACTCACGCCTGTGGCTGGCTGTTGGCAGGAGGCCTTGGCTGCTCTTCCTGAAGGTCTCTCCACAAGACTGCTTGAGTGTCCTCGTAGCCTGGTAGCTGACTTCCTTCTGAGCAAGATGTCCAAGAGAGAGCAAGGCAGAAGTCACATTGACCCAGCTCTCCGAGGTCACACCTGTCACCTCCACATTGGTCGCAAGGACCAGCCCTGATTCAGTACGGAAGGACAGTACACAAAGGATGGATACCGGGGGAGAGGGTCATTGGGGCTGGCTATCACGCACATCATCTCTGAAGTCACATCTATTTTTTAATTCTGAAAAATTTCAAACATACACAAAAGTAGAGAAAATAATACAACGAACTCCCATATAACCATCATTCCTGTTCAATAATTATTAAGGAAATTCCATCATTTTATTTTGTAATGTGTCCCTGAGAAACACATGCCTTTCCCACCTTACCCTCCATCCCCCTAACTTTCCTTAGTTGCAGTGTTCCAGGCCCTCTCTTTCTCACCTTCCCCCTTTCTGCTATGTTTAAAGGATAGAGGAGAGACAGACAGAAAGAATATCCCTTATGCTGGACACCAGTCTCAAGTGTGAGTGTCTGCAGTTTGGAGAGGTCCCCACAGATACAGTCCTTAATCAGTCTTTCCCCCTACCCAGCTCATTCAGAAGTAACCATGCCATTTTCAGATTTTAATGTGCATACAGATCACCTGGAGATCTTGTTAATGTGATGATTCTTAATCAGTAGGTCTAGGGTGGGGCCTGAGATTCTTCATTTCTAACAAGCTTGGTGATGGAGACACTGCAGGTGCTCCACAGGCCACACTTTGAAGAGCAAGGGTCTAGAGCTGTGCTGTCCAAATCGGTAGCCACTAGCTCCCTGTGGCTATTTAAATTAATTAAAATTAAATAACATTATAAATCACTTCTTCAGTTTCCCTAGCCTCCTTTCAAATGTCCAATAGCCACATGTGACTGGCTGTACTGTTGAACATAATCACAGAATTTCCATTGGACTGCAGTGTGTAGAAAATTGACTCATGATGACTTTCCCACAGCTGCCTTCTAGACCAGAACAACCATCTATTAGTTCACAACAAAAAGAGAACCTTGGCAGGGTAAATAGCAACAGGCTGTTTACGGTGGGTATTTATTTCCTCTTGCTGGAATGGATCAACCCAGTATCCTTAAATACAATTTGGAAGGTTGTTTGGTTAGCTTGGCATTTAAACAAAAGAGGCTGGCTATGCCTACCAGGTTATGAGACTGGATGAATTGCTTTTCTCTCTACTGGAAGTATTTTTTTTCTCAATAACTAGTACTGGGCATCACAGTCAGAGCTGGAGACTGCAGCCACCTTTTAACTCCTTTGCAAAGAATCCGTGTGGCCGGCCACCCTTCTCTAGGACAGTGCAGTCTGATATGCTGGGCACACTTAGGTGCCCATTTCACATTGTATATATGTCCTTATAAAACATTTTATCTCCTATTTTGTCTGCTTACATGTCCACTTCCCCATCGGACTGCAAGCTCCCTGAAAGCAGTGATTTGCCCTAGGTCTGGCTCTTAATAGGCATTCAAAATATGTTTGTTGAATTAATGTATTAATTAATAATTGCATTAAATTAGCATATTTATTATATATTAGTCTTGATGCCTGTTGTAGGTAGAGCATAACGTTTGGGCTTGGACAAGTCACAGCTACTGACTGTGATTTTGGTATCTCACTTTGTTCTACCAAATCTCATTCCATTATCTGTGAAATGGGAACAAGACTAGCACTAACTATGAGCTTCATAGGGTTATTTGGGGGATCAAATGAGCTAACAGCTGTGAAAGTACTTCATTGTTTATAACTATTATCTTTTACAAATTTTTGTTTTCTCCATTAGAGTTAGGAGAGCCCAGTCTTGATGTCAACATGTGTACAGATTACCTTGCACAACTGTCTGCCTTGTTCCCACATTCTGGGATGTCGCCCATTTGGAAGATTCATTCATTTTTTAGAATATATCTTTATTGATTTCAGAGAGAGGAAGGGAGAGGGAAAGAGAGATAGAAACATCAATGATGAGAGTCATTGATCAGCTGCCTCCTGCACACCCCCTATTGAGGATCAAGTCTGCAACCAGGGCATGTGTCTGACCGGGAATCAAACCTTGATCTCCTGGGTCATAGGTCGATGCTCAACTGCTGAGCCACACTTTTTTAAGTTCTTCCTCTCTGACTTAACTTTCTTTTACAATTTAAAATATTTACAAATTTTAAATACAATTTACATTTCACTGACCCTTTTGACATTCAACTTACCTGTTAGCATGCTCACCCATTACTCACTCTCCAGGAGGTAAATATCTCCTCTTTGGGGATAGCTGACATCTGACACCCTTTTGGCTACTTCTTACCCTTTTCTGCCTCAACCCTGCACACTTGATCTGCAGAAACCACACATCTGGATATTAACTGGAGGCAGAAGAGGAATCTCTGCAGGTGGGGGGGGGGGGGCATAGACACCTTTCAGTGTCCTGGGTTCTCCAGGTTTGTCAAATAAACTGGAAGGCATCTTGTTGAATCTACAACTCATGTTCATGGTCAGGGCTATTCTGCTTCCACAGAGGTGGTCATTCCTGATGGCTAAGTCATGAGCACTTTCTTGACTTTTGACACCCACATGCAGTCATCTCATAGCACTCCTGCATTGAGTCATCAGATAGTCGTGCCTTTGAAATATTGCTGACAAATAAGTTCATGGTTCAAAATGTTCTTTCAGCCTTCAGGGGCGGGGTTCCGCCACCACAGTCAGCCTGCAGCTGGCCGGGCATCCCAGAGATGGAAGACTGGTTCCCAGGCCCTGTAACAAACAGGACTCCCCTGGAGCTCCTGCAGTGTGGGCCTGGGCATCCTGGCTAGTTGGGATTGAATCCTGTTGTGCCACTCACTTGGTCACTTGAGTCACTTAACCTATAAAATGGGCATAATAAGAATACTCATGTTGTGAGGATTTAAATGCTCTAACACACAGGTGGAACCCTGTAAATGTGGGGAGGAGGAACTGGGCTGTCCTTTATCACTTCACCCTCGTTTTCAATGCGCCATACATACGATTTCCAGGGATAGAAAAGCAAACAGAACCGGGGGAAGCTGTAAGCTGTGGCCTGTGCTCTCCAGGGGTTTCAGGACCAGGTTCTGGGCACAGCACACCTGCTGTGCAAAGCGGCTTTGGGACAAGCTTTCCCACTCCCCTCGCTCCCTACCTTCCAGCCACACGGCAGCCCCTTAGTTTGTTCTACGCGGAAATTCTGGAGCTGCCACTCATCCTCGGGAACTATGTTGGGCAGAACTATCAAGTCACAGGCCTGAGCTCTTCCCGGAGGTGGTTATTTGAGTGGAGTGTCTTCAGTCTCCCATTTGGGCAGAAGCAGGGCCTGCCAGTGAGGAGTGCTGGCGGGAGTGCGGGGAGCCAGTCCTCAAACCCAGAGCCGTGTCCCCACGGCTGTCGGACAGCTCTGAGGTCTGACAGCATTGCCTTCCCCGCAGGTTTTCCTCATTTTCTTTGCCTGCTTCCGCAGACAGTGCACCCGCCCTCTCTCCCTCCCACCAAGGTCACCACTCAGCAGGCTGTGATAAATGTCATCTTTTTTTTTTGAAAGTCGCCTTGGAAAAAGGCAATTTGACTGCAGTGAGGCAGAACAGGGAGCTGAGAGGCAGCTGCCCTTATCGACCAGAGCCCAACCCCACAAACAAAGCGAAGAGCAGTGTGGAGCCGCCTGGGGCTCGGGTGATCCCGCCCCCGGCCCCGGCCCGCAGGGGTCTGTGCCCTGCGCCCGGGCCTGCGGAGCCTGGGTCCTGTGGTCGGGTCTGCTCCTCCCTCTTTTCCTCTCCCAGCCCTTTGTCTTCTGCTACTTGTTTCCTGGCTGGTAACTGAAGGTCCCGAGAACCCCCACAGCTCTGGGGGTGGGAGCCCTCTCCACCGTGGGCTGCTGATTAGCGCGGGGAATAAATAACAGCAAGCTAATTATCTCCTGATTGCGGCTTGCTTCGCTAACAAGGCCGGGCTGGAGCCGTGAGGCTGCAGCTGATCCCATTCCAAGCATGCTCCAGGGCTCAGGGAAATTTCCGTGCCTTTCCAGTCCGGGGGTCTTCCTTTCCCAGCTGCTGGGGAGTTCTGAGTGGAGGGGATTGCGCTCCTGCTTCACCCTGGAATTCAGACGCTCACTCCAGACGCGCTGCTTGTGTCAGACCTTATCGGGCGATGGCAGCAGGCTTCTCGTAGAAGCACCAAAAGGCTTTCATGGAGGCTTAGGGGTTGGCCAAGGTCACGGAGAGATGGGTCCTCAGGGACAATGCTCTCCTGCACTTAGTATCCTAATTACATCTGCTACTCCAACTGCTTAGACTGAGTGGTGCCCATCAGACCTACAGGCAGGGAAGAAAAGTGCAGAGCACTGGTATTGAACTTGTCTGGGTCCTAGTCCTACCCGATGACCTCCATGACCTTGACATGGCCTTTAATCACTCTGGTCCTTGGTTCTCTCTCTGGAGTGAGTGTCGGGCAAACCTTGGGCTTCACTTCTATAACACTCCTGAAAAAACACAGATCCCGGGTCCTCTCGTAGGAAACAACAGCCATGCCCAAGCCGAGGGATATTCTACAAAGAAGCTGGATTCTACTCTTCAAAAATACCAAGAGCACAAAAGACAAGGAAAGACCGAGAGACTGTCCCAGACTCAAAGAGAACGAAAGACCAGACAACTAAATGCGGCCCATGATCCTGGATTGGCTTCTGGGCCTGTCAACAATGTTATTAGAACAACCAGTGACGTTTGAGTGGGGTCTCTGGGTTAGACAGTAGTTTTGTATCCATGTCGGTTTCCTAATCGTGATGTGTTATGGTTAAGAGGGAGAATGCCCTTGTTTTAGGAAATACGCACTGAAGTGTTAAGAGCTAATGGGGCATCACTCCTAAACGGACCCGAGATTACACATATGTGTATATATGGGGGAACGAAGGGGGCGAGGGGGCCGCAAAATGAGGCAAGTGAATTTAAATCTGAAACAGGAGACAGATTGAGGAACTGCTTGGAAGGTATGCAGGAGTTCTTTGTACCCTTCTTGCAGTTTTTCTGTAAATTTGAAATGATTGCAAAATAAAAAGTTTAAAAAGAGCATAGGCTGCCCGGCTGGGTGTGGCTCAGTGGTTGAGCGACGACCTATGAACCAAGAGGTCACGGTTCAATTCTTGGTCAGGGCACATGCCCGGGGTTGTGGGCTCACCCCCCCCCCCAGTAGGGGGCGAGCAGGAGGCAGCTGATCAATGACTCATCACTGAAGTTTCTCTCTCTCTCTCCCTTCCTCTCTCTGAAATCAATAAAAACATTAAAAAAATAGATAAATAAAGCACATCCGTGCTTTTGGACTGCGGGAGGAGAGACACGTGGCGAGAGCTGGAAGTTAACGAGAGGTGAGAAGCAGGAAAGTGTCACAGAAAGCTCAGGGGGTTGGAGATAAATAACCTAGATTGGGTCTTGATCTTGTCACCTACCAGTTGGGTGATCCGGAAAAAGGCACACCACCTCTCTGAGCCTCTGATAATAGCATGCATCTCGGAAGAGTGTCATGTGGCTTAAATAATAATGTATGTGACAGCTCTTTGTAAGTCATGAAACACGATACTGAATATAAATCATCCGTAGTATCTTCTTCCTCCCAGAAAACTACAGCTAACGAATGTGAAACCGTCTCTTCGTCCTGACATCCCTTTCAGTTCTTTATCTAGTTACCATCGCGACGTGACTATTCTCACAGAGATTGTCCCTTTATGGACTGAGAACCGACACCCGGGAAGGGGGCCAGTTGATGGCAAAGCCGCCGGGGACTGCCCTGGGGTGTGTCTGCGTCCGTGTGTGCACAGCCTGTGCACGCACATGTGTCCTGGAAGCCTCGATTCTAGGCGCCTTCTCTGTGCAGAGACCCTGTGAGGACTGATGGGTGCTACTAGAAATTCACACACACCTGCTAGTGGGGCCTGGGTAGTCTCTTCTAGAAGGAAAGCCCCTTCGCTTCTGTCTCTCCTCCTGGCAAAAATACTTGTGTACACGGCGTTGTGACACAAACCACTGTCCCGCAACTTAGGGCCCTAATGCCACAGGGCGCAGATGAGCTGATAGACGGTGTGTGTGTGTGTGTGTGGGGGGGGGGGGTAATGAAAACCATCATTGCTGTTTTATACCCTTTCCGAAGCCTCTCACCCACATTCCCTCCTGGGAGCCTTAAAACTACAGCAACTACTGCTCTCAGTGGCTTTTCACAGGTCAGAACAGCCTAGCGGTCAGGGAGACCAGGACTTGCCCCTGTCCACAGGGCTAGTAAATGACAGGGTTGGGCCCTCAAGCCAGGACTCTAACAAACTCCCCCCAGAGGTGGTTTGTCCTCGGCACCTCTCTCATCCCTTTCCTGCCTTGAGGGGGCGCTGTTTCCTGTGCCCTTGGCTTCTCAGAGCTCCTCTGCCACAAGGACGCCCCCCTCCCACCCAGAAGCACCCTATACTGGGCTCCCTCTCCAGGCTGCCTGGCTTAAGGCTGTTCTGGAGCCGAGAGAGGAACATGAGGGTGAGGCTTCGTGCCAATGGCCTGGAGGAGCTGGCCCCAGGAAATCATGTTCGTGCCTCTCAGATTCCCAGGCCAGCTGCGTGTCATCTTCCAGTCCGTGCGGACGTTTCTCTCCCCACAATGTCAGAAGGAGCAGTACTTCACTCCCTCTAATCAACTCCATCGCTGTGAATCTGGCTGGAGAAGCTCCGACAAAGCCAGGTCATCACTAGGCTCCCTCTGCCCTGAGCATGTCTTACACCCAGACAGACAGATGGACTGACGTTAGACACAGCACAGCCCTACTGGTCTCAGCCGTCCCTTGGGAAGCAGCTGCTCCTGGCCTGACGGAGGTTCAGGGGAGAAGGGCTGCTTCTGGTCGCAGTGGTGTGACCAGCGTGCATCCTGCCTGGCCCAGGTCCCCTCTCTGTCCAGACAGCCCTGAGAAAGAGCATGCGCTCTGCGTCTGTCAGAGATCAGTGTGTGGGGTTGGTTGGATGTGCTGGATGGGTTGAGGGGGAGCCCAGGCCCTGTAGCAGACTAGAACCAACACCAACCTCCTGGGAGGTGGCAAACCTGGTCTCCCATGTGCCTCCAGCAGCTGGTGTCCTTGGACAAATTCCTCTCCTCCCTGGGACATAGTCGGTGCTGTCCCCCAGGGTGGTGCTGGGGTGGGGGTACTGGAGGCAGGATGGAGGGGAGCCCTCAGGCCCCGCAACTCTACTGGTGACCCAAGCCTGCACCAGCGCCCTGAGGGCCTGTGCCTGAGAGGCCAGGGGCTATATTAGCGCTCGGCGTGGACCAGAGGGAATGAAAGCAGCACTCTACAGCACTTTAGAGCTTGCTTTCTCCCTATGCTAAGTGAGGAACTGGCTCGGGATGCTGGAGGTCTCCCCCAGCCTGGACACTTTATAACCCCATAAGTAAAGAGCCTGTTCATTCATTAACACTCTGCTCGTGAGCCTGCCAGGTCGGCAGTATGGACAGTTTTCCCCGGCCCTGGGAGCTACCCAGCTGACCTGCCTCCTGGGCCAGGGAAAGGGAGGAGAGTGAAAGCTGTGACCTCCTTCCCCCCTCCTTCCACCGCCAGCCATTCCCCAAGGGCCAGAGCATCCCCTGCCGTCTCCCCATCCACAGGAAACAAAACCCTGCTGAGCCCAGGGCACAGAACGGGTGGGCTCCGGGCCAGCAGAAACAGCTGCCGTAGGTGTCATCTTGCTGTGGGGGTGGGAAGGAGCTGGACTTTTAAGGTCTCATCTGAGACCAATGCGGGTAACCTGAACCTCTTTGCTGTCCTAATTCCCTGAGAGAGAAGACTCAGAGGGTCCGAGTGGACCAGGTCAGAGTTGGGCTGCCCAGGCTCCAGAATGGGAGGAGCTGAGCTTTCATGTGTGAACCCCAAGCGGCTCTGCGTAGGGCAGCCCCAGGGAGCAGCACAGCCCACAGCGCCAGAGGAGGCAGCCACCAGGCCGCTCCCCCCGCAGACAGACGGGGTATTGATCCTGCGCGCGCCCCTCCCTCTCTCCACTTCATGGCGCAGCTAATGGCCCGGAAAAAACTGGCCAGCTGTTCCTCAGCTGTGACATAACGAGCTCAGGGACGATCAATGCCCCTTCCGGTCTCTAATTAGGCCTGGGAGCTGGCTGGGGTGAGAGTGTGGCCTGTTTCCTGAGGGCACCACTTCCACTCCAGTCCCCAGCTGCTGTCTGCTGGCAGCCACCTGGGCCCACGCATCTGTGCCCTGGGGGAGGGGACAGGGCCACAGAGGGGCCCAGGGGAGCCTTCTGACGCAGGGCCCTGTCTCCAGCAGCAGAAGTAGGGACTCTGTAACCATGTCATGTGGGGATGGCAGGGCTGGTGGGGAGATCCGGGCCTGCATGTGAGGCTCTAGACCCCCCCTCGCGGCCATATCCTTTCTGCCTGAGTCTGTCACTCTGTGCAGTGGCCTTCAGTCCCAACCCTCCAACTCCCTGCCCCTGAGGCCCTGCCCAGGACCCTCCCCACTACTGGTCCTGGATGCACCAGTCCCAGGCTGCAGGGAAGAGGCTGGTAGCAAATTTGGCTCCCAGCCCGGCCTCCCTCTGCTATTTATACCCTCAGTCCAGGGAGGGATGGATCGGATTCTCAGTGTGCTCACTGCAGAGGAGAAAGCGAGGGTGGAGAGAGCTGGAGAGGGAAGGGTGTACGCTAAGGCAGAGAGACAGAGGGGCAAGGGAGCAGGCCCGGGGCTAGGAGGCTGCGTCAGAGCTCTGAGGACAGGATAGGAGAGCAGATGACAGAGGTCAAAGGAGGGCTGCCAACTAAGAGACAGGAAAAGTGAGAAATGGGGCGATGGGGTAAGAAAGAGGAGATGGGAGACCAGGGCTGCCAACTAAGAGACAAAAAAAGTGAGAAATGGGGCAATGGGGAAGAAAGAGGAGATGGGAGACAGGGAGCAGGACACACCCTGTGTTGGGTGGGGTCAGGCCCCAGGCGCCCGATCAGATGCCCTGTCAGGGAAGCTGAGGTGCTGGGCAGACAGTGTCCAGGGGCCCGGTGTGAAATTACAGGCGGCAGGAGAGAGGCCTGGGGTCAAGGAGGTACAGGGAGCAGAGCTGTCTGGAGAGAAGGGGGGCGTGGAGTCTAGAGATAGGAAGGCCGGTGGGGACCCTCCCCTAGGATCAAGCCTGTGGACTCTGCTTTCTGGGGGCGAGGGCGTGTGATGCGAACTGGAAGCAGGAGTCAGGGCAATGTGGGGAGAAAAAGAGGAGGTGACTGTTGGGGACTTGGGAGTAAAAAGGCTGGAGGGAGGGGTCCAGGTTTTCTGCAGCCTCCAATCTGGGCTGTGGCTTTTTGGGGTAGCCTGGGCCTGGAGGGGATATTCTCCAGCCAGCCTCCCGTCCTACCATTCACACAGTCACACACACACCAATCAGATGGAGCCTCTAAGACCGAATTTCTCCTGACTGTGATTCCCAGAGGAATGACCTGGTTTGTGGAGCGCAGAGGTGCTCACTGCTGTTTCCTGCACCCACTCCCCGCCCCCCCCCCCCCCGAAACTCTCAAACTGTCAGGGCCCTGGAGAAAGAAGACACTCAAGGAGTTGCTGACTCAGACTCAAAATCCAGAGCTGCAGAGAACCTGAGGGAGCATCCTCAGGCCTCATCCAACCCTCCTTTGAAGCTGGGGCTCCAGATGCTCTGCTCACTTAGGCAGATGCAGCCTCTGGACTCTGAGCTCAGTGCTCATTCCAGGATACCTGCCTGCCCATCTCTTCCTAGCCACCTCCTAGGAGTAGGAGGGATTTTCTCTTGAGAGCCTTGGTCCTCTTGCCAGGCCCTCCCAGCCAAGACTGTGGGAGGTCAAAAGGTGAAAAGTTGGGGCCCACAGGACAGCAAGTCCCCCAGGAGGGACAAAGCCTGTGGGTTTGGAAGGGAGAAGCATCCCCCCAGACGGCAGTTGACTCTTTGCAGCTCATTGGCCAACACTGCCCTCTTGTGGCTGCTGGCTGTCAGGGCAGCACAGGGGCCCTGAAATGGAGCACTTGGCTGGCTCCTTTCTCACCCAGGTCCTCACCATCCAGGGACCCCTGCCCCGCCCAGAGCAGGGCTGATTTAGACCCTCCAGGGCTACCTCTCCAGGCTAGGCCATCTGAACTTTCACTTACCATTCTCCAGTACGGTCCTCAGGTAGGTGGAGGAGGGCTGACCATCACCCCTCCCACACACACCTGTCTGGGGGTCTGGCCCTTCCTTAGACATAGGGGCATGAGAGTTGAATGGGAGAGGGAGGGTTCTGTTTTTAGGTGAGTCAGGACTTTGGAGGAAAGGAGAATTCTGGGAAAGAGGCCACAGGGCCTAGACCCCTGTGCCCAATGGTGACCAGGATGCAGAAGGAAGGGTCAGGCTGCCCAGGGGCTCAGTAGGGCTGGCCGGGCTGAGGGATGGTTGCTTTGAGGGGACTGTCCCAGAGACTCAGAGCAGGGGTTCCCCCCAGAGTCAGAGACCAGGCATACTGGAAGTGCCTAGGTTGGGAAAGCAGCCCAGCTTGGTTCATAGGCTGGAGCGAGGACCTGGCAGGAGCTGATGACCCATGCTGGAATGAGAAGCTGGGTGGTCCAGGGTGTCACGTCCCTGCAGATCAGGCTGGACAGCTTCTTGTGACACCATGAATCTAGAGGGGAGAATTTCCAGACACTCAAATTACCACTCCACCCTTAGCCTCCTTCCCATGAAATGGACGTGCAGGTCACTCTCAGGGACCTGAGCTGGTGCTCCAGGAGCCCCACCCCTCTGAGCGCCACTCCCAGGAAGCATGATCTCTATACCCCTCCATCTCTGACCTCCCCTCTCCTCTGAATTCCTCTGATGTGTGTTCATAGGCACTGTCTCCTTGATGACCCATATGTTTTCTCTCCTCCCTCTAGGCCTGAAAGACAAGGAAAATTCCCAGCCTCCAGTTCACCCCTTTACCCTGGGACTTGTGAGTTCAGTAAATACTTACTGACTGACTCACTAAAAGGCAGGAGGTGAGTACATCTGTGGCCCTACATTTCCCTGATCATAACATTTTACTCCGCTGACCTTCCAGTCTGGCTTACCAGGCCGTCCACAGCCCAGCTGATTTACCTCTCAGTGCTCATGTCTCTCCTACACACAGATAATTTTCCAGTCCAACTGGACAACTCACAGTGCCCTGATAATCCCTGAACTTGCCTGTCTCCATGTTTTTGCTAGGCCTGATCCTTCCACCTGGACTACTCTCCTTCAAACTCCCACTTAAAACCCTACCCTTCCTTTAAGATTCAGGATGCTTCTTTCATGAAGCTTTCCCAGATCTCCTGAGGGAATAGGTTCACTTTTTCCTTTGAATCTCCACGGCACTTTGACTCTCTTTTGAAGATTATAACCCACTTTGTCTCTTTTCTAGATTATAAGCACCAAAAGGTCAAGGTTTGTATCTGTTTCATCTATGTATCCCTCTCTCTTAACCTCAATACAGAGCTTTGCATATAGTAGGTGCTCAGTAAACATACCTTGA